>NC_065447.1:8002692-8668590 GCF_917563875.1 Diabrotica virgifera virgifera
ATATCTTAACCAATCTTACAGAAAAACAAAATGTAACTATTACATTTATAAAAGCAAAACCTACATTTCTTTACTTATTGAGATTTTTCGTACCACTAATACTTTTTAAGTTATTTTTTAAAAAGAGCACTTTTCCAAAATTTTTAGAGACATTTGTTTACTATAAAATCAAATTTCTTCAAAAATAAGCATTTTGAGCCGGTCAGTTATCCTGTATCCTTTATATGTATAAACAAACCTGTTTATACATATAAAGTAAAAGGTAAAGCGGTAACGATTAATTTTATTTAGGGTATTAAATAGGCGGAGATTTTCACGATTTTTGAAATTTCATAATACTGCGCGCATGCGCACACAGACAGTATGGCGTTTAGTTGCTGAATCTTTCAAGTTATGTATAAATATATCAGTGCAAGAAAAGGTGTGAAAAGAATATATTAGTGTTTTTAGTAAATATATTTATTATAATTTTTGTGTCTTTGGATTTGTCTTCCTCAGGAGTAAGATGAGTATTATTAAAACATTTTATTGTATATTTATTATACTTCACCTTGTCTGTTTGTTACCGTGAATTGTCATTAGATACGTCCGAACCGATACAGACACAGTCCTCGTAGCGTATTTGGTATAGCATTCTGCCAGAGATCGAAAGGTCTTGAGTTCGAGTCCGGAGCAATCCTATACTTTTTTTTTATTTTTTTGAAAGCGGTAAGCACAAAATTAGTTTGGTGTTAAAAAAAATTAAAACAAACTGTTTAAAGTATATTTATTTTTAAGAAATCATATAATAGAAGTATAACTTCTTACGTGCGTACAAAGTACACACACATTCTTTTTTTTTTTTATCAAAAAAAGGCCAGTTTTATTTTGAGCGTAACTTTTATAAAAAATTAAAGTAAAACTTTTTTGTTTAAATATTTTAAAATATTTTAATAAGTTTTCCTGAAAATTGCTTAATTTTTTTATTATGTTACGTTGAAATATTTAATTTGAAATTTGACGAATAAGAATTAATTTTTCACGAGCTACAACTTTTCTTTTAATGGGTTTATAGACTTCATTAATACACGATTTTTTTTTTGTTTCTTGATAAGCTACATTTTTGCTAGGAATATTTTTTCGATAATTGATTTTCGATTTACTTTTTGAGTTTTTTGCGAAAACCGCCTGTTTTTTTTTGTCGAAAAGTCAACATTGTTAATCGTACCTAAATATATCGAAAAACATTGACTTACGTAAAAATTTCTATAGAACAAAAGTTTCTTAGAATTAGTCAATTTATCGATTTCCGGACTTACTTTAAACGCGCGTTTTTTCTTCTCAGGGATGAATGTCACCCCCCAAGTAAAAGCAACCAACGGCACAAATTCAATTTTGATGTGGAGGGTAAGTAGAACCTAAATCCAAATTTTCATGCAATTTGGAGCTGACCCTGAAAATTACACTCAAAAAAGGTCATTTATTGGGCCAATAGAGAATGATAAATAATAGGCTGGAATAGGAAAAGGAATTTATACTGTACATTTAAAATTCAAACCCACCTATTAATTTTTAAAATTAAAATACATATTGTTGCATTTTTAATGATACATAAATGTTAGCATCCAACTGAAAATGACACTGTGGTTAGTTTATTAGTTCGTATAGCTTGTCAGTGGATAAACCACAAACTAACTCACTTTCCCGTGAAACGGGACAGATACTTACAGTAATAGCTCATTTCTGAATGCACGAATAAAAAATGATAACGAATAATTGTAAACTTTTCTAACAAAACACAAGAAAGAGACAATGAACAGACTTTGAGAATTTATAAACGAAATCAAAATTTTCGTTGAAAATATCGTATCTTTCTTTAAAAATCGGTTTGAATCCTGTTTATGTAATAAAGTAATAATGCTCATATTTATCTTAACAAAAATAACAAACATAAAAAAATTGGCACTTCATGGGTTAATTCGTGAGTCAAAATGTTTGTTTCTAATAAAAATACTGTTAGTTGTATTGTCTCCTCTCCACATGAAATTACAAATTTTCGTAAATGTTAAAACTTACAACCGAGAATTATTTTTTTACATGTTATTTAATTTATAAAAAAAACGTTCTTTTGGAAGATCGTTATGTGTGCGTGTGTGCGTGTTTAGGAAGTCGGGCGTTCGTAGGTATCAGTTCTCTCAACTCAAGAAGAAAATATATCACTAACTCAGGACCAGGGCGTTGATCAGATCGGATTTTATAACATCCGTTTATCGTGAGTGGCATTCCTCCGAAGAGGTATATTTAGCCCAGAAATGCTGATATTTACGATGTTTATGGACATTTCAACAATTTTATTTGACATTCTGAACTGAATGGCGCTCTTATTTTTAAAAGCTTCGTCCTGGAAAAGTCACAAGCTTTTAGTCCATTAGCGTTAACGTGTTAGAGGTTATACTGGTTATACTTCATTTTCGGTGTTAAAAGCGATCTTTTTATCTTGACGTTTAGTGTTACATCGGAGAGTACAAATTTTCCACTTAAGAGGTGTATATTATATCTCATATAATTTGTACATAGTGACATTTTATATACCTACACTTATTTTTCCTTTTGGGCTATGATTGCAACTGCAAAGTTCACTCAGATTTGGACTCAGTATTTCATAAAATAGAAGGTATAGATATTTGTGACAACTATTGGTTGAGTTTTCTTCAGGATAATACGGGAAAATAATTATTTTATATTTCTGGGGAATTGACACACTAATTGACGTGGCGATACCTAACAACAATAATTTACGTACTAAGTTTACTGAAAAGATGGCCAAGTATAGAGATCTAGAAATTGAAATACGAAGACAATGGAGAATGCAAAGTACCCAGACGATACCTATTATTATGTCTACCACCGGAGTCATTCCGAAGAACCTCATCTAAAACATAAAAAAGCTGGGTATAAATGAACACCTTTATAAGACCATGCAGAAAGCTCGACGGCGAGATGTGTACGAAAATATTTAGCAGATACTTTAGCATACCGAGTCACCTAGGGCTCGATAACAAGGAAATAGTCCCACCAGAGCTCAATACTTTTGATACCGTAGATATCTGGGATAAGTCAATTTTTCCCTTAGAGGGAGTGTGAGGCATATGGGTAAATCTGGATATCGTATGGCATTTTTGCCGGGGAGATTCTATTGGATTGTTCCGGCGCCAATTGCATCTTTAACCCTGTTTCAAGTAACTACTGTTGATGTATCACTAGCCCAATTTTCAATTTTGTATAATATATTTTATATAACTCTGGATCCAAGTTCTTTTTTGAGTATTGAGTAAAAATGAGTTGGTAATTAAAAATACATATTTACTAAGTCCACTAGTGTGATCAGGGGCGTAACAGAGGCCCCCGCAGCATGAAGCTTGCGCGGGGCCCCCATAGATCAGGGGCCCCATCTTGTCGTCTGATATTATGTAAAAATCTGGTATTGTTTTATTATTTTACGTTGTGTGTTTAAATTTAAGAATGTAAATTTCTAAATAAATAGGTATATTCGGCACGTGAATCATCTTATCTCTAGAAACTTAATCCTTTCCGGTCTTCCGAAACTTTTATGGTGACGGCGATAAACCATAATGCTTTGTACGTGACTTATTGAAAGATTTGAGAATTGCAATTTTGGGAATTTTAGAACAATATTTCTTAAATCCAGAAATGGGTCCCCTCTTTACGTTTACGTTTAGTATACAATTATCGGCAGTATAGTTTCATGGTTTCATCTAGTCTTAATTTGTTTGTATGTTTGCATTTTGTGTTATTTGTGTTGTTTTACGGTTATAGTTGCATCAGTTTGGTATGCATTTATTTATCAATTTATTGACGACTTTTCTTGTGTAGTCGTCGGACAATTCCTCAGCAGATAAACGATAAGATAAGGAATTTATAACACTTTCACTTTAGGGGAGTCAATGTAGATCGAAAACTTGCATTTTTTCGGAAAAAATCAAACAAGCTTATATTTTTCTAAAACGTTTTTTGGTAGTTTATATATTTTATATTAAAGTAAAAAGTTCTACTTACAGATTTAGTCTCTAATTGTTTATTATTTGTTTAAACAATAAAACTGTTTTTTGTATAAATAATTTTAAAAATATCGGTGAATTCATCATTTTACTTTGATCATAACTGTTTGTATTTTCTTTTTGATTATGCTGAACCCGAATATGACATTACAATTTAAAAATTCCAAAAAAATTTTTTGGCCCTTATACAGTATGTTTGCGTGACTTCGAACCGTATGGGAAACTCTTTTATTATCAATTTTACAACAAAAAGTTATTCTTCATGAAATGCTCTGAATGGTCTTAAATCTAAGATACAAGATACAACCATCAGATATCAAATTTTATCAATTTTATACGAGGTATGTCAAAAATATGAAATTAACTCAAGGCTAAAATACCTTTATATTTCACAATATATGATTTTAATTTTAATATGCAATTACATCCTCCTAATTAAAAAATTTATTTTTGCAAATTTTTCTCAAATTACAGATACCCAACATCATTTTAGTACAAATTATAATAACTATTTTATTATTAATTTTACGAAAAAACGTTATTCTTTATAAAAAGCTCTGCATTGTCTCAAACTAAGATTAAATCGTAATGTATCACATTTTATCAACTTTATACTAGGTATGTCGGAAACATGAATTTCGCGCAAGCGAGTAAAGTACCTTGATATTTTACAATATTTCAACTGGAATAATGTAATTGCATATTTAAACATAGTTTTTAATTGCCAACAACTTTTTGTAATAAAATTTTTCAATATTGTAAAATATAAAGGTACTTTACTAATGAGCAAAATTTATTTTTTTTTACATACCAATAAAGTCATATCTTGCTACAGTACAATGTCAGAAGCACCCCAGCAAACAGGTTTGAGCCCAGTTACGTGATGAATACGTTAAATTTACGGCAAATTTCAACGAATACGTAACTCGGTGATTTATGACGGGAAAAAAACGTATTTCAGTGCCAAATCATTCACCTATATATTAGGGCTTCCTTTATACATGTTTGACATTAGAATAATATAAAATCATAATGACGAATATAGTACATGTTTTTTTTTATAATAGGTGTGAATGTCGGTTACATCGCAAAGGTACGTTTATTTCACGTAATAATCACGAAACAGAAATAACTTCCTTTGGTTAAATTTTGAGAAATATTTTGAAAAAAAAAATTACAACGGTGTTGGTTACATACGTATCGCTTGAATTTTACTCACTGTATTTTATGGACGTTGAAAAATTAGATGTATTTCACGTAAAAGTAATGTAAATAATACCAATATTTAAACAAAAAGTTTATGATTTTGATTTTAAAATCATTTAGCAAACTATTTCAATCCAACCTCACAGGAGCTAAAATCATGTTGAGCAAACCAATATCACAGGAGCTAAAATGATGTTGAGTCTAATTTTCAAATCGCGCGCGGTGATGACGTACTACCAAGCCTTTCTCCTTTCTCCTCCTTTAAATACTATCACGTTACCACGGTACATGATTAACATAGTTGGTTCGAAAACTAAATTAATCGATTTATCGAACAATAGATAAGTTTCGATACGATTATTTTTTTATATTATTCTGGTATTGAAATAGATTTTTAGTAAGACCAATTAGTTAATAGTAGAAGAAATTTAAAAACAAAAAGAAAATAAGTAATACTAATTTAAAGTAAGTAGAATAGTTTAACTGTAATTTAAAAATAATCGATTTTTAAAATCGATGATCATAACCTGTAATATCAGCTTCTCACATTTCTCACAACAAAAAGTGAAAGTGAAACGTGAACAGCTTTATTTCCTTCGTTTTATTTTAGGCGGGTTTATTTATAATACAGTCGAACCCGCTTATTGGAATAGCCTTTGTACCAGGCAAAAATATTCTTATAACCGGGATATTCTAATAACCGATCATTGGTGGCTAGTCGAAATAAGTATACCGAATATACGTAATAATATTATTTACATACTATGCCAATGTGTAGTTTTACATACTATGCCAATATGTATATCGTCGGTGAAAAGTGTAAACCTGCTATCTCCATTTGACCTAACTTTACAGGAGAGAGTAAAAACTTAATAAAAAAATTAAAGTAGCTTTTAGCAAGCAATGAAGTCATTTGATAACGAATATGCAAAAGGGCCGCATTTTGGAATACAAATAACATAAGAATGAGGAATTCACTGTTCATTTATTTAAAAAAAGTGGAGATAGCAGGATTTCTTAACCAAAACTTGTCAAATGTTCGGGAGTTAGCAGCATGTGATGTAACATTCTATAGTTAGTCTGAATTGTTTATTTGTATTATTTTGTGTAAGATGTAAGTAGATGTATAAGAATAAAAACACAATAATATTTGTATATTTAATGTTCAATCAATTTTACAGATGTGGTATATTGTCATAGTAAGCATGGTAATCAGCTGGCAAAGTGCGTTTAATGCACTGCAAATCATTATATTTCCGGGTTGTTATGGGCAATTTATTTTCATGTAATTGTTTCAATTCGTCGAATTGCTTGTGGATAATATTAAATTTTCTCTGTGGCAAATTACTCCAAGGATGACTAAATTGCACTTTATAAAAAATATCGCCTTGAGGTGTATATTTTAGGGCTTTAATGTCTGTCACCTTTAAATCGCCCTTAACTCGCCCTGGTCGAATCGTCTTGTAAGTCATTACTTCAGTAAAAATTTTAAAAAATGTATGTTCCAAATACTTAACATTATATGGTTTCGGATTTTTTCGAGCCATCTTACAGTGCTGGACGTATTCTGCTGGCATGTTGATGACTTTATTACGTATACACTTTTCAATTGTAGAATGCATACTATCCGCTTCCATTTGAGTATGGCCAGGTTCCAAATATTTTTGTACAATTGTGATGTTATTATTGACAGCTAAATTTAGTAAAGCATTTGCCATAACGGCATTACGATTCTGGTAGGTGCAGCCATCAGTGTATAAAATTATTTTAGCGCCGTCATGTAGAGCACTTGGTGTAACAGATTCTTTTAGAAAATATACCCAAATTGAAGCAAATTCTTCTGCATTTAAACCACCTTCAGTCTCATTCCACAGGAAACAGAATCCATCATGATTAATTAAACTATAGAAGCACAAGTTGTGAACTTGTAGTTTTGTTCTATAGTACAAAGTACTCACCTTAGATTTTGGTGCCAATAAAACCGCCTGCAAGTCTGCGGTGAAAACATAGGCCTCTTCTTCTTTATCCTTCTCCTTCTCCTGTCTAGCTTCCTGTTTTCTCGTTTGATGTGCCGTATATTCTGTTTCGGAAACACTTCCTACCTTAAAACCAGCACATTTTTCACATTCGTCTTTTTTTGGACGGAATAGAGAAATGTTACGCATGTCTAGAGCCTGGTTAAAATGTGTCCTGGAAAGCGGTTTTATATCCTGTTTCTGACAATGGTCTGCTACATAAAACTTATAAAGTGACTGTTTTGAGGAACATTCAGGCAGGAGGTACTTTCGAGACGACGAAGCTCGACAGTAATGAGATTCCGTAACAGGTAATGCATCTAAAAAGGCATTTAGATGTTGTTTCTCTGCTTTAAATGGCTTTGCACGATTTTCATTCATTGCCGCTGGCTTTGGAGTACTTGAAATGTCCATATTTCCATTATGTTTCCAATTGAGAACTGTCCATCTTCCTAGGCATAATGTGTTCAAGTACATGGTTCTACAAACTCGTATATTAATATCGTTGATTCTGAGATGATAAAATAGTGACTGGGATCTTCTAGAAACCAGTGCGTTTTTACGATTTCTGTGTCTTTGCGTAGGGGCGGCTGTGACTGTGTTATTTACATAAACTTTTCTCTCTCCCCACGTTAATTTCTTCCAGAAGTGTTCAAAAATACTTTTGCGTTTATCGTCCGTTACTTGTGTACATTTCAAAAGTGTTGATGCTTTATCGGTACAAGAACATCTTGTCTTCATCTGCCTAGCTTTCTTTTTTTTTTTCATAAGCCCATTTTTTATCTACCTTTTGGCGACCCAAATATGCTTCACCTTTTTCTCGTCTATTTTTGTTCTGCTCACTAAACCAGTTGTTCTTATCTACTTGGAACCGCCTTTTTCTATTTTTACTTTTCTGAGGTAAACTTTCAGAATCTGAACTGGAGTCAGAATAGGGTACCAATTTTTTGCCGCGGTGGCTTAAAATACCCATTGTATTTTCATTTTCACTTTCACTTGTAAGGCACACCTGTATTACTTCATCAGTTCTCTCGTTATTTTCTACGTATGGAACATCTATTACTTCAATGTCTATATTGTCAACAATAGCTAGATTTTCTGTAGAATAAGTTTCACTATTTTCACTTTCACTTGTAAGGCACACCTGTATTACTTCATCAGTTCTCTCGTTATTTTCTACGTATGGAACATCTATTACTTCAATGTCTATATTGTCAACAATAGCTAGATTTTCTGTAGAATAAGTTTCACTATTTTTTTCCAGGTCATTACTAGCTAATACTACTCCTGATAATGAAAAATTGCTGCTGGTCGAACTACTAGCGAGGCAGTAGATGTCTTCGGTATCAAAATTTGACGGTTCTTTCATTTTCTCTACCATTGATATAATCCTCTTTGAACGAGAGTTGAAAGGCATCTATAAAATAAAAAAGAAAGGTTGTAACAATAGTAAACATCTTAAAGCATAATATAATAACAAACATATTAGGAAACCCTTTCAACATAAAACATAAAAAACTTTATCTTCGATTTAAATATAAATAACAATAATGGAGATGAAGCGCCTGAACTAATAGCGCCAAAATTGTAAAACATGACGCCAATGAAAAAACGCGCCAATTTTCTTATTATGATTTAAAGCTAATTATTATTAAAATATTAAAGCTATTTATCTAACAAAAACAATTATGTAATACATTAAACATACATACCTTTAAATATTGGTAACAAAAGAACTTCCAAATAATAAAAAATCTAAACAAAACGTTGCAAAATCACCCGGCGTGCTTGTAGTTGTATGTTCTAACCAAACTACTGGAGATAGCAGTATTTCCGTGATAAGTTAAGAATGTGTTGAGTTAGCAGGAAATATTGAGGCGAATTAATTCGCTTATTAAAATTGTAATGGATATGGCATTTTTTACGATTATGTAGAGATCTTTTTCTCTTTTTAATTACGCCAAAATCACAAAATCACCCAAAAGTGGAGTTAGCAGGTTTACACTTTTCACCGACGATATCATATATGTACATCTACATAATCAGTATATGTAAATGGTTTTAGGTCTTTTTACGTCAATAATACAGTAGTGTAACTACTACTTATCTATGTATGTGTTAAATACCAAATTACATTATATTATATATGTGAATGAATACAGTAGCAGTAGGTAATTAATATAAAATGTATGCAATATGTAGATATGTAAATATTTTCTTATTAAAATGCATATAACAAAATTACTTATTTTTTCTTGAGAAATTATCGGTAATTATAGCTTTTTGTTGTTAATCCGTGCGGTCATCCTTAATCCATTGGTTAAATGGAACTTTTATTGGCGGCAAGAAATGGATGAATTGAATTTAACAAAGCCATAAGCCTCTCTGGGTGAATTCTAAATAAACTGCTTCTAACAATTTTATAGCAGGCAACAGTGCCTTTGTGTAGACAAATAAAAATTACTTTATGACCCATGCATTTGTCGGCTAAAAATCGAATTGGTACTCGTAAAAAAGTAATAAATATTTATTACCCTAATAATATCTAATCCATAATCCTTGACGACTGACCATAATAACCAAACATAATTTAAATTTTTAGTAAAATTGTAAAAAAAAAATAGTCGTTGACCTGCAAAATATGCTAATAAGCGGTATTATCTAATTAGAACCTATTCCAATAAAAGGATAAATTTATTAAGGAGTAAATGGAAACGTTTCGGGAACTCGAATTTATATTCCATAAACCGGGATATTCCTATAACAGGGATTCTAATAAGCGGGTTCGACTGTAATGTCTTTCGTATTAACGTTTACCTCACTGCTCGAGGGTTGAAGTGCCAATGATGCAATTAGAAAAAAACAAGAAAGTGTCGAAGTGTCATCCTAGAAATAAAAAGTGACCTGTGTTGTGTTTTGTGTTGGCAAATTTTTTAATGTGTCTTTAGGTCGGTACCATTTTTGGTTCATTATATTGTATAATAATTATACAAGACAAATGTTTTAAAGTCTCTAAATTCTACTAAATAAATACATTGTTAATACTTTATATTATTAATAATAGTTGAAAGACTGATAAGTTTGTACACACTTGAATGAATAAGGGAAAATGAAAATGTAGTATGTCAAAGTGTGTAAATAATTTTATTCCCTTAGCTGAGCGCTTTCGACATAAACGTCATCATCGCAGCTAATGCTAAAATAAAAAAAGAGATCTTATAAGAAAAGGAAGTACAAAACTCTTTTTTTACTTACGTCAAATACTAAAAAAGTACCGCTACATAGAGGTGTAAACAAGTGCATCTTAGGAATGTACATTTGATTTTTAAATTTTGAATGCTAACTTAGTCCTCCGTACAACAGCAAACAGCAAAAAAACAGAAAGAAACGGCCACATACACGTTGCACAAAAACATATAAACTTTTTTCATGGTCCGGGTGTCGATATCACCCGTCCATCCTTGGCCTAGTAACAACAGCTGACTGACAAGGTCGGATATTCAAATCTGCTTTTATCTGTTCTGCGTTGACTGTTCAACGTCAGCTGTCAACGTCAACGCAGAACAGATAAAAGCAGATTTGAATATCCGACCTTGTCAGTCAGCTGTTGTTACTAGGCCAAGGATGGACGGGTGATATCGACACCCGGACCATGAAAAAAGTTTATATGTTTTTGTGCAACGTGTATGTGGCCGTTTCTTTCTGTTTTTTTGCTGTTTGCTGTTGTACGGAGGACTAAGTTAGCATTCAAAATTTAAAAATCAAATGTACATTCCTAAGATGCACTTGTTTACACCTCTATGTAGCGGTACTTTTTTAGCATTTGACGTAAGTAAAAAAAGAGTTTTGTACTTCTTTTTCTTACAAGATCTCTTTTTTTATTTTAGCATTAGCTCCGATGATGACGTTTATGTCGAAAGCGCTCAGCTAAGGAAATAAAATTATTTACACACTTTGACATACTACATTTTCATTTTCACTTTATATTATGCTTGTTTTATTTATATCATATGAGGCTAATAATTACGTGATTCATAGGTTAATTAAGGTTGAATTATTTACGTGAACCGAGGACGTATCTTTCACGTGAATACTAATATATACATTCCCTAAAAGATACGTTAATCAACACGTATTTGCAACGTGAATTTCCCGAAACATGTTATTGCTATTTAAGGTAAATAACACGTCTTCACGTCTATTGAAGACGAGTTATTCACGTAATTTAAAGACGTATTTTCAATGTGACATTCCAACCAAATTTTCACGTGAAATTCACGTAAGCAATTTACGTATACTGGTGACAAATGTACCCAAAATTCACGTAATTAACACGTCGGTCTGTTTGCTGGGACGGTTATCTTCTCTAGCGTTTATAAGTATTGAAAATGAAGTTGTCCATCAGATAGATATTAATAAAATTGTAGATATATTCGCTGATAGTAGTGCACGAAGAAATTTGTTCATCTCATAGAATAATACCTACTATGTGGTAATGTAATCTTTTATTAATTTTTTTTTCTATTATACCAATAAAGATGAGAAATGTAATCGTTATGAACAGTGCATTATTACGCTAATAGTCTGAGCTGATTATCGGAGAATGGGCCATTTTTGGGAAAAGTTATTTACCAGCAATTTTATTGCTGGAATCGAATCTTATGATTGTATATATTAATAATATAGATATGCAAAGTCCGCAGATAGTGTGCTACTTTTTTTATAAACAAAATGGCGCCCGAAAATCGTGTTTTTTTCAATTTTTGCTCTATAACTCCAAAGATTTTAACTCTAGACCAAAAACACCCAAATAAAAATTCACCGCAATTAAATTCTGCATAGAGACGTGTTTTTTCCGATTTACTTCGACGAAAACTTTTCTCGGAAAAAGCGGGTTTTCCAACAAAATCTTTAATTTTCAACTAAACTTTTAGATAAGTAGTTGTTAATCAATAATTAAATAACTTGGTAACGTAAAAGCCCTTTCCGTATATATTATAATTCCAGAAGTCGATGGAAATTGAATGAACAGTTTAGCAACAATTGAAATGTTAATTAAAAATTTACGGTCGCTATAATGACGACAATAATTGTGACACATAAGAATAACTATGATTTTTTCATAGAAAGATACTATATCTATCTAATGTACTTTACAGAATTGAAATTTTACTATTTAAGCGGCCTCAGGAATATTTTAAAATTATAAACAATTTTTTGGCTTATAAACAAATAGAATATCTCGGGAAATATTAAACTCAATTAAATTGTCAAAACGGTATTCGAAGGACAGTGGCAGGACGCTTCTTTTAAAAGAAAAACATTTAATTGTGACGATTAGTTCCTGAGATACAACCGGTCAAAATTGACCGAAATTTACGGCAAAGATATAAACAATTGGATTATAATTTTTAAACCATCACCTTTTTATTTTTGCCCTCTTTCTCCACACCAATTTTCATATCTTTAAAATCCTCATAACATATATTATTATAATAATAACTATCGATAATACGTGTGAAAATTGCCAAAAATAGCAAAATTCCAATCAAAAATTAGGTTGGAGAAAATGTAACCCTCAAAGTTCAAAATCGGTATACGTTAAAAAAAAGAATGTGTGTGTACTTTGTACGCACGTAAGAAGTTATACTTCTATTATATGATTATATGATTATATGATTATAAACGAAATTAATATACTTTTTATTTATATTTTATTTAAATATTAAATTAATTTATACTTAATACTTCTCAAACATTTTTATTAAAACAGTGCCAAAAATTAAAATAATAAAAAAATAAAACACACACAAACACATTAAAAATGCCACAAATGATTTCTGAACATTAATTGTCGGAAAAATTTTTAACTAAATACGTATTTTCTGAAAATAAAATTATATAATAAATATACTTACAATCATAAAATGTATAAAAAAAAATAAAAAAATAAAAGTTTCTATTGGGATTCGAACCAACTTACCACGCGGCTGGTATTTGCGTTGTATTGGGATTCACCCGCATTAAAACTGCACCACAGAGGCAGCTTGTCATTATGTGCGAAGATCGTCTAACTAAACAGATTAACCTTTTGACATTTTTAACTTATGTAAATCAAATTATTTTGATTTTGAATTGAAATGATTTAGAATTGAAAAAATACAACAAAACATAGGGTAAGAAGACAATATATTAGGTGAATATTGATATAAATTTTGATGGTAATCAAATTATGTAAAAAAAAGTATTACATACTACTTATGTATTTTGGTAGGTTCAAGGTAGGTATCGGCGCCCGTATAACGACTAATACATTTCGCAATCACTTGCGTCGTGCAAAGTGGCTATGTTCAAATATCATAACAAAATTTGATCAACTATTTATAAAACACTTACCAGTGAAAGATTCTTTAGCTTTGAATAAGCGAGATCTGCGGCACTCATACTAGGCACAGTTTGATGAGCTTTCACATTGGCATGCAACAATCATCTCTTCTATGTAAATAAGTCCAAAAATATAATATGAAAACTATTTAAAAAGGCAGTATAACCATTAACTAACTTTTTGTTTGTTGTTTCTCTTCCTACAAATTTTAAAACGCAACAAGCATACATTATAACCAAACACAGTCCCACAGCTGTGCCACAGCTGCCATATTGGATAATTTTTGTCATGTCATTTGAACATCCAATCAGAACAAAGTTATAATGCGCATGCGCCCGGTCGCTAGGTTTTCCCATATAAAATTTCACCGTCATTACGCCCGTAAAGAAGTATAACTTCAAAAATGCATTTTCTCGGCTTCCCATGGAGCAATTTCCTTCATTCTTTTTTTGTTCCCAAGTAACTCGAGTAGAGCCATCGAACTAACGCATTATTGAATGTCAAACTTGCTTTTGTTTTGTTGTAATAAATTAATTGATTTATTATAACACAATATTTTAATTTGTTTAAATAAAAATTGTTCAAATAATTATACAGCTTTCAAATGAGAATATTTATGTTTTTAACTTTAAAATTTACACTTGTAGGAAGTTTATCTAAAAAACTTATCTTTGGGTGTTTTTGGTCTAAAGTTAAAATCTTTGGAGTTATAGAGCAAAAATTGAAAAAAAACACGATTTTCGGGCGCCATTTTGTTTATAAAAAAAGTAGCACACTATCTGCGGACTTTGCATATCTATATTATTAATACATACAATAATAAGGTTCGATTGCAGCAACAAAATTGCTGGTAAATAACTTTTCCTTGTATTTTGCTAATTAGCCCAGAGTATAACAAAAATAAGTTTGTTACACTACACAAGTCGTATTTATTAATTGTTTAAAGGGGCCCCATTTGTAATGCTGCGGGGGGGGGGGGTCCCGACGGAGTTTGTTACGCCACTGAGTGTGATATAAACATTTTAAAATCAATTGTAGAAAAAACGCAGTGAAATATTTAGTTGTTTTTAAAGCCTACAACTGAAAAAAAATGTAATTTTCTGTTCTTATAAATAAATTAATCTATTATAACAAAACAAAAGCAAGTTTGACATTTAATAATGCGTTAGTTCGATGGCTTTACTCGAGTTACTTGGGAACAAAAAAAGAATGAAGGAAATTGCTCCATGGGAAGCCAAGAAAATGCATTTTTTTAACGTATACCGATTTTGAACTTTGAGGGTTACATTTTCTCCAACCTAATTTTTGATTGGAATTTTGCTATTTTTGGCAATTTTCACACGTAATATCGATAGTTTTTATTATACTAATATATGTTATGAGGATTTTAAAGATATGAACATTAGTGTGGAGAAAGAGGACAAAAATAAAAAGGTGATGGTTTGAAAATTATGATCCTATTGATTATATCTTTGCCGTAAATTCCGGTCAACTTTGACCGGTTCTATCTCAGGAACCAGTCGTTATAATTAAACGTTTTTTCTTTTAAAAGAAGCCTCCTGCCGCTGTTTTTCGAATACCGTTTTCATAATTTAATTTAGTTTAATATTTCCCGAGATATTCTATTTGTTTATAAACCAAAAAATTGTTTATAATTTTAAAATATTCCTGAGGCCGCTTAAATAGTCCAATTTCAATTCTGTAAAGTACATTAGATAGGTACAGTATCTTTTTATGAAAAAATCATAGTTATTCTTATGCATCATAATTATTGTTGTTATTATAGTGACCGTAAATTTCTAATTAACATTTTAATTGTTGCTAAACTGTTCATTAAATTTCCATAGACTTCTGGAATTATAATATATACGGAAAGGGCTTTTACGTTACCAAGTTATTTATTTATTGATTAACAACTACTTATCTAAAAGTTTAGTTGAAAATTAAAGATTTTGTTGGAAAAACCCGTTTTTTCCGGGGAAAGTTTTGGTCGAAGTAAATCGGATAAAACACGTCTCTATGCATAATTTAATTGCGGTGAATTTTTATTTGGGTGTTTTTGGTCTAAAGTTAAAATCTTTGGAGTTATAGAGCAAAAATTGAAAAAAACACGATTTTCGGGCGCCATTTTGTTTATAAAAAAAGTAGCACACTATCTGCGGACTTTGCATATCTATATTATTAATACATACAATAATAAGGTTCGATTGCAGCAACAAAATTGCTGGTAAATAACTTTTCCTTGTATTTTGCTAATTAGCCCAGAGTATAACAAAAATAAGTTTGTTACACTACACAAGTCGTATTTATTAATTGTTTAAAGGGGCCCCATTTGTAATGCTGCGGGGGGGGGTCCCGACGGAGTTTGTTACGCCACTGAGTGTGATATAAACATTTTAAAATCAATTGTAGAAAAAACGCAGTGAAATATTTAGTTGTTTTTTTTTAGAATCAAAACGCACTTAACCTACAAAATAGCAGGTCATGACGTCATATTAATGAGGCGTATTGTATTGAGATAATGCCGCCAAAAATTGTGTAATGCAGGAACACAAACGCATTCATGAAACGACGAAAAGCACGCCATACCATTACATTTCTATAACGCTCGAGTAATAAATCGAACCGTTTTGTAAAAATCACGAAATGCGACATTCCCGTGATGTTTATCAAGAAGAAACGTTTTATTTTTGTACACTCATTATTTTAATAGGCGTCATTTATCAAAACGTCTTGGTCCGATCCGGCATGAAGCGTTTCGGTGCGGTGGCATTTTTTACACTTCTGAAACCCAAAATAATTACTCATTTTTTTTTCGTGCGCCATATTTCATTACAACTTTCAAATGAGACACAACAACAATAAAAATATTTATTAAAACGTGGGTAATTGGAGTGATGTTTCGGGATCAAATGATTTGAAATTCTTTAGAGAATATATGTATGACACATGACAGAAGTGTATCGTAAGTATGTATTTCCTGGGTTTTTCAAGATTTGGTTCTGAAACTATTTTCTTAAGTTTTTATGTTATTTATTAGTTTTAATGGAAATTAAACACTTTTTTTCAGTCAAAAATAGGGTTTTTTTCAGGATTTTTCATAAATAAATATGGTTATTGCAACATCCCTGCGTAAACTACCCCTATCCTTGAAAATATGTTTGGCAAGCATGTTTTTACGATTTTCTCATTACCTATGTATTTTGTTTTCAAATAAAACTTATACAGAATTAAAGACCACTATTTTCTCTACAAATAAGGTCCTATGCATTTTTGAAGTTATACTTCTTTACGGGCGTAATGACGGTGAATTTTTATATGGTAAAACCTAGCGACCGGGCGCATGCGCATTATAACTTTGTTCTGATTGGATGTTCAAATGACATGACAAAAATTATCCAATATGGCAGCTGTGGCACAGCTGTGGGACTGTGGTTTGGTTATAATGTATGGTTGTTGCGTTTTAAAATTTGTAGGAAGAGAAACAACAAACAAAAAGTTAGTTAATGGTTATACTGCCCTTTTAAATAGTTTTCATATTATATTTTTGGACTTAAGTATTTACATAGACGAGATGATTGTTGCATGCCAATGTGAAAGCCCATCAAACTGTGACTAGTATGAGTGCCGCAGATCTCGCTTATTCAAAGCTAAAGAATCTTACACCGGTAAGTGTTTTATAAATAGTTGATCAAATTTTGTTATGATATTTGAACATAGCCACTTTGCACGATGCAAGTGATTGCGAAATTTATTAGTCGTTATACGGGCTCCGATACCCACCTATTTGAACCTAAATACCAAAATACATAAGTAGTATGTAATACTTTTATTTACATAATTTGATTACCATCAAAATTTCTATCAATATTCACCTAATATATTGTTTTCTTACTCTATGTTTTGTTGTATTTTTTCAATTCTAAATCATTTCAATTCAAAATCAAAATAATTTGATTTACATAAGTTAAAAATGTCAAAAGTTTAATCCGTTTAGTTAGTCGATCTTCGCACATAATGACAAACTGTCTCTGTGGCGAAGCTTTTAATGCGAGTGAACCCCAATACAACGCAAATACCAGCCGCGTGGTAAGTTGGTTCGAATCCCAATAGAAACTTTTATTTTTTTTTTATTTTTTTTATACATTTTATGATTGTAAGTATATTTATTATAGGTATAATTTTATTTTCAGAAAACACGTATTTAGTTAAAAAAATTTCCGACAATTAATGTTCAGAAATCATTTGTGGCATTTTTAATGTATTTGTGTGTGTTTTATTCTTTTATTATTTTAATTTTTGGCACTGTTTTAATAAAAATGTTTGAGAAGTAGTAAGTATAAATTAGTTTAATATTTAAATAAATATAAATAAAAAGTATATTAATTTCGTTTATAATCATATAATCATATAATAGAAGTATAACTTCTTACGTGCGTACAAAGTACACACACATTCTTGTTTTCGTATAAGCAACCTTTAGGCACAGTGGCGCCGTAAACCTCATATATGCTTTGTCGGGCTCCAGTTTTTGTTTTTTTTTTGTCCTCACCTGTTCATTTTATTGATACAAGTACTTATTACAAATAAAAGAATACACTGTCTGCTACACATTATTTGTATGACCTATGCATATTTTACTTTCTTTGCACCCTAAAGCCACAGTGGTAGCCCAAAATCAATTTTTTAATATTTTCTTTATTAATTCTCCTTTTTTTGGGGCCGTTTCGGGCCCCAAATTATACAAATATTATACAAATTTGTAAATAATGTACATGGGTAATCGATGAAAGTTTTTTTACTCTAGCCTAAGCGGTGCAGATGGTATAAAAAAGGGGGTTTTTTAAATGTAACACCCTGCAATTAAAAAATGGGCAATTGCCCTTAAATGAAACCTATACCAAAAAATCAGTCACTTATTTGTGATTAATTGCCGCAGGGTTTCTTCTTGATTCCCATTACAGTTAGGGAAAAATCATTTTTTTTAAAACATCTTTTTATGGGGCGTCACCCCCGCTAAACGGTGGGTGATAGACATATGCTGTCGGGAAATAAATTATAGGAAGTATAGTCCTCTTCATATTTCTATTACGGAAATTTTTTTTGGAAAACGTACAGGAAGGGCTACGTTTCGCAAAAACCACAAATTACAACCTTTAAAGGGATGAAAATGGGGGTTCCGGGGCCAAATTTTTTAAGAAAAAGTTATTCTCATAAGCACCCCTTGATATACCAGAAAACAGTAAAACCGGACTTATGTCCAATTTGCGAGGTTCAAACTCTGTTTCCTTCACTATGTAGGATGTTTTACATTCTTTAGGCATGTATTTAAATTTTATGCAGTTGTTCACAAAATTTCTAGAACCGCTATTATAAAATGTTTCGCTAATTATTTTCTAATCCTTTTGATAATTATTTAATTTGCATACGTCTTACGAATTATATTATGGTTGTGAATTACATTTCCATTAGGAAAACTAGAATGCGACTGATTTACTATTTCCGTTCTCAAAACGCCCATGTAATTTTGATTAACGGTGCAACCTACAACTACTGTTCCATGCAAATTTGATGTGGAACGGAATATACCAATTTGAATGGAAGGTAAATCCATAGAAGTGCATATGCACATCAATTAAAGTGGCAGCCAGCTTATTCGGAGAAACCATTAATATGTACCTAATACCTTAGTTCGAAGTCGTCTATTTGTCACTACTCGCATTTAACCATTATAAGGGTAACAACTGGTTCAGGTGGCTTAGAGGGCTAACAGTATTCAGTAAGAATCGTAAAATAATCGGAGAATTTCATTGAAAACTAGGGTAACGGACGTTTAAATAAAAAAATAAATCGAACCATTCATCCAATTTATATATCTGCTTACCAATTTTGACCCTGTCAAATGCTTTACTTTGTTGTATTCTAAACCGGCATATTTATGTTTTGTGGACCCTTAAGAAAGCATTTGACAGGGTCAAATTAAAGGACGTTATCCATTTGTTATACGCAAGAGAGGTATCTCTAGAAATAATTAAAACGATCGAAAACATCTACCAGAACAACACAACAAAAGTAAAAGTAGAAGATGCACTAACTGACCCAATTGAAGCTGGCAATGGGATAAGACAGGGAGAGGTGAAGACGATGTACAACAGATGCTGCACCAATTTAATATAGCCGCTAGAAATATTGTTAATGTAAGTGTTAATTTCCCCAAAAAAGACAAAATGCACGGTTATAACAGCAAATCTACTGAGATGTAAATTAGAGCTGGAGGGTCAGATAATAGAACAGTGAGGCTAGTGTTTAACACGTTGAGTGCCACATGTATCCAACATGGATCCAATGTGGATGCACATGTATTTTTGTATTTTAAGCCGTGTACATCCGAATCAGATACACATCGTCTAAATATCTTTATGGGTGCTTGTAAGTAGTGGCCTACGAAACCCAAAACTGTGGTTGCCCTGCAGGTACTGCGATTATTTTTGCCTAGACATATTTTAAAACAAAAAACGCTGGACGGAAGGGCCGCCCGAGAACTTTATCGTGCCGATCTATTATCGTTATGGTACTAGATATTGGCATTCTATAAAAATAACAAAGTTACTCGTTATTTTGATATTTTAGAAACACCTACTGTACTTAAAAGTATTTTATGGTTCTACGCATCATTAATTCCTGCATTTGAGAAAATGTTCGATGCCATATTTCGGGGACACACTATAGATGTGTAGATTATTGCATAAATCAATAGAATATTATAGTCATACTTTCATTTCAAATTAGTTCATTTTTCTGAGAAATTAATAGTTTACAATATTTGCATTTCATTCTATTTCGATTACGCCAGTCAATGCGCGAGATTAAGAACAAGATATTATCTCCAAATTCTATCCTACTGCATGGATTTTAATGAAATTTTGGGAGTAGCCCAATCTCCTAATTCAAAGTCTATCCAATATACTATGGCGCTTTTATCATGGGGGAAGTTCCCACCACTTCACAGGGGTGAAATATTTTTATTTTCGAATTACATGGAGAAAAAGGAAGATTTTTAAGAAAATTTAAAAATGCATTCTATAATTTGATCACATTTTTTAAAAAAACCATTCATTTTAAACCCGTTTAACTTTTTGAAAGTAGAAATAACACTATATTAAAAGGTATTGAGAAGAAAAACAATGCATTTAAATTATGGTGGATGGGGAGTTAAATGTATATACTTTTCATTTTTCCTTAAAGTACATTAGTCATTATATTTTTTGCACCATATCACGCTTAGTTTTTAAGTAACCGACATTTAACGGTGCTCGTTTTAAAGGCCTTTTCAAACACTACAAAAGGTGTTGGTAGCATTATACACCTAAAACCTACCGTTCCTCTGTTATTTCAAGTTGAATACACCAATTTGAGCATGCACCAAAAAACAAACTATTTTCACCTACCATATCTCTTTTTGTATTATAAATAGAACATTTACGAAGGAACGAATCTCTTTATTATTTATAATCTAAAAAATGTTTTATATAGAGTTTTTAGTTCGATGCATAGTTTTTAAGGTATTCACAAAAAATCCGTCCGAAAAGGTGTCATTTTTCAATGAAAATGGCCAATTTTCAACTACGCATAACTCAAAAAGTATTGAGTTCTCAAAAAAAAGTATAGACCAGTTTTTGCTTAGAAATAGGTTCTTCAGCCACTTCCGTTCTTATTTTGACCAACAAATTTTCCACCCCCTTGAAGAAGTGGGAACCGCCCCAAGATAAAAGCGCCATAGTATATAGGGTAGATTTTGTTTCTTGAGCTATTCCCTACTTACTGTGAAAATATCAAGTACATCAATGTAGTAGGATGGAATTCGGAGCCAAATACCCTCATTGACTGCTCTACAATAATGCTCTGCTATGAACGCGTGAGAGAGGACACACATAAGATTATAGCAAAATTTCTATTTACCGTAACTTTTCGAGTTTTTGAGCTACAGCAATAAATTTTATGTCATTGGAAAGGTAATTTTGCATTCTTTCAAAATGTGTTAAAATATACAGGGCGTATCAAAAAAATTAAGATTTTTTATTCATTTCCGGTTCAACCGGAAGCCATGTTTTTGGTAAAATTTATTGTGATAATAGATAATAAAATACCATATATGTCTGCAAAATTTCAAATTTTAGTTTCTATTAAGAAGGAAGTTACGGGCACTCGAATATTTTTTTATAAAAAATTCATAACTCCCCTCCTATGGGGAATTAAGATATATGACTAATGTCATTCAATTTACTGATAGGATATCAAAAATATATCAAAAAATAAAAAAATTCCTTGGAGCCATTATTGAGAAAATCTAGTTCAAATTTATGTCAAAATTTGACCCCTTAAATATAGGCAACCCGTAACTTTTTCTGAAAAACGATAACATCTCTCTTATAGCCCCATCTTTAGGCTATATAACGACTTTTTCAAATTAAACTTATCTTCAAAAACTTTTTAGATATATAGGGAAATGTGTCGGGGGGGCGGTCGGCCATGTTGGCCGCCATTTTGAATTTGGAAATGTCAAATTCCGTACTTTTATTTACCTATCGATGAGCTTACTTTGAGTTGAATTTCATTTATTTCTGTCAAAATTTGCAAAAATGGGCCCTAAATAACCCCCCTATTTCGGCCCCCCTTTGAGAGATTTTTTTTAAAAGCTTAGTTTCTCGACAAAATTCTCTTAAACTTACTCATACCGAATTTCATCAAAATCGGTCCAGTAGTTTTTGCTGGGCGGTGGCGACATACGTACGTACATACGTACGTACGTACGTACGTACATACTTCCGACATGTTTTTTTTATTTGCTTTTTAGACTCAGGGGGACTCAAAACGTCGAAAAAAAGTGAAATCTGAAAAAAATTTTTTTGCACGATCCTATAACTTTATCTATTATACTATACTACGTATATAGTACGATAAAGTAAAAAAAGGGAAATGACACAATTTAATTATTTTATACAGAAAAAAATTTTTATTTGTGGGTTAAAAAAACAAATTAAAAGATAGTATTTTTCGATAAAATTAACGAAATGAAACTGTTTCTAGATACATAAAAAAATAACTACAAAACGTTTATGGTTTTCAAAACACTAAACTAAATAATGTTCTTTTTTATAAAACATATAAAATAGTACAAACAATAATATTTACATAATAAACATACAATAAAATAAACAATAATATTTTTCGCATTGGACACATCTAAATTTACTTTGTCTGGCTTGAGATTTTGCAGCTTTTGTACCCGTCTCTTGTGATATTTTCTTGTAACAGTTTACATACACATCGGCCTCTTTTTCTACCAGCACCTTGACTTTCTTCTAAATAATGTTGGACTGTGTTGGACATCTCTGGTTCTGTAGGCTCATGTATGTCGATCTAAGAATTTAATAACTCCATTATAAGATTTTCTTTGACTTTTGTGATAGACATTTTCTCCTTTGCTACCTCTTGATGTAATATGTATGCGTTTACCAGTGCCGTGCCCATAAGGAGCTTAATTTCCAATTTACGGTACCATTTTAGGCCTTTCCTGAGGGATGATGAGTAGGCTTTCATTTGATCAGAAAGATCAATAAAAGCTTTAGATTTGTTATAATCGACAATTATTTTGGGCTGTACTTCACCTCATCTTTGTTTTACTGTTACAAGTTGCACGTTGTGTTTAGTATTAAGAACTAGAACGTCCCTTTTATCTTTCCATTTCAGAACAACAACACCTGCATTACTCTCGGCTGCGATAACTTCGTGCTTCTTTAATTTTTTCGATAGAATATCTTTGGGGTTGAGCTTTCTATTTGTACGCAGTGTTCCTACTAAGTGCGTCTTCCGGGTCTTAGATATGATTTGTATATGCGTACTTTGCCTTCCAGCCTCATATCTTTATTTCTCCAGATGACATCCCTCAGACATCCTGACACGTGATTGGCTTTATTTGCTTGCTTTCGGACAATCTCTTTAACATCTCCATAACTACATATTTCGACTCCTATGCTTCAAGTTATTTAAAAGTTTAAAAATATTTATAAAGTATTTCACAATGAAACCTTTCGTATTATTTTCTTTAATCACTGTTAACAAATGTGGAGTACAAAAGATTTTTTGGATGTTTTAAAAACAAAATGCTTTCAGATATTATTTCTGAAAACCTTGTAAAAAGTAATGTGCAACTTCCAGTAAACATAACCCATCTCCTGTCACTCAATCAGAAATCAATTTTTGAACTCGTATGCAATCATCTATACGCTTCCGGATATATAATTTAGATCTGTAACAGTCAAGTTTCAATTCGTAAATATACTATAATTAATATAACTTAGAATAAGATTATATAAACATGCAAAAATCTGTGGCAAATGGACTAGTTTCCATGCCAAACATCACCACCATCAAAAGATTTTTTCATTATACACGAACTGTCTAAAAAAGAAAATCGATAACAAAATAACCGATGATTTGCCCTCAAAACGAAATTCCAAATCGCCCTTAAATTGCCTTTTCAATTCCAGAAAAGTTTAGAGTGTGCCGGGAGCAGTCTGGACAAATTGGGATGAATCCAGAATCCGAAATTCTTTTATCATGTCACCGGCAACTCGAAACAAGGGTAGATTGAATGAGAATTGATTAAAAAGTGTGAATTACAGTCTCCAGTGAACACTTAACTAACATTTATTGGGGATCTGGATGGAAAGATCAGGGTGGAATTGGGTTCATTCTGAACTCTTGTCCCTGTGAATCGCTCTAAACGATTTATGCAACACCGCTAATATTACGCAACCTTCCTTAATAGTGAATTTAAATTTTCAAAAAGAGACTGACGTGTTTCTTTATGAGGTGTCACGGTTTTTTAATGTCAGTGTAATTTATCTTCCCATTGGTTCTTACCAAGCAACGTAGAATATAACAAGTCAGACTTTTTCTGTTTCATAAACCTCGAGAAAGCGTTCGATAGAATACAATTAAAAGATGTGATACACCTACTATATGACAGAAATTTACCACTGGATATCATAAAACTGATAAAAAACGTATATACAGGGTGTTTCATTAATAATTGTCCATATAGTAACTGGAGAAACCTTAGCACAAAATACGAAGATTTAACCTTAAACACTTAAATAAAATATGGCTCCTTACTGAGTTACAGGGTGTTTTATCTAAGAATTTAAAAACTATTTTTGCTCAGCATTTTAAAACTATTCGACGCATCCTTTTCTTACTTGGCAGAATGTGCGACTACTAGACACACTACTAAATTATGATAAACAAACGTTTCTAGCTAGGTTGACCCTTCTCAAATTCTACGCCACTGCAGAAATTACTATTTTAGTACCATTTTTAGATTCTCCAATACTTTCTACGTAAATAATATACTCTTCATTGGTAACGATAAAGTTATTAGTTTTCGAGATATTTGAAGTTAAATATGAAACGGCACAGTTATTTTGATTAATTTATGATATGATTCATATGATTAAAATTTAAAGATTATTTGTACCCAGTACTTTAAAACTATTTGGCGTATCCTTATCATACTTGGCAGAAGGCGTAGGTACTGTACACCCTACTAAATTAAGATAAATAAACATTTCTAGCTACTACCAGAGGCGTACGACAGGGGATAGTGGCTGGTTGACCCTTTCCAAATTCTACGCCATTGACGAAATTGCTATTTTAGTGTAATTTTTTTTATTTTCCAATACTTTTTATGTAAATAATATACTCTTCTGGACACGTCCAGAGGATGGATAACTCAAGACTCCCTAAAATAATTATGCAATGGGTACCACCAAACCGCAGAAAGAGAGGAAGACCCAAGAAATCTTGGAGAGAGGGAGTAACGAAGGCGATGAGCGCAAGAGATCTTAGAGAGAGCCAATGGGATGATAGAGTGTCATGGAAATTAGGCATCGGACAACGTCGCAAGACGTTTTAAAACCGGTTGATATATATATATATACATATAAATCCTGAGGGTCTTCTAACATTACAGCCACAAATTGGTTGCGTTGCTCCTGTTTGGCTATACCATACTGATGACGACTAATAAGTCAGAAACACGTGTCTGTGGTTGCATTCCATCTTATGCATATTTTGTATTTTCATTGTTGCGAGCCATGCCGATATCTATTAACTCGCGTTAATCTCTCCTTGTTATATATATATATATATATATATATATATATATATATATATATATATATATATATATATATATATATATATATATATATATATATATATACTCTTCATTCATAACGATAAAATGATTAGTTTTCGAGATATTTAAAATTAAAAAAGAAGCGACACAATACATTAATCAAAATGATCGTGTCGTTTCATTTTTAACTTCAAAGATCTCGAAAACTAATGACTTTATCGTTACGAATAAAGAGTATATTATTTTTTTAGAAAGTATTGAAGAATCCAAAAATTGAAGTAAAATAGCAATTCCGCCAGTGGCGTAGAATTTGAAAAGGGTCAACCATTCACTTTCCCCCGTCGTACGCCTCTGGTAATAGCCAGAAATGTTTGTTTAACATAATTTAGTAGTTTGTACAGTACCTATACTTCCTGCCAAGTATGAAAAGGATACGTCGAATAGTTTTAAAATGCTGAGCAAAAATAGTTTTTGAATTTTTAGATAAAACATCCTGTAACTCAGCAAGGAACCACATTTTATTTAAGTGTTTTAGGTTAAATCTTCGTATTTTGTGCTAAGGTTTCTCCAGTTACTATATGGACAATTATTAATGAAACACCCTCTATAAGAAATAAAATAGAAATAAAAGTCAATGGGTGCGTTCGGACGACCACAGCGGCTGGACAGTTGAGCCAGCAGTAGCTGTCAGACGTCACCGCTGGAAGCCAGCCGCTGAGAGATTTACTAAGCTTTCCCTATCACGGCTGGATACAACCTGCTGACAGCCAGCCGCTATGGTCGTCCGAACGCACCCAATGGAATAATAACAGAACCCATAGAAGCAAACACAGGAATCAGGCAAGGAGATTCACTAAGCCCTCTACTGTTTAACATAATGTTGGATGCAATAATAAAACAAGTGAAGAAAAAAAGAGGGTACAAAATGGGCAATAGAAAGACAAAAATACTCTGTTACGCTGATGACACCGTGTTAGTAGCAGAGTGCGAAGACGACCTATAAAAGTTACTGCACGAATTCAACATTAACGCAAAAGAAGTATGAAAATATCAGCCCAAAAAACAAAAAGCTTAGTAATAGCCAAATGACCAGTAAGGTGCAAATTGGAGTTAGACAATCAAATTATACAACAAGTAATGACTTTCAAATACCTGGGAATTCCGACAACAATATCGAAGAAAAGGTGAAAGACCAAATAATTAAAGCCAGTAGAACGGCCGGATGCCTAAATGACACAATTTGGAAAAACAAACACCTAAGGCCAGTTATGACTTATACGGCCGAAACAAAACCAGATGCAAGCAAAACACAAAGACATCTGGAGACCAACGAAATGAAGATCTTAAGAAGGATTGCTTCAAAAGGACTACAGGACAGGGTAAGAAGTGAGGAAATCAAACGCATAGGTGGGGTAGACAATATAAATACCTGGGTAAAGAACAGAAAATAAGAGTGGAATCAACACATACGCAGGATGTCTCAATCACGGATAGTAATAATAGCCAGGGACAAGTCACCGTTAGGCAGAAGAAGTATAGGTTTAGGACGCCCAAAGAAAATATGGAATGACTATTTAGGGACAAAATGAAAGGCACCGTTGAAGAAAAACAGACAGTAAGTACTGCCTATATAAAAGAAAAAGAAGAAAGAAAAAGTAATTTATCTTTTCTTCCTGCTTATCAGCAGTTAGTTTATAAATCGTTACTGTTTGTTATCTTTTCACTAAGTACAACTTCGAATAGTAGTGGGCTTTGCTTCATTATAATTAATAGCAAGTTGATAGAAAAGATTTGTATAGCTTCTGCTTTAGCTTTTGTTACTGCCACTTGTGCTTCTAGTTTGGCGACCTATTTTCTTTTCACTGTTTATATAATTTTCTCTTCTCCTTTACTCTTTTACTTCACCTGAACTTGGTTTGACCACCATCAGGTATCTTTATTTTCAAATTTTTTCTTCAGATTTTTTCAAGTATTTCAGTAGCGGTATCTATAGTAATACTGGTTTTAAGAGATAGGTGGTACTTGTTCGCTCCTTAGTAGAGGATCAATGATATGCCACAAATTCTCTATGAGATTCAGATCAGGCTGCAGAGTGGCTAGTACATGGTTTTTATACCAACCTCATTCAAATAATAATTATGGACCACAACTCCAAATGTAGTTGTGTATTATCATGTATTGAAATAGAATTATTTCCTATGTAAAGGGCAAAGGGAACATGAGTAAAGGAATTGTAATATACCTTTCACTTGTTAAGGAACTTCTTCGTAAAGAGGGTCATAAAATCAGGTTATGCTTTGAACCTACTTTACTTTTTTGATTATAAAGATATCGAGATGATTTTTTTACGAAAATGTTGAGAAAAAAATAAAATTATCTCACAATCTTAATAAGACGTAGCGTTTGTTTCTAATGAATTTCATAGAGTGTTGCAAAGTAAGGTGAAAAAATACTACTTTATTTTTCGCCCCGTATTTGGATAGAAAGTTGACGTTTCTCAGAAAACAGCAATTTCTTAGAAATAGACCTATAATGTAAAATAAAATCATCGAAATCCAATCAAAGGTTCAGAAGAAAAATAGCTTGAAACTAAGGCCGGCCACTCACTATCAGGTACACCTGACAGGTACGCCTGAACAGTTAAGCCTGTCAGGTGTATCTGATAGTATCTGGCACCACACTCATCATTCAATCTTCGCTACTGTTGGACATAGATCTCCCTCATAATTTTCCATTTATTTCGATCTTGTGCCTCTTGTATCCAATTCCTATGACATCGTTTTAGATCATCAGTCCAACGTGTTGATGGACGACCTCTATTTCGGTAGGCATCATCTCTTGGTCTCCATTCCAGTATCCGCTTTGTCCATCTATTTTCTGCCGTTCGAGTCACATGACCTGCCCAGTTTCATTTCAGTGTTAGTACTCTCTCTACTGCATCAGCCACTCCTCTTCTTTGTCGTAACTGGCGGTTTGGGATCTCGTCTCGCAGTGAAATGCCCAAAATACCACGCTCCATCGCCCTTTGACACATACGGATCTTTTGCACTATTCTCCTTGTCATGGGCAACGTTTCCGCACCGTAAGTCAACAATGGCAAAACACACTGATTAAAGGTTTTAGCCAGATAGCCTAGAGGTCTTAGGCGCTCGATCGACAAATCTAGAGGATAATGCGATCGAGTTCAAACCCGGCCGGCGAATAGAAAAATAAAAAGGCTAACGTCGTAGTCTAAAATTCTAAAGAATCTACGGCTTGGTCTGGAATAAGCTGGTGTCTGATCGGCCTGTGGGGTAGCGGTACGGCAAGGAATAAGGGCTTGCGGCTCGGTGATACTCCTCCATAGATCCCTACCACGAAGGCGTTGACGCCTAAATAACTTTGTATATATACATTTTTGGTATATTTTCTATTAAACACTTTGTTATACGTAATTAATAGATTATGGCAAATTGTTATTGTAAAAATAGATTTAATAGTTGAGTAAAAAATGTAAAAATATAAAAAAAAAAAAATATCTGTAATCCCATCAGGAAAAAACGACCTGGATTAGTCACTAGAGGCCAGGTCATATGTATAAATAATAAATAAAAAAAAAAAAAATAATTAAACACTTTGTAATTTATAATTTGTATGCATTTTTGATATGCTATTGTAATAATACGCTAACTAATAAAATGACTTAATTTTCGTATATTACCATTCAAGTCTTTTTATATTATTCTGTTTAAAATTAAAAATTCTTGTAAATACATTTAGTGTCTGTGATATTTACTGCGGCATTTACTTAAGTATTTATAAACGCGCAACTTTTTTCGTTTGGTTTTTCGCATAAACATGTCAGTAGGGAAATGGCCAATTTTATGGCTTATAAATTTTAACCATCTAATCCATAAACTACGAATTTAATATTTGTACTTATACCACATTGTCGTTACATATATTTACAGTTTACGGTTCGTATGACGAGTTAATAGAGAGCAATTAAAGGGTAAAATAGAATAGGAAAGAATAGAGTTCTGTTATATATGTTATTGAATTATTGTTGTTCTTTTTGAGTCCCTTCTTGTAAGTTTTTCAAGTTATACTTCCTTAGACGCGATTGGAACAAATGTTGAGGGTGAATTTTTATAAAAATGACAGTATGAATTACGTGCACACGGACAGTATGAAGTTAGTTGCTAAATATTTCAAGTTACGTATTTGCATTAATAAAAATAAAGTGTGAAAAAAATATATTGGTGTTTTTAGTAAATATATTTACTATAATTCTAGTTTGTCTAGAAACTTATTTTGAATTCATTTCGTATATCGAATACATCGAATACTACACTAAACTAATCAGAATTGTCCCCCTTTTAAAAACTACTTTTCTCTTTTGTTCCTGTCTTGTTTTATTTTATTTCCATAGTTATATTAATTCTACCTGCACAAAATTTTTCATTGCATTTTTAGAGTATCTGGGTCATTTATATACTCCATCTAATTTACTTACCGTTGCACGTCATCTGCGTCATAGCCCGTGACGTCACATGATACCAACACGAAATATTTAGGCGGTAGGTGTGTTCTTTTTTTAGAATCACTTTGCCGAGTACACTGGCATTACAGCCACTAGACATATTTTATTATATACGCGTAGAAATAATATTTAAATATTGATATTAATGTTAACTTAAAGAAATACACAATAATATGTTTCATTTAATTTGTATAAATGGATTATAAAGCGTTTTTATGAATCACATTTGTTCGGAATACACTGTAACTGTAATCGAACGAAGGTAATATTTTGGCATAAATTGGTAACATTTATTTGATATTTGCGGTGATGACACTTCATATTTGTTTACTATATACTTCATATTCTTTACTATTTAGTATTTCGTCGGCTTAAGATGCAAATGGCCTAACTCCACTTTTAGCTCAAATTAACATTTTAGGTTGGTTGGGTTCATAAAAATTAACCGCGTCGACTTAAATACGCCTAACAACCGAAATGTCAAAAATGCCGCGACAAAATACCAGTCGAAACTCGCCTATCTCCGGCTTGATTTTCAACAATACGCAGTTGGCCTAACTCCCAGTGTGTAATGGTAATAACAGGTGAAACGTTGTTGTTCTTAATTTTATGTGCATAAAACAATATCTGAGGTAAGTATCAATAATTTTTTAATGCTTTAATTACCTTTGACGTTCAAATTATCTAGAGAATATAAATTTAGTATTTAATTTTTGTGCGTTCTTGGGTAAATCTGATGTTAAAATATCGTGTTGGAGTTAGGCAATTTTCATTTTATATTTACTTAGTTTGGATAGGAGATAGGCCATTATAGTTTCGATGATAAACCACATAGGTACCTACCTTTAATATTTTTTCCCTATAATAACATTCTGAATTTTTGCTTAGCTAGGTACATAAAAGTATACTTTCTAATTAACGCTGTATATTTCAGAATGAATCCGCAATCCCGTGCGATGAAAATGCTTTTATTGGCTAAGCAAAACATCCAGGAAAAGCCCAACAGACAAAGCGATGCCGAAAGCGATGTAACAAGAGATTTGTTAACATTTTGTGATACTTTTGATCAAGATAAGGATTTATCTACACTCTTAACTGATAGTACTAATCTAGCAAGCTCCTCAGCATCTAATCACCACTTATTAGCTGACGACAATTTAATTACTGATGATGATTTACTCACCCTAGCTGAAGAAAAAGTTGCTAACCTGAATTTTATCTCCTCAAATTTTCCTGAAGATGAAATCAACATTGAACCAGAAGATCGTCAGAATTTCGTTCCAGAATCAATTCATGGTGAAGAAGTGCCAACCTCCATTTTGGAAGAAGAAGTTATTGAAGCTTCTTCTAGTCGTTCAGATAAATCTTATGAACCCAGTGAAAATGAAACAAGTTCAAGTGAAAATGAAAATGAAGTAGTAGAAGAGCTACAAAATAACACTCCAATGCAAACCCCTTCACGGACACGCAGAAAGAGACGTCATGTAGATCAAAAGGAATGGAAGAAAAATAAAAATAAGATTTTGAGACAAGAAGGAAAGGAATATTTTGGAAAACAAAAGCAAGAAGAAAAATGGAATTATGATATTAAAAAAAAAGCAAAAGCTATAGGACCGAGATGCAAATGCAGTGGTAAATCAGTAATGAATAATGGGAAATCAGTAATGAAGTGCAATGAGATAACAGAAGATCAAAGAACCGAAATTTTTACAAGATTTTGGAATTTTTTGTGGAACGAAAAACAATTGTTTCTAAGGACGCTGGTTGAAAAGAAAAGTACTTCAAGAGCTAGGGATCGAAAAAAAGAGAACGAGTCAAGAAGGGAATTTTCCTATATATATTTTCTTCAAACAACATCCAAGATAAGAGTATGCAAAACAATGTTTTGCAATACTCTTTCAGTTGCACCAAGAACTGTTGCACATTGGTTGATTGAAAAAAATAAATCACAACACACTGCAAATGATTTGGTGGATGATGACCTTAATGATACGCGTGATAATAATTCCTCCCAAATAGTTATTCCTAGAAAAGCGAAAATCGACAAACAAAAAGAAAATTTGTGCAATTTCTTTACAGTTCTTCCAAAACTAGAGTCACATTATTGTCGAAAGAGCACAAAGAAATTATACCTTGAAAGATCTTGGCAAACAAAAATGGAATTACACCGGTTTTATAAGAATGACTGGTGTACAAAAAACGATTCACAACCGCTATCTATTGCAGCATTTAATAACAGTTTCGACGATTTTAATTTAGCACTTTTTTCACCTAAAAAGGACGAATGTGATACGTGTGTGGGTTACAAGACTGGTAATATTGACGAAGCTACCTATCAAGAACATCAGAAGAAAAAGGAGGAGGCACGAAAGGAAAAAGAGGTTGACAAAACAAAAGAAGATGAAAAAGTTTTTTCAATGGATTTGCAATCAGTTCTACTGAGTCCAAAATCTAATGTTAGCGCTCTATATTATAAAACAAAATTAATAGTCCATAATTTTACAATTATGGACATTAAATCCTTGGATGGATATTGTTTCCTCTGGCATGAGGGTCATGCTGGACTAACTGCCAACACATTTGCTACCATCATTTACAAGTTTTTAGAGACTAATATTATACCCCAAAAAAACTCTACTAGTAAAGTCATTTTGTACAGTGATGGTTGCACTGGACAAAACAGAAATGCAAGTCTTGCCAATGCACTTTTCAACTTTGCACAAAAGCATGGGATTACAATTGAGCAAAAATTTTTAGAAAAAGGGCATACGCAAATGGAGTGCGATTCAATGCACTCCACAATCGAGCGAAAACTAAAAAACCGAGTCATAAATGTCCCAGCAGACTATGTCAATATTTGTCAAACTGCTCGTATAAATCCGAAACCCTACGTGGTGGAGTACTTGGATCATACATATTTCAAAAACTTTCAAGAAGTTCAATACATTAGTTCCATCCGTCCTGGTAGATCGTCAGGTGATCCTACTGTAACAAACATTAGAGCACTTCAGTATAATGAACACGGAATTCTCTTTAAAATCAGGCATACAGAAGAATGGATGCCTTTGCCTTACAGAATAACGAAAAAAGATAAAAAAATCTGGAATTTAGAAGAGTTGCCGTTAATGTATCCGACTCCAATACCAATTAAATCGGAAAAATTTCAACACTTAATGGACCTTAAATCGTCAATTCCTAAGGACTTTCATTTTTTTTATGATAACTTACCACATTTGTAAAATGCCTCTTTCTTTTTGTCTTTTGTCTTGTGTTGCCGTCTTTAAATTTTTTTTATACTTAAGTTGCACAATTAATTAGATTATTGCCTATCTCCTGATGCCAACCCATGCTCAGGGAACGCATATTACCTAACTCCCAATTTTTCAAGAATAAAGCCTATTTTTGACAAGAGCAAGTATTTTCTATGTTGTAGCATTAAACAAAATAAAATATTTTGGAAACTTACCTTGTTTTATTATTATTTTCTAATTCTGACAAGTTTTTGCATCTCCTGAATAATTTAAATTTTTGGAGTTAGGCCATTTGCATCTTAAGCCGACGATCTGTTTCATTATATTTACTGTTTTTATTATGTACTTTAACGTAAGAATACATATAACTTAATTCTTGTTTTCTATTTCTAAAGTTTTTATTTATTTACATTGAATATTAATTTATTTTGCTGTATAATCCATTTCCGCAAAAATTGTGTGATGTCTTTGATTTAAAATGAATTCAAGAATTGTTTGTAATTGGGCAACAATGTCAACTTACGTAGATAATGACGTGCAACGGTAAGTAAATTAGACGGACTGTATATATGTCTAGACCTTGTAAAACTATATTTTTACGCCTTTTTCTATTTTCTAAACTTTCAAGCTTTTCTTCTATTTAAAAAACTATCTGTTTTAGCTCTTATTTTTTCTTTTTTTAATGTTACATTCTCTTGTCTTAATTCTCTCAATTTCTTCTTTGTATTCTTTTTGCTCTCTACAGATTTCACTGAGTTCATTTGATTGTTACTCACTCCTACCATAATATTTGTACGTTTTCTTCCATTTTCCCCCTTTTTGTTGGTGGAAGATCTGCCTATTTCTCGACTTTTGTTAAAAGTACGCTGTAACTCTTCCTCTTGATCTCTTTTTCTCGTCTTGTCGTTTTAGTCTGTCGTTGTACTGTCGATTTATATTCGAGTCTGTCCTTTGCCCTTTTCTTCTCTGCTCATTAGATATGGTAAGTTTCGCCACGATAAGGCTGGATTTATGTTAGAACGGGGCGTGGACGACTGGGCTGTCTTACGTCGCACATTGAAGAATCGTCCGATATGAAAAGCATTGGCTAGTTGATCATACAACGGAATGAGGCGACTCCGGGAACGTGCTGCGACGTGCGCTTTCTGTTGTTCTACGGCTCGTACCGTGCACGCCCCTCTTAACATAAATCAGCCATAAGGGTCTCGACCGGATCGACTTCTCTGAAGTTTGAGCCTTCTGAATGTAATGTCTTACTTTGTGGATAATTATAGGGAACACTCACTGTTCTGTATTCTAGGGGCACATTTGTAAATAAGCTAGTTACGTGAAAACTAGCTAAAAAGTGATTGGTCTCGAACGGTCGAAAGAAGTTTTAAGTCTTTTTAGAATCTGTTAGCGTTCTTAAACATTTTTATTCACTACTTCACACTTTATCTCTCTCTCTCTCTCTCTCTCCTGTCGTTTCCCCATTACTGAGGATCGTGATTTCTTCCAATATTGTTAACAAAGTTTCTCCATTGGTCGCTATCTTCAGCTGCTCTAAGAGCTTCGCAGAATGAGTTTCCAGCTGAATGCTTTATTTGGTCAGACCATCTAGTTGGTGATCGTCCTCTTGATCTTCTCCCCGGAACGTTTCCAGAAACAATTAATCTCTCCAAACTGTCGTCACCTCTGCGAACCACGTGACCAAAGAATTGCAGAATTCGTTGCAGACATATTGTGGACAGCCTTTTTTTAATATTGAGTTGGTTTAGAATGGAAACGTTTGTCCTAGGAGCTGTCCAAGGTATGTGCAGCATTCTTCTCCACCACCACATCTCAAAGGCATCAATTTTTGGCGCTCGCATGCGCGAAGAGTCCAAGTCTCTACTCCGTATAGAAATATTGAGAATACAAGGGCATTCACCAGTCTCATCTTGATATTTAGAGAGATAGATCTGTCTTTCCAAACTTTAGTTAGGCGACTCATCGCATTTTTTGCCATACCAATACGTCTCCGAACTTCTGGTTCACAGTTACCATCGTTAGTTATACTAGACCCGAGATAGATAAAGGTGTTTACTATATCTGATATTCCTGTAACATGTTAGTCAGTTTAGTCTGGGCTGATTATCGGAGAATAGGCCATTTTTGGGAAAAGTTATTTACCAGCAATTTTGTTGCTGGAATCGAATCTTATGATTGTATATATTAATAATATAGATATGCAAAGTCCGCAGATAGTGTGCTACTTTTTTTATAAACAAAATGGCGCCCGAAAATCGTGTTTTTTTTAATTTTTGCTTTATAACTCCAAAGATTTTAACTTTAGACCAAAAACTCTCAAATAAAAATTCACCGCAATTAAATTCTGCATAGAGACGTGTTTTTTCCGATTTACTTCGACGAAAACTTTCCCCGGAAAAAGCGGGTTTTTCCAACAAAATCTTTAATTTTCAACTAAACTTTTAGATAAGTAGTTGTTAATCAATAATTAAATAACTTGGTAAAGTAAAAGCCCTTTCCGTATATATTACAATTCCAGAAGCCGATGGAAATTGAATTAACAGTTTAGCAACAATTGAAATGTTAATTAAAAATTTACGGTCGCTATAATTACGACAATAATTATGACGCATAAGAATAACTATGATTTTTTCATAAAAAGATAATATACCTATCTAATGTACTTTACAGAATTGAAATTGGACTATTTAAGCGGCCTCAGGAATATTTTAAAATTATAAACAATTTTTTGGCTTATAAACAAATAAAATATCTCGGGAAATGTTAAACTAAATTAAATTGTGAAAACGGTATTCGAAAGGCAGTGGCAGGACCCTTCTTTTAAAAGAAAAAAAGTTTAATTATGACGAGCGGTTCCTGAGATACAACCGGTCAAAGTTGACCGAAATTTACGGCAAAGATATAAACAATAGGATCATAATTTTTAAACCATCACCTTTTTATTTTTGTCCTCTTTCTCCACACAAATTTTTATATCTTTAAAATCCTCATAACATATATTATCATAATAAAAACTATCGATAATACGTGTGAAAATTGCCAAAAATAGCAAAATTCCAATCAAAAATTAGGTTGGAGAAAATGTAACCCTCAAAGTTCAAAATCGGTATACGTTAACAAAATGCATTTTCTCGGCTTTCCATGGAGTAATTTCCTTCATTCTTTTTTTGTTCCCTAATAACTCGAGTAGAGCCATCGAAGTAACGTATTACTAATTGTCAAACTTGCTTTTGTTTTGTTATAATAAATTAAATTATTTATTATAACACAATATTTTAATTTGTTTAAATAAAAATTGTTTAAATAATTATACATCTTTCAAATGAGAATATTTATGTTTTTAACTTTAAAAGGTACACTTGTAGTAAGTTTATCTAAAAAAAAGCCTACAACTGGAAAAATATGTAATTTTCTGTTCTTATAAATAAATTAATCTATTATAACAAAACAAAAGCAAGTTTGACATTTAATAATGCGTTACTTCGATGACTCTACTCGAGTTATTAGGGAACAAAAAAAGAATGAAGGAAATTGCTCCATGGGAAGCCGAGAAAATGCATTTTGTTAACATATACCGATTTTGAACTTTGAGGGTTACATTTTCTCCAACCTAATTTTTGACTGGGATTTTGCTATTTTTAACAATCTTCACACGTATTATCGATAGTTTTTATTATAATAATATATGTTATGAGGATTTTAAAGATATGAAAATTGGTGTAGAGAAAGAGGACAAAAATAAAAAGGTGATGGTTTGAAAATTATGATCCTATTGTTTATATCTTTGCCGTAAATTCCGGTCAACTTTGACCGATTGTATCTCAGGAACCACTCGTCATAATTAAACGTTTTTTCTTCTAAAAGAAGCATCCCGCCGCTGTCTTTCGAATACCGTTTTCATAATTTATTTTAGTTTAATATTTCCGGAGATATTCTATTTGTTTATATACCAAAAAATTGTTTATAATTTTAAAATATTCCTGAGGCCGCTTAAATAGTCCAATTTCAATTCTGTAAAGTACATTAGATAGGTATAGTGTCTTTTTATGAAAAAATCATAGTTATTCTTATGCATCATAATTATTGTCGTTATTATAGTGACCGTAAATTTTTAATTAACATTTTAATTGTTGCTAAACTGTTCACCCAATTTCCATAGACTTCTGGAATTGTAATATATATGGAAAGGGATTTTACGTTACCAAGTTATTTAATTATTGATTAACAACTACTTATCTAAAAGTTTAGTTGAAAATTAAAGATTTTGTTGGAAAAACCCGCTTTTTCCGGGGAAAGTTTTCGTCGAAGTAAATCGAAAAAAACACATTTCTATGCAGAATTTAATTGCGGTGAATTTTTATTTGAGTGTTTTTGGTCTAAAGTTAAAATCTTTGGAGTTATAGAGCAAAAATTGAAAAAAACACGCTTTTCGGGCGCCATTTTGTTTATAAAAAAAAGTAGCACACTATCTGCGGACTTTGCATATCTATTGATGTGATCTTGATTATTGATATGAGATAATATTTTTATATGTCATTTAATTTAATCACTGCATTAATAATAATCTAATTAATTTACCAGATCACATATCAATATGTTTTCAATCTCAGGGCTTTTTATAAAATTAATTACTTACTTACGTGGCTTCTAAGTATTTCTCAATGGTTCCTAATCGGGATAGGAAAGAAAAGAGTAAAATAATAACACATATGGGTTACAATTGTAATCAAAATATTGTTTATTTTATTTAAATGGCAATCACTGCTTAATATTTGCTATATCTTATTATTCTTAAACATAACATTTACACATGGGAATCTTATTTCCTTTTGGTTTCCAATTGACAGTTTTTATTAACATTTAACTATTATGATTTATTAGCAACAATTCTATTTAAGTTTGATGAAGCTTTTCTGATATTATTGATTATGTTTCTTCAATTTTAAATGTGGTATTTAATACGAAAAACCCATACATTCATGTCCAAACAAATGAGACTGACCTTTTTCTGGTGAACTGAGAATGTCTTCACACAATACCCGTTTCCTGCTATCCTTGGCTGCAATCAAAACCTCGTCCTGGCTTCCAGTAATGTTCTCCTTTGAAACTAGCTCGTATAGCTCTCGTTTCCTGCTTCTGTCGTGATGCTGTGTTCTACCTTTTTCGAAACTGCAATCAGCTACCGGGAACTCTTGGCTCAAGGAGGTTCTTTTACTCTCAACCTGGCCTACCTCTCGTTCCACGATAGATACTCCACACTCACGAAACTACACCGGCTTTCTCACTCTCCGTACACTACCGTCTACTACTGGACTTCACTTCTCGACAGCTCAAAACATTCTGATCTCTATTTGTCATTCATTACCCTACTTTCTAAATATCCCTTCCAGATTCACAAATCAAACTTCCACCACCAACTCTCATTCGCAGTATTCCTCAAAACCCATTTTTTAATCTTTCTAAATATGCTTAATGGATTTTAAAAGAAAAATAGTTAATTCCCATTCTAAAATTACTTTCTACTAATTACAAAATTTAATGATCTATTATCTACTTCAAACTGAGTCTTATTTAGCATAAGCTAATGATCGAACCTTCCGCGAACAACGATAATGACCTATTATCGATTTCACTTGAGTTTTATTTAGCATAGGCTAATGATCGAACCTTCCGCGAACAACGATAATGGTACGCGCTATTCACTTTGTTTGTTCTAAGCGCATTGTCCCGAGTTTCGTTTAATCACTTCTTAAAATTAAATATAACAATTTGTTGTATACAGGTTGTTTTAAATTTATATGCCCGTGGTTGAGAAAATTGAAAATATTTTATATTAAATTGAATTTTGTTTATAATTATCAAAATTTAATTTTCATATCAAATAGAAATATAACAAATCCTCGCCTTGTATTCGATAAAATTTATCTGCATTTTTTAAATAAATTTTCTCGAGGCAAAATCAACTCCCTGTATATTTCCTTACTTTAATCTACGTCTTATACCCCTTCTTCTTGTATTACTCTAATTAGTCCCACCTGTAGAGTAATTGTTTCCTTATTTTCAGTGTCCTCATCCTGTGTTAGAGTGTCGGCTATTATGTTGTTTTTCCCTTTTTCCCATATCAATCTTCTGTCTTTTTCCTCAGATTTTTCACATACTTTTACCGTGTATTCTGTATCCTCGTTTTCATATGCCTCCTCTTCAAATGCCACTGTTTCGATCATATCTTTTTCGCTTTCATTTGTTAGCTTTATTTCTTCTTCTCCTGAGCTCATCTATTCTTTTGAAGAATCCCAGTTTTCTTTTGCTTTTGATACTCTCAATTTTTCTTCTTCTGGGCTGAACTCTTCGTTTGAGGAGCCACAGGTTTCATTTTCTTTTGCCTTTTTCTGACTTTTTCTCCCTTTTCTTCTTTGTCCTTGCTTCGTTGCCAAATTCATTTCCACTGTTTGTTCTTTACCTGATTCGTCCGTATTTTGTTTCTCCTGTTCCTTGTCCTGTTCTTCTTCTTTTTCTTCTGTTATATTCATCGTATTATTTTTAAAATCTATCACTACATGTTTTTCTGCCAATTCGTCAACTCCTACTATCATGTCATGTGACATGTTTGGCATTATTACACATTGTAGTGTATACATCTTCTTACCCAGTCGTACCATTACTCGTATGCCTTCATTTATAGTTTCCAATGTCCGTTTGTTTGCGCCCACTAAATTTACCCTAGGTATTTTGTAAATTAAATTTGTTAAGTTAACTTCTTCTATTAGTTTTCTGTTGACCAATGTTATTTCAGATCCAGTGTCTATCATAATTTTAATTGGTTTCTCGTTGATAAATCCATCCACAAATTTTAAATTAACTCCATTTTTCTTTTCGTTGTTTCTTGCCAATTTAATAAACTCCTTGGGGTTACAAAAGATTCCTGTTTGATTTTTGGTTTTTAGTGAGCGCCGTCGTGAAAAGACGCCGGTTGCTCATCGTTGTTTATATTTTCGTAATAATGTCTCTCTCCGTCATATTCATCTGTCTGGGTATTATTTACTTCTCTTCTATTTTCTCTTGGTCTGTCGGATCTGTTTCGGTTTTCTCGATATCCCTGTTCATTTTGTCTACCATTATTTCTGTTTTCTTGATTTGCGAGTGTGGTGTTTCTATTATGGTATTCTCGATTTCTGTCCTCATTCCATTGCCTATTTCTTTGTTCATAATTTCCTCTTCCGTTGTCTCTATTTTCGTTTTCCCTTCTGGGATTAAAATCTCGTCTTGTATAGTCCCTCCTATTTTGATTTCTATCTCTGTAATCCTGTGTTTCTCGGGGCCTGTAATCTTCTCGCGACCTTCTTGATTTTCTTTCTCTTAAACGTGATTCTCTTATTTGTAGGAATTGGCATAAACTATCTATGTCTTTGTAGTTTTGCAATGTGATATGGTCTTCCAGCGTTTCTTCGAAATGTCTTGCAATCAGTTCGACTAATTGTTCCGATGAGTAATTATATTGTAAATGTTTTGCGTTATAGTAAATTTGTAATGCATATGTCCTTTCTGATATACCCATCCTATCATGGTATTTCCCATTTTGCAATTCCTTGTTAATTTCCAATTGTTGGACTTTTCCCCAGAAATAATTCAAAAATTTTTGTTCAAATTGTTGCCAACTGTCAAATTCTTCTTCTTTGCAATCGAACCATAGGCTTGCTTCATATTTTAGATGGTTTCTGATAGTTTCTTTTGCTGTTTCGAAATTTCCGATGTGCTGTATTTTCTTTTTCAGGCTATTTATGAACGGCACTGGGTGTAATCTTCTTACATCCCCGCCAAACCTTATCTTCACGTCATCTGTGCTATGTATAACCATTTCTCTTCTTTCTCCTACATTTTGTTGAATATTGATTTCCGCAATCTTTCTTTCCATTTCTTCTCTGATTGCTTGAATAGCGTTTTCAAACTTGTTTTCCAAACTTTCCATTTCTTTTTTCTGGCAATTCGTTATCTCCTTTATTTTGCTTTTGATTTCTTTAATCTCTGTCTCTAGTTGTCCCATATCGTTCTTGATCATTGTCAAACATCCTTTTACTTCCTTTTCATACTTTCCTATGCGTTCCTCTATTTTCTTGTTGTTCTCTTCTATTGCTTGTTTCATTTTTTGTTGTGTTTCATCCATTTTTTTATCCAATTTTTGTTGTTTTTCATCCATTTTTTGGTGTGTTTCATCCATTTTTTGATCCACTTTATCCATTTTCTTTGATGTTTCTTCCATGGCTTGTTTCGTTTCACGTTGATTTTCATCCAGTTTTTGTTCCATTCTTTGTGACTGGAGTTGCATCATTTGTAATAATTTATCTATTCCTGATAATTCTTGCTGTTCTGATGCCATGATTGTCGTGTCTAAAATGTCTTCTTGGTCTGAATTATTCTCTTGATTTGAATGTTCTTTTTGTTTTTTGTTGTCTTTGCTTTGGCTTCTTGTCACAGACATTTGTTTTCAAGAAGTACTGTCCCCGCCAAATATGAAATTTTACTAGTATGTTACCAAGACGACTTTTTCTCACCCAAATATTATAAATTGTCAATAAATATATCAAATGTAAGTATCTCACTTTTTACCACAGGCATATAAATTTTCAAATACCGGCTTTACTCTTTCTATCCTTCAAATTTGCCACTAGAAATACTTTACAATGCTTTCCACGTTGGACGACAGTTGATGTGATCTTGATTATTGATATGAGATAATATTTTTATATGTCATTTAATTTAATCAATGCATTAATAATAATCTAATTAATTTACCAGATCACATATCAATATGTTTTCAATCTCAGGGCTTTTTATAAAATTAATTACTTACTTACGTGGCTTCTAAGTATTTCTCAATGGTTCCTAATCGGGATAGGAAAGAAAAGAGTAAAATAATAACACATATGGGTTACAATTGTAATCAAAATATTGTTTATTTTATTTAAATGGCAATCACTGCTTAATATTTGCTATATCTTATTATTCTTAAACATAACATTTACACATGGGAATCTTATTTCCTTTTGGTTTCCAATTGACAGTTTTTATTAACATTTAACTATTATGATTTATTAGCAACAATTCTATTTAAGTTTGATGAAGCTTTTCTGATATTATTGATTATGTTTCTTCAATTTTAAATGTGGTATTTAATACGAAAAACCCATACATTCATGTCCAAACAAATGAGACTGACCTTTTTCTGGTGAACTGAGAATGTCTTCACACAATACCCGTTTCCTGCTATCCTTGGCTGCAATCAAAACCTCGTCCTGGCTTCCAGTAATGTTCTCCTTTGAAACTAGCTCGTATAGCTCTCGTTTCCTGCTTCTGTCGTGATGCTGTGTTCTACCTTTTTCGAAACTGCAATCAGCTACCGGGAACTCTTGGCTCAAGGAGGTTCTTTTACTCTCAACCTGGCCTACCTCTCGTTCCACGATAGATACTCCACACTCACGGAACTACACCGGCTTTCTCACTCTCCGTACACTACCGTCTACTACTGGACTTCACTTCTCGACAGCTCAAAACATTCTGATCTCTATTTGTCATTCATTCCCCTACTTTCTAAATATCCCTTCCAGATTCACAAATCAAACTTCCACCACCAACTCTCATTCGCAGTATTCCTCAAAACCCATTTTTTAATCTTTCTAAATATGCTTAATGGATTTCAAAAGAAAAATAGTTAATTCCCATTCTAAAATTACTTTCTACTAATTACAAAATTTAATGATCTATTATCTACTTCAAACTGAGTCTTATTTAGCATAAGCTAATGATCGAACCTTCCGCGAACAACGATAATGACCTATTATCGATTTCACTTGAGTTTTATTTAGCATAGGCTAATGATCGAACCTTCCGCGAACAACGATAATGGTACGCGCTATTCACTTTGTTTGTTCTAAGCGCATTGTCCCGAGTTTCGTTTAATCACTTCTTAAAATTAAATATAACAATTTGTTGTATACAGGTTGTTTTAAATTTATATGCCCGTGGTTGAGAAAATTGAAAATATTTTATATTAAATTGAATTTTGTTTATAATTATCAAAATTTAATTTTCATATCAAATAGAAATATAACACTATATTATTAATACATACAATAATAAGATTCGATTCCAGCAATAAAATTGCTGGTAAATAACTTTTCCTTGTATTTTGCTAATTAGCCCAGAGTAGTTGAATAGTGTCGAATCTGTCGACCACCATTATTTTTGTCTTAGCTTTATTGATTTTCACACTTTATACTAATAGGCCTTGGGCCCGCATATACAATTATTATTTATGACCACACCGTTGAAACTTTTTGTACTTGTTATTTGGGTGGAGTCGGACAAATTTTGAGCTTGGCGCATTATGGTAGTGGGGCGTTTGTCTGTCAAGCGGTGACGAAGTTGTCAATTTTATGCAAGAAAAAAATTTATTACCACATTGGTCATTCTATTTTAATCAATGGATTTTATCATATAAACAACGAAAACAATTTTGTCGGACAAAAATATTGGGGCATATGACGCGTCGGACACGCTAAATATGTCAAATTTATGAAAATAATAAATTTATTACCACATCGATAATTTTAACGGTATCTATCATAAAACCTTTTTACAATAATGTGGTAACCTTGTCGGACAATTTTCACGGGGCATATGCGCAGTCGGACGCGCCGAAGATGTCAATTTCCTGAAAATTTTTTATTTATTACCACAGATGTCATTTTTATTTTGTACTGTTCTTTTACATGTGTAATGCATATTGGATCACTTGTCGGACAAAAATAATGGGGCGTTTTGGTACAATTAAAATAAAAAGTAATTTTTATGCATACAGGGTGTTTGGTAAAGAATGGGCCATAGCTTAACCTCAGGTCCCTGAGGTTAAAATAGGCCGATTTAAGCTAACTTACCTTAGTACAAAGTTTATAATAGCCAAGATACAGGGTGTCAAAGTTAAACTTTTTTTTTATTTATTATTGAATATTTCCTGATAGGTATGAGATAACAACATGAAATTTTATACCTGGGGGTTTCTTGGGTCGAGAAATCTATATTCCTTACCAAAAATTATGCATTGCCCAGAGGGCACCACATATGCCTTTCAGCACTCATTTATTACGTTCAATTTTTTTTATCCCTCACTCTGTATAATTTTGACATTAAAATTTTTATTTTCCTATTAGTTTTACTTAAAAAAGGTATACTTCTTTCATCTCCCTAAACTCAACCGTTTTCGAGATAAACGCATTTTAAATATGCGATACACCATCATTTTTAGCATAATATCATTGTAGTTACACCCGAAAAATAACTTAAAATTTATGAAAATAATAAATTTATTACCACATAGCTAATTTTAACGAAATCTACCATAAAACCTTTTTACAATAATGTGGTAACCTTGTCGGACAATTTTCACGGGGCATATGCGCAGTCGGACGCGCTGAAAATGTCAATTTACTGAAAATTTTTTATTTATTACCACAGATGTTATTTTTATTTTGTACTGTTTTTTACATGTGTAATGCATATTGGATCACTTGTCGGACAAAAATAATGGGGCGTTTTGGTACAATTTAAAAAAAAATTAATTTTTATACATTTTTGACTTCATATTAAATTACGTATTTTTCGGCTCATATTACCCGTATGCGCGCCAATGGTGAATATTAAATTCTTAACTGTAGTTAATAATGTAACTGTAGTTAATACCCAAAATTAATTTTGGGTACAACTCTAAGTCATCATCATCATCATCATCATTTGGCTCTACAACTCTATGTGGGTCTTGGCCGCGTTTACTATTTCCCTCCATTGTTGTCGGTCCTGAGCAGCTATTTCCTATTGCTGTACTCCCATTTTGCGTAGATCGCTGGCTACTGCGTCCTTCCATCTCTTTCTTGGGCGACCAACTGACCTTTTTCCATCGGGCCTTTCCCAGAATGTGGCGTTTAGAAGTCTTTCGTCACTTGATCTTAGTACGTGACCCGCCCATCGTATTCTGTTTGATTTAATGTAGCGTACTATGTTTTCATCTCCGTATATTGTCTGGAGTTCATCATTGTGTCTTCTTCTCCATTCTCCAAGTCATACCCTTTTAAATATTTTACTTAATGTGTGTAACAATTTTCAGCTAAATCGATCTAAAAATAACCGAGAAAAACTGTTTTAAAATTTTTTTTGATAATACCTCCTCGTCGATAGCCTAAAATAATGAAGTTTTCTGTTCGTTTGCCCCAACATTTTTGTCAGACAGTTACATGTTTTGGTTAAGAATATAATTAGTTGTAACTTACTACTTTGTCGGAAAAATGGTTGTAAATATAAGGGATGCACGAACCCAGCATAATTTAAAAGTATAGTTTATTAATAAACATTAAATTTTTTGTCCGACTTTGGATTTGCCCCAATATTTTTGTCCGACACTTAGATTTTTTGATTTGGAATAAAACTACTTATAACCCGATTTGTGTCGGAAATTTTTTTTATTTCGAGAAAAAAAACTAGTTTGTCGTTGTTCAAGGAGTATGTACGCAAATATCAGATCACAATTTTTCTAAAATTTTCCCTCTTTTCGGAAATTTTTTTGGAAAAATTTTGAGTACAGCTCTGCGTTTACCATTTTAAATGTTTTACTTAGTGTGTGTACCAATTTTGAGCTAAATCGATTCAAAAATAACCAAGAAAACTGTTTTAAAAATTTTTTTGATAATACCTTCTCGTCGATAGCCTAAAAGAATTAAGTTTTCTGTTCGTTTGCCCCAAGATTTTTGTCAGACAATTACATTTTTTGTTTAAGAGTATAATTACTTGTAATTTACTACTTTTGTCGGAAAAATGGTTATAAAGATAAGGGATGCACGAACCCAGAATAGTTTAAAAGTATAGTATATTAATAAAAATTAAATTTTTTGTCCGATTTTGGATTTGCCCCACTATTTATGTCGGACACTTAGATTTTTTGATTTTTTAATATAACTACTTAAAACCTGATACATGTGCTGAAATTTTTTTTTAATTCCAGAAAAAAATAGAGAACGATGTTTGTCGTTGTTCAAGGAGTATGTACACAAATTATCATATCAAAATTTTTCTAAAATTTTCCCTCTTGTCGGAAATTTTTTTGGGAAAATTTTGGGTACAGCTCTACGTCATACCCTTTTAAATGTTTTACTTAGTGTTTGTACCAATTTTCAGCTAAATTGATTCAAAAATTACAGAGAAAACTGTTTTAAAATATTTTTGGATAATACCTCCTCGTCCATAGCCTAAAAGAATTAAGTTTCCTGTTCGTTTGCCCCAACATTTTTGTCAGACAAATACATTTTTTGTTCAAGAGTATAATTACTTGTAACTTACTACTTTTGTCGGAAAAATGGTTGTAAAGATAAGGGATGCACGAACCCAGAATAATTTAAAAGTATAGTTTATTAATAAAAATTAAATTTTTTGTCCGATTTTGGATTTGCCCCACTATTTATGTCGGACACTTAGATTTTTTGATTTTTTAATATAACTACTTAAAACCTGATACATGTGCTGAAATTTTTTTTTAATTCCAGAAAAAAATAGAGAACGATGTTTGTCGTTGTTCAAGGAGTATGTACACAAATTATCATATCAAAATTTTTCTAAAATTTTCCCTCTTGTCGGAAATTTTTTTGGGAAAATTTTGGGTACAGCTCTACGTCATACCCTTTTAAATGTTTTACTTAGTGTTTGTACCAATTTTCAGCTAAATTGATTCAAAAATTACAGAGAAAACTGTTTTAAAATATTTTTGGATAATACCTCCTCGTCCACAGCCTAAAAGAATTAAGTTTCCTGTTCGTTTGCCCCAACATTTTTGTCAGACAAATACATTTTTTGTTCAAGAGTATAATTACTTGTAACTTACTACTTTTGTCGGAAAAATGGTTGTAAAGATAAGGGATGCACGAACCCAGAATAGTTTAAAAGTATAGTTTATTAATAAAAATTAAATTTTTTGTCCGATTTTGGATTTGCCCCACTATTTATGTCGGACACTTAGATTTTTTGATTTTTTAATATAACTACTTAAAACCTGATACATGTGCTGAAATTTTTTTTTAATTCCAGAAAAAAATAGAGAACGATGTTTGTCGTTGTTCAAGGAGTATGTACACAAATTATCATATCAAAATTTTTCTAAAATTTTCCCTCTTGTCGGAAATTTTTTTGGGAAAATTTTGGGTACAGCTCTACGTCATACCCTTTTAAATGTTTTACTTAGTGTTTGTACCAATTTTCAGCTAAATTGATTCACAAATTACAGAGAAAACTGTTTTAAAATATTTTTGGATAATACCTCCTCGTCCATAGCCTAAAAGAATTAAGTTTCCTGTTCGTTTGCCCCAACATTTTTGTCAGACAAATACATTTTTTGTTCAAGAGTATAATTACTTGTAACTTACTACTTTTGTCGGAAAAATGGTTGTAAAGATAAGGGATGCACGAACCCAGAATTGTTTAAAAGTATATTTTATTAATAAAAATTAAATTTTTTGTCCGATTTTGGATTTGCCCCAATATTTTTGTCGGACACTTAGATTTTTTGATTTGGAATATAACTACTTATAACCTGATACTTGTGTCGGAAATTTTTTTAATTCGAGAAAAAAAAACTACAGAACAATGTTTGTCGTTGTTCAAGGAGTATGTACACAAATTATCAGATCACAATTTTTCTAAAATTTTTCCTCTTGCCGGAAAATTTAAGAAAATTTTGGGTTCCGACCTACGTCATACCCTTTTAAATGCTTTACTTAGTGTGTGTACCAATTTTCAGCTAAATCGATTCAAAAGTAACCGAGAAACACTGTTTTAAAAATTTTTTTTGATAATACCTCCTCGTCGATAGCCTAAAAGAATTAAGTTTTCTGTCGTTTGCCCCAACATTTTTGTCATACAATTACATTTTTTGTTTAAGAATATAATTATTTGTAACTTACTACCTTTGTCGGAAAAATGGTTGTAAAGATAAGGGATACACGAACCCAGCATAATTTAAAAGTATAGTTTATCAATAAAAATTAAATTTTTTGTCCGACTTTGGATTTGCCCCAATATTTTTGTCGGACACTTAGATTTTTTGATTTGGAATATAACTACTTATAACCTGATACTTATATCGGAATTTTTTTTTTATTTCGAGAAAAAAAACTACAGAACGATGTTTGTCGTTGTTCAAGGAGTATGTACGCAAATATCAGATCACAATTTTTCTAAAATTTTAACTCTTGTCCGAAATTTTTTTGGGAAAATTTTGGGTACAGCTCTACGCCATACCCTTTTAAATGTTTTACTTAGTGTGTGTACCAATTTTCAGCTAAGTCGATTCAAAAATAACCGAGAAAAACTGTTTTAAAATATTTTTGGATAATACCTCCTCGTCCATAGCCTAAAAGAATTAAGTTTCCTGTTCGTTTGCCCCAACATTTTTGTCAGACAATTACATTTTTTGTTTAAGAGTATAATTACTTGTATCCTACTACTATTGTCGGAAAAATGGTTGTAAAGATAAGGGATGCACGAACCCAGCATAATTTGAAAGTATAGTTTACTAATAAAAATTACATTTTTTGTCCGACCGTCGAGTTGCCCCAATATTTTTGTCCGACACTTTGATTTTTTTATTAAGAATATAATTACTTATAACCTACTAATGTTGTCGGAAAAATGGTTTTAAAGGTAAGGGTTGCACGAACCCAGTATTTTTTAAAAGACAGTTTATTAATAAAAATTAAATTTTTTGTCCGATTTTGGATTTGACCCAATATTTTTGTCGGACACTTAGATTTTTTGATTTAGAATATAACTACTTATAACCTGATACTTGTGTCGGAAATTTTTTTTAATTGGAAAAAAAAACTACAGAACGATGTTTGTCGTTGTTCAAGGAGTATGTAAGCAAATATCAGATCACAATTTTTCTAAAATTTTCCCTCTTGTCAGAAAATTTTTTAAGAAAATTTTGGGTACAGCTCTACGTCATACCCTTTTAAATGTTTTACTTAGTGTGTGTACCAATTTTGAGCTAAATCGATTCAAAAATAACCGAGAAAACTCTTTTAAAATTTTTTGATATTACTTTCTCGTCGATAGCCTAAAAAATTAAGTTTTCTGTTCGTTTGCCCCAAGATTTTGGTCGAACAATTACATTTTTTGTTTAAGAATCCAATTACTTGTAACTTACTACCTTTGTCGGAAAAATGGTTGTAAAGATAAGGGGTACACGAACCCAGCATAATTTAAAAGTATAGTTTATCAATAAAAATTAAATTTTTTGTCCGACTTTGGATTTGCACCAATATTTTTGTCGGACACTTAGATTTTTTGATTTGGAATATAACTACTTATAACCTGATACTTGTGTCGGAAATTTTTTTTATTTCGAGAAAAAAAACTACAGAGCGATGTTTGTCGTTGTTCAAGGAGTATATACGCAAATATCAGATCACAATTTTTCTTATCACTTAAAACCTGATACATGTGCTGAAATTTTTTTTTAATTCCAGAAAAAAATAGAGAACGATGTTTGTCGTTGTTCAAGGAGTATGTACACAAATGATCAAATCACAATTTTTCTAAAATTTTCCCTCTTGTCCGAAATTTTTTTGGGAAAACTTTGGGTACAGCTCTACGTCATACCCTTTTAAATGTTTTACTTAGTGTGTGTACCAATTTTCAGCTAAATCGATTCAATAATAACCGAGAAAAACTGTTTTAAAATATTTTTGGATAATACCTCCTCGTCCATAGCCTAAAACATTAAGTTTCCTGTTCGTTTGCCCCAACATTTTTGTCAGACAATTACATTTTTTGTTTAAGAGTATAATTACTTGTATCCTACTACTTTTGTCGGAAAAATGGTTGTAAAGATAAGGGATGCACGAACCCAGAATAGTTTAAAAGTATAGTTTACTAATAAAAATTAAATTTTTTGTCCGACTTTAAATGTGCCCCACTATTTATGTCGGGCACTTAGATTTTTTGATTTGGAATATAACTACTTATAACCTGATACATGTGCTGAAAATTTTTTTTTAATTCGAGAAAAAAATACAGAACGATGTTTGTCGTTGTTCAAGGAGTATATACACACATTATCAGATCACAATTTTTCTAAAATTTTCCCTCTTGTTGGAAAATTTTTTAAGAAAATTTTGGGTTACGACCTACGTCATACCCTTTTAAATGCTTTACTTAGTGTGTGTACCAATTTTCAGCTAAATCGATTCAAAAGTAACCGAGAAACTCTGTTTTAAAATTTTTTTTTGATAATACCTCCTCGTCAATAGCCTAAAAGAATTAAGTTTTCTGTTCGTTTGCCCCAACATTTTTGCCAGACAATTACATTTTTTGTTTAAGAATATAATTACTTGTAACCTACTACTTTTGTCGGAAAAATGGTTGTAAAATAGGGGATGCACGAACCCAGCATAATTGGAAAGTATAGTTTACTAATAAAAATTAAATTTTTTGTCCGACTGTCGAGTTGCCCCAATATTTTTGTCCGACACTTTGATTTTTTGATTAAGAATATAATTACTTATAACCTACTAATGTTGTCGGAAAAATGGTTGTAAATAAAAAAATTTCAGGAAATTGACATCTTCGGCGCGTCCGACTGCGCATATGCCCCGTGAAAATTGTCCGACAAGGTTACCACATTATTGTAAAAATGCTTTATGGTAGATACCGTTAAAATTATCCATGTGGTAATAAATTTATTATTTTCATAAATTTGACATATTTAGCGTGTCCGACGCATCGTATGCGCCAATATTTTTGTCCGACAAAATTGTTTTCGTTGTTTATATGATAAAATCCATTGATTAAAATAGAATGACCAATGTGGTAATAAATTTTTTTCTTGCATAAAGTTGACAACTTCGTCACCGCTTGACAGACAAACGCCCCACTACCATAATGCGCCAAGCTCAAAATTTGTCCGACTCCACCCAAATAACAAGTACAAAAAGTTTCAACGGTGTGGTCATAAATAATAATTATATATGCGGGCCCAAGGCCTATAAATAGTAGATAATTATTTAAACCCTTCCCTCGATACGCCTGTGATTAGTTGCGCCAGAGTAAGTAGACGAAACTTATTTTTTACTTAGTATTTTCGGTGACGGGTGATTAGTTTCTTTAACAAGGACTTTAATTCGATTGTCACGTAGTTTGTTTTGGTAAAAGACACTTTTTTATTTTCTGGCAGTAAAGTTTTTCACGAAATTCTTGATTCGTGTGTGGCTCGCTCAAAACAGATTCGAGTACGTAAATTAATTAAAAGGATAGAGATTTATTATCGGGAGAATGTCACTTTCTGTTTAAAATTAATAGCGATACAAATACGGATGTAGATCCATCTTCTTCTAGTACAACGCTTTAAGAGCCCAAAGACAAATTCTTCTGCATTTTCTGGTAATTTCTGATGTGGATTTGATATGATTATTTACAATGTGAAATTATTCCTGCCTCTCGTAAACTATTCATTACTTTACTATATTATTATATGTTATCTCATTGCCTCTCGTAAATTATTCCATTGTATTCGATCTTGAGCCACTTGAACCCAGGTTTAGAATTTTTGGGCTTTTGTTTTGTTCTGCGGTACTAATTCTTTCTGTAGTGTTAAAGTTTCTTACGTCTTTCGAGAGGCTTCTGAAATGATGTCGTTGAAATTCCTTAGATCGGCAATGTTTGTTGTGTGCTTATCTTTCATTTCCCCTCTTTTTTGCATTAGTTTTTTTGTATCTTTTATGAGTTTTTTTATTTTTCCTTGTTTGGTTTTGGCACTTCTGCGTCTTCTTTAGGGAGTCCACCAATGCTTCGTTAAGCTGTTTGTTTAATATTAGATTCATATTCACGTCTTTCTGTAGGTTACTCTCTATTTCTTCCTGGTATGCTCTTGTATTAGTAATTGCAGTTAATGTGACATTTTTACTCCTTGTTCTCATTTCTTCTTTACGTTCAAGATTATCTTCACTCTAACCATACTATGGTCACTTTCGATTAAAAATTGATTTAATACAGTTACTTACGTCCTTTTTTAAATAAATATAAAGTCAATTTCATCCTTATTTAAGCCATGTAGTGATTGCGAAGTTTACTTTTTTTGGGTTTTTTTACTTTGGGTTAAATGCTGTAAGAGTTAGGCCCTATTCGTTTCTATCGCCAATTCCGTGAGGTCCAAGTACAAACTCCGAATAATCCTGCTTGTATATTTTGGCGTTTAGGTCTACACATCAGTATACCATAGTTGGTGGTTATAACCAGTATCTAAACCGCAGAGTTAACGTCAACGTAAAACAATTCAACTTTTTCGTCTTTTTTGGCACTTCTTCTTGCAGTACCGTCTCCTATCGGAGGTTGGCTACCATCACAGCAATCTTAACTTTGTTGGCTGCAGCTCTGAACAACTGTATTGAACTGCACCCATACCACTCCCTTAAATTTCGCAACCAGGAAATCCTCCTACGTCCTAAATTTCTCTTTCCCGAGATTTTTCCTTGGATTATGAGTCTTAGCAGAGAGTACTTTTCTCCTCTCATTATGTGGTCTAGATATTCCAGTTTTTTCTTTTGTGTGGTTTTTATGACTTCGCATTCCTTCCCCATCTTCAGCAAAACATCTTGATTTGTTACTCTTACTGTCCATGGTATTTTCCACATTCTCCTGTAGCACCACATCTCGAATGCCTCAATGTTTTTGATGTTTATCTTTTTCAGTGTCCAAGCTTCCATGCCGTACAGCAGAACGGAGAAAACATAGCACCTTAACATTCTCGTTCTAAGTTTATATTTATGTCCCGGCTGCATAGGAGCTTTTTCATTTTGACAAACGATTGTCTCGCTATCTCTATTCGCCTCTTGATTTCTCTTGTCTGGTCATTAGTATCAGTGAACCAAACCCCCTAAATATTTGTAGGACGTAACTCTTTCAACTGGCTGATTATTTATGGTTAAATTCACATTGGTGTATAGCTTCTTTGTTACAATCATGAATTTAGTTTTTTTGATGTTCAGTTTTAGACCGTACTTATTGGTATGAGTGTTAATGTTTTCCATCAAATACTGTAAATTTTCTAGGTTATCTGTTACTATTAGCGTGTCATCAGCGTATTGTATATTGTTAATTATGTTCATACCAACGTTTTGCTCTAGGAGCGTTTTTGGACACTAGTAGGTGCTTATTATTGGGTGATCTTTAATCGAATTTGTTCGTTTAATTTGTAGATAAGAAATGTAACTCACTTATGCTTTAAGTTGTAAGTATACCTACTCTTTTATGTTTTTTATTTACCATCAATCCAACGCCACCATTAGAAGAGTCTCTTCTATAATGCAATAGGTTTCTGTCTCTTTACCTCCGAGACTGCCACCAGTGCCTGGTTTTAAGAAACTGCTGGAGACTGAAGGCTTTGAATTTTCTTCGTTTCTCATTTTACGAGGATTCATGGCCGTCTCTACCATGCTGGCCTGTGTGGGTTTGTAGAAGGTTGTGTTAGGATGTGTTTTTATAATGAATTATGTATTCACTATAAAGCAAATTATTATAACAACACACAACAGAGGTGAAGAAAAGTCTTTTGGCATAGTGCCTAGTGTTAAAATTTGGGAATGTTCAAATCAAATTTTTCACTACCAAAGATACAGTGAGACAAGGAGGAAGTCTAAGTTCTTGTTCTTTACTGTTCACAATATGCTTAGATGGAATAATTAAGAGAGTCAAACAGCGAACAAAACTATTCTTTAGAGTATGATATCTATACCTTAAGCATGGTACAATTAATATCCATAAAGTTGTGAACATGAAGAGGTGGCAATTGTAGAAGGTCATCAAAAGAATCTAGGATATACATGTAATCAATTTATGAAATGATTTGTTAATAGTGGAATGACAATGAACAAAAGTAAGACTAAGGTATTGGTAGTATTCAGATAGGAACAAAGAATACATATAAAATTAATGAAACAAGCATCGACAAAGGCAAAGACAAATGCATAGAATCGTTCAACTATTGAGGAGATTATAACAGATAATGACGGTAATCAAGAAACAGATTTTTTTTATTTATTTATTCATTGCTAATTTACAATCTACTTCAATAATAGTTATTTTCCTAACAAGTGCAGAAAGTCATACTTTTCTGCACGCGACTGCAGTTTGCCGAACGACGCTAAGCGGTAGTTCGGCAAGCAGTCGAGTGCAGAAAAGATACTTTCTGCAAGCGTTAGGAACAATATTTTTTCGAGTCTTTAAAAAATGACCAAATCTTAATCAATTAATTTAATTAATATGATTATTTCATTCATAGGAGATTCTGACCAATAGAAAGCTACAGAAATCTGAATTAAATCGATAATTTTTGATAATTGGCCGTCGTTAAGTATATTACGTCAGATGCCCTTCGTTGTTACGAAAAAATACGTTCAGTGACATTAATGACAATTAATGTTTTAAAAATTATAAAAGTGATGACTTTCAATCGTCAAATATTTATAAAAACTTTGTGTTCAATTGTACTAATTTGTACTTACATAAATAAATTACAATAAAATTTTGGTTTTGAACAGTTATTCATGAAATAATCGCAACAAATTGCACTTGAACTCTAAAATTAATATAGAATTTTAGAGCTCTTGTGCAATTACTACTGAAAATACATACACAAATTAATTCTTTGACAAGGTTGTCAAAATCAAACTTTCAGCATAATTGGTTAGCATGACGACGATCTTGGTTTCCATGAGGACGATTCAACACCACTGTTATTGTCTACTGATTTGACTTTCGAATATTATGTCAAAATTATTCTATTTCACTGAATTCTTGCGCTAATTTCATTAAAACATGAACACAAGAAGATATATTTGAAATAAATTAGTAAATAATATCTAAATATTAGTTTATTGCATGTATTACAATTACTTAAAGGTCATATTAACATATCTAAATTAACACGCGTGCGGAAAAGTAAAACGCGTGCGGAAAAGTAACACGCGTGCGGAAAAGTAACACGCGTGCGGAAAAGTAAAACTTTCTAAACTAAAGTGCGCGAAAGTCGACATTTTTGCACGCTCGTAGAAAAAGTAAATATGATATAAGTTCTTGGCTTGTGGCAGGTGTCGTCCATTGACGACTCTCTGGAATTCACCTAGCAGCTAGATCTTCTAGCCAAAGTCTTTTTAGGCGTCTGTCAATCAGTGGAGGGTTGAATAATTCGTCTATGAGATGGTTTGGATGGTTTGTGCTTCGATTTATGCATCTTCTGGAGTGGTCAGCGATCACATCATTGATGAAAGGAATGTTGAAACAAACGAAACAGAAATAATCGATAGAATAAAACAATCAACGGTGTTTATTACTTAATGAATCTAAACATTCATCAATAAAAAGTAAATATCTTAAAAGATATATATATATATATATATATATATATATATATATATATAGACTTTAGTTTTTTATTGAGGTTGCAGTCATTTATTTCTAAGGGGCAGGGTAAGAGAAACTCTGTGTTATAATCAAGCTTTCGCAAAATTTATTTGCTTCGTCAGGATTAGCTAAAATTATTATATAGTTATAAATAAATACAACGAAATGAAAGAACATTGCATAAAAATTAGTACAAAAACTTACAACGTGAGGCTTGTTCCTTAATTTGACATTTCTACAAAACATAAAATATCTAAAAAAATCTTTATCCTAATGGTTTTCAAGTTCCAATGTTTTAATTTTTACAATTCATGATAAAAAATATGATTTATTAATTTAGTTCTAAATTTGACTAATGCCAGAAAGACACTTAAATAATGTCAAAAAGACACTCGTAGGTATTTGTTTATTTGATTTTAAGTTGTTAAGAACTAGATTTTTGATTATTACTTGCTTGTGCATTTTAAAATTTTAGAAGTTATAGATGTATATACATATATATATCGAATACCAAATACCCAATAACCAAAAATATATTAAATACCAAATGAATATGTAAATGAATGAATGAATACCAAATACCCATATATATATGGCATTTATAGATTTTGAAAAGGCATTCGACTCTACAGAACACTGGGCAGTGAAACAATCACTACACAATAGCAGAGTAGATTACAGGTATACAGAACTAATCTCTAATATATATAGTAAGGCCACAACTACGATCCAACTTGAAACAGAATATTTTATGTTTTGTAGAAATGTCAAATTAAGGAACAAGCCTCACGTTGTAAGTTTTTGTACTAATTTTTATGCAATGTTCTTTCATTTCGTTGTATTTATTTATAACTATATAATAATTTTAGCTAATCCTGACGAAGCAAATAAATTTTGCGAAAGCTTGATTATAACACAGAGTTTCTCTTACCCTGCCCCTTAGAAATAAATGACTGCAACCTCAATAAAAAACTAAAGTCTACATATTGTCAGTCAATAATACCAAACTTCTTTATATATATATATATATATATATATATATATATATATATATATATATATATATATATATATATGTCAAGCGATGAGTCCCGGGACATTCTAAGCGACCTAACGATGACTTCAGGGACATTTGCTGAATTCCGGGTCTGGCCGGAATTCCTATACGTCTAATGATGACTTCCAGGACTGTCCCGGAAATCAATTTATGTATAATGCCTACTTCCGGTACAAATCAGTTTTAAGGATCTCGCAAAAATAGTCATCAATCTAGTAGGATACTTATTTTTATGAGCTCATATAAGTTATAAATGTAAGAAAAAAATTCATTTTCTGTTCACATTTTAAATTCTCCTTTATACCCAATACTTAAAATTATAATTTCGAGTTCTAGCATCCTTGACAGTTACATGTTTCAAGTTTCGTTTTAACTAATCTTGACAACTTTATTTGAAGCTAGAGGAGAAGAGAATAAACTTGATAATGCCTATATTGTGAATACCATTTACTTATTATGTTTAATGAACATATACGATAACGATACTCTAACTTAACCTATAATCTATGCTAGTTTAATTGATACTGAAGGCTTACAGCTCATGTTCCTTTTTGATACTATGGTCATAAAATATGGAAAAACTAAATTTGAAAAATTCGAATCATCAAAACCACAGGCTCTGCTTGATTTATGTTACAACACTTAACACATTTTAGTTTATTATAACTGTCGGAGGGCGTATATAACTCGACCGTCCGTCGTGGGGCCCACTATCCTTAGTGGTGCTAGCAGCACCCAACCTATACGATATCATATTGGATAGGTTCATTGCAATGAACCTATGTAAGATATTTAAATAAAATTTGTAAAAAAATTAATTATATAATATACAAAGTACAACACAATCAATATACTGAAACATGAAACGACTAGGTCAATAGTACTTATTAGTAACATAAATACTGTTTATTACTACTGCAATATAAGCCACAGGTATACAGGGTGTATAGTGTATACTATTTCATAGGGAGAGTATTGGTACCTCGTAAAGTAGAAAAGATAGGGAAATGTTGAAATCGGGAAAAAGTTGCGTATTTATGAAACAATAGTTATTTTCCTAACAAGTGCAGAAAGTCATACTTTTCCGGACGCGACTGCAGTTTGCCGAAAGACGCGAAGCGGGAGTTCGGCAAGCAGTCGAGTGCGGAAAAGAGACTTTCTGCAAGAGTTAGGAATAATATTTTTTCTATAAGTCTTTAAAAAATGCCCAAATCTTAATCAATTAATTTAATTATTATGAAAATACATACACAAATGAATTCTTTGACAAGGTTGTCAAAACCAAACTTTCAATATAATTAGTTAGCATTACGACGATCTTGCTTTCCATGACGATGATCCAAAACGACTGTTATTGTCTACCGATTTGACTTTCGAATATTAAGTCAAAATAATTTTATTTCATCGAATTGTCGCGTTAATTTCATTAAAACAGGAACACAATAAATAAAATAGTAAATAATATCTAAATATTAGTTTATTGCATGTATTATAATTATTTTAAGGCCATATTAAAATATCTACACGCGTGCGGAAAAGTAAAACGCGTGCGAAAAATTGCAACTTTCTAAACTAAAACGCGTGCGAGAAAGTAGACATTTTTGCACGCTCGTAGAAAAATAAATTTGCTAAATCAGCATTAAGGAAACCAGATCCGTATTTAATATTTAAAAATAATTAAAAAGTCCCGTTTTCTAATGTTTGTCCTAACTCCTTTATTTCACAAAATATTAAAAAAAAAACACTTGAGAAATACTACGTTGATACGTGTTTAGTTTTATAATACAATGTTTCGTACTTTCAGGACCACCATCGACATTCGTTTTTTAAATACGAACCTGGAAGTTAGGTAAAAGAAATAAATAAAATAAATGTCCTACGAGACGTTTTCAAGTATTTTTAATATTAGTAACCAAACCATAAGATCAAAGATTCCAATGACACCAATTTGTATAGTCTACTGACTAGTGATGTTGATTATAGTTACTTTCGAGGATTCGTTACAAATCGTTACTTTTGTATAAAGTAATCATGTACAGTATTCGTCACTTTGATTACTATAATTACTTTTGTTACTTTTGTATTTGAGTACCGGTAATCATATCGAGAATCGTATTTCTCAGTAGGTAGGTATTTTGTATAGGTATTCCGATATAAAAACTACAATAGTCGTCGTCGTTGCTCGCTTTGATACGATTGGTACGAAATAACGAAGTAATCAGAATAATCAAAGTAGATATGATAGTCGTTACTCGCTCTGATACGATTGGTACGAAGTAATCAGAGTAATCAAAGTAGATACAATAGTCGTTACTCGCTCTAATACGATTGGTACAAAGTAACGAAGTAATCAGAGTAATCAAAGTATCAAAGTAACGGTTTGCCTCTCTGTATAGTAATCGTTACTTTCAGTATTCGTAAGTACCGAGTACTTTGTACTACTGACATTCTCTTTTACTAAAAAGTTTCTTGAACCAAACTTTTAATCAATAATAGGTACTAAAAACACTTTCAGACATTCATAAAATCGCATCGCCCAAGAAATGGTTAATATTTGAATCGTTGATAAATCACTATCAGTTACGAAAAATTATCGCCTGCATGTACAGCTAGCTCAAGAAGTAACTACCCACTAAAAAAATTCCCCTACTTTACGAGATATCAATACTGTCCCTATGAAATAGTACACCTACACCCTGTATGGACGGTAATTAGAAACCGTGAGAACTGCAGTTCTATAATTAGCATCCAAATTAATACGAGTTTTAACAAATGTGGTGCTTCAGCAAACACATACTTATTTAGGTGACTAAAAAATGACTTCTCTATCAATCAACCTGCACTTCAGACCACACCCATACTGATTTTCCTTCAACTGAGCCTGGCAACGCTGTTGCCGTTAATTATTTATCAATCATATAAAAGTGTTTTGACTTGCAAGACATTTTAAATATATGAATATATATACACGTCTACCGGGACATTAGCCCCCGAAAATTTTGCCGCTAGCGGTTTACGTAGATATTATAAGATTAGTTATTTTCAACTACATATTTGTAAAGGAAGGTCTATTATGTACAAATTAAAAATTGGCACCTACATATTGAAGATTTCGGTTCCTATTCGAAAGTACGGGAATCGAGTTGATTACTGAAATAAATTCGAATTAACGAAAATATTTTGAATCATTCATTAAATTAAAAATTGTGTCATGGAAGCGATCAATAGAACATAAACGTATGTATGGTGATTAGTTCAGGGTCAGTTCTTTTTGCTTAGACCTGTGATTCACAAACATTTGGCGAACATTTATTACCTACAGAGTCTATCGTTGACTTTGTTTTTTTCCTTAACCTTCGGATGACCAAGCGGGGGAAATTGTGACCCCAGCGTATGTTTTTGTTTAATAAATTCAAAAGTATTTTTAATTTTTAACTCATTATTTTTTTATTTGACTTTAATACCATTCTAGATATCCTCATATTTTGAAATAAAAAAAATCCCTATATTTTACGAATAAAAAATATATTCTGAAGTTGATGTTTAATAAAATAGCGTCTATTATGTGTAATTACAAGTAGTTTTACGCTAATGACGTCGACTTTGCAAAGTAACAAGACACTTACTCAACATACACGCTACACATGACACTAATACTCATTTTGTGACTGGATGCCAAACAAAATTAAAAATTAAAAAAAAACTTTATTTTTTGTTAATTGTCATTTTTGACATTTTTGACCTGGGGTCATTTTTCCCCCTCTTGGTCATCCGTGTAACAAAAAAAGGTTGGTCATCGGAAGGTTAATAACTGGTGGTAATAAGGAGTAAGAGAGTAATGACATCATTGAAGTTGTACTTATTATAGGTGGCGAACATTTACCGACAGAGTCTATCGCTGACTTTGTTTTTTTTTTTTTTCGTTAACGACTGGTGGTAATAAGGAATAAGAGTAATGACATCATTGAAGTTGTACATATTTCATAAGTACGTACCTTGCACAACAGAACTAAGTACCTACATAACAAAAATTCGTTCGAAAAAATTTGCCATATACAATCTTCCATCAAATTCTAATCGATAAATAGTAGTGTTATCGAGAAACTGATTGATGAGAAAAATAAATACTTATCTTTATAAAGTTTAAAACAAATTCCTCGTTAATTAGTTTATAGAGAACGGATATCGTCCGGTTATTTCAGGTTAACCTGTGAATGAAACATAAAGATGGGAATGGGAACTGCTTTTTATTTATCACGGTTATATAAACTTCACCTGTCTGTCCTCACTCTGCTACAAATCTGACGATCATTTTTTCACTAACTTCCGAATGTTAAATCGAGTCTTAATTGAAGTCTGTTTCTCGCGACCCCATAATCCACAATATTACTTTTCGTTAAATAAGCAATGTATTGTTAACATAGTATATATGAGTACCATTATATTTAAATTACGGGTTACTAGTTATCTACTTCTTCACTGTTATTGCAATAGGTACTCTAAGTTGTGTGCTAGATTTAGCCATATTTATAATACCTATATCACACTTAAATACGTCACCAACAACTAAACCGCTCTCGTCCTAGCGGTCAAAAACTGACTCATCGATGAATATGCGGTATGGCCAATTTCAACGTACTGCAGTATTTGCGGTAATTTCTACACGCCCTTTTGTCTGAGTTTACTGTTATCCTTTCGTTAAATACGAATGCACTTTGCACGAAAGATAAGTTGACAGTCTTCAATGCGATTTTCATAGACATAAAGATAAGTAAACAGGTAACCGGTCTCTAAATATTAAACAATCTAACCCCATAAGGGGTGGTTATGGGCCTCAATTTTTATTAGTAAAACAACTATCTAACCCCACAAGGGGTGGTTATGGTCCTCAATTCTTGCGCAAGAAATTGTGCAATTAATTGCGCAATTACTAGCATCGTGTAAAGTGGCTATAAATTTCTAATAAGCAGTCCACCATACCGAATCCACTATTTTGGATTTTAAATCTGACAAAATCGTAATTTAGTCGCTCCAAAAAACCCCAATTAATTTTTCTTTAGAAAAAAGTGGTAACCTCTTTTTAGTTATATCACGAGTTCCCGATTACAACTCTGATTTTTACAAATTGACCGAACAAAATCCGCTCTCTATTAATTAACTAAATATGTTACCAGAAAAAAATTAAAATATGCCAGAACTCATCAACATATGAGAAACTCAAAATTATTACGTTTTTTTTTAAGTATATAGTGTACCGTGTAGCAAGTAGTAATGTATTCAAGATTTTGAGTATGTATTTATACCTTAATACTAATTAACTAAATACGTTACCTGAAAAAAAAATCAAATGTACCGGAGCTCACCAAAATATGAGAAGCTCAAAAATATTACCGTTTTTTAAAAAGTATATAGCGTACCATATAGAAAATAGTAATGTACTCAAGATGTCGGGTCTCTATTTACACCTTAATACTAATTAACTAAATAAGTTATCTGAACAAAGTTTAAAATGTACCGGAACTCATCAATACATGATAAACTCAAAAATATTACCGTTTTTTTAGTATATAGTGTACCGTGTAGAAAATAGTAATGTACTCTAGATTTTGGGTCTGTATTTACACCTTAATACTAATTAACTAAATATGTTAACTACCTGAAAACAATTAAAATGTACCGGAACTCATCAATATATGAGCAACTCAAAAATATTACGTTTTTTTAAGTATATAGTGTACCGTGTAGAAAGTAGTAATGTACTCAAGATTTTGGGCTCTATTTACACCTTGATACTAATTAACTAAATACGTTACCTGAAAAAAGTTTAAAATGTACCGGAACTCATCAATATATATGAGAAACTCAAAAATATTACGTTTTTTTTTAAGTATATCGTGTACCGTGTAGAAACTAGTAATGTACTCAAGATTTTGGGTCTGTATTTACACCTTAATTCTAATTAACTAAATACGTTACCTGAAAAAATTCAAATGTACCGGAACTCAACAAAATATGAGAAACTTAAAAATATTACCGTTTTTAAAAAGTATGTAGCGTACCATATAGAAAATAGTAATGTATGTACTCAAGATGTTGGGTCTCTATTTACACCTTAATACTAATTAACTAAATGCGTTACCTGAAAAAAGTTTAAAATGTACCGGAACTCATAAATATATGAAAAACTCAAAAATATTACCGTTTTTGTAAAAGTATATAGTGTACCGTGTAGAAAATAGTAATGTACTCAAGATTTTGGGTCTGTATTTACACCTTAATACTAATTAACTAAATATGTTACCTACCTCAAAAAAATTAAAATGTACCGAAACTCATCAATATATGAGAAACTCAAAAATATTACGTTTTTCTATTAAGTATGTAGTGTCCCGTGTAGAAAGTAGTAATGTACTCAAAATTTTGGGTCTCTATTTACACCTTAATACTAATTAACTAAATACGTTACCTGAAAAAAGTTTAAAATGTACCGGAACTCATCAATATATGAGAAACTCAAAAATATTACGTTTTGTTTTAAAGTATATAGTGTACCGTGTAGAAAGTAGTAATGTACTCAAGATTTTGGGTCTCTATTTCCACCTTATTACTAATTAACTAAATATGTTACCTACCTCACAAAAATTTAAATGTACCGAAACTCATCAATATATGAGAAACTAAAAATATTACGTTTTTCTTTTAAGTATGTAGTGTCCCGTGTAGAAAGTAGTAATGTACTCAAAATTTTGGGTCTCTATTTACACCTTAATACTAATTTACTAAATACGTTACCTGAAAAAAGTTTAAAATGTACCGGAACTCATCAATATATGAGAAACTCAAAAATATTACGTTTTGTTTTAAAGTATATAGTGTACCGTGTAGAAAGTAGTAATGTACTCAAGATTTTGGGTCTCTATTTCCACCTTATTACTAATTAACCAAATACGGTACCTGAAAAAAGTTTTAAATGTACCGGAACTCATCATAATATGAGAAACTCAAAAATATTACCGTTTTTGTAAAAGTAGATAGTGTACCGTGTAGAAAATTGTAATGTACTTAAGATTTTGGGTCTGTATTTACATCTTAATACTAATTAACTAAATATGTTACCTACCTCAAAAAAATTAAAATGTACCGAAACTCATCAATATATGAGAAACTCAAAAATATTACGTTTTTCTTTTTTAAGTATGTAGTGTCCCGTGTAGAAAGTATTAATGTACTCAAAATTTTGGGTCCCTATTTACACCTTAATACTAATTAACTAAATACGTTACCTGAAAAAAGTTTAAAATGTACCGGAACTCATCAATATATGAGAAACTCAAAAATATTTCGTTTTGTTTTAAAGTATATAGTGTACCGTGTAGAAAGTAGTAATGTACTCAAGATTTTGGGTCTGTATTTACACTGTAATACTAATTAACTAAATACGTTACCAGAAAAAAATTAAAATGTACCGGAACTCATCAATATATGAGAAAATCGAAAATATTACCGTTTTTTTAAAGTATATAGTGTACCTACCAAACAGAAAATAGTAAGATCTCTATTTATACCTTAATACTAATTAACTAAATACGTTACCAAAACAAACTGCTGTATTATTTATTTTTTCCTAAAAAGTTGGTTGCGAGTGTTTATGGGATTTTTGTAAACACGTTGTTTCATTACTCCCTATACACCACCATACACCAAAATCGAGCGGATTAAATTCTGGGCTACGTCGTGGCCAACGAAAATGACTACCACGACAATCCAGCGTTCAGGAAATTCGGTATTTGGGTATGTTCTCACTGCCCTCGTATAATGTGGGGGTGTATCATCTTGCATGAACCACAAATGTTGCCTTAAGTTTAATGACAATTTTTCCAACAAATTAATAAGGTCATTTTGTAAAAAATGTAAATAGTTCTCGCCATTCAAATTACAAGGTTAACTCGCATGACTGATTTGAAAAATGCGATTAGCTCGAAAACTGTTGAATTTTAAAGTTATTAACTAGTTTACCTTTTTTCCACACAAATAGCGATAACTTGAAAAATAAAAAAGTTAAGCCCAAAATTTATGCCATATACGTGTCATATGTGGCGGCCTATATAAGCTACATGAATGTATGTATCAAATTATAATTGCACATACTCAGAAGCCTCCAGTCATAAATTTTTATATGTAAATGTCCACATTCATGAAAGTTATAGCAAAAAAATTTAAAATTGGAATTTCAACACCCTGTATAATTCTTAACATCAACATTTTATTAAAGCAAGTTGGCTTAAATCGCAATATTTTAAAGTGTAGAGTCTACTGTTTCTTTATACACTATATACTGGTTTTTAAAAAGTATATAGTGTACCGTGTAGAAAATAGTAATGTACTCAAGATTTTGATCTGTACTCGTATAGACACCTTAAAGGAAGTCCCGGTAGTCATCGTTTGGCATATAATTAACTAAATACGTTACCTGAAAAAAATTCAAATGTACCGGAACTCATCAATATATGAGAAGATCAAAAATATTAGAGTTTTTTCAAAAGTATATAGTGTACCTACCAAATAGGAAATAGTAAGAGATTTTGGGTCTGCATTTACACCTTAATACTAATTAACTAAACAAGTTACCTGAAAAAAATTAAAATGTACCGTAACTCACCAATATATGAGAAACTCAAAAATATTACAGTTTGTTAAAAAGTTTATAGTGTACTCTGTAGAAAATAGTAATGTACTCAAGATTTTAGGTCTGTATACAGGGTTGTCTTTTAGTAATTGTACAAAAATAAACAGTAGATTCTACACTTTAAAATATTATAATGTTAATATTAAGAAAGATACAGGGTGTTGAAATTGCAACTTAAAATTTTATTTTTCGATATAACTTTAATGAATGTGGATATTTATGTATAAAAATATACTTGTATACTTGTTAATAACTTCAAAACTTAACAGTTTTCGAGTTAATCGTATTTTTCAGATCAGCTGCATAACTCGGCTTAAATGCAATTACGGCAGGCAACAAAGGAAAAAAACAAAAACAATAATACTTGTGAATACGAGTACTTTTGACTAAATTGATAGTTTCCAAAAGATTGACGAAAAAAATAGTATACGCTAATATTTTTTACATACATCAGTAGGATACTTAATAACGTTTTATAGGATTTGATATCAAACATTTTACGTTTCATATTAAATTAAAGTCATAATAAAATACATTTTATTTATAAACCAAAGTAAGAAATAGTTAAACTGAATAACATTAAACTTTTTTTTCAAAGTAAGTGTTCGATATATCCACCAATTTCTTCAATGTATTTAGGTATCAATACGTTGCATAAGAGATCGTCTCATATTAAATAGCATCGTTGGTTAAAAACAAACTGCTGTATTATCTGTTTTTTCCCAAAGTTGGTTTGTGAATAAAGTTGGTTTGCGAATGTATATGGGATTCTTGTAAACACGTTGTTTCATTGCTCCCTATGTACCACCATACACCACGACCAATCCAGCGTTCAGGAAATTCGGTATTTAGGTATGTTTTCACTGCCCTCGTATAATGTGGGGGTGCATCATCTTGCACGAACCACAAATTTTGCCTTAAGTTTAATGGCAATTCTACCAACAAATCAATAAAATCATTTTGTAAAAAATGTAAATAGTTCTCACCATTCAAATTACGAGGTAACCCGCATGGCTGATTTGAAAAATGCGATTAGCTCGAAAACTGTTGAGTTTTGAAGTTCGTAACAAGTTTTTTCACACAAATAGCGATAACTTGAAAAGCAAAAAGTTAAGCCCAAATTTATCCCGTATACGTGGCATATGTGGCGGCCTATATAAGCTACATCAACGTATGTAACAAATTATAGTTGCACATACTCAGACGCCTCCAGTCATAAATTTTTATACATGAATGTCCACATTCATGAAAGTTGTAGCAAGAAAAATTTAAAATTGCACAACACCCTGTATAATTCTTAATACATATCAACATTTTATTAAAGTAAGTTGGCTTAAATCGCAATATTTCAAAGTGTAGGATATACTGTTTCTTTATACACTGTATACTGTTTTTAAAAAATATATAGTGTACCGTGTAGAAAATAGTAATGGACTCAAGATTTTGGTCTGTATAGACACCTTAAAAGAAGTCTCGGTAGTCATCGTTTGACATGTAATTAACTAAATACGTTACCAGAAAAAAATTCAAATGTACCGGAACTCATCAATATATGAGAAACTCAAACATATTACCGTTTTTTAAAAGTATATAGTGTTCCGTGTAGAAAACAGTAATGTACTCAAGATTTTGGGTCTGGATAGATACCTTAAAAGAAGTCCCGGTAGTCGTCGTTTGACATAAATAATTAACTAAATACGTTACCTGAGAAAAATTAAAATGTACCGGAACTCATCAATATATGAGAAACTCAAAAATATTACAGTTTTTTAAAAAGTATATAGTGTACCGTGTAGAAAATAGTAATGTACTCAAGATTTTGCGTCTGTATATACACCTTAAAAAAAGTCCCGGTAGTCATCGTTTGACATATATATATATATATATATATATATATATATATATATATATACAGGGTGAGTTTTTAGTGCGGGATCGGTCGATAATTCCATTACGGTATAGAATATGAAAAAAGTTATTTAGAAAAAATGTAGGCAATGATATTCTCCACGCTTGGAAAATATGTCCATTTCTACAGGGTGATCAATAACAGCGTGGTATATCAAATATATAATTTTTTAAATGGGACACCCTATATATTTTTTCATATTTATATTCCCCTCATAATTCTTGTTCATATAATATATGGTTTTGCATTACTATACAGAGTATTTAACAAGTTATGACCATTTTTATTTCGAAATCCCTATGAGATTAACACCCTGTATATAAAGAAGTAATTCATAGACAATAATTTGTTTTATGTAGTAAGATAAAAAATATACTGTAGTTTTTAAAGTAAGTCTAATTGAAATCATTGACGAATGTTTGTATACAGGGTGAACTACAAGACCAAATTACGATTTTCTCTATTTTTTTAAATGGGTCACCCTATATTTTATTTTTGAAGAATATTGTATTTATTATACTCTTTCATTTTTATACAGCATTCCCTATATCTAAACTTATTACTTTCAGAGATATTTTTAGTTTTCTTCAACTTTCGGGAATACATTCAATTTTTCTAGTAGAAATAAGTTGGTATTGAATGATAATTAAACAAAATTATTTCTATACAATAAATAACTAACACAAAATATAAACCATAACAATATGCAATGAATGTATCAATAAATGTGATATTAAGGAATTATCATATTTCCCTAATATACAAGAATCATACAATTCCTACAAAAGAAATATAGGTATCTTGTGTATAATAAAATTACAAGAATATTTTTATTTAATAAACAACTCACACAAAACATAAATCAAAACAATATACAACTAATTTAATAGTTTTTAGATTATTATATCAACAGCATTCTAAGCCAAGAAGTTTTTAGTAACACATTCCTAATAGCAGATTGTGACCCGCAGTGATTAATAATATAATTTTCATATTAAATTTCATTAATATGCATCAAGAAATCCCTACTTTGTTAACACTCAAACTAGGTGATCTATAAATATTTAAGGTGATATTGTTAGAGATTATGTGATTGGTCCACATTTTTTGACGGTTGAGGTTTTTATACGACGGTGCTCCAGTTCTTCTAAAATTGATTTTTTTCAAGTGGGGCTATATAAAAAACCTTACATACCAGAAGCATCCAACAACGCTTGATGATATGAAAAATAGAATAAAAGAAGCTTTTAATAATATTGACTTACAAAAATGTTAGAAATGTGGCTCGGTCATTTGAATATCGGTTACAAAATTGCATAGACGTTGAAAGTGGCCATTTTCAACATTTACTTTAGACTTATAGCCTTAACATCACATTAATTGGTACATTCATTAAATTTTGTTATGGTTTATTATTTTTTTGTTAGTTATTTATTGAATGAAAATATTTGTTATATTATTACATAATACTTATTTGTTAAGTTATTTATATTTATAAGAATAATTGAATGTATTCCCGGCAAATGAAGAAAACTAAAAATATCTCAGAAACTAATAAGTTTAGATATAGGCGATGCTATATAAAAATGAAAGAGTATCATAAATACAATATTTAAAAAAAAATAAAATATAGGGTGATCTATTAAAAAAAAATTGAGAAAATCGTGATTTTGTTTTGTAGTTTAAACGTTCTTATAAAAATGAATGTTCTACTAAAAAATTCTTGGCTTAGAATGCTGTTGATATACTAATCTAAAAACTGTTACATCAGTTGTATATTGTTTTGATTTATGTTTCATGTAAGTTATTTATTGAATAAAAATAATCTTGTTATATTATTATATACAATACAAAGTTTTTTGTAGGAATTTTACGATTCTTGTATATTAGGGAAATATGATAATTTCTTAATATCACATTTATTGGTATATTCACTGCATATTGCTATGGCTTATATTTTGTGTTAGTTATTTATCTAATAAAAATAATTGTGTTTAATTATCACTCAATACTAACTTATTTCTACTAGAAGAATTGAATGTATTCCCGAAATTTGAAGAAAACTAAAAATATCTCGGAAAGTAATCAGTTTAGATATAGGGAATGCTATATAAAAATGAAAGAGTATATTAAATACAATAATGTTGAAAAATAAAATATTTAAAAAAATAGAGAAAATCGTAATTTGGTTTTGTAGTTCACCCTGTATTCAAACATTCGTCAATGATGTGAATTGGACTTAATTTAAAAACTACAGTATATTGTTTATCTTATTACATAAAACAAATTATTGTCTACGAATTACTTCTTTATATACAGGGTGTTAATCTCATAGTGATTTCGAAATAAAAATGGTCATAACTTGTTAAATACTCTGTATAGTAATGCAAAACCATATATTATATAAACAAGAATTATGAGGGGAACATAAATATGAAAAAATATATAGGGTGTCCCATTTAAAAAATTATATGTTTGATATACCACGCAGTTACTGATCACCCTGTAGAAATCGACATATTTTCCAAGCGTGGAGAGTATCATTGCCTACATTTTTTTTAAATAACTTTTCTCGATATTTTATACCATAATGGGGTTATCGACCGATCCCGCACTAAAAACTCACCCTGTATATTAAGAGAATGAATAAAAATGGTATACATTTTTATTTTTATATATATATATATATATATATATATATATATATATATATATATATATATATATATATATATATATATATATATATATCGTCGCAATCTGGTTTTCTACATCTCGATAATCTAACACTTTTTCAGCACCTAATTAACGGTTCCGATATCGTCTTTACAAATATTTGTTAATTATTTAAACTGTCACTGTCACCGATTGACAGATCAGAAACTAAAAAAAAGCAACTGCTCTCTTAATTATCTGTTGTCTGAAAAGTAATAAATAAACCGGGACAAAAACTTTTCATGACGAAAGTATCTTTCGGTGGCTATTTTGAAAAAGCAAATAAATGTCAGAGATGAGCATTCCAAAAATACATTATTGAAACAGTAAAACACTGTTTTAATAGTTATAAATATCGTCGTATGTGTAAATCCAAATCATTACAAGATCTGTTGCATGTTAAGTGTATAAGATGCGGATTTACAGAGGCGGATTTTAGATTGGGAAATTAAATTTATTACGAAATTATAAATGAGGATCATATATTTTAGATAGTTACTTTTAGATATATTCAAGAAGGTATATGCAACAGGAGTAATACCCATAGATATAATAACATGTAGATTAGGCTAGCTATAGGCCGCTCTGTGCATCGAGGTGTAACGCCGATATCAAGGACGCCATTTGGTCAATATTCATTTTGAGTGGTCTAGCCATCTTTGTCCGTCATATGAGCGGTATCGCTTGGTAAAAAGAGATACATCGACCACATATCGACTACCGCGCGTTACACTTTTTGCTCAGTATGCCTTGTCTACGGTTAACATGTCTCTGGTAATACCCCAGGGGCTAGATTCCGTGCACTGTAGATATCTACAGTCGCCTTCTATCGATGTCAATTGTCATGAAAATATTTGAATTTTTAGCTTTAATTGAATTATTTTCTAGTTTTGCTAGGTTATACTCTAATTGATGCTGAAGTGACACTTAGTAAAACAAGAAAATATTTGATTTAAAACTAAAAATTCAAATATTTTCATGACAATTGCCATCGACAGAAAGCGACTGTAGATATCTACAGTGCACGGAATCTAGGCCCAGGATTGGTTGCTGTCCACGTTTGTAACACTACCAAAGTCAGTACATGGGACAGAATGCTCCCAGTACAGAACAATTTCCTTAATAAGCCACACTCTTAAGATATTCCTTAAAATATTACATGGAAAACTATACAAAAAATAGAATAAGATATAGATGACACCCAGTTTGGATTTAGAGAAGGACTTGGAACGAGAGAGATTCGCTTTTAACGTTCTCGCGCAAAGACGACTAGATATGAACCAGGACCTCTATGTCTGCTTTATAGATTATCAAAAGGCTTTTGATAGAGTATGACATCAGAAACTCATAGAACTTTTAAAAGAAAAGAATGTGGGCAGTCGAGATGTACGGATTATTGTCAATCTGTACTGGAATCAAAAAGCAAAGGTTAAAATATAAATTGTCGAAACGGATACCATAGAAATCAAAAGAGGTGTTAGACAGTGTTGCGTGTTGTCTCCATTGTTATTCAATCTGTACAGCGAAGTTATTTTTAAGGAAGCAGTATCAGAGGAAGGACAGAATATATCAAATAAACGGAAAAATCTTAAACAACATAAGATTTGCAGACGACACCGCTATTTCTGCAGACAGTCTAGAAGCACTTCAACGATTAGTAAATAGATTACATCAAATCAGGGGCTGTTCAAGTATTACGTAACGCAGGTTGGGGGGGGGGGTTAAAAATCTTCAAAAATTGCGTTACGTAATACGTGAATGCCCCATTAAGGTGCGTTACGTAGGGGGGGAGGGGGGTCAAAACTCGCGTTACGTAATACTTGAACGCTCCCTCAATATAAAATATGGACTACAAAAGAACGTTAAGAAAACCAAGTTCGTGATTGTTTCTAAGCAACATACACTAGGAAGGCTAGATATCGAGGGAAAACATGTAGAAAGAGTGAATAACTACAAATATTTAGGAACCTGGGTAAATGAAAACAATGACCAAGGAAGAGAAATCAGGAGGGTCATTAAAATTGCAAGAAAAGCATTTATAAAAATAAAAAAATGTTTGTTAATCGATACCTTCCTCTGGAGCTGAGGATAAGAGCTTTAAGATGCTACGTGTTCTCGATGTAGTTGGACACTAATAGTAGACAATATAAAGAAGTGGGAAACATTTGGGATGTGCTATAGAAAGATTTTGAAAATACCATGGATATAACGAATTACAAATGCAGAAGTGTTAAGAAGACTAAAACAGGACTGCGAGGTGATAAAGAACATCAAAACAAGAAAGCTGGACTATTTAGGCCACATTACCAAAGGTGCGAAATATGCAAGATAGAATTAAGGGTAAAAGATACAAGAAGAATTTCCTAGCTGAGAAACTAAAGAGAGTGGTATAGTTGCAGTTCAGTAGATCTTTTCAGAGGAGCCGGCAATAAGGTACGGATAGCTGTAATGATAGCCAACCTCCGATAGGAGAACGAACTACAAAAAGAGAAGAATCTTATTTTTCTTATTTATAAGGGCAACAAAAGCGACTACAGAAACTACAAAAAGCAGGAAAATGAAGCACTAAAAAGCATCAAACCTATCAATTTTCTCTATAGGATTGACAGTACCCTTTAAAATATATTTTTCTTATTTTACCTTGGTTTCACAAATTCATTCACAGCACGAGATGATTGAAGATTAAAAATTTCATATGACAAGCCTAAAAACACATTTACACAAATAAGAGAAATAATTACTGGCCGATCTCTGCAATATTTTGTGCAGAATTGGTGATGAGTAAAACCTTAAAAATCGGCATTGTGACAACTTATCCCTGTGACAACTAGCCCCGGTCTCCCCTACTCTTCCTTGTATTATTACTTGCAACAAGTTATAACTCTCGCCCCTCATGACATGTCTCAGATATTCCAGTTTTCTAACTTTAATCGTATTCAAAACATATCTTTCTTTTCCCATTCTTCTCAACCCGTCGACATTCGTGACTCTATCCACCTTTACAAAATACTTTTACTATTACGCAAAATTCATATTTTATGCCAAACATCGCTGACGACTGAAAAAGACTGAAAAAATGTTACCTACCTACCTTTATAACATTTTTTCCGGCACAATGGAAATTTGCCATCTTTTCTAAGATATATTCATTGAAAAGTGGATTCTTGACGTGCACTTCCAAAAGGCGAATTACGGTTTGTAAAATTACTTTTCATAACGATGAGAATTCATCCCCTCAGGTTTAGCCGCTTTGTGCCGTGTTTTATATACATTGGGGATGATGGTGGTGTAAGGTGGTGGTCTTTCAGAAACCTGCATAATTTTCGAATATATTCAACAGCTTCCTGCTATGCTATGATGGCACAAAGTCTTCGCTTCGCTAAAATTGTCGCGCTAATGCCAGAACCGGACGTGCACACAATTTTTTCGAAAAATAAAAGTATAAATGAGGGTTTAATACAGTAGCGGATCCAAGGGGGCTATCCCCCCTTGGGGGCAGACGAAAGTAAACAGCAATTCAATAATCATAAAAAATAAAAACCGACAGCCTGCCTATTAGAAATATAAGATAATAAAAGGTACAAATAAAAGTAAACAAACTATTTATTTTAACCGAACCGTATTATCAATACAATAATATACAAAGAAATTAAGATATGTGTTTCTTCTACAAAATATTCTTGCAGACTAAATATCAAACACAGAACTGAAATAGAGTTCTCCCATTCACATGTCTTGTAACGGGATACTTTTATGCAATTTTACGTAAGAGGGTATCGGCCTAATGGTTCTAAGAAGTGGGCCTCCCATGAAGAAAGACTCCACGTGTTTCTAACACTTAACAAAAATATATTATAGTTGAGTATTAAGTAAATTCCAACATAAGTAAATTCCAACACTGCTAAACAAAAAAAATTACGCCCATCCAAAAAATAATTGAAAACCCACTTATCCTAGGGGTGGTAAGACTAAGTGACCTTGCATCAGAGAAAAGTAATTAAATCGCCTTCAAGATGCATGACCCTTGCCCCAAAAAAAATTCTGGATCCGCCACTGGTTTAATATGGAATCCACAAGGAAAAGAAAGAATTTTTCCTGTAGCTGGCTGTATAGCATCAATTATAAAAATTTGATTGAAATATCCTTTGTAAAAGGTTTAAATATTTTTATTAAAATCCCTTTATCCCTACATCACAAAAGGTTTTCGATTTTCTTACAAAATCATCATCAGTGTTAAAAAAACAGGTTGAATGCCAGCTAAGCCTGAGCCGCAAAAGAAATACCAGGGTGAGCACCCTTTAAATAGCTATGCTATGAATGCATATTTGCATTCATAACATAACTATTTGCATTTAGATGGCAGCCATCTAACTCTCGTCATGTAGATACACAACAACTCACTTTACATCCCACGTGATGGGAATGTCATACTTTACCTAAGGGCATAATTCCTTATAAATTTGATCCATCCTATGGAATTTCAAGCAAATATGCATTTATAACGTAACTATGTATATACCATTTAAAGGGTGCTCACCCTGGTATTTCTTTGGTGGCTCAGCTAGCATTCAACCTCTTTATTTTTTAACACTGATGATGATTTTGTAAGAAAATCAAAAACGTTCTGTGATGTAGCCCTCAAAGGGATTTTAATAAAAAAATGTTTACCTTTTACAAAGAATTGTTCAATAAATTTTTTGGTTCAATATGGCTCTAAAATGACTAAATAAATATCACTATTAGTACATTCTTTGTGACTGTTTTTGCGGTAAATTTTAAAGAACCACTTGGATTGACTTGAAATTTGGCATACATATACATAGTATGTCAAAGAAAAAAAGTGATATTGTGCCGATGTGTGCTTTTGCTCTGGGGGTGAGTACCACAGTACCACCCCTTCTCGGGGGTGGAAATATTTAACCTCAAACTAACCTCGGAAATTGATAGATATTTCAATTCTGAGTAAAAAACCTTATATACGACTTTTTCGGTAAGTTTAGCAAGTTATTCAGGGACTTTAGCAAGTTATTCACGATCGAAATTGATGATTTGAAAAAAGCATGTTTTTGAGTGGATTTTCAAAAATAACTCTAAAATTATGCATTTTTACGAAAAAGTCATTACAATCAAAAAGAAACCTTTTAAATTAATGAATGGAGTGGTGTTCTTTAAATTATTATAGTAATAACACAAACCTAAGTTACAGCCTACTTAAAATCGGGGTTTTTTCGAATTAACCTTGAATCAAACATTTTACCATTAAATAACGCAAAAAATAGAGATTTTTAGAAAAAAACTTTAAAGACATCTTTTAAAGATTTTACTGATACCTTTAAAAGGTGCTACGATAAAAGTAATTTGGATAAAAAATGGCCGAGTTATTACAAAAACAAAACGATTATGTCGTTGAAAAAACAATAGAATAGTTACTTAATTTGGCGAATTTTCCACAAAAATAAAAATTAGCATTTGTCCATACACAATTAGGTTTATGTATAAACTGACTACGTGTTCTGAGATTTTAAGCAGTTTAAAGTGCTTAGGTTTGAAAAAAATTTCAATTCAATATTAAATTATTTTTTTGATATTTTATAAATGTTTTCCATTTTTTCAAAATTACTTGAAAACTAAAAGAAATTTGAAAAATATATATATCAATACTAAAATGTAGTATTTTTCACACTGAAACTTTTCCATTTTTTTCAATGTCGCTATGATAAAAACTGAGTGAGATATTTATATTTTAAATTTGCACGTGTGAGAAGCAGTTTTCTAAGCTCTTTGAATCGCCTGCTTTAAAAATCAAAGACCTCTAGAAAGTCCAACTTTTGAAAACTTTTAGTATTTACAATTCCCCATAAAATAAGCTTTGGAACAATGAAATATCTTGAAAATTACAGAAGTTATCGTTAAAAAAACCATATTGAAACTTATGTCGAATACTTTTTAAGCGTTGATATAAATATTTTATTTTTTTTTCATGAAAAAGGCGCATCGTATTAAAAAAAGGGAAGATATATTTTTTGTCACAAATTAAATAAGTAACTCAAAAATGCTTTTTAATTTGAAATACCTCAGTGGCGTACTATTTTTTTTTTAATTCAGACTAGTACCCGTATGCGCGCCAATGGTGAATATAAAATTCTTAATAGTAAGTCTGTCAACAAATGCGTAATAACTACCTCTTGAAACCCACCAAATTTCATTTGCATATCTCAACCGGTTTTAGAGCAATCAATAAATCTTCACATTGTAAGAGAAATAGCCCCCCGTATCTTGGAACTTCATTTAGCTACGACTCTGGTTCTACTAGGTCTCCAAACTTCATACATACACAGATTTTTTCAATTTTTCATAATCTATATTTCTGCTTGGAATATTTTTTCGATAAAATACTTACTTTTTGCGAAAAACCGTCTAACAACGTGATTCTTTTGTTGAAAAATCAACATATTCACTCGCACATAACTCGAAAAGTATTGACTTAGTGAAAAAACTCTATAGAACAAAAGTTGCTTAAAATTAGCCAGTTTATCCATTTCCGGACTTATTTTGGACCTATATTTTTTCACCCCCAAGAACTAGAAGGGGTGAGATTCACCCCCAGGGCAAAAGCACACATCGGTACTATATCACTTTTTTTCTTTGACTTATTAGCTATGTGAATGCCAAATTTCATGTCAACCCAAGCGGTTGTTTCAAATTCACCGGTTTTGCAATATTTTACCGTGAGTGAATGATCTAATAAATGTCTTTGTAGGGGTAGTTTATAAGGGTGGAAAATATTAAATACTTAATAAACTAAATTGCAAACATAAAATAAAGTTTAAATCACTACAAAATACATCATTACCTAATTTAAAGTTACTTACAAAATATGTTTTATACAAATTCTTATTTAGAGGGTATTTTTTAAGAGTTTAAAAATAGTTATTAACTATATTTAAACAATAAAATTCCTATATTTAACATACTATTTAACATACCTACACATAATTTAGATTTAAATTACGCTTATATCGGCTGTTTTTATTTTTTGGTAAAAAAGAGTAGTTTTCACCCCTTAAAAATAAAAAGCACACATTGTAGTCATATAACTTTAGAAAAGGAGGACAAGATGAGCTTATTTGCAAAATTTCTTCTAAATCGGAGCGGTTCTTTAGAATTTAGAGGTCTTGCAATATATGCCGTTAAAGAACGTAAGTACTATATGAGAAAGGCAATAACATATTGAGGATTTATCATTTACGTTTTAAAATCACGTAATACAGCTGCGATCACTGAATAGTGTACACCTTCATTTTTACATTGTAATACTGAGATTTTCTAAATCTCAAAGTGCTTGTCAAAAATTTCGCGTGTATTGTGAAATAAAATAAAAAGCTAATAACGCGTCCAAAATAGCTACAATGCGTTTAAATGACGCGCAGAATACAAGAACAATAATTATCTCGTAGATTGTCTGAAAGAAGCTCATTTTGTGACAGCTCGATTTGAAGTTTTTTTTTATTTATAAAAGAGAATGTTAACACAACTAGTTAAAATAACTACTTATTTCTTATTTTAATATGGTTTTGTATTAATATTTGTAAATTTTGTTGCAGGTTGTGACATGGGTACCAGTACATCCAGCCTGGATTGCCTAAACCTCATCGTACAAAGTATTACCAATAAGAGTAAACACGAAAACAGCGATCATCATGGTACTTAAAGCCCCTTTCGTTAAACCACATTAAATTCGTTAATTTTATAATAGTCATTGTTGCTATCATAATATATAGTTATTTATAAATAAACTTTAAGAATATTGTAGATTTTTATTGTTCTCATAGTTGCTACCACTACAGAGACTCATGAAATTACCAAACAAAGGAGACAGCACATGAAGAAGATATTTTGATTTAATTAATTAAAAATAATGATATCGCATTATTGATACAACCTGAAAATGCGAGCATTATCATAACGAAAACTTTGTTTACGTTTACCAAAAATAATTTCTATATTACTATCTCCCTGTAGACAACTTCGAGATCGGTTATATCAAATTTGCTTCGCGATATCAAACTAGCAATATGATATTCGTAATTTATGTAAAAAACACATTGAATTTATATATGCCTTAACCCGGGAGCAGTCGCGCTCACTTCTGTCACGTAAGCAGTCGCGCTTAGAGAAAAAATGTAACAATACGAATTTAAAACTTTCTCTTTTATAATATTTTTATTTACTTGTTATGTTAAAAATATCTATTTCTAACAATCTTAAAGCTAATTGGTTCTCACCAAAACCATGAATTCCAAAAAAAAAATAAAAAAATATTTAAAAAAAATATCCCACGAGTTACAATAATCTTCCTCGAGGCACTTACGAGTGGAAAGTTATGTTGCAAAATTTTTCATCAAGTTATCACGGAAAAGGATAAAATGTGATTTTTTCTAACGGCGCGACTGCTCCCGGGTTAAGTCGAAAATTCGATTATTTCGACTTTGAAATCGGATATCGCGAAGATGGTTCCAGATATTGAAATTTCCTTTGCAGATTTGGATTCAGAAGACAAACCTATACCGGGTGGTGAATTGGAAAACAAGCCGTAGGAAATTCAATGTAAAATTTTAAACTGTTGACTTCCTGCTTCCCTAATTATTTTACATCAAAACACATAAGAAACTTTGTAGAGTATTGAAATCTGTTTTGAAAACAACTGTTAAAATTGTTCTATTAATACGAATTAAACATATTCCAAAATTTATAAAAATATAATAAATTTCTCATAGAATCACGTCAAATTGGGTACCCCCCGTAAGATAGGCAAAATGCCCTCACTCCCAGAATTCAATTTTTTATATTTTTTTTACGTTCTATGCGATTAAAAAATGAGATTATGCGGATTTTTAGCTCGCCACCCCCTTACCCCTCCCCCACAGCCAAAAACGTAGATTTTTAAATTTATTTTTTTTTTAGTTGGGTTGCAATTGATTTAAAAATTTCAAAAAATTCATACATGTAGCTGAAGATTTTATAAAACAAGTCCATTTTTTCCATTTTTTATGAACCCGTAGATCGAGTGTACATAACCTCAATTTTTTTTATATTATTTTAAAGCTTGTAACTTTTTTTTAAAGATGGCTGCAGGTCCAATTTTTTTGAATTTTGTGTATTTTATCAAAAACTATCACCCTGATTTTTTTCAGATTTTTTCGTCGACTGCGCCATCTTGAAAAATCCGGAAAACTGTTTTTTTAGAGGGTTTTTGGGGATTTTCTCCATTTTATAGACTTCAAAATAGATCAACTCAAGGTTTTGTTAATAGATTATGTATAATTTGAAATGACAGTATTTTATAATATTCAAAAATTGGGCGAAACACTTTTAAACCCCCCAAAAACCATGTTTTTTTAAGTTTTGTAAGGGTTTTTGCGGGTCTAATCATATTTTTTGAGGTCGATACAGCCTGAATATTTTTTTAATTTTTTTTACGTTATATGTGATTAAAAATTAAGACTCACCGCAATTTTAGCCCACCACCCTCTTCCCCCTCCCACACAACCAAAAACGTCAATTTTTCGATTTTATTTTTTTTAAGTTGGTTTGCAATTAAATTAATAATTACAAAAAATTCACACGCACAGCTGACGCTTTTACAAAACATCTCTTTTTATTGACCCGAAGGTCGAGTGTACATAACCTCAATTTTTTTTGTTTTTTTTAATAGGTACGTATAACATTTTTTTGGTGATGGCTGCATGTCTAATTTTTGTTTTTGTGTTTTGTGTATTTTATCAGAAACTATATTTCTGACTTTTTTCAGATTTTTCCGTAAGGTGCGCCATCTTCATAAATCCGCAAAACTGACTTTTTCGGTGGTTTTTAGAGATTTTCTCCATTTTATTTACCTACTTCAAAATAGACTACCTTAAGGTTTTTTATAGGTTACGTATAATTTTAAATAACTGAGTTTTTAGGGATATTCAAAATTGTGCAAAACACCTCTAACCCCCCCAAAAACTATGTTTTTTCAAATTTTTTAAAGTTTTCTCAGCGGTTACTCATACAGGCCTGGATCCCGTGTATCAAAAACAAGTTTATTAATAACAAACTGAAAATTTGTTAATAGCTTAACGGTGGCTAGTCGGACACTTTTTGATGTACGGGTACACTGGAACATGGGAAGTTTTCATTGTTAAACAGGTTACAAGTTTGGAACGTCAGACTACGAAAACGTCCCATGTATTTTGTTGGACAGAACTTCCAATTGATTGGTTACCCTTTCATGAAACTTTCATGCAAAATTCAGACTGCTATTTACCACCGACATAATTCCTGTCATTTGACATGTTCTACGTCTCGGACTTATTAAAATGCCCAACATATCTCTCGGACAAACATTTTTTCATATATAATATAAAGTTTACTATTGAATAAACTTAAAAACAACCTGCTACTTTTCACAATCATAAACTTGTCAGGATGGCACGTTCCACAATTAAAATTACGTTTCACAATTAAAACTTTCCATGTTCCAGTGTTCTCATACCTACATCAAAGTTTGTCCAACTAGACACCGTTAAACTATTAACAAATTTTCAGCTTGCTTTTAATCAACTTTTGTGGTACGTACGCGGGATCCAGGCCTAATATTTTTTGAGATGGATACAGCCTGAATTTTTTTTTTTTCATTTTATGTGTTTAAAAAATAAGCCTTAGCCCAATTTTAACCCTCTACCCCCTCAACCTGCCCACTAAAACATAATTTTTTCGTGTTAATTTTTTTTCTCAGTATATCTGTTACTCAGTGTGTCCTTAAGTAAACTATGTTTAAGAAAATAATTTAAAATTTTTGCAATATTTTTATATAAAATAAAGATACCTGTATCATTTTAATATTTTTTGGGTAGGATACAAAAAACAAAAATAAAACAGAATAATCAATTTAAGAAAAATACACATTTTAATATATCATACTTCTTGTCGTTTTGTGAATCAAAACATTTTGTTCTTTGTTCATTAGTTTGTATTTAGTAGGTACCCTAATATTACCTTACACTATCCATATTCTAATTGCTCGCCACCGTTTGGTAAATTATTCCGATTCGTTTCTTTTTGCACAAACTTACTCAAAAACAGATCCTTATAACAAATCCACAAGTTGCCAGACAGTACCACGGTCGGAAAATTGTTTAAAACAATTTTTTAAACAAATTCAAAAAATCAATTTTTCTGAGCAAAAAAGTTCTCTTGTGATTTTTCTCTAAAATTGACTGTTGTCGAGTTATACGAGATTTAAAATTTGAAAAACGCGAAAATGGCTATTTTCGAGGCTTAATAACTCGATTAAAAATTATTATTCTGAAAGTCAGAAAGTGACCAAATCAAAGTTTAAAGCTATAAGAGATAAATTTTTGTCGTTATTTTATTACTTAACTATTATTTTTAATAATTAACGTATTGAGGCGGCCGTCCGCAAGAGAGATGTACCATTCATTTGACATTTTAAAAAAATATCGATTGGAAGTCAAAAATACGTTTAAAAAAAATAAAAAAGGAATTTTGATGTCATATGTACACTCGACCTACGGGTCCATAAATAATAGACATGTTTTGTAGAAGTCTCATAAAATTTTTAAATTAATTGCAACTTAACTAAACAAAAAAAAATAGAAAAATTGACGTTTTTGTGGGGTTAGGTGTAGGGGATGGTGGGCTAAAAATGCGATGGGTCGTAGTTTTTAATCACATATAACGTAAAGAAATGAAAAATGGATATTAAGACTGTATCGATCTCAAAAAATAGCATTAAACCCGCAAAAACCCATACAAAACTTAAAAAAACATGGTTTTTGGGGGGTTTAAAAGTGTTTGGCCCAATTTTTGAATATTATAAAATACTAAGTCATTTCAAATTATACATAATCTATCAACAAAACCTTGGGTTGATCTATTTCAGGGGTGGCCAAGCTCCTTGATAGTCAGAGCCACTTTTCACAAGTTAAAATTTTACGCGAGCCGCAATTAAAAACGTATTCAAAAAGTATGTAAAAAAAATTACGAAATATTAAAACTTAATTACATTTTTTTCATAATTCTTCTTCTCGTTGTCATTATGCCCAATAAGAAAGTCGAACTTGCTATCACTTATCACCTATCCATCTTTAACCCATTTCGTCCACGCCTTCCGCTCTCCTGCCATGTTCTTCACCTGTTGCGCTGTTTTGCCGTCTCTTGGTCCCGATTTCCTGGATTTGTTCCATCCACCCCTTTTTAGGTCTGCTCCTTCTTCTTTTCCCCTGTCTCTTGGCATCTGTCACCTTCTTTACTAGTCTGTTCTCGTTCATTCTAGTTATATGTCCAAACCAATTCAAGTTTCTTTTTTCAATTTTTTTCTCTATTGGTCCCTGTCTTAGCACGTTTGTAATGTTTTCGTTCCTTTCCCTGTCCAACATTTGTTTTCCTTGTTTTGGTAATTCTTTAAAATTTGGTGAATAATTTGTGGTAGCACTTCTCAGTAATTCTTTCTGTGTTAGAATTTCACGAATTTTAAAATGGAATTAAAGGGTTCATACAAGTACGTTGTTCCTAATATGGAAATAATTCGACCAATCATCCTTTTTTAATTTAGGGTATGAGCTTCGATTTTGGTACAAATTTCCAAAATTCGGTAATCGGCGTCGTCTTATAGTTTTATTTTCGAGCTTGATCTTCTTACGTCTCTATTAATTTTAATTCTCCAAATGTTCTTTGGGTCATATATTGGTAATAAAAAAGTCACCTTATGGACTATGTTTATTTTAAATGAATTCAGAAAAAAATGAAGAGACGATTTAAAATATTTTAAGTCTTGAAATCAATTTTGGAGTTCGGTTAATATTTCTTCTGCCTTTCTTATTTACTCGTACTCGTTAAGATTTTCTAGATTAATATTGTAAGAAATTTTTTTAAGTCGAGTAAAATGACTAAATATGTATACAAATCGGTCTTGAGTGAGTTGATTACTAACTTTTGTGTCTCGCCACTCTTAATGTTCTTTCGCGTAGTTTTCGATGTGTCGTATCACTCTTAGTTTGGATGGAAATAGAATTTGTTACAAAGTTGCATTTGGTATTTCATTTGTTGTCAGTAATTCAAAAGACATTCTGAAACACATACGGAACGATAATATTTTTTTTAAATGATAACACAGAATTGAAAAGGATCTCGGGTACATTTATCGAGAGCCACAAAGTAATTCTTCAAAGAGGCGCATGTGGCTCGCGAGCCGCAGTTTGGCCACCCCTGAATCTATTTTGAAGTCTATAAAATTGAGAAAATCCTCAAAAACCCCCTAAAAACAGTTTTCCGGATTTTTCAAGATGGCGCAGTTGACGGAAAAATCTGAAAAAAATCAGAGGGATAGTTTTTGATAAAATACACAAAATTCAAAAAAAAATTGGACCTGCAGCCATCTCCAACAAAAAGTTACAAGCTTTAAAAAAATATAAAAAAAATTTGAGTTTATGTACACTCGACCTACGGGTTCATAAAAAATGGACATATTTTATAAAAGCTTCAGCTACATGTGTGAATTTTTTGAAATTTTTAAATCAATTGCAACCCAACTAAAAAAAATTAAATCTAAAAATCTACGTTTTTGGCCGTGGGGGGAGGGGTAAGGGGGGTGGCGAGCTAAAAATCCGCATAATCTCATTTTTTAATCGCATAGAACGTAAAAAATAAAAAAAATTGAATTCTGGGAGTGAGGGCATTTTGCCTATCTTAACGGGGGGTGGCACCCTTTAGACCAGCGTTTCCCAACCGGTGGGTCGCGACCCACTAGTGGGTCGCGGACAGATTTCAGGTGGGTCGCGGACAGATTTCAGGTGGTTCGCGGCGTGGCTCTTACAGTAGCTGAGTATATTACATTATATATCATTATGGGTGAGGGATGGGTCGCGGATATAAAAAAACATCAGAAGGTGGGTCGCCAGACGTAAAAGGTTGGGAACCACTGCTTTAGACCACACATAGTGCCAAAATGTGTATCGGTTGCGTTCGGTCACAATGAAGTTATTATAAAAATATTAACAATACTTATTTGAACTGTCAAAATTTTTATTTTATCATTTCTTGTTTAAAAATAATAATTTCTCGTTTAAAAATAATAAAATTGATAAGATACTCTTAGCTGAAGAGAAAGTATTAATAATAAAGATATTTTATTTAGTCAATAGTGTGCGCACTGTCAGTTAAATAATAACGTGGGCCTAACTTTTACTATATTCAAGTACACATAAGTACATACTGTGGCACACGCAGGTATTTTTCAAAATTTTGGAATGTGTTTAAATCGTAGAACAGAATTGTTTTTAATACAGATTGTAATCCTTTACAAATAATAGCTTCTCATGACTTTTGATGTAAAATAATTAGGGAAGCAGGAATTTAAGAGTTTAGAATTTTACATTGAGTTTCCTATGTCCCGTTTTACGATTCACCACCCTTTATATAAATTCATCGGTAGATCGGCTCCAAGTATTGCAGGGGTGACGACGCAAAAACTAACGAAGGAACGAACAGACTGCGAATGTATAAACAAAAGCGAACTTTTTGTTGAAAAACTAGGTATCTAGATACTGTTCCTGCTTGCTAAAGAACAATATAGAAAACACCATTCATCATTTGATGATTTTACAGTTTTTATTATTTACAACTAATTTTAATTACAAGGGAAATCTCTACTTTTCAAAACTCATATTTAACGTAAATATGTTTGCCTATCTTTCAGGGCCAAAAAGTAAATAAAACGATAATAAATAAATAATTTCTATATATTTCTATTAAACTGCACATCATTTGTTAATAATTTAAAACTATATCAGATACTATTATAATGAATCTGTTTATCTACAATTTAAATAAAAATGTAAAATAGTAGAAATTATGTGCACAACTGTTAGTCATTTCAATTCCTGTATTCCTTTCGTCGAATAGCGCCACGCCCCTGTGTTTACAATCCAGGTTGATTTGTCATCGCAACTGTCATTGAGGTAAATACTACAATCTACAATGAATCAATGAAAAAGTTTTAATTATACTCAATTAAGCACTTTCTTAAAGTTTTTAGATAATTATTGAACACTGTTTTATATGCAAGTTTTAAAACACGACATTTTTCGACATGGACTACGGGAAGAAATCACCAACAAGGGGCACACCTTCAGTGTATTCTCACACAACTTCAAGAAGCAATGCTAATCTACACAGGTCTTCTAGGAGTTTAAAATCGTTGAAGATACCTTGGTACCAAAAGCCCCTTGTACAAGATGCCATATTTTTAGATGTTCAACGTGCTTCCTTGATTGCAGCTATATTTTCATTGGTATGTTTTGAATAACCTACTACCTACTATATAGAAAAAGTATAATATTCTTATTTCTATGAGCCCTAACAATAGTCCTGTCGCCAGGGGGGGTACAACGGCCTCCTGTATTCAGATGGACTTACCCAAGATTTTTTTATGTATTTTGACCTATAGAACACGAATTTTTTGGGTAACAGTTGATCCGGATGTCGATAAGATTGTTATAAACCAAGAAGTTGAGGAATCACATAACAGCGATTTCTCGTAAAACAAAACAATTTTTTGTATTTTTTGGGCCATTCCAACCAAAAAATGTTCTTACAAATTTTTTCGTAGGATGCATAGTTTTCGAGATAAACGCGGTTGAACTTTCAAAAAATCGAAAAATTACAATTTTTGAACCCGAATAACTTTTGATTAAAAAATAAAATAGCAATTCTGCTTACCGCATTTGAAAGTTCAAGTCCAATTTTATCGGTTTTAATTATTTGTATTGCTAAATATTTATTATTTTATTGTTAAACAAAGCTATAAACAGCTAGTGCTTGAGTGATGTTTTCAATGATTTCTCATTTAAAATCGAATGAGTAGGTAGCAGAGGTAGAAGTGCAAGCGGGGCTATTTTTATGTAGCATGCATTAAAACGCATGTATTAGGCACGGGAAACACTATGTGTTTATAGCTTTTTTTAACAATCAAAAAATAAATTTTTATCAATGCAAATATTCAAAACAGATATAATTTGACTCAAACTTTTAAAGGCGGTAAGCAGAATTGCTATTTTATTTTTTATTCAAAGGTTATTCGGGTTCAAAAATTGCAATTTTTCGATTTTTTGAAAGTTCAACCGCGTTTATCTCGAAAACTATGCATCCTACGAAAAAACCTGAAGGAACATTTTTTGGTTAGAATGACCCAAAAAATACAAAAAAATGTTTTGTTTTTCGAGAAATCGCTGTTATGTAATTCCTCAGGTTCTTTGTTTATAACAATCTTATCGACATCCGGATCAACTGTTACCCAAAAAATTCGTGTTCTACGGGCCAAAATACATAAAAAAAACTTGGGTAAGTCCATCTGAATTAAGAAGGCCGTTGTACCCCCCCTGGCGACAGGACTACAACTATATATTGCAACAAGGAGTTATTTTGAGAATAATCTCCCTTACAGACATCAAATTTGCTTTAAATGCTATAGATAACTTTGTCCCAGATACGTTTGGTCTAGGAAAGTTTTAATTTAGCCCAAATGTAAGGATTCCTTTTTTGAATTTTCATTAACAATGTTTTTCTTTGGCCTGCTCGAATAAATCATAAAAAATATCAAATTTATATTGCAAAAAAGAACCAATTAAACATATAGGCCTGGATTCCACGTACCAAAATAAAGTTGATTAATAGCAACCTGAAAATTTGATAATAGCTTAACAGTGTCTAGTCGGACAAACTTTGATGTATGGGAACAGGTGAAGTTTTAATTGTGGAACATGATTTTAATTATGGAACGTGTTATCCTGACAAGTTTATGATTGTGAAAAGTAGCAGGTAGTTTTTAAGTTTATTCAATAGCAAACTTAAAATAATATATGAAAAAATGTTTGTCTGACAAATATGTTGGACATTTTAATAAGTCCGACATGTAGAACCTGGCTCGAATACATAAATTGGCATTATATTCGTAAAATAACTCAGATTCAGATTCGGATTCGTTTATTCATGTCAATAACACAAGTGTTTAACACATGTCAAATAAAATTACACAAAGATTTGGACGCAATACAAATTAAAAAGATGCACCATACGACTAAGAGTATTAATAACATTAAATACTAACATTAAAATCACATTAAATTTGATTACATTAACAATGGACATTGCTTAAAGTCATAAAATCCTAAAATTTAAATGCAAGAAATTCCTCATTACTATAAAAAACATTTTCTAACAAAATATCTTTAATTGTACTCTTAAATTGATTTAATGGAAGACACTTTAAACTATCTGGAAGTTTGTTGAAAAATTTAATAGCCCAGTATCCTGGCCCAGTTTGACACCTCCTCAATCTCCAGTAGGCTGGCACGAGATGGTGTTTATATCGGGTGTCATGTTGGTGTATGTTCTCATGGGTTTCAAAGTGCGCCCCTCCTCTCTTGATAAACATTAGGTTCTCAAGTATATATAGAGATGGAACAGTGAGAATTCTTAGGGACCTATATGCTTGCCTACAATCATCCCTATACCAAAGACCAGCAAGAACTCTAACTGCCTTACGCTGCCAACCAAAGACTGTCAACATTTCTGCTGAATGACCCCAGACTAAAATGGCATAGGCTAGATGAGACTGAAAAATTGCATGGTACGCTGTTATTAAGACTTTATGTGAAACATTAGATGCCAGATTCCTGAGTACAAACAGATTTTTTGCTAGCTTTTTACTTAGACTGTTGATATGTTCACCCCATTGAAGCTTAGGATCTAATAATACACCCAGAAATCTGACACTGCTCATACCATCATTTACATTCTGTGTGTCTCTGAGAGAAAAAACAACTCTGTTGGTTTTTGCTGCATTGAGCAGTAATCGGTTTACGCAAAACCATTCATTGGTCACTGACTGTGCAGACATAGAACCATCAAGTGACTCCCCAAGTGTATCAGTTGTAAAAGACACTGTGGTGTCATCAGCGAAGAGTGTGTACTTTGCATTTGTGTTAATGCTCGTAAGGTCATTAATATAAATTAGAAAGAGAATGGGTCCCAGAACAGAGCCCTGGGGAACCCCAATATTAACAACACTCTTCCCCGATAACACCCCAGAGACCCTCACAACCTGTGTTCTGTTTTCTAAGTAAGATTGAACTAGTTTTACACTGTAAGGACAGAAGTTGTATTTTTTGAGTTTTTGCAAGAGCATTCCATGATCTACACAGTCAAATGCCTTGCTCAAGTCACAAAACAGAACAGTATTAAACAGCAACCTATGAAAGGAGTCTACAATATGTGAGACCAAGTCCAGTATGCCAAGTACTGTGGATTTGTCCTTTCTAAAACCGAACTGAGAGTCTGAGAAATAGTTATTATTTTCAAAAAATGTGGTTATTTGTACTGCCATAGCTTTTTCAACAATTTTAGAGATTATTGGAAGCAGCGAAACAGGTCTATAGTTTTCTGGATTCTTAACGTCCCCTTTTTTATAAATTGGTGTAACAATTGCTTTTTTAAGGACTGATGGAAATTTATTTTCTTTAAAGCATAGATTTATTAGTTTAGTGAGTGGGCTTATAATAATATTTTTAATCATTTTAATAAGGTTAACATTAAATCCATATATATCATGGCTATTTTTATTCTTTAAGCTGTTTATTATATCCCTCGTTTGATTAAAGGTAATTTCAAGAAATGAAAAGGTGTTTGTATGATTGACATAATTAATTTTATTAATAAAGTCAATATTTAATTTTGGAATGTCTTTAACTATATTAGTGGCAATTTGGGAAAAATAATCATTGAACTGGTTTGGCGTGATCTTGTGATCTTCTAATGAAGACCCTGATTTTCCTCAATATTTGTTTATCATGTTCCACATGGTTTTCTGTGGATTTTTTGAATTTAATATTATTTGGTCATTTGACCTCACTTTGGCTTTCTTAATTTCATTTTTATATTGATTTCTGAATTGTTTAAGTATATGATGGTTATTATCATTTTTATGTTGCCTATAAAATTCTTCTAAAAATTTTAGATGTTCCCGCATTGCCTGTAGGTCATTTGTAAACCATGTGATTTTTTCAGATTGGTCTGATCTTACTCTATATTTTTTTGTGAAAAAGATTCTAAAAAACAACTTTCAAGAATATTCATAAAGTGACAGAATTTTAATTCAACATCAGTGTTATCTTCATAGATAAAATCCCAGTTTACTTCCGATACTTTGTTGAAAAACATGTTCTTACCTTTTTCAGTTATAGGCCTAATAAGCATAGTTGTCTCAGTAAAACCTGTAACCTTTTTTTGAATCTCAAATTTGACAATCTGGCCTTTGTGATCTGAAAAACCAGTCTCAAAAACCTCAGCAGAGTACAGGGGCAATCCAGGATCCATGAAAATGTTATCAAGACACTTATTACCCCTTGTCGATTAATTTATAGTCTTGACTAGGTGAAAACCTTCCAGAACGCCTTGAAGTTTACGGGCACTTGCATTGTCAACAAGAAAGTCCACATTGAAGTCCCCAGCAACAAGGACTTGTTTATTTGGGCTTAATGTGCCTAGAACTCCTTCAAGAGAGTCCAAAAAGATGTCAAACGGGCCAGAGGGGCTATGGTATACTGCTAAAACTAACAAGTTAAAATCTTTTAGACATATACAACAATATTCTATACAAAAATCAATTATAAAAGTGTCATTATTAACAACATTAAAACATATAGTATTTTTGACGAAGATCGCAGAACCCCCTCCTCTATTTTGTGACCTTGCCGTGTAGTTGGCCAATCTGTAGCCCTCAATGTGGACTGTTTGGATTTCCTCGTCTGCCAGCCAGTTCTAACATACAGTTGTTATGGCTCACAGAAAAAGTATAATTTTCTTATTTCTATATAATTATTGCAATCTTACGGAGTTTAAAGAGAGTAAAATATTTGTTCTGTTGCAGTTGCTGTCAATTTTTACTATAATAACTGCTTGTTTTGATCTATATTGTTATGCTATGGCTGCCCCAGGTTCAACACACTACGGATACTATGTTATATCTTTCCAGTTTGTATATGTAGGAAGTAGGCATGGTAAGAAATGTATACTCAAATAAAAACTCTTTTCTTTATTATCATTAATTTTTAGTAAGAAACACTCTAGTGATGTTCGCTGGTTTTTCCATTTTACTTTCAATGGCTGTTTTTGTTACTAGCATTATGTTGATCAACGCCCTAAGAAAGGTAATGTAGTTCCGTCATAAGTCATAAGTGTAACATTTTAAATATAAATCATTATTGTACATTTTAGGAATACGAAAAAAGAATGCAGCCATGGATATATACTTTTGCAGCCTTTACCATATTCCGATTTCTTGCATTCCTTTTCTTCTCTATAGTAAATGATATGATTTTTGCTTATAACATTATAATGTGCCTTTTGTGGATCATATTTCTTGTGTTAAGCGTATATGGATGGGTTCTAGTATATTCATTGTATATTGAGCTGTCTGAGTTGACCAGGTTAGAGGATTTGGCTCATCTAAGGGTAAGTTAAACAGTATGTAATTATAATAATCTTCATTACTTAAATAATTTGTATGTGGAGAAAGACGGAATACATAAATATTTTATTAAAAGCAGTAGAATTGTAGAACAATAAATGATAAGCCCATAATATGTTTCCAAGAAAGAATAGAAATTGAAAGTTAATAAAATGTATGGTAGTTTGGCAAGTATAATAGAAAACATATTAATAATATGGATTTAAATCAAACAGTAAATATACCTTGTGCCATTGAAATATTAAACTTACGAAAACTTGAATAGCCAACAAGAAATAACAAAAAGAAGTTTATTAAAGATAAAAATGATCACAAAAAAGACAAAGAAATATAAAGCAATGTTAACAAGGTTGCTAAGAGAAAAAAGAGAGAAAGCATATGGAAAATAAACTAATAGAAATAGATGAGAACTACAGGAATAAAGGAATAAAAAATTCAAATAAAATATGCAGCTCATTCTATTTGATTAAACGCTAGTATGCTTTTTCTCATAAGGATCTTTCAGTGTGTCACAGTTTTTTGATTTCTTTCTAACGCATTAAATTGTATGTGACAGAAAAAAACGCAGATTACATTTCGTCGGTGACATCTATAACATTTATTCTAGTTGTCATTAGATGGCGCTATAATCGAAAATAAAATAATTTGCGACTTATATAGTATAATATATCTACGAATATAATCTGAACAATTTAAAAGACTATACATATACAAATCAAAGAAAATACTATTTTATACATGCAATAAACACAATTGATGTTCTTATGCCAAATTGCAAATAAAATTTGACAACTGTCAGATTTAACTAAAATGTCATGTCACTAAAATGTATGTTATCACGGACTTACCTTTTTTTCTATCATTTGTAACGCACTGAAAAATGCTCATGAAAAGAAGCATATTTGCATACTTGGTAACTCATAGAATAATATGATTAACTATTGTTGGTATTTTCTACAATGTTCTGCTTAATACCAGGAAGTATTATTGCATCATAGGCTTCTTAATAAAAGCAAAAAATCATTGCAATATTTTTTTTACAAGCTGACTTTTGATAAGCAAAAAGGTAAGGTGTTCTGCCTTTTGTGTTAATTGGTCGTAATCATATATATTATTTTATTTTCTCATTTTTTATGAACTACGCATGTCTCATATTTTTATGGTTTTTGGATTGCCTGGATCAGAATCATGTAGCTATTACCCTATGTTTTAGTAATAATTGTATACTTCATTTGAAAATTATTGATAGCATATTTTTGAACCGTCTTATAAAAAGACTGCCACATACACTTCTTGTGCTATCGTACATTTCCAAATTGAGTGTAGGTATAGATGTAAGTAATTTTTCAGTTTTATAGAAAACTGCTTTAGCCTACGGCCAGATGAGCGACAATTACTGCTCTTACAGCGCTGTAATTGTCACTCATCTGGTCATAGGCTTACTGTCTTGGTGTACCATTTCATTAAGGGATATGGTTTGAAATCAACATTTCAAGCACATTTTTGTGAATTTTTTTTTGAAAGTATGGTACCTTTATTTTATTTTTAAATTAAAGATATTCAGTACAATTCAAAGAAAATTCAACAAAAAAATTGAAGAAAAAATTTTGAAAAATAAGCCAACGGTGGCAAATTTTTACAGACACCTCAAAAAAAAAAAAGATTTTGTGGAGGACATCAGAACTCGCCATTGGATGATGTAAAACAAAAAACTAAAAAAGATTTTATTAGTTTAAAATAGTGTATTAAACAAAAAATATCTCGACAGCGTTATCTAATGAGATGTCTAAAGAAGATCTATGCAAAATTTCAGGTGGATCGGTCAAGTAGTTTGTGAGTTACAATGTCGGCAGCCTTTGAAAAAAGTAGTAAAAACTACAATTTGTTTTTTATCTGTCAAATCGTAAAGTGATGCATTCCGGAATATGTTTTTGAATCGCGGAGTAATTTACAAAAGAGAAGGTTAAGAGCTGTTGAACGTTTCTCACTATGCTTAAGCGCGCTGGCGCGAAGATGCTGCAAGGTAGGGATATTCAGCATGCTGTATTTCCGATAAATTTGCTCCAATCCATCTGAAATTTTCAGAGAGTATTCTTGAGGTTACGTACTTTCATTTAAAATAATAAAGCACCACAATTTTCAAACCATTCCCCCGCCCTCTTAACCCTTTCAGTGCTAACTTTTGAAATAAGACATGCTGCAGTTCTTACTGTCAATGAAAGTGAGAATGTACATGTGCCATAGATCCGTCTCAGGAGCACTGTCTAAAGACTCGGCCTGACACAGATCCGTGCCATATGCTGCGAAAGGGTTAAATAAATTAGGACCGACAGTGTAACCATCCCCATTCAACTTTAATCACATAATCTTATATACCTATGCTTATTTTCCAGATGGGCACCATGCAGTCCCTAAACACATCGACAGCCCCGTCTCTGGCGGGCTCTCGCCCAACGACCCCACACAGTACAGTTTCGACGATGCCTGTTTAGAAGAAATACCTCTGGACACCACGCCCGCTTATTGGCCGCAAAAGTCCAAACCGCCCGTCGTCTCTACGATATATTGAAACTATTATCTCATTTGTGTTGATCAAAAAATGTTTAAAAGTGGTGGCAAACTTATTTTTTCGGCTTTAGTAATCGATGTATCGGCATTAGGGCACAAAATGCCAAACAATCGGGAGGTTAAGGTTCAGAAACTGTTTCCTAGTGGCATTGTTTTTCTTTCTTTCTGCCCCTAAAAACGATTAAAATCGAGAGAGAAAATTCCAATTGTAGCAGCCAGTCTAAAATGAGCTCTCATTGGTCGTGACGTCATAAAGTTAAAAATGTTTAAGGTCTGCGCCATTAATTCATTAAGTTTGATAATTTGTTTACTAGTTGTAGTCATTTTATGGTGTATCTCGTTTTATAAATCTTTACATAGTTGCCGTGAACTACATATTTTATAATATTTTCGTGGTTTCGTTGAGACAATTTTTTAAAATGACCGAATAGGGTTTTTTTATAGGGCAGTCTGATAACTTACCCATTATTAACATAAAAATTTATTATTATGATTAGTTTATTTTAATTTTATAGTAAAAACAGTTATAAAGAAATATTTTATTGGTAAATATCATTCAATCTGTAATGTATATCTACCAAAATATAGATAGCTAAAGTTTTATTTTCTTTTTGTTCAAAATACACTTGATTTATTAAAAAAACTGCTAATCAGACAACAGGTATTAAATACTTGTTTTAGAATTAGCTTTACATACATGAAGACCTTGACATTGAACTAAAATGTCTTTAATGTCCTTTCAGCATGCATGTAACCATTTTATTAAACTCCGTTTCTTATTGACTGGTAATCTAATAAATATTTTATTGAGGGTTTTAATGGTTGTATTTTTAAATAATGGTACTAAAGAACACTTATAGTGTTTACTTTTATTTTCCATAGTAAACACACACAATTCAATACTATCTCTTCAAAAATTGTATCAAACACCAATGCAAACAAAATGGTTTTATACGAAACAGGAGAAATGTCATTACAGAATATAACTTGGTGACGTCACATGTGTTCGCGCTCTTTTCGATCGTTTGAAATGATTTAAATACACAAACGATTTTAAATTTATATTGTGTATATAAGTTATGAGTTTTTAAGACGTGAAATTTTGAAAATCTTATTTTTAAACGAAACAACATTATTATGTAATAAAAAAATGTGCAACTTCCCTATTCGGCTAGATAATTTAAACCGAAAATGGCGGCTTGGTTTATGATTTTCTCAAATTTGAAGTAATGTTGAATGTAGTAGCCAAGTGGAATATGAACAAAAACAAAGGCCATCAAAAATAGGCCAAAATAGGCCATCAAAAATGATTAGTTTTATATAAAAAAAGAGTTAAATTATTTCCTTTTTCTGCATTTAAAAAACTTGCTCACTAAGAAAGACGTCCAGTATTCAACAAGAAATGATGGTACCAGAGAGAAAGATAAATTAAAAAATATGTTGAAAACTTGGGAAATTTTTTCTAAACAAAACCCAATTGGTAGAAATCTGTGCTATCAATTCAGCACCACTGGCATTGTCCCTTATTATATTTATTTCTATAACATGTTAGAGGTTTAGTCCCAAGTTATAACTAAATTCAACAATTTTTTTATTATTCTTCGAAATTTATAAAAAAAAATAAATAGGAAATATGACAAGTATGCATACATCTAATAAAAATGAGATAATATTAACAATATATCGTTGAGACTAAGGAATAGTTTCAAATTAGAGAATAAGGTAATAAGTTCTTGGCACAGCAGCGAAAAAATCGGTTTTTATTAAAGAAAAATTCATTTGTTTTTAATATATCCTCACTTTACTTCAATATAGTACATCTATGAATGTTTCTTTAATAACCGAATTAGATTTCTGAGGTGTAATTATGAAAAACTGTTCATAATACCAAGCACCGGTGGTTGTTTCTCTTCATTTGGACAAAAATTTTTTCCAAGGCACAAGTTCTTTCAGATTTAGGTATAAATAAAAGTCAAACAGACCCAAATCAAGCGCTTACGATGAATTATCTCAAAATTAATACTTCAAAACCTTTAATTTTGGAAACTAGGATTTTTTATCTAGTTTTTTCATTGTTTTGCCTTTTGACTGGTAAATAACTAGAAGAATAGCAGTGGAATCTTAACTATCTACTTGATCAATCTATAATCTAGATCGATCACCTGTGATTATTCAAGATATTTTCCTCAGTACGTGCTGTTTTAGTCGTCTTTAACGTTGACCATCTTCAATTTATGTTGGAACATTTAAACTCTGCTGACCACTTTCTTTTATTACTGCTAATGAAACTATAGACCAACTTTGAGAGAACTTTCGGGCGCCCTGCAGTTCATCAACACGAATCTACCTTATCGGTAGAGTCGACGAGAAGTGCACGGTAAATTGAAGGTGTAATTACAAAAAAAAAAAATTATGTATGTCTTTGTACTCACTTTATAATGCTCAAAGAATTACGGGATCTGAATTTTAATGTACATTTCTTTATAATTCTCGTATCAAAGTTACTCGTGAAGTTAGGCGTATTGATGACAGTTGACCAACTGCAGGCGACCCAGAACTTTCGTGAGCTATAAGGTTGTAATTCCCTTTGTATTGCCGCCATCTATGGGCTATGCCGGGAACTTTTTACCTCGGAGATCATGAGTCAAACTCGTTAATTTTTTAAAGCAGTAGGTACAAAATTTATTTACATAAAACTAGCTGCTGTATATGATATTTTATTATTTTACTATTAATATTGATATGCTTAGATGTTATTAATGAGTTTGACAAGAACATTTTGTATAAACCTTTATTCTGGTAGATTCTCTGTTTTTGACAGAGTGAGTTCACCTTTTTATATATTTTTTTACAATCTGCTATTATTTTAAGGTAGTTTTAGTATATATAATGTACTGACTCGAATGGTAAAGAACTGTTTGATTTGTTACAACAAATAAGTTTGTCTTAGAGAAACATAAAACGTATTTGTACATTATTCAGTATTCTTTGATGTATTTAAATATCAGGAAGGATTATATAGGGAGCATTGTAATTTATACTACAAGAGCTGTACCACAATCAGAACAAAATTCATGTAAATCAACTCATAAGAAATTTTACTCTGAATTACTTCGGATTCCTTTTTCGTCTCTTTCAAGGCCATATGTTAATAACTACGTATCAAGTCATCATTAAAAATCGATCTCACAACTATCTCGATCCTATGGCACCTTTACCTTAACTTTTCTGTTCATTTTGGTCGTGATAGGTATTGATATTGGATATTGGCAAAAATGATTTCAGTGTATTTGTAAGAAACATCTCATAGTACATTCTTCCTTTCTCTGTATTTTCATTTAAAGAACGTTTTTTAAGACATAAGACGTTTTTTAAGACATAGAAAACATCAAATAGCATATATGGACCTTTTGTCAGCTTTTTTTAGTATCCAATACTCTGGTATATAGAGGAAAATAGAACATAAAATAAAGTAAGTTATCAATCGAAGTAGCACAGAAAACGACAATAAATATCGTTCCCATACCACCAGATTGACAACAGGTTGAATACTTTCTTTGGTTACAACCTCCCGAGATTTTCAAAAATTATAAATCATACAGGTTGCTGAGGAAATTAACATGAGAGAATTTTAAATAATTCACAACTCATCTGCTCAGCGTGGTAAAAGTTCCAACAAGAAAGATTCTTTAATACTCCTACAAAAGAGTAAATGAATTAAAAATGTATAAACATTTTCAATTTCTTTGCAACACGAAAATGCAGCAGCTCCATAACACTCTGGTTAAATCGGAGAGTGCAGGAAGAGTCTATACCGGTTCCGGAGGTCTTTTCCCCCTCATCAGTAGTCCCATATTCTCTCTCCGATTTGTGTATTATTTAGCAGCCTTATTCTACCACTTGCTGCTTATTTGTCCACCACGTCACTGAACCATAGTTTATCATTGGTCTCATGTGGATAACCATAGGGGTATTTTGCGGTTGAGCCCTCAATTCTTACCGCACATTCTTCTACATCTGCCCAAGGACATAATAGCTTTCTGTGTGGTTTGCATTATGTAAGTATTTCATGTAAGCCTAGGATCAAAATATACCACTAGCTATTTTGTTTCTTTGTCAAATGATCTCTTCCTCCCAGCACCGGTGGTTTTAGTCCCATCTTTTTTGTGAAGTTGACGATTTTGGTTTTTTGATCATTGACTCTCAGTCTCTTTTGTCTACACCAGGTATGCTTCTTCTCAGAGGCATCTTTCAGTGCGTCACAAGTGACAGAAAAAAAGGTACGTCCGTGATACATACACGTTTATAACATTTATTCCAGTTGTTCATAGATGGCGCTATGAACAACTGGAATATGCTATGTTCAACAAATGACTTTAATCACGGACGTACCTTTTTTCTGTCACTTCCAACTTAATGCGTTAGAAAGAAATTGAAAAACTGTGACGCACTGAAAGATGCCTCTAAGAAGGACTATATCAACTATATTTAGCTTACTTTCTTCCAAAAACTACCTGATCAAATTTGTCCCTGACGTTGATTACAATAGCGTATCGTCAGCGTATCCTAGACAGTAATACCCTTCTGCGAGCAAATTTTTGAGAAAATCATCTACCAAGGGTGCTTAAAGAGGTGACAGAACTCCTCCTTGTGAACAGCCTCCACCTGCTCTTGCTTCGATGGTTGCTTTACCCAGAGTGGATATTACTTTCCTATTCTCCAGGGATGTCTTTATCCATCTGCATATTACCGCAGGTGTGTCTCGTCTACTCATTGCTTTATCAAAGTTGGTAGTAACATTATTAAATGCCCCTTCAATATCGAAAAAAGCTGGTATAGGGCTTTTCATCGATTGTCATTTGTTTCGAGCTTCTGTCATGTGTCACCTAATATTAATATATCTACGTCATACGTCTTTGGTTTGTATTATTGTATATACCAATAACGTATGTCGTAGATATATTAATATTATGTGACATATGACAGAAGCTCGAAACAAATGACTGTGAATGAAAAGCCCTATTCAACAGTTTTATTCTACCAGTTATGATTTATTGAATGGAAACCGTGACACTTACAGAGTTGTCAGCCAATAGATTAAGGACAACACAGAAGGCCATCGAACGAGCTATGTTGGGAGTAACTCTTAGAGACCATATGCGAAACGACGACGTGCGAAGAATTACGCAAATGAAATTGACCTGGGTAGAACACGTGGCACAGCAAATCAACGACAGGTGGACGAGAAACATTGTACATTGGAGACCACGCTAACACAGTCGTAGTAGAGGAAGACCACAAAAACGATGGCTAGATGACATCAAAGCCAAAGTGAGGAGAAACTGGCACCAAATATCAAAACAGAAGAGTGGAGAGCCATTGGGAGGCCTTTGTCCAGGAGTGGATACAAATAGGCTGAAGAAGAGAAGAAGAATCAGCTGATTTGTTACAAAGCTATCAATGTATGACCTTGGCCATCAAAGAGGACTAAAAATCTTAATCATTTCAATATTATATTTCCATGGAATTTGTTCCGATATTGGTAATATATCATCTTTATCATTTTCATTTTATTAAAGCAAATTCTTTAGAGCAGCGGTGCTCAAACGGTCGATCGCGATCGACCGATCGATCGCCAAAGTTTTTGAAGTCGATCGCCATCCACGGAAAAAAATACACATGGGAAAGGTGGTCACTGCGCTAACTTGTGGATAATATGAAGTGCCATGCACTTCATGAAGTGCATTAACATCCATGGAAAATTAAGATGAAAAACATCTTCAATTACAACTCTCTGTAGTTACAACCTTTTATCAAATAGAAATGTGAAATAAAGTTTTTAATTTTCAAATTTTTTTACTAATAGCAGTCGATCGCTGGACGTTTGCAGTTTATGTGGTAGATCCCATGCAGTGTAAGTCTGAGCACCACTGCTTTAGAGCGTCTACACATTGTCATGTATTAAGTACAAAGTATTATTATATGTATAGTATAGCAACTATGTACGCTTCAGCCCTACCAACGCAAGTGTACAGCACCATAAATCTGACGTCATAGACGTCTTTATTGTGGTACAGTGTTGCAATTTTTTAGATCTATATATTAGGTGTCACATCATGAGTTTACTGATTAAATCTGACACTCTTATTTTCACATTAACACATGCATTCCAATTTTTTTATATTTATGTATATGTAGCTCTCTGTTATGAATTAGGTGTAACTGCACCTTAAAAAGAATCTCAAATACATTCCAAGTGAAAAACACTTACATATTGAAAGTAAAGCTTCTTGACAATCGTATTGAAACATGTAATCGATTTTGTTATGTCGAATGTAACTAAAAAGATAATATTAGTTGATGGAGGATGCAGAATCTATTTTTGATTACATGCCTTAGCAGTGCCTACGCTGTTTTTTATTTGACAAACGTATTTTGTTATTGGCGTTATATTTTATATTGATAAAAAGTATTTTTATGTAACTGCAATGCTTAACCGTCCATTTTTAAATGTTTTTAGTATTGTTTTTATTGTATAATAAAAGTTATTTGATAAATTCTGTTTTTATTTCATGATTGCTCTTACCATAAAGAATATCCATAAAGTAACAAGGACTTCATCTGATGGAATAACAAAAAATCAAATAGATCACATCCTAATAGAAACCAGGAACTTCTCTAATCAAATTAAAAAAAAAACAAACAATCTCAAATGCAAAAAAAAATATCAAGAAAAGAACTTACTAACATTTAAAATTCTTGAAACAACTCCAAACACTAGAAAGGTATCTAAATTGCCTTGAAAAAGAAAACACAATAGATGAGAATTTAACAGCTAACAAGAAATGAGACAATGTAGAAGAACAAGTAAGGAAGCAGCAAATCATGTCCACACAGCGATATAATCAATGGGAAGACACTAAAAGAAAATTATGCATAATTATAAACGTATGCAACAAAGGAGAACACAGGATAAGCAGCAAACATATAAAGAACTCAGGAAGGAGGCAAAACATGTAGGTATATCAGAGGAAATAGCAAACCTTGGAAAACCAGATTATTCAAAAGCTTCAATTGCTAAAGGGGCAAAATGAAACGAGAAAGTTCTATAACATCCTAAATAAGACAAGAAAAAAATTTAAACCATGGCTGACGATGTGTATGGACATATCATTAGTACCAGTGATGCAGTACAAAGCAGATGGGTTGATAACAGTTGTTTTTATTTCGCTAGGGTTGATAATTGGAAGTAAGAGACATCACATGTCTCAAAAATTACAAGTTCCCAGGAGTAGACTCCTTTTTCCAGAAATGCCACTGAAATCATATGTCCACTGTACAAAACATTCTCCAATGCCCTGTACAAATGTTTAAGTATGTAGGTGGAAGAAACTGTTGGTGATTATAAAAGAGGTTTTAGGCCAGGTAGGTTGACCAGATTTTTGTGCTACTTCAAATCTCAGGAAAAACGAATGAATTTTAAATCTAAACTTTTAACAAAACGTTTCTGTTACTTCTTCTTTTGGCATCATAATCCTGGATGGGTTTTTGCCTGTCTGGCTGTGACCTTCCATTCAGATCTCTTTTGTGCTCTTCTCCTCCAGTGTCTTATATTCATGGTTTTCAGATCGTCTTCCACGTCATCCAACCACCTCGTCCTGGGCCTTCCTTTTTTTCGCCTTCCACTGTAATATCTTGTCGTTTTCATATATTCTTGTCGCTGAACATGTCCCAACCATGACAGTCTTTGACTTTTCACAAATGTTACAATATCATACCCTTCATTCAGTTCATTAACCTCATCGATTCTCCATGTACCGTCTTCCTCTTGCACAGGGCCATATACTTTGCTCAGTATCTTTCTTCGAATGTCCTGAGTTGTGCTTCATCTTTTTTCGTTATTACCCAAATTTCACAACCATAGGTTACTACGAGTCTAATCAAGGTTCTGTAGATAGTCATTTTGGTTCTTTTGTCTAATAATTTCGATGTCATCAATCTTTTATTAGCATAGTATGTACGATTCTCACTGGAAATACGTGCATTAATTTCTCTACTTACGGAATTCTCCTGATTGATTTCTGTGCCCAGATATGTGAAGTCATCCATGCGTTCAATTGTATAGTTGCCTATTGCTATATTATTTTCATTCTCAGGTGTTCTTTTGATGGTCATGTACTTAGCTTTTGTTTCATTTATTTTAAGCCCTCTTTGTGCAGCATCGATTGTACTTCAATTTCCTTGAATGTTTCCATTAGTTGTGTCTTGCTTCTACTAATAATGGCGACATTGCCTGCATATGCAGTAATTTGTACTGTTTTGGTATTTATATGGCTGGTTACATTGGTTTTTCTGATAACTCCCTCAAGAACTAGATATCTTCTGTTACCAGAAAAATAAAATTAGTAAAAAAACAATTATTATAAAACAATAATTTATTATAATAAAAATGTGAATTACTCTTCAAATTCCAATATTTCATAAAAATCTCCCACCCTAACAGCAACTCCTTTTTCAGACTTAATTTCTTTAGGCATATCTGACTTATCGGCTTGAAATGAGTCTTCACCGTTAAGTATTTTAATTCTCTCCTCTATTTGGAACTTTGCGTACTCAGCTTTATCGATATCTTCCTCTTTGGTTTTCTTTTCTTCCTCAAGTCGTTTTATAGTGTCATCGGCAGTTTGTAACATTACTATGGAATCAGGATGGGCAATTCTTTTCACAAAATATTCTCCAGTATGCACTATTCTGCCTTTCATATAGATATTTTTACCTAAAGGAATAAGAGCTTCCTGCTCTGGGTAGGTTTTAAGTGTTTGTAAATTAGTAATTAGAGAGTCTATTGTTTCTTGTTCCTTTGTTAATGTCTGGATTGTTTTATCATATTTATTTATGTCTTCACCTAAATGCTGTAGGTAGGTGTCTCGTTCTTTAAGTATATCTGAGGGACTTTTGGCCATTTTCATTTAAACATATTTATTTATTACACTATAAACACATATTTCAAGGAAAATTAATACTTTTAATCAAACCACTTGCATCAACTGTGTACTGTATCTATTATCTATCAGAGACCAGAGAGATTAGTTAGGTTAGGACATGGCACCGAAATTGTACACAAAAGAAAGAACGAAAATTTTGGTGAATGCGCCAACCAAAATTTTTAAGTTTGCCGGAGGCGCCAGGTTACAAATTGACGAGTGTTGATTTAACAACCACATAAAATACAAAATGTCGAGTGTTGATTTAACAACCACAAACAATTTATTATATTAGTATAATGTGTTGCATATGATACAGGCGGCCAAGTTTATTATAAAAGTTCCCAAACATCACCGCCTGTATCATATGCAACACATTATACTAATATAATAAGTTTTATGTGGTTGTTAAATCAACACTCGACATTTTGTTACCTGGCGCCTCCGGCAAACTTTCAAATAATTTTGGTTGGCGCATTCACCAAATTATATTCATAGATTTTAGATTTTAAAATTTTTACAGATCGAAAACGTATACAGTTTTGTTGAAACAAACAGGAAAATAACTTCGAAATTTGAATTTGTTTAACAATATATATAAAAGATAACCAATATCCAATATATCTGCATTCTTTTGGGTATAATTTTTCGATGGCATGTTTGCTTTCCCGATTTCTTACGCCGCATTCTACGCTTATTTGTTTCGTTTTATCATGTATATTAACACTCATCTTTGCCTCTTTATAAATATTATAGATGACTGTACTATAATAAGAGTCAATGCATTTAGAGTTTAGAGCTTCTAAAATGCTATCCAGCTCTGTGTCAAAGGCTTTTATGACAATCCACGAATGCTTCTTATTATGCATATTCTATTGACTTTTCAATTACTGCCTGCAGATGGTCGCTTGTTCCAAAGTTTGTGCGAAATCAAGCTTGTTCTTTTGGTTGGTAAAAATCTAGCTTCCTTTCGACTCTTGATGTCACTACTTCTGTAAAGAATTTGTATGGGTTTAGCAGGCTAATGGGTCTGTAATCTAAGTCTGTCTTATCTCCCTTCTTATGCAAAAGTATTGTTACTGCGCTTTTCCATTTTTCAGGTATCGACTTTTGATGAAGGCATAAGCTGAAGAGATTTTTTATTTAACCTATAAGAATGTGGCCTCCGTTTTTAATGGCCTCTAGTACGACTCCATCTTCACCTAGCGCTTTTCCATTTTTGAAGTTATACTTCTTTAGACGCGATTGAGAGTAAAATTTAATAATTCTGCGCGCATGCGTACACAGACAGTATATACTTAGTTGCAATGAATTGTTTAGAATTAAAAAACGGCTCCGAACTCTGGAGAGAAAACAGATAAGAGGTAGAGCATTGGACTAGAGATCGAGAGGTCGCGGGTTCAAATCCCGGACGATTCACGTTTTTTTTTTTAATTTTTGCTAGTTTTAATAAAAAAATTTTTGAAAGTGGTAGGTAAGAAAGTTAATTTAATATTTAAATAAAATGCAAATATAAACAGGTAAGTATATTTATTTCGTTGAAATTATATAATAGAAGTATAACTTCTTACGTGCGTACAAAGTACACACACAATCTTTTTTTTTAGTGCTTAATGGATTTCGCTAGTGGTTATCTCTGGTAGTATTTCGGAGCCTTGGTTTATTATTTTCTTTGAATTATTATCATATTATTTTCTTAAATCCGACTCTATTACAATTCACTTGCTTTTCAGCTATCGGCAACTCGATTCACTTGCAAACTTCTGGCTAGAGTTTGGTTCGAACCATGTACCTACCTACTAAATTACTCACACTGAGCCATCATTCTCCTTTAAAGAGAGTAAAATTTGATGGGAAAATGGAATAAAATAACAAAAATATTGAACTGAATTTTTATTTCTTAATTGTACTGTATAAAAACTGCGATCTGACGGAATATCAATATTATTGTAACAGGATCTGTGTAATTAACCTAAGCAACGTTTAGTTTAATCAGTTCTTTCTGTAGTATACCATCTACCATAATTACTTACAAACGATAATTGACAAGAAATAAAAATTTCACTCAAAATAGGATAACAGGAATGGTTTGATTCAAAATACCTATATACAAGTTTAACAAAATAAATAATACGTGGATCAATTTATACGACGTGTCCACAAAAATATCCTTTCCACTTCACTTAATTAATGTACCAAATTCTATTCTTGAAGATATTGGTACTCGAAATAGTACAGTATTCCTTTTCAAACATTATTTGTGGACACCCTGTACATTAAAATGATTGAAAGGTTCGTTGGAACATTATTCTCATAAAAAACAAAAGTATACGCTACTTTTGTACTTTCCTTTTGATATTGCTTCTTTTTAAAGCACTTTTCGAACACAAAATCGAAAAGAAAGAACATCTGGACGATGTGTTCACCTTTAAATTTTACTATAATCAAGTAATTTACTAAAAAATAAGAGGATAACAAAAACAATCATCAAAAATGCTAAATTTGTAACATCTTAACGACGCAAAATATATTAAAAATGATTATTTAGCGCGAATCAATTAGACTAGAATTTATTCATTTATCATGACGTCGATTTTTATTTAGGCAGTGGCTATTTTTTTCTTGATTACAATAAGAATATCGTTGGTTCGTTTAGAACATTTAGTACATGAAGTACAATTATGTACATGAAGTATTTATAAACAATTATTAGAAAAATAATGAGGATCACACATCTGTGACTGTTATTTAACCGCTCAAATATTTTTTGACAGACGAAATGACAGTTGACGTCAAAGTCACCATTTTTAAGGCGGGGAAGTAAAAGAGTAAGAAAAGCATCAATAATATAATAGAATTTGATGAAACAAGGAAAAATATTAGAATTTTTAGCATATTCAATCGATTGAATGGCATGCGATATGTAAATATTTATTAAAAAGAAAAAACCAAGGTCCTAGATCTGTGATTTATATTTAAATGCCTCAAATATTTATTTGACACATGAAATGACATGACAGCTGGCTTATGACGTCTTAGTAGCCATCTTTGATGAGAGTGGGGTCTGTTACAATACCAACATGATCTGAAAAGGGGAAACATGAGTCAAAAAATGATAGTACAGTAAAACCTATCAATAACGGTCACTAAAAATGACAGAACTATTGGCCGATATAAAAAGGTGGCCGCTAATACCAGGTTTTGTAGTCCACAAATTTTGGTTTTAGGAACTTTGAAACTGGCCGGCTAGTTCAGGTGGCCGGTTTTGATAAAACAAGGAATAATTTAGGATTTTTTGGCATATTTAGTCGATTATTTACTTGCAATATGTAAATATTTATATTAAAAGAAAAAAGCGAAGAATAGATCTATCATATTTAAACGTCTTAAATATTTATCTGCCGCATAAAATGGCATAACAGTTAACATGTGACATAGTAGCCATCTGTAAATAGGACATAAATAAATAGGAAAATAGATCATTGTCACAATATCTAATGGATCTAAAAAGAGAGAATGTACATGGAAAACATCAAGTTTTATAGATATTACAAAAGTACTGAGATACAAACACATAAAGGAATCAGAAAAGCTGAAAAACTGGATTTTAATTGATTACAAAACGAGCAATTTTGGTTTCTTTTGCATATTTAATCGATTATTCATCATATGCAATAAGTAAATATTGATTAGAGAGAAAAAAAACGTAGATGATATTATATATCTGTGATGGTTATTTAAACTTCTCATATGAATGATCTAAAAAAAATTACATACAAAATGTAGTTCTTTTATACAAATAACAAAGATATTAAGATATATACATGTAAAGGATATATAAAAGAGTAAGAAAATCATAAATAATACGATTGTAATGACACAGATTAAGTACAGAGAAGATTTTAAAAGCTATACTCAACGTTATCTCATTCAAGATGATAAGGCAAAATTATAAAGAAAAATCAAAGAAAACGTGAAAAAAAAAAGAAAACAAACCAAGATTTTGTAGAAAATAAATTAAAACGGTTTGATTGTTCACAAAAAAATTATTTTGAAGCAAAAATATTTGCTGAAATAACAAGAGAGCTTATTAGTGACGTCATTAAAAAAAGGAAAGAAGATAAAAAGTCGGCGAAAAAAGAATAATAATATTTAAAAAGACTGAAGACTAGCGAAGTGGAAGCAAACGTGGCAAATAAAAAGAGAACAAAAGTAGCAAACCCAGCCATTGGATATATTGTACAGTTTTTTTATATACATAGCGATTAAAAGCACCAAAATATGCAGCGAAAATAACTGTATATTTATGTAATTGATGTTGTAAAATTCAAATATTAAATTATTGTTGTTGAGACTATAAAAATTATCACTGATAATATAAACTATTTTTCATTCGCGCAAACATTTTTTAATACATCTTGCATCTTCTAGAAAAATTATGTACACTAGGAACTTGTCTATCAAAAATTTGCCTAATCTTTGCTAGCTTTGGTATTTTTCTTCTTGTTTATTCGCTTGTGGTACGATTGTGCGAACGAGTTAACTATTGAAATAACAAAGTACAGCACCATGGCGATAACGAATTTTTCGAAAATGGATCCCAAGATGTTTCCACCCTCCGTGGTTACTGGGGCATTTTTGTGAAGCTTCTGCTTTTGGCCGTTCAAGAACGCCTTGAAGGGTACTTGGAGTTTTTCTCCGACGACGGGGACTAGTTTTAACCAGTCTAAGGCAGTGTCTATTAGGGTTTCGTTGAAAGCGATGATGACGAACATTTTCTGGAGGTGCATTTTGATGATGGCCTTTCCTATTAGGGTGGCTCCGAAGAAGGTCCAGAATGGGACTAGAAAATGGCCGCAGGTGATTCCCGCCAAGTCAAACAAGGGGTTTGGAATCTGAAAATACAAGACATAGTTACTTTTTTCATTATTTCAAAATATACTCAAGACATTTACACCCACAAACTAAAAGTCATTTAAGACGACAATTTCTTTAAATTTACTTACACTAGCACAAGCCAAAATTCCTAAGAAGCCAACTTTTTGTACAATGTCTTCTACGAATAACTTTCCTTTCTCTACTAAGGTCAACTCGTTTCTGTGGTGTTTCTTTTTCTTTTCTAGTTCTTCGAAAGCTTTCAGGTCTTCGTCTTCATCGTCTGGATCAATACTAAAATAAAGATAAGTTAACTGATTTGCTATTCCTTCAAATAAATTCTAAAATAGTGTTTTTAAGTAAATATTCTTATAAATCTTAATAAATCTCTCCGGCAAGTGAAGCACTTGAAGAAAAAAAAATCCTACACTGGGCGAAACATGTAAAAAATGGATCCCTGTAAGGTGTCTCAGTCAATTAGGGGCCGTTTAAGTATTACGTAACGTAGGTTGGGGGTATGGGGGGTCAAAAACTTCAAAAATTGCGTTACGTACTACTTGAACGCCCCATTACGGTGCGTTACATAGGGGGGAGGGTGTCAAAAATCTTCAAAAATCGCGTTACGTAATACTTGAACGCCCCCTTAGTAGCATAGGGTCTCACTCTCTCTTTCTCTTCCTAACTCTCTCACTTTCCCTCTCTCTCGCTCTCTCTCACTCTCATTCTCTCGTTATTTTTTCTCCCTTTCGCTCTCTCTCTTTATCCCTCTCTTTCTCTCCCTCTCTTGCTTCTCATGTAAGCTTTCTTAAGCCAATTACTACAACAGGGTCCATTTCTACATGCCGAAAATTAAGTATCAGGCAAAGATATGCACGAAAAATGAGCGAAGTTGGACCAAAGAAGGCCAAGACCATCTTCGTTGCTGACGGCTACTCTTTTTAGGATGCAATAGGTGTTATTCGCATCGGTCAATAAGTACAGCAATAACTAGCGTGTACTATGCAGTTCTATTGGGTCATTTTTACGTCAATTTGGGGAAAAAATTCCTGCGTTTGTTTTTGTTTTACAAATACTTGTCAACGTAACCGCTCACAAAACGACCGTTTCTCGTTTTTTAGACAAAATTACACCACTTGGAACACCCATTAATCTAGCATCCATAGTATGCGCCAGATTTAGTCACTTGTGACTATTCCCCGTTCCAAACTTAAAATCACGATAAAAATAAGTCGAAGAAATACGTATAATAACATGAGTTGCACAAAAATATTTGTTTTAAAAGATCCATGAAGAAAAACAATGAAAATATGTTAATATACAACAGATTTTTTTGCCACTGTCTACTTAATAATTTAAGCTGTTAAAAACCTGTGCAAATATTTTCCTCGTTAATAAAAAAATATTTTTTTATTTATTTGATTTAGACTTTAGACATTTAGATAAAAAAACTACACTTACCCAGATAGTCTTGCTGCTCTTGCCATAAAATATGGCGGTAGTTCCCCCAAGGCCGTACCGGCACCCCAACACATGGCTTCCAGTCTAACTTTAGACATTATACTAAGGAACGAGATTACTCCAACCTTCCCGTCGGTAGGACAGACTATCCTAAAAAAATATATATTTTTTGAGTAATTAAATCATTAAAAATATTCTTACATGTAGTGTGATATAGGCCTACAATAGAAGGCAAGCCTGACGGTGTTGTACCGTATGAAAAAGTTGTCCTCATGTTCGTAATTTGGTTTAATCTCGAACATTTTTCAGTTCAGAAGTTATTAGTCTAGGTCTCTTTAATTATTTATTTTTCGTTTGAGAAGCAGTTACAATATTTACATAACCCCAATAATATTTAGCAGTCTTAGTGACTCAATTCCTGTTAACATCACTCAATACTTCTGGATCCGTCTACATTCCTAATAGCCAGGGACACCAAGCCTATTTTCACCATTTACTACTTAGTCCAGAAAGCCACTGCGCATCCGCTAGAAAAAATATTCCGATTCGGATTTTTTGCACAATCTTACTCAAAAAGGACCCCTTTTAACAAATTTGCATGTTGCCAGGACCAAAAGTGGGTCAAAAATTTTTTTAAAGTTTTTTTTTTGTTTTTTTTTTCCTAAAATTATTTTTTTTGCATATAACAAAGTTTTTTTCGGTTTTTTGGATCATTCCAAATAGAAAAGGTCTTTAGAGACTTTTCTCTAAAGTTGATAGTTTTTGACATATAAGCGATTAAAAATTGAAAAATTGCGAAATCGGCCATTTTTAACCCTCAAAAACTATGTGAAAAACTGAAAATTTAAATGTTGCCAAGGTAAGTAGATATTCTTTAAACATCGATTGATGAAATCCCGAAGAGTTTTTTGCAATACAATATTCAGAACTCCTTTGTTTTTTAATTGCTAATCAAGCGTGCGCGACACTATTTTCCACCGTTGCATGTGTATACAGTATGGTGCAAATGAAAGGAATAAATTCGTTATTTCGTAAACCGGCGACTTTAAGAGGAAACAGTAGCGATCAACAGATAGCGAAAACGCGTTCCAAACTTTTTTTATCCGATGCCTAGATTTTGTGTCATTTTGGAACTACTAAAATTTTTTATTTCATTAGTATGTAGTTCCAAAATGAAACAAAATCTAGGCATCGGATAAAAAACTTTATTTGAAGAAAGTGTATTTTTTTGTTTTTCTTAATGGCGGTACAGGCTCGTTTTTTTAATATTGTATTTAATTACAGAGTAATTTCCACATATTAATATATTTTTCAAATTGGGCTCTGTACCGCCATTCTTTATTATATTACGAATACGTGTGCCAAATATCTCGAAAAAATATTCAAAATTACAGCCGCAATCTTGGAACGCGTTTTTGCTACCTGTTGATCGCTACTGTATCACCTTATTAACTTATTTATTTTTAGCACATAAGCAAAACGCTCGGACAGGTCGACTTTTAAAATAATAATAGTATATTATAGCGCTCAATGTTTCGAACTTTAAGAGATCCCTCTTCAGGTGACAGGCATAACTTTGACTTTTTTAAATGTAAAAGTACATCACGTGACATCTCATTTAAAAGCTTTTGAAATACTGATTACAAAAATGTATAACACATTACTCCTATTTGGGAGCGTAGGCGCAAAATTTCGGTCGAATTCATTTTAAACGCATTCATTTTTTTCGAATTCTGAGAAAACTAATAAGTATTTTTGAAAAATTTAAACACAGAATGAAAGATTACATTATTACGGAAGGCTGAAAGTCCCTTAGACTAAACAAAAAGTTTCTTTTGAATGATATATTTGAAAATAAAAATCAGATTAATTTTTTTCTTTTTTTCACCCCTATGACCTATTAAAATAAACATTATAGAAGTTCTCAGGGACTCTCCACCCTCGATAATAGTGTAATATTTCATTCTGAGTTTAAATTTTTCAAAAATACTTATTAGTTTTCTCAGGATTAAAAAAATGAATGCATTTAAAAATATTTCGACCGAAGTTTTGCGCCTACACTCTCAAATAGGGTTAAAGTATGATACATTTTTGTAATCGGTATTTCAAAAGCTTTTAAATGAGGTGTCACATGATGTACTTTCCCATTTAAAAAAATCAAAGTTATGCCTGTCACCTGAAGAGGGATTGCGTAAAGTTCGAAACATTGATGCTATAATATACTATAAATATTTTAAAAATCGACCTGACCAAGCGTTTTGCTTATGTGCTAAAAATAAATAAGTTAATAAGGGGGGAAGGGGGGGTAACAATTATTCCAGCGCACTGTATAAGCAAGTAGATGACAAATTTATAAAAATCACTAATTTCTCAAAAAATTCTGATTTATTCATCGAGCTATATTTTTGTAGGACTTCTACGATTCTCCATTGCAAACACTACTTGATAATATTGATTATATTACATTCTATATAATTAGATACTTACTCGTCGGGATAGGGTGGCTCTGGAAAGTCTAAACTACCACATTCATACGCCGCTAAAGTGACTTGAGCTATGTGGGGTCCGAGGTATAACAAAAATGTATGAAGGCCCGTACCTAAACCTACTGACGACAAAATGCCTAAAAGAAAAAAAAAACAAAATTAATTTTTCTAGTTCATTATTATGTAATAAAAACAAATGCAAGTATTTCCAAAATTTTAGTTGTACTGACGCGACATTGTTTAAGGGACTATCCTTGTGTAAAACTACGAAATTCATATACTGTTTTTGGGAATTTCTAAAATAAAAAGTACTGTACCAGTTGTTTTGAAAATTTGCATGAGCATTTATTATAAAAAGAAGTACATTCACGTAAAAAAATTTTCATAAAAATATTGAAAATTAAATGATTTATGCGCCATCTACTGGTACCGTGAAAAAAAAACAGCTCCACTGCTGCAGTGATTGGGACTAATAGAGATTCTGCAACATAAAATTTTGAAGTGTATATTGAAATATAAATTTTTTCCAATACCATTTAAATTTTTTTTTAAATTAGCTAAAACATTCTCAGTTTGAAAAACAGCCAAATTGACGTTTTTTATCCGATCGAAAAACTTCTATTATAGTTGATGGTATAGGAAATAACTTATATTTCAATAATAACTTTGAAATTGTATGTTTCAGAATCTCCATTAATTAGTCCCAACCACTGCAGCAGTGGAGCTATGTTTTTTCGCGGTACCAGCAGATGGCGCATAAATCGTTTAATTTTCAATATTTTTTATGAACATTTTTTAAAATGTACTTCTTTTTATAGTACATGCTTATGCAAATTTTCAAACCAATTGGTACAGTACTTTTTATTTTAGAAATTCCCAAAAAAATATATGAATTTCGTACTTTTACACTAGGATAGCCCCTTAAGTATATATGATAATTATGATATGGATTCCATATATTATCACTGTGTTTGTTAATATTTTAAAAATATTTTGCATTTCTTAAGATAAATTCTAGTGATCTATTAGTATCAGAAACAAATTTATTGATATAATCGGCAAAAGACAACTTCTTATCGAATGTTTGAAGTATTTGGCAATCAAGTAAGTTGTTATTACTAAGATATATTTTTTATGTCATCGGCATAGAATATTATCATACATTGCATACATTGACGTGCGTTTTTTTGCATTGAAGAGACCCAAATTGAATGAGTTTAGGGAAAAACTATTAAATTTTTTACAAGAAACATACAATTGGTTACAGAAAATCATTTCAAATTGCTTGGAAAAATTGCAGAGCACAGATGCAGCGTGATGATTAGTAATACAGAATCCAAATCATATAAATAATATCCAAAAACTGTTACAATTCTTCGTTTCTAATAAATAATGCCAATTACAATAAACACTTACCTAACCCTACCCAATATGAACACCATAACAATTGTTTATACACCCCTTGTACCAGCGCTTGGTGTGGTCCTTTGGAATTTACTAATATGTACAATAATAATACTGAGAGTGAAATCACTCCGAGGATAACTTTACTTGCTAAAATTCTGAAAATAAAAATAGCGATATATTAAATCAGTTTACAACAAAAATCTGTGATGTAGTTACTATGTCATTACATTACATTAAAAAAGTTTTATCCAAAAAGAAAGATTCCAAAATTTTAAAACTTTTTCACAATTTACCCGTATCTCTCTCTCTCTCTCTCTCTCTCTCTCTCTCTCTCTCTCTCTCTCTCTCTCTCTCTCTCTTTCTATCTCTATATCTATCTCTATATCTATCTATATCTATCCCTCTATCTCTCTGTAGCTTCACAACCCTTCGTGAGTCTTCGCTACCTGTATACAGCAGCTCTCCACCATGTTTTATGAGTTCCAGTATTGTGTTGTCTTTTAACTGGTCGATATTTTTTTAATCTCAGCTACTAATAATAGCGTTCTACCTGTTTATCGGATATCTTGTATGTTAAGAAACTCTTATATTTATTCTTCAATATATTCGTCTGTGACATGTATCCTTTCATTATGATCTTGATTTTCTTGTAAAACTCCCGGCTATCGCTTGTGGTTGCATCTTTTTAAGTATAGAGGATCTATAAAATCTTGTAACCATGAACGAAGATGACCCGCTTAAAAATGAAATCTACGTTAATCTCAATTCCCCGGAAAAACTTCTTCTAATGAAGATGTTTCACGTAGTTTCCAAAAATACCTTGAGAATGCAACAGCTTTTATGGAAGAAACATAAAAGGCTTAAAGTGTTAGGATAAATGAGCAGGAATCATATATTAAAAACAGAATTTGACAGATCCCAGATGGAAATGGAAATATGCACTAATAGGTATGAAAGAAACAGACAAAAAAGAAAAGAAAATCAAAGAAGTATTCCACATCCTACTAAATGAAGAAAAATATGTAGCAAACACATAGAGTGCACCAAAATTTGGTTTCCAACACTGAAAGAAGTCAACAATAATAAAATACCATCACTAACGTGTTAATAGAATAGAATAGAAATATGCTTTATTGTCACTGAAAATTTTTACAATTTTATGGACAAAATACAGTCAAAAGAAAAATAATATCAATTAACAAATAACTACAATTTCCTAAAATTAGATAAATCGTCAGTATACAGTATATAAGATATAAAAGCAAAGATAAAAACAATTTATTGCAAAATTTATATAAATTGCAAATTGAACGTACTTACAACAAATAAATAAATAAATAAAATACAACATTAGGAACTGACAGTTTTAGCTACTGCGTATGAAACCCAATTTTCTTAGTTATTCATTAAGAAATTCTCCTATTGAATAGTATGGTCTTTTAGATAGATAGGCTTTTGTCATTTTACGGACCTTTGGGAAAGCTGTTACAGATTTAAGTTGTAAAGGGAGATGATTGTAAAGTTTTTTTTGCGGAATATAGTATATATTTCTTAACTCAGTGGATGGGATCGGTAAATAAATATCAAAGATTGAATTTCTGGTGGAGTAAAGATGATTGGGTCTTGCTGGAAAGAAATGAAGGTGTTTACGAATTGAACAAACTGTTTCTAGAATATATAAAGATGGAAGTGTTAAAATTCTGTGATCTCTGAAGCAACTTCTGCAATGTGTAGATCTTCTGAGGCCAAAGAGATATCTTATTGCTCTTTTTTGGAATTTAAAAATAACATCAAATTGGGCAGCTGTACTAGAACCCCAAAAAGGAAGACAATATCGAAGATGAGACTCGAACAACGAAAAATATGTTATTTTAGAAGATGCTAAATCGAGTTCCCTTGAGGCAGATCTTATTACATGGCAAGCTGAGGAGAGTTTCTTACTTAACGAATCGATATGGAGGGACCATTTGAGGTTGCTGTCTAAAAAAATACCAAGAAATTTTACAGAATCAACGGTACTGATCTGGTTGTTATTACGAGGCAAAGGTTGAACAGCTCCTTTATAGGATAATGCTACTGTTTTATCTACGTTAAAAGAGAATAAATTAGAGTCAGACCAGGTCTTTATCGTCAGTAGATCCGAAGTTATAGTTTCATGAAGAGATGCAATAGTTGAGTTGCTCCAAGTGATACTGGTATCATCAGCAAAAAGAAAAATTTTCCCATCGATTTTTAAATTAGTGATGTCATTTATAAAGATAAGGAACAGAAGAGGACCCAATACTGAACCTTGTCGTACTCCACATACAATGTTTTTGAAACTAGAGTCAGTATCATTTGCTCTAACTAGTTGTTTCCTATTATTCAACTAGGATTGGAACCAATTCAAAGAAATACCTCGAATTCCACAGAAATTTAGTTTTTTAATCAAGATGTCGTGATTTACACAATCAAAAGCTTTGGCATAGTCACAGAAAACAGTGGCAGTATAACGATTATTGTTTAGTAGGGTGGAGCGAAAAATTTTTTTTCTTAAATTAGTTATGCTTGAGTTACAGAAAGTTGTGCAAGTACAAAACAAATATTTTCAGAAAATTACAAAAATATATGTCAAGTGCTTCCACCGCCCCCACCACTTTCAATATATTTTCATTTTGAGACTGATGTGGCGGTGGAAGAAGAAGTTGGATTGATTTTTTTATTAAAAGTTATTGTTTTATTTATTATAATAAATATTTTTAGAGCTCAGCGGTTCCTTTTTTCCGAAAAAAAAAAATTTTTTTTCTTGAAATTTTTTAAGTGATAATTACGAGCCATAATATGGTAGTAATATGAGACCGGGCCTGTATTACTGAAACTTGTTTCGACATGCCCGATGAAGACGAAAACTAGACAGACGCTACACCGTACACCATTAGTCATCGCCTAGATACAGTGAAGAGAGTTACAGGTTAACGAGTTATTTAAAAGTTAAAATGTCTAAAAATACAAGAAGTGCAATAGAGTGCCCCTTTTTTCTGTACCAAGAGAGTTACCATGTTCCACACGATTTGTGATGTGATGAAATACTTTTTATGGGTTCGATATACAGGGTGTAACGAAAATACAGGTCATAAATTTAACCACATATTCTGGGACCAAAAATAGTTTGATTGAACCTAACTTACCTTAGTACAAATGTGCATATAAAAAAAGTTACAACCCTTTGAAGTTACAAAATGAAAATCGATTTTTTTCAATATATCGAAAACTATTAAAGTTTTTTTATTGAAAATGGACATATAACATTCTTATGACAGTAGCATCTTAAGAAAAAATTATAGGGAAATTTGGACACCCTATAAAAATTTTATGGGGGTTTAGTTTCTTTAAACCTCCCCAAACTTTTGTGTACGTTCCAATTAAATTATTATTGTAGTACCATTACTTAAACACAATATTTCTAAAACTTTTTTGGCTCTTAGTACTTTTTCGAAAAGTCAGTTTTTATCGAGATATTTTGAATATTTGTCAAATCCACCACATATTTGTGTATGGAGTGGAGACTTGGTAATAATATGAAAATTTATGTATGATTTACATTTTTAGGTATATTTTGAACCGTATTAAAAAAGAAGCCATATCTCGATAAAAGGTGCCTTCTCGAAAAAATACAAAGAGGCAAAAAAGTTTTAAAAACATTTTGTTTAACTAATGGTATCGCAGTAATAGTTTAATTGGAGCGTACACAAACATTTGGGGGGTTTAAAGGAACAAAACCCCCATAAATTTTTTATGTAAACATATTAAAAAAGAAGCTGCAACTCGATAAAAACTGCCTTATCGAAAAAATACTAAGAGCCAAAAAAGTTTTAAAAATATTGAATTTAACTAATGGTATCACAATAATAATTTAATTGGAACGTACAGAAAAGTTTGGGGGGTTTAAGGAAACAAAACCCCCATAAAATCTTTATGGGGAGCACAAATTGTACTATAATTTTTCTTTAAGATGCTCCTGTCATAAGAATGCCACATGTCCATTTTCGATAAAAAATCTCTAATAGTTTTCGATATATTCGAAAAAATCGATTTTTATTTTGTAACTTCATAGGGCTATAACTTTTTTTCTGTGCATATTTATACTAAGGTAAGTTAGGTTCATTCGAACTATTGTTGGTCCCAGAATATGTGATTTAATTTATGACCTGTATTTTTGTTACACCCTGTATGTAATTTAGAAAATAATGGTACTAACCGAAATCTTCTTGTGTCGGAGGCTTCAGAAATTGTTACTCAAAAGGTTGAAGAAATTTGGAAATCTGCTTCAATTCCAACTGTAAGCCATCAAAGAATTGTAGCATTAATTAAAGAAAACCAGAAAAAGAGAAAAGACCTTCTGAAGCCATATTTAAAAAGAAAAGACGTCGCTTCTTACAAATCAAAATTAGATGTGTTTAAGAAAGACAGTTTGCGATTGTTTAACATTGCTGGGTGTAAATGCGACAATTTGAATTCATGTTCGTGTTTAAAGCAGAACAAGGTAAGGAAATAAGTTAATAATTAATTTAATATGTAACAGTTATTTAAACGAGTCGTTACAGGAACGTATAAACTCCAATATTGTTTTAGATGCCGATAAAGGAACGCCCATTTCTCCAAGACCAGAGGTCATGTCGGCAAATGATGATTGGCTCTGTAGATTTTGAAGCTGTTCGGCAACAACAAAAACGGGAAGTGAGAAGTAAGTGTGACAAAGGAAATAACATCATTGATGACGCAAAACCTAGCACATCCTCTTGTAACAGACAAGTAGATGGTATGGAACTAGAAATTGAACCGGTATTTAACAATATCGACGGGTATGAGGTAACCCAACCTGAAGAGAAAAATTAGCAATCTGCCGTTATTTCTGATGAACAAACTATATTACAACCGACCAAACGTAAGGAATCTCTCTGAGTTAGCTAAAACGCTTGATAGGTACGCCGTATCAGACAGAACAGGTGCTGCAATTGCTTCGGCAGTGGTACAAGATTATGGAATAGTCAACAACGAAGACACTCAAAATATTATTAACCACCATAAAGTTAGACGCGCAATACAACAAAATAGAGTAGATCTTAAAAAATTCTCAAAATCAACAATTTTGCTTGGTTTGTACTTCGACGGTCGTAAAGATAAAACATTAACTTTTGACGACAATCGGAAAAGAACAATAGTAGAAGAACGCAAGTACTAAAACAGTATCCTTGTCACACACAGGCCGTGGAAAGGGCAGTCAAAATGGTAACTGAAGCATCTCTTAAGAGTTTGTGCATATGAAAGACGAGATGGACTAATCAGAAACCAACTAGCTTCAAGATCTATCATGCCGACATTTGAAAGCAAGAAAGATTTTATTTCAAACCTGTAAATTGTTCACATAAGTTAGTTTAAATTTATTGTAGTATGTAATAATTAAAAAAAATAAATAGGTACTTTGGTCTAGTTTAGCATTTTAATTTATGGATGAATGGAATTGTTGTGAGTAGTACTGGAGGGTATCAAAAATCACTATTAAAGGGAAAATAGTATGGATACAAAGGAGATGTCATTAAACGAATTTAACATCACTTCAAAATAAAGTATGTTTCTTAACTAAAATGGTGCAAAAATCATTTTCCGAAAAAAGTGTTAAAAAATTTGGTGGGTATGGAGGGGATACCGTCACAACAAAACAAAAAACATTAACAATATCTATATTCTAAATTGCAACTTCCCCGAAGTCAGGCGTCATCATTTGCACAAATTTTTTTTTACCTATATACCACATATATATCGACGCTGTGGCGGTGGAGGGGATACCGGCAAAAAAAAACAAAAAACATAAAAAAATTCTATATCCTATATTACAAGTTTCCCGCAATCAGGCGTTTTCATTTTCATAAAAAAAATTTTTATACGTATACCGACGCTCCACCCTATTGTTTAGTGCTTGGTAAACCTCATGTAGTACAGAAAACATGGCATCAGTGGTACATTGATTAGTTAAAAAGCCGAACTTAATTTGTGATAAAATGTTGTTATCAACGATAAAGGACAAAAGTCGAGTTTTAATGAGTCTCTCAATAATTTTTGAGAGTACCGGTAGTAAGGCAATAGGTCTATAGTTGCAGGCATTAGATTTTTCACCACCCTTATGAAGAGAAATAATAATGGCTGTCTTTAGGCACTCTGGAAATTTACCTTTTTCGAAGGAATCATTAATTAGTGAGACGAGGATTTCCAACACATTTTCTGTGAGATTAGAGAAATTTTTTATAGATAGTCCATCAGTACTACAGGATGATTTGCTTTTGATACTATTAATTGTTGGGATCAGTTCAGAGTTATCGACTGGTCTTAAAAAGAATGAATTCGACACCTTTCTTGAATTAGGGAGATAGGAAATGGGATCTTGTTGCGGCAAAATAGTTGATGTTATATTATTACTCACACTAACGAAGTAATCGTTTAGACTTTCAGGATTTGGAAGGGAAAATGATTGAGATGTGTGAGTTTTATTTCGAAGATCGTTTATTATAGACCAAGTTTCTTTTGCAACACTTTTAGAGCTTCCCAGACAATTTTGATAACAGGCTTTTTTAGCTGATTTGATAAGTTTTAGATATGTTGTCCTGTACTTTGTGATATATTCAGTGACAGAAACATTGGCACTAAATTTATTGATGTATAGTAGTGAACGCATATTCTTGGCCGATATGCGGATACCTTTCGTAACCCAAGGTTTCCGATGTTTTGGCTTAATAGGAATTAAAGGAAATGTCTTATTGAAGATGCGGAGAAGCTTATCTAGAAAAACACTGAAATTATAGTCCACGTCTATAGAAGGAAACTGCCACTCAGAAGTTAAGCATAAATTTTGGAATTTACGAAAATTCTGGGCGGAAAAAATCCTACCTAAACGTCGGGTTTTTGAAGAGGGTTTGCTGAAGATGTTAAACTTCGATGTTTAATAACAGTTCAGAGACAAATTATATTTAATTAACTATAAACAAGCACAGAAAGATCAGAATTTGAGGATACAACACCTTTCAGAATTTCAATTACAAAACGTGGCTGATGCCTATAAGATCGAGACCAATTAAGTCAATTGTCAAATTGTCAACTGTCAATTGGCTTACCGCCAATTATAAATATTTATAGGTTATTCTTCTTGATGTGCCTATCCGTGACGAATGTTGGCGGTAATCATGGCAATCTTTATTTTATCTGCAGAAGTGCGGAAAAGCTGCACAGATGTCGTGTTGAACCAGGTTCTGAGGTTCTTTAACCTGGATGTTCTTCTTCTTCCTGAGCTTCTATCTCGCTTTCCAAATATTTTTCCTTGTAGGATGGCCTGTGGGAGGGCATATCTGGATTCATTTCGCATAATGTGTCCAAAGTATTCCAACTTTCGAGATTTGATGGTGGTTAGTACCTCTAGGTTCTTCCCCATTCTTCTAAGGACCTCCTTATTTGTGACCCGATCAGTCCATGGGATTTTAAGAATTCTCCGATATAGCCACATCTCAAATGCTTCCAATTTTCGCCACATATCTTCGTTCAAGGTCCATGAGTTAACACAATAAAATAGGACAGAGAAGACAAACTATCCAAGAAAGTCATTAATATTCAGCTGAGCGGGGTGCTATTGTCAGAGTAGAGAAATTCCATAAACAATGGATCTACCTGTTTTATAAAATTAAACCCTTGTTTATATAATTTCACAACTCGGACAATGGCAACCTGCACAGTAGAACTATATATAAAAGAGTCATAAATATTCAGCTCAGCGGGAGCTATTCTTCAAGGTGTGAAATTGTATCAACAAAGGATCTACCTGTTTTATGGAATAATCCCTTGTTTATTTAATTACACATTTCCTTCAATAGTACCCAGCTGAGCTGAATATTAATGACTCTCTTAGTTTGCTAGCACAACTATAGCATCGCAGCATTCTTACTTTTATACCAAGAAAAAGGTTGTGGCTCTTGAAAAGGGCCCCCATATGGTTGAAGGTGGATCTAGGTTTTCCGATGCGTGCTCTTATTTCTTGGTGGTTGATTCATTCTTCATTTATTATGGTGCCGAGGTAGTTGTAGTGCGTCAATATTTCTACAGGGGTTTGGCTGATGTAGAGTTGACTTTCTGTTATCTTTTTCTTGCTAATGATAATGCTAATTTATAGGTTAAGACCATTAAAAATTTTTTTAAACGTTTAATGTCGTAGACGTAGGCTTCACAAAAAACAGGGCATTTTTTTAAACGTTTAATGTCGTTTTATCTCCGTTATTATAATTATATTATTTAATCGGTTAATCGTTTAATAAAATGGTTATTTAACTTTGCCCATTTATTTATAGGTTTTAAAACACTGCTCATTGGTTTTCAATAAAATAGCAATTTCAATTGGTGCCCTATAATAAGTTTTGTTATTTAATCCACAATTGTTGTCTATTTCGTTTCCTATTGTTCGAGCTGCTCGTAAACAGTAATCGTTTCTTTATCATTGTAATTAAACTGTTTTTTATAGTTACAAAAAGTATGTAGTTGACAAATCGATTGTTTTTGTGCATGTTCTTCTTTCTCGAAACTCCTTATGCCCCTCAGGGGCGTCGGAGGTTTTATTCATCTTCTATCCATCTCTTCCATTTCTTGCGGTCCTTTGCTAACTCTTTCATTTGTTGATGTGTTTTTCCTTTTTCCTGTCCAATTTCTATAATCTGATCGATCCATCTCTTCCTTGGCCTCCCTTTCCTTCTTTTACCATATCTTTTCGATTCCATCACCTGCTTTGGTAGTCTTCCCTGGTCCATTCTGTTAATGTGTCCATACCATTTTAATTTTCTTTTTTGTATCTTGGTTATTATCGATTCCTGTTTCAGTCTTTGTCTAATATCTTCATTTCTTATTCTGTCCAATTTCGTTTTTCCTGCTATTTTTCTTAGCTGCTTCATCTCCGCTGCGTTTATTGTACTGTCTATTTTTGCATTGTTTACCCATGTCTCACTTGCATACATTAAAGTTGGCACAGAGATTGCGTTGTATACCTTCAGTTTTGTTTCTTTATCTATTTCTTCCTTTCCAAATATTGTTTTATTTAGTGCATAGTAGATCTTATTTGCTTTTTTCGCTCTGTATGAGATTTCTTGATCTATCTTTCCATCCTCGGATATTATTACTCCAAGGTATTCAAACGTCGAGACTGTTTCTATTATTTCGTTTTTGCACCTAAATATCGTTTGGTTTATTTCTTCCCTTTTCTTTTGGGTTACTATCATGGTCTTCGTTTTCTTTACATTTACCTCCATTTTCAAATTTTCTATTTCCTCCACCCATATATTGATTAATTTTTGCATTTTCTCTTTATTGTCTGCTATTATTACTAAGTCATCTGCATATAGTAATCCCTCCATTCTCACTGGTACTAAATTCCTGTACCCTATTATTGACTGTAATTGCCTTGACCTTCTTTTAGCGCTCTTCATTACTCTATCCATTACTAATATAAACAAAACTGGGCTGAGACTGTCCCCTTGTTTTATTCCTCTCCTTAGGTTTATTATTGGCGATCTGTTTCCATTTATTTGTACTTTAGCAAGTACGTTTCTATACGTACTTTTTACCACGCTTACTATCTTTTGCGGGATTTGCAGATCTTCCATTACTGACCATATTACTTCTCTATTTATAGAATCAAAAGCAGCTTTAATATCTATAAACGTAACATATAAGTCTTCTCCTATTTCGTTTTTCCTTTCAATTATATTTCTCAGTATGTATATATTATCTGTTGTTCCTCTTTCCTTCCTAAAAGCCGCTTGTTCTTCTTCTAGTTTTCCTTCCAGTTCTTTCCTGAGCTTCCTTTCTATTATCCCGGTGTAGACTTTATATGCCACTGATGATAAGCATATAGCCCTATAGTTATCACATTCCGCTTCATCTCCTTTCTTGTGTATTGGTATCAACAAATTTTCTTCCCAGTCTTCCGGTATCTTTTCTGTTCTCCATGCATCCCTCATTATTTCCAGCAGCCAAAACTTGCCTCGTTCTCCCACGTACTTCATCATCTCCGGATCTATGTCATCGGCACCTCCCGCTTTTCCAATCTTTATTCTTGCCAATCCTTCTTCAATATCTTTGATATGAATTTCGTCTACTCGATTGTCCCTATCCACTTCTCTTGCCTGCTGTCCTCTCTCCTCATCTTGTTGGTTACTTGCCTCGAATTTTTCTTTATAGTGCTTATTCCATATGGTTAGTATGTCTTGTATGTTTGTTTTCAATTCATTTCGCTCATTTCTAATTCCTCTTATTTGTTTCCTTTTTGTTCCTTTCATGCTTCTTATTTTATTCCAAAACTGTTTATTGTTATTCCCAAAACCTTCGTTCAATTCTTCACCTAATTCCTTCCAGCTCTTCTTCTTCGCATCTTTTACTAGTTCTTTCACTATATTTCTCTGTCTTCTGTATTCGTCTCTGTCTTGCTCTTGATTTGTGTTTATGTATCGCTTCCACATTTCTTTCTTCCTTTTTACAGCTTGCTTTATTTCCTTATTCCACCATCCAGTTCTTTTATTATTCTTACCATTCTTTCTTATTCCACATACTTGTTTTGCAGTGTTCCGTAACGTGTCTCTTAATTTTTTCCATCTCTCTTCCATATTCCATATTTCCTCATTGTTTTCAAACTGTTCCAGTATTTTATCTGTCTCTCTTTGGTATAACTTCCTCATTTCCATATTTTTCATCTTATGTATTGCTATTCTTGTATATTGAGGACTCTCTATTATTTCCATTAGTTTCATGTTTATCTCTGCTGTCACTAGTCTGTGTTGGGTACTGAGTTCGGCTTCGTTCTCTGTTTTTATATTTTGTATCGTTAGTTCTGCGTCTCGAGGATATACTATGTAGTCAATTATGCTTCTCGCATTTCTTTCTTCTGCTACGTATGTATATTTTTCGTTTCTCGGTTGATACCAGAAAGAATTACCTATTAACAAGTCATTTATTTGGCAGAAACTTATCATTCTTCTTCCATTTCTATTTGGTGAGGTAGTTGTAGTGAGTCAATATTTCTACTGGGGTTTGGCTGATGTAGAGTTGACCTTCTTTTTCTTGCTAATGATAATGCTAACTTATAGGTTAAGACCATTAAAAATTTTTTTAAACGTTTAATGTCGTAGACGTAGGCTTCACAAAAAACAGGGCATTTTTTTAAACGTTTAATGTCGTTTTATCTCCGTTATTATAATTATATTATTTAATCGGTTAATCGTTTAATAAAATGGTTATTTAACTTTGCCCATTTATTTATAGGTTTTAAAACACTGCTCATTGGTTTTCAATAAAATAGCAATTTCAATTGGTGCCCTATAATAAGTTTTGTTATTTAATCCACAATTGTTGTCTATTTCGTTTCCTATTGTTCGAGCTGCTCGTAAACAGTAATCGTTTCTTTATCATTGTAATTAAACTGTTTTTTATAGTTACAAAAAGTATGTAGTTGACAAATCGATTGTTTTTGTGCATGTTAATGTATGTAAAAACATGAAACCAGTCCATTTATATAAATAGAGAAATATGTATATTGTTTTAGTCGAGGCTGTATCGTCGGCCCCATTAATTATTCCGATTCGATTTTTTTGCACAAACTTACTAATGGTAGGGGAGCAAAGTATGCTAAATGTGCAGTCACTCGAGCGCTTTGGGGACCTACTGGGTTGTGAAGAGTAGGTCCTAAAACCAAAAAAAGTTAAGTAAAATTTTTCCATTTTAGTGGGCGCTTGCCATTTTTTAATTTAATTTTCCATTTCCAACAATCGTTTTTTCCGATTATAACACCATCTATCCGTAATTCGAAAAAATGTTTCGAATAAAAGTTGCTTATTTTTACGTAAGGAATCCAAATCTGCAATAAAAATTGAGGGCTCCTATTTAAGATGTTAAAGTAACCCCCCACCCCACATCCATGGGGGGTCGTGTTTGGTGCCATTCGATAGATTTTTCAAAACTATTGAATAAGTGTATTTTACAGTTTTTCGATCGGATGTTCATTTCGCGAAATATCGCGGGATTCGTATTTAAAATATTAAATTTACCCCCCACCCCTCTCCGTGGGAAGTCGTGTTTGGTATCATTCGATAGATTTTTAAAAAATATTGAGCACATATTTTTTAGTTTTTCGATCTGTCATTTATTTCGCGAAATATTCGCTTTTTTCTTGTGAAACTTTTTGACTCACCCATTTCCTTACGCCCGGCTCAAATCGTCAGATTTTTGAAATATACACTCTTTTGCATGTACTTAACTTACCTTATCTTAATCTGACAATTTCGAGTTTATTTAAGGATAGATTTTATTTTTCGGGCCCCCCTTAACGAACTCCCCTGTGTTAAGAGCCAATATATGGTAGATGTACATCTGCAGGGTACCAGGTTTCTCCCCATATGCTAATCTGACGCGCTCGAGTAACTGCAAAAATCCCCGCTTGGGCTCCCCTACCATAAAAAAGAGGTCCTTACAACAAATCCACAGGGTGCCAGGCGGTACTGTGGTCGAAAAATTGTTTCAACAATTTTTTTAAACAAATTCACAAAAATAATTTTTTCACTTCCGACGAATGTACGAATTTTTGTATTCTTTGGGCCATTCTGAGCAAAAACGTCTTTTGTGATTTTTCTCTTAAAATTGATTGTTGTCGATTTGAAAAACGCTAAAATAACCATTTTCAAGGCTTAATAACTCGGTTAAAAATTATTATTATGAAAGTCAGAAACTGGCCAAATCAAAGTTTAAAGTCCCCTCTACAAAATCCTGAAGAAATTTTTGTCATTATTTTATTACTAAGATGTTATTTTCTATTATCAATAATTAGCGATAAGCGTGTATTGAGGCAGCCGTCAATGTGAGTGCGAGTGAGATGCACCATTGGACGGCCGGAATGGTACATCTCTTTCGCAGTCACCATTGATGGCCGCCTAATACGCTCATTGTTAATAATTAAGAATAACAGTTTAGTAATACAATAATGACAACAATTTCTTCAGGATCTTGTAGAGGGGACTTTAAACTGTGATTTGGTCACTTTCTGAGTTTCATAATAATTATGTTTAACCAAGTTATTAAGCCTTGAAAATGGCCATTTTCGTATTTTTCAAATTTTAAATCGCGTATAATAGTCCATTCTTTCACGGTTTTTGCTCTTTTTAATGAACCGCTTGGATTGACATGAAATTTGGCATACGTATAGTTTACATGTCAAAGAAAAAAAGTGATATTGTGCCGATGTGTGCTTTTGCCCTGGGGGTGACTTTCACCCCCTCTTGGGGGTGAAAAAATAAATGTCCAAAATAAGTCCGGAAATGGGTAAACTGACTAATTTAAGGTAACTTTTGTTCTATAGAGCTTTTTCGCCAAGTCAACACTTTTCGAGTTATTTGCGAGTGAATATGTTCATTTTTCAACAAAATAACCATATTTTTAGACGGTTTTTCGCAAATAACTCAAAAAGTAAGTATTTTGTCGAAAAAATGTTCTTAGCAAAAATATAGCCTATAAAAAAGTAAAAAAAATGGTGTACGCGTTAGGTCTCTGGATCTCGTAGAACCAGAGTTATAGCCAATGAAAAATAGATTCATATTCACCAAATTTCAAATAGAATATTTCGACGTGAAATATCCAAAAAATTAAGCACTTTTTGGGGAAAACCCATTATAACTTTTTTAAAGTGTTTAAAAAAGCTTTATTTATGTTTTTACAAAAAGTTTCTAGCATTAAATTTAAGCAAGTTACGCTCGAAATAAAGTTGGTCCCTTTTGTTTTTGCCCCAAAAATCGGGAAGACCACCCCCTAATTAGCAACTTACAATGAAATTAATCGTTACCGCTCCACAAATTATTTTACTTATGTTGTGTTTATATGATCTGTAAGTTTCATCGATTCAAAGTGCTTATTTCTGAAAAAATTTGGTTTCAAAGTAAAATTTTTAAAAATTTAAATTTTGAAAAATATCCTTTTTTTCAAAATAACTTAAAAATTGTTAAAGATACCAAAAATCGCGAAAAACAAAAAAAGTCAGATTTGCTTTTCTGAATATCATGTATTTTTTTGTTTTTCTGTTAGACACAAATTGATTAAGATTTGGTGTTTCTAAATTTGCATACGTTCGTGATCAGTGACTCGTTCAACCCCTTTTAACTACAGCCCTTTCAATAATAAGGACTTTGAACCGATGAAACTTACAGATCATATAAACAATATATACACGAGTTAAAAAACTTGTGAAGTCATAACGATTAAGTTCATTTAAGATACTAATTAGGGGGTGATTTTCTCGATTTTTTTACCAAAACCAAAAGGGACTAACTTTATTTTGAGCGTAACTTGTTTAATTTTAATGCTAGAAATTTTTTTTATAAAACAAAATGAAGCTTTTTTAAACACTTTAAATAAGTTGTAATGAGTTTTCCCCGAAATGTGCTTCATTTTTGGTTATTTCACGTTAAAGTATTCCATTTGGAATTTGACGAATATGAACCTATTTTTCATTAGCTATAACTCTACTTCTACTAGGTGTAGAGACGTGATATATACACCATTTTTTTAAATTCTTTACAGGCTATATTTTTGCTAAGAATGTTTTTTCGACAAAATACTTACTATTTGAGTTATTTGCGAAAAACCGTTTAAAAGCGTGGTTATTTTGTTGAAAAAATGAACATATTCACTGCCAAATCACTCGAAAAGTATTGACTTAGTGAAAAAACTCTATAGAACAAAAGTTACTTAAAATTAGCCAGTTTATCCATTTCCTGACTTTCTTTGGACGAATATTTTTTCACCCCCAAAAGGGGGTGAAAACCACCCCCGGGGCAAAAGCACATATCGGCACAATATCACTTTTTTTCTTTGACTTGTTAGCTATGTGTATGCCAAATTTCATGTCAATCCAAGCGGTTCTTTAAAATTTAGAGGTTTTGCAATATTTTACCGTTAAAGAACGGACTATAACTCGACAACAATCAATTTTAAAGAAAAATCACAAGAGACCTTTTTTTAATTAATTAATATTTATTGACGGAAAACTCCATTTTACAATTAAAATTAAAAGTCAAAATTAAACATTGAACACAAGTTAACTTACATTACTTACAATTAAACTAACGACATCAAAAAATTAAAATCAAATTAAAATAACTCACGTGAAATAGTCCTTTTAAAAGCATTTAGTTTGACTCCCATAAAGTCTATATTTGGAAACTCATTTACACTAGAAACAATTCTATTTAAAGGCATATTTTCTGCATGACGTGTATTGCACGATCTAGCGGATAGCAAGGGACATCTTCTCAAATTCCTAGCTGGAACATAAAAATCTATTCGACCCAGAATGCTAGGTGCAACAATAATACCATTTAACACCTTAAATACGAAATTAAGGTCAAAGTATCGCCTGCGATCCTCTAGACGGTGCAAATGAAACATCTGCATGACCTGACTGGAATTCAATTGCATTCCTCTTCTTTTTGCTCAGAATGACCCAAGTGATCTAAAAAAAATTCGTTCGAAGTGAAAAAATTATGTTTGTGAATTCAAAATTACAGCCGCAATCTTGGACCGCGTTTGTTGCTACCTGTTGATCGCTACTGTTGCCTCTTAACAGAATTACTGACAAAAATAATAGAAAATTTCACTTACTTCTTTCCGTAAATAGTGGCTAACTCTATACATTCTCTAATAAAATATTCTACAGTCCTAAGCGGCTTCCTCCACAACACTAAAGATTCCCGCTCATTTTTCTCTTTTTCTTTTTTCTGTGTGTCGGTGTGTTTTTTGTTTTTGGTTTGTGTTGTCGAACCGCCGTTCATGTGGTGGCTTCCCGTTGCGTCCTTCTTCTTTCCATGGCCTGCCATCGTTTTTCCCAACCTTTGCAACTGAAAAAGAAAAGAGTTCTGATGATCTATTATAGTGCAGTCACTGAAGGTTTTCACCTCCGATTTCGTTGAACCTCCATCGATTTTCATGAAAATTGGTGAGCAGCTAGAGGATACCTCAAGGAACAAAGGTGACATGATGCCAACTTGCGCTTTTACCCTGGGGTGGATGCCACCCCTTTTCTGGGGTGAAAATTATTTTATTAAAAATAATACCATAAATCGATAGAGGAACAAATTCTAAGCAAAATTTGTTATATTAAGTTATTAACATAAATCAATACTTTTTGAGTTATTAAGGATCAAAGATTTTAAACAAACTGAAACATGAAGTAAAACCACTTCTATATAAAAGGTATATTTACTAAAATTTTTAAAAATCCCAATGGATTGAATGAAATGTGTTCATCAGAACGTTTTCGAACCTATCTGTCCATCATCAGTGAATTTGAATACTTGCAAAATAGCCCCAGAACCAAACAATGGTTGTGATTATAAATCAATCTACATTGTGTTATAATAATATTGTAAAGGCTAAACGCCGATGTTCATGGATATAACCTCTGGGAACATGGTGATACTCTACCCGAGGACCCAATCAACCATCTTAGGTCAACGATGACTACCAAGTCAAAAAAAATTGACTTGGTAGTCATCGTTGGCCTAAGATGGTTGATTGGGTCCTCGGGTAGAGTATCACCATGTTCCCAGAGGTTATATCCATGAACATCGGCGTTTAGCCTTTACAATATTATTATAACACAATGTAGATTGATTTATAATCACAACCATTGTTTGGTTCTGGGGCTATTTTGCAAGTATTCAAATTCACTGATGATGGACCGATAGGTTCAAAAACGTTCTGATGAACACATTTCATTCAATCCATTGGGATTTTTAAAAATTTTAGTAAATATACCTTTTACATATAAGTGGTTTTACTTGATGTTTCAGTTTGTTTAACTATAAGGTATACAGTTAACCCAGGGAGCTACCCCTTTTAGATCAAAGATTTTATTTTTTCGTAAAAAAAATGCATGTTTTAAAGCTGTTTTTCACGTATAACTCAAAAACAATTAGCTTTTACAAAAAAGTTTTTCTCACCAAAATTGAAGACAATAAAAAATTGAATACACTACTCACTCAAAGTACTAAACTAATGTTAATTCAAAGTGAGTTATGGGTAATTGAATGTATATTTTTTTCGATGAGTACTCAAATCTATGTTTTCAAGCTTAAATAACGGGAAAACGATGCATTTTATAAAATATACCTGCTAAACACTTATCAAAGTACTTCAGAATACCTAACAAATGAGCTCCAGAAGAAGTTAATAGCATCAAAATTAAGCAAGTTATGATGAAACTAAGGGAACCCTTTCGAATTTTTTAGGAAAAAGTGAAAAATAAAACATACGCCATTTCCACAAAAATTAAAATTTATAGTAATCCTTACAAAAATTTCTTTGTATTAGCATAAGTAATGATTTTAACAATTTCCACCGGTTTAGAATGCATATTTTTGAAAAAAAAAAAGATATAATTTAAAAAAATCAGAATTTTTAAAATTATTGCCATTTTCATATTCTTTTGATAATAACTATAAAAAAACTACTATAAATATACGTAAAAAATTGTAAATAACCAAATATTAGTTTTTTCTATGTCAAATATTATCCTTTTTTTACCATTTCTGTAGGGAGAAAAATAACCGAGATAGAAACGTTTAAAGCTTAATTTTGCTGCGAGGACCATGTAACCGTGGCCATTTAATCTTTCGATTTTTAAAAAAGTTAGGGGTTTAAAAGATTAAATTCAACGAGTTTCACTAGCCATTGGAATTACCTTTCAAACCGTTTTTAGGTGAACCTGATATCTTAAAAATTAACGGAGTTATTAAAAAAAACGATAACATTTTTTGGAAAAATTTTTAAAAGATAAAGTTTGAAAAATTTTTTAAACATAAATTTTAATACTATTAACTTGTCCTGTATCTCATTTGATAGATATTTCTAAGTGCTTTCACAAATGTTTAATAAGTTTATGTTATAAAATGCATCATTTTCCCGTAATTTAAGCTTGAATACTTAGATTTGTGTACTTGCCGAAAAAAATATGCATTCAATTACCTATAACTCACTTTAAGTTAATATTAAAAGGTTTTTTAGTAATGAGTTTATTTAATTTTTTATTTGCTTCAATTTTGGTAATAATAACTTTTTTGTAAAAACTTATAGTTTTTGAGTTATCTATGAAAAATCGGTTAAAAACATGCATTTTTGTTACGAAAAATTAAAATTTTTGATTTTTAATAACTCAAAAAGTTTTGATTTAATTTAATAAGTTTATATAACAAATTTTGCTTAGAATTTGTCCCCCTATCTAATTATGGGGTTATTTTTAATAAAATAATTTTAACCACGAGAAGGGGTGGCATCGACCCCCAGGGCAAAAGCGCAAGTTGGCACCATGTCACCTTTATTTCTTGAGATATCCTCTAATCACTCACCAATTTTCATGCAAATCGATGGAGGTTGAACGAAATCGGAGGTAATAGCTCATATCCACCTTCAGTGACTCCACTACTAATGTAAAATGTAAATGAATTTTAATTTTTTTAAATGTTTACATTATTTCAACAAAATGTGTGTCAAATCTACAAAAATGTGAGAAGCTACCTCTACATGTTTCAGAAATACTTAAATTGACTAGGCACAGAATAAAAATGCCACGTTTATCCTTGAATAATTTTATTTTTGAACTCAGTTTTGAGGTCTCTCATGGTCAAATTGCAGTAAAGCTAAACATTTACAAGAACTTAATAAGACCGGTTTTTGATATATTGGGCTAAAACATGGACTTTATCCCAAAACGACGAGAGACTACTTGGTATCTTTGACAGAAAAATTCTTCAAATTATATTTTGGGGCCGAAAATGAAAATGGACTATGGCGTCAAAGATATAACTTTGAATTATATATTATTAGCTATACACAGGTCCCGACATTGTGAAAATTATTAAGGTGAAGAGACTAAGATGACATGTGGGTACCACATGTGGGGTGGACCCACATGTCTAAAGAGAAAGGTATTCGATCAGTGCGTCCTCCCAGTCTTGATGTAAGGATCAGAAACACTTACCTTAACTAAAGCCTCGGCTACCAAACTAAGAGTCACGCAGAGAAGAATGGAGCGGTCAATGTTAGGAATAACTCTGCGAGACAAAATCAGAAACGAAGAAATCAGGAGAAGAACAAAGGTGACTGACGTCATCGAGAGGATAGCCAGGTTGAAGTGGAGATGGGCAGGACACGTAGCCAGAATGACAGATGGGCGATGGACGAAGAGGTTATTGGAATGGAGGCCAAGAGAAGACAAGAGAAGCGTCGGTCGACCGCCTACAAGATGGACTGACGACTTAAGAAAGGTAAATAAAAACTGGATGAGGGCGGCGCAGGATAGATGGGGTTGGAAACGAGGGGAGGAGACCTATGTTCAGCAGTGGACTTTTGAGGCTGGATGATATATAGAGACTAAGATGAGATAATGAGTACATGAGACATGAAGAGATTGACATTCTTAAACCCAGACGGTAGAAGAAGTGGAGGAGGCCGCATAGAAGATAAATTGGTTATGTGGCCAAGATCCACAAAGGATAGTGAGCCAATTGTGATGATAATGATAATTTATGAAAAAATGTGACCTTGTTAAGAAAAAAAAAATCCTAACTCCTTTTCTTAATGAGTTACAACGTGTTTACAATGACCAACACATACAAGTTTATTGTTGCGCTATATTCAAAGACTGTTCACCGCAATCAGTGCTATCATCTTATTAAAATAAAAATTTTCTCCTTTAATGGGTTTCTCAAATTAGTTTTACTATCTACAGTTAATAAATATTTACAAGTAATAAACCTACGTCATTTTATTTGACTACTTTATTTATAATATAGTATTATATACAGATTAGTTGGTAATTTGAACAAATGTTGATACGTCACAAGATATCGGCCACGAATTATAAATTCACGAAAAATTTGGGTTTCGACAAAAATGTATGCTCATTGTCATTAATAATCAATATTAACCATAGATTAGAAAAGACTTAGGAATTTGATGATAATTAGACTTGGGTAAATCGTCAAATAAAAAAAAAACAATTATATCCACAATATTCACCGATTTATCGAAATATATGGACACAATAACATGGATAAAAATCGGAACAGAAGAAAAACTAAATGAATACAAAAATCTAAAATTAGATTGGATTAAATAGCAAATGGAAGCAATAGAAGCAAATAACAAAGTACAGTACGACTAAAATTGGTCAAGAAAACTGGGGAAAGCATTTCTCTAACTTTATAAAAGCAATCGAAGCAGGAATATTGGGACAGTAGAGATAAGGGAGGAAAGAGACAAAAAAGAAAACGCTCCCACACACAGGATACACTAGACCTGAAGAGGCACTGCTTGAATAACACCTATTTCATCTATACATAGACCAGAGGTGCAAACAAGTTAAAGGAGCACCGATGGGTTCACCACTGTCACCCATAATAGCAAATATTTTTATGCGGGATTTAGAAATAAAAGCAATACAAATAGAAGAGCATAAACCCAAATTGTGGCTTAGGTATGTTGACGACACAGTTATTGTCTCGATCAATGGAGAAAAAAAATTCTTATACATATGTCAGTATACCGAAAACCAACCCATACTGACAAATATTTACATTACACCATCATCCTCTACAGTTATTAAATTTGGTAATCAAAATGGCAACCTGATCACAATATATGAAAAACTGTGAGGACCATAAGAATGAGAGAAATGCAAAAAGTTAAAACCGCTTTAAGAAAAAATGGCTTCTCCACGTTTACGATTGAATTATCACAGTAATTTCGAAACATAATTAGAATTCAAGAAAACGAAGAAAATCCAATGGGAAAACTATCTTGTCTTTTAAAAAGGGCACGATAGACAAGATCGGCAGAGTTTCAAGGAAAAACAAGATAGAGACTATATTTAACACTACAGGAAAATCTCAACAATATTACCATCCGCAAAAACAAATTTTTATAACAAAAATCGTACATCGAACAGACCAATCGAAGAATACAGGTTAGACGAGAGGAATATCATGTCATAGAAAGAAAAGGGAATACGTCATCCTTAGCACATGTCATAAATACAGGACATACAATGAACATAAATTAAGCAACGATACTAGCTAACATTTCTCGGTTAATCACCGAGAAATATAAGAAAAAGGTCGAAGCCACGGAAATGGATGCCATCAGAAGATCGACGAGAATATCAAGAGCCAAAAGAATAAGGAATGAAGTAATAAAACAACAAATGGATGTAGAGGGCACTATAGTTGAGGATATTGAAAGAAAACAGCTCATATGGTATGGGCATGTGAGCCGAATGGGGGACGAAATATTGCCTAAAAAAAACTATGATGTGGCAACCCCCAGAGAAGAAAAAACGAGGAAGACCACCACATAGCTGGAATCTGGGAGTTAGGAAAGCGATTAGCGCTCGAAATCTAAATGAAGACCTAACTCAGGATAGAACACAGTGGCGTTTGGGAGTCGGACAACGTCGTAAGACGTTATGAAACCGAATATATATATTTACTAGCTAACATTGACAAGAAAGCGAACAGAGGAATTCTTAAAATCTTGTGGGCTAACCGGGTCACAAATGAGGAGGTCCACAGAAGAATGAAGAAGAATCGAGAGGTACTGATCGCATCAAATCTCAAAAGTAAGAATGCTTCGGACACAATAATACGTACAGATAATAAATTCAGATATGAAAGCGAAGTCCAGGAAGAAGAACATCATGGTTAAAGAACCTCAGAACATCGTTCAACAGAACATATGTGCAGCTTTTCCGCGCTACTGCAGATAAAATAAAGATAGCCATGATGATCGCCAACATTCGTCACTGATAGGCACATCAAAAAGAAGATTACTCATTTTTAAATCATTCAAAAATCATAGTTTTTATATTATCAAAGGCTTATAGCATAGTAGCATAAATTATCCAATACTTACATAGTTTCAACGAACGAAAAAATGGATAAACTTTGTATAAAACTATTTAGAACAAAAATAAAAGTTTTTGCTATCCTAGTTGTTTGTAAAAACTTACTGAAAAGTTCTTGTATCCCAAATTTCACACACAAAATAGAACAACTATTCTGAAAAGATACACAAATATTCCAAAGAACTGTTTTTAGTAAAAAAAAATCACCAAAAAACGGGAAAATATACAAATTACCACGATAAAACTGACATTTATGTTGATTACAAGTCACCTCGCGACACTACTAAATTATTTTTAATTCAACGGTTTCTTAAATTCATTACGCGAGCCGATAATTATGACTACAAACGATAATGCTTCCTCGAAAATAGATACGAATTTAAATGTTGGCCAGATATCAAATCCTATCGAAATATTATTGGGAAAGGCTAGACAAAACTAGGTGGTTATTATGTGAAAAAAAAACTAAAAAGAATGTTTTATTGTACAGGGTGATCCAATAATTGTTTATGATTTCATCGAATTTCATAAGCAAAGGTGTCTCTTGAGGTATATGGAGTTTTTGAGATCTGCTAATAGATGTCTATCTGCAGTTAACATATCTACGTTTACCGATGAAAGATATCACAGGAAAATATCGTATAGGAATACGAAATGAAAGAGGAGGTAGGTTGACATCATTTTGTGTAGAAAAGCAACTAGTACAACAAACACAATTTTCAAACTTCCAAAGCGTCGTTTTTACACCTGGAGATCATCAGTAAACTAAAAAGACAGATTCACACCCAAGAAAGTCACTAGAATAATAACCAAATAACCATCTTCTTTTTAGGTTGATCATGTCGGCCCTCAACGGTAATCCATAAATATTATATTAAATTAATAAGTCGCTAAAGAGTTCCAAAAACAACTGCTTTTTATATAAAAGCAGTCTAATAATCTAAAAATTAAAGGAATAACACAGAAAACACAAAAATCGCCGATATAACTGAATTAACCTATGAAATGTCACTAATGTCAAAATTTGATAACTGTCATTAGTGTCAAAATTGTATAACAGTGGAGTAAACTTGCCTGCGGTTGGACCAATTACAAACAAGCAATACAGCGCGGTAAATTTGAATCACTCCTCTTGGTTAAAAAACAAACCATAGTGTCGATGTAAATACAAGCCCAGGGAAACCGACGGCTTAACGTACCCTCCGAAGCACGGTGAACGGCTCGTATCATTTTTACAAATGAAAATGTCGTTGTTGGTGCCACGATTCGAACTCGTGTGCTCTGGCTTATGAAGCCAGTACCTTGCCGCTGATAGTGATGTTGATTATAATTACTTTCGAGTATTCGTTACAAATCGTTACTTTTTTATAAAGTAATCATTCACAGTATTCGTTACTTTGATTACTTTTGTATTTGAGTACCGGTAATCATACCGAGAATCGTATTTCTACTTTTTCAACATCTCTAGCCGCTGAGGTACGACCGTCCACGTTTGAATTTGAAGATGAAAGAGTATAACACTATACAACGATTGCCACAACAGGTTTATCTATAACAGAAAGTGAGGTTACATGGGCAATCCAAACGGCAAACAATGGAAAAGTACTCACTCCGATGAAGTGAATGCTGAAATACTAAGGTTTTTGGGAGAAAATGGAATTAAATGGTCTCTTTAACAGAATTTATGACAATGGGGGACCAACAGATTGGCTCAAGTTGACATTTGTTACAATACCAAAGAAGCATCTTACAAAGACATGCAGTGATTATCGGATAATAAGTCTGATAAGTTACGTTTTAAAGATCTTCCTACGAGTAATACATAGCAGAATATACACGATATTAGAGGAGATAATTATCAATACTCAATTTTATATAAAAATGAGGAACGTACTTTGCGACCACGATCTTAGTATGGACATTCGCGTTCGAATGACGCTATATCTTTCCAGTGCTACTCTATAAATACAAGACATCTCAACAATCTCAAAGACATCTTGTCTTTGAGATGTGGATATACAGACTACTACTAAGAATAAACTGGGTCGACAAAGTTAGAAATTAGCGGTTGAACCAAACAACACAACTGGTCTATATAATACAGATACCCGAGCTGGAATACTTCGGTCAAATTATGAGACACCCAAAAACATATATGAACTTTTCCACCTAATCAGGTAAATATCCTAGTTAAACGTGGTCTTGGTAGAAGAAGAACATCATGGCTGAAAAATCTTGGACAATGGTACGGAAAATCGACTACATCTTTATTCAGGAATTCTGTCAATAAAGTTGCCATAGGGAATATGGTAATGAACACGATATCCAACGATTGATAACGGTCATGGAACTATGGAAGAAGAGGAAGAAAACAATATTGCTACGTTCACTACCTTCAATGACTCGCTAGAAAATTCCAGTAATGGTTCTCAAGTAAACAACATCCATCTACCTGCCACAGATATTGAGATTCTCTAGCCTTGCCTTCTCGCACAGTCGTCCTGGCGGTAATCCGACCAGACCCTTCTTAGAAACACGTCTTCGGCATTCGATACTGGCGGTTCCGAAAGATCTAGCAAAATCTGGAAGCCAAGAGGCAGGTATATATGTTCGAGAAAGGGTCCTCGCCGAAACTACCAAAACAACGAACAGTATTTAAATAGATAAGCAGAAATGTATTTTATAAAATAAAAATGTATACCATTTTTATTCAGTTGCAATGCGAAGGCAAAACAATCTTACTTTTCTCTTAGAATAGGGAGCGCAGTCCAGCACTCTGAATAGACGATTTTCGACTCTTATTGAGTCATCATCGGAGAGGCGTAGGCCTGCTGCTCTCTGCTCGAAGTGATCAAACCATAAAAGCATATCCCCACATTGCAACTGACGTGTATGGTGTAGGTGACTAGCGTCATCTGGCAATTGAAAGGTAAAGTTTTCAATCCTAATAGCAACATTAATAGTATTGAAAAATATAAAAACTAAATACAAAGAAGACAAAAACAATGGTCATCAGTAAGCACCAAAACAGAAGGGTGAAGGTCAATGTCGACGGAACAGATCTGGAAAAAGTAACAAGAATAACGTACCTTGGAAGTAATCTTGATGAAACTTGGCACAACTCACTAATGATAAGAACACGCCTGGAAAAGGCACGTACAGTGTTTTACAAAATGCAAAAAGTTCTATGTAACCGCTAGCTGGATATCTCATTGAGAACTAGAATACTTACGTGCTATGTTTTCTCCACCCTGCTATATGGTGTTGAAGCCTGGACAATGACAGAAGCAACAAAAAAAAAAGAATCCAAGCATTCGAACTCTGGTGTTACCGTAAAATGCTCAGAATATTCTACATGAGCATTACGACAAATGCAAAAATGCAAAATGGAAGTCTTGCGGAGGATGAACAAGGAAAGAGAGTTTAGGCTTATAATAAAAGAACGGAAAATACAATATTTTGGTCACTTCGTAAGAAATCAAAGGTATGAAAAGTCCAGCACTCTGAATCGACGATTTTCGACTCTTATTGGAGTCATCATCAGAGAGGCGTAGGCCTGCTGCTCTCTGCTCGAAGTGACCAAACCATAAAAGCATATCCCCACATTGCAACTGACGTGTATGGTGTAGGTGACTATATAGCGTCATCCGGCAATTAAAAGGTAAAGTTTTCAATCCTAATAGCAACATTAATAGTATTGAAAAATATTAAAAATATTACTAAAAGTTTTTTTAAATTGAAAACTTATTGATCCATTTCCCTGGTAACACCTCCATAACTTCTAAAATTTGCAAGACAGATGGATGCTGCAGTGAAGACAAGAGGGAATTCTAAAAAGTTGCAATTCACAACCCCCGTCTGTAGCTTGGTAAAGTTCCAACGGAAAATTGACCTAGTTACTCTATAGGAGAATACTAATATAAAATAAAAATGTATACCATTTTTATTCAGTTGCAATGCGAAGGCAAAACAATCTTATTTTTCACTTAGAGCAGTGAGCGCAGTCCAGCAGAAATGTATTTATTCATTCTGATTGTAAACAGCGCGCGTATATATACAAATTATATTGTCACGGAGATAAATGTATATAGATTAAATTTTCTTAGTGTAAATAGTAAATGTAAATAAATTAAAATAAAAACGAAATAAATTAAGTGTTAAAATTCATTATAAATTAGACGAATTAAAAGCATGACAATATTCTACATTCAGATCACATAATAATGTATCGTGTTGCGTGTTCTACATGAAATAACTAGTATATTTTCACTAAATCAAATAATGACCCTTCATTGTGGTGAGAACATACATCATCTGATGCACTATGATCTGCGAGACGATCAATGTCCACAACAACAAACTCCTTAGATTTCACTACACCACTGACTGTCATTTTCGTTATCGTTTTACCCATAACTCATAGTATCATGCAAAACTACGTGTACTATCCAATCACAACAATAATTAAAGAGACACTTAACTCCCCTATAATGGTTCGGTAATAACGCATAATTTGCGATAGAGATTTAACAGCGCGTCGTATGGTAAGGTCGAAGTTTAAAAATAAATCGTAAGTTGCGGACAACACTCTGTACACACCGATCTCAATAAATCCAAACTCTGTGGTCGTTGGCTTTGTTGCGTTAAATTAAAAATCGCGGCGGCCTAGAGCTTCGAAAAAAATGACATTAGTCTCGGTTGTGTTCGTTTTGTGGACCATAAAGTGGACGTTTTTAACATTTTTTGGTTTGTAGAACAATGGAGAAGCAATTTATATGAGAAAAGACTAGGCACATTATGTTGTTACCAAACTTTGTATTCAAAGTATTTACCAAAATATATACAAGGAATGGTCTATAAACACGGATAACATGATTTTAAAGAAAACTTATTTGTTATTTTGCATAGTAATACTTAAATATTAAATATAAGAGTTGCGAGGGATCCCTCAATAAATCTGATCTGACACTGCGCCAAAATAAAGTTATGTCTACATTACACATCGTTTAAAAAATCAGTAAATTGGATATCTGAAACAGTTAAAAAGCTTGACACACTCTTAAACGAACTTCATCCAGAACAAGGTGTCAAACAAGGATGTATACTTTTTCCACAATTATTTAACATATATGTGGAGCATATTATGAGAAGAGCGCTTAAAGGGTGGAAAAAGGGCATCTAAATGAATGGACGAAAAATAAACAATCTAAGTTTTGCAGATGACACTTCTTGCAAATAGTCAATAAGAGTTATTTGATCTCATGCGAGTGGTTGAAAACGAAGTCAAATGTTTGGTATGCAGTTAAACATCTCAAAAACAAAGATCATGATAGTGGATAGACTACATAACCATCTATACTGTGAGCTCATACTTTTATTTGGGATCATTGATCACAAACACAGAGTCACTACAGGAAGAAATAAAACGTAGGTATGATCTAGCAAAAGTCGCTGTAGAAAAGATGAAAAAATATGGAAGGACTCTCAAATTTCACGAACTCTAAAAATCGACAAAAAAATCAAAAAAGTTTGATCAAATGCTTAATATTCCCAATACTGACATACGGATGACGGATGTGAATCTTGGACCCTAAAACAAAATGAAAGAAGAAAGATAGATGCCAATGAAATGTTCTGTTGGAGAAAATAACTCAATTTTAAATGGGCTAAAGATCACCAAACGGGTCTCCAGCAAAGTCCGTTTCCAACAATTAAAATACTTTGGACATGTTATGCGAGCAGACACAGAAATCATGGAAAGACCTATTATAGGGGAGTGCAATTAGAACGAGAAGATACAATGTTTCGGAAAAAATCAAACAAGGTTATATTTTTCTAAAACTTTTTTTGTTAGTTTATAAATATGTTAAAGTAAAAAGTTCTACTCGCAAATTTCGCCGCTAATTGTTTATTAATTGTTTAAACAATAACAATTGTTTTGTATAAATAATGTTAAGAATATGGGTGAATTCAACATTTTATTTTGATAAAAAATGTTTTTATTTTAGTTTTGATTATGCTGAACCCGAATCTGACATTACAATTTGTAAATTCAAAATGGCGGATTCAAAATGGCGAATTTTTTCCTAAAATTCCTTAAAAAGCAGTTGTAAAATCCGAATTTTTTTTATAAAACGTGTTTGTTTACATAATATGTGGATATTTTTGAGAGGTTGCTGAACCTGAATCAAATTTTGATAATTTAAATTATAAAATGGCAGATCCAAAATGGCGGATAACTTAAAAAATAGTTGTAAAATCATAATTTCTTTACAAAATGTATTTATTTCTACATATATTTATTTTTGAGAGCTTTGATAAACCTAACTTAAATATTAACATTATAAACTATAAAATGGCGGATCCAAAATGCGGATTTTCTAAAAAGAACATAAAAAAGAACATTTTTCTAAAACATTTATTGTCTTTATTTTTAACAGGTTGTTGAATCTGAATTAAAGATTAAAAATTTTAATTTCAAAATGGCGGATCCAAAATGGCGGATATTTAACTGAAAAACGAGTAGAATCCAATCAAACAAATATGGAATTTCATTCTTAAAAAAAAAGATAAACAAATAATTTTCAACAATAATATTAAAAATTAAAATGTATTAGACAGAAAGAACAAATTATTCAAAATCTATCTCTTCAATATTCAAAAAATTGTTGCAATGGGATCATAAATAAAAAGTTATTCTTAGTAAAAAGCTCTGCATATTCTAAAACTTTAAATGTAATCATAAAATATCAATTTTTATCAATTTTGTACAAGATATGTCAATAAATAAAAATTTCAGTTATGAGTAAAATACCTATATTTTTCATAATACTGAAAATTGTTATTATGGAAAGTTGTTCAGAATTAAAAACGATGTGTCAATATGCAATTACACTTTTATGCAATTTTTTTACATAATACCTCGTATAATATTGATAAAATATAATATTTTATATTTGCATATTAAGTGTTAGACCATGCACAGCTATTTATGACGAATAACTTTCTTCATAAAATTAATAATAAATCAGTTATCATAAATAATAAGTGAAAATTTAATGATGTTTGGTATAATTAATTTGAAACAATATTAAAAAAAAACAAATTTTCGATTAGAAGGATATAATTACATATTGGAACATAGTTTTTAATTACAAACAACTTTTCTTTATAAAAATTTTCGATATTGTGAAATATAAAGGTACTTTACTCTTGAGTGAAATTCATATTTTTTGACATACCTCGTACAAAATTAACAAAATTTGATATTTGATGGTTGCACCTTATGTTATATGCGATGCAGAGTATTTTATAAAGAATAACTTTTTTTCGTAAAACTGATATTAAAAAAGTTATCAATAGGTTCCAAGTTACACAGACATACTGTATAAGAGCTAAAAAAAATTTTTTTTGTTGAACATTTATTATTGTTGAAGCTTATTATTAAATTATTTTAGGTAAGTTTTACAGAAAAAAGTTTTGATCACTCTGTATATACATTTTTTCAGCTGGTAATTTTCGGTTTTTGTATTACATTTTTGTTATCTTTCTTAGTTTTCTCAAAAAGAAATTGTTTATTTCATTTTTAGACTAAAATAATTCAGTGTTTTTTAAATATTACATCCTAGGCTTTAAACAAATATCAAAAAAATTGTAATAGGTTTATTCAAACTTGAGTAATACCGTCTTAAAGTGGTGGGAATTCTGTAGAACTAGGAAGTTTTCAAAAATTACATTTTTTGAGACAGCGTATTTTTTGAATTAAATTTTTGAGATTTTTTTTGAATGAAACATCGTTTAGTAAGATGATTGAGAGGTATGTTGTGCAAATTTGAGAGCTTTGTAACTAAAATTGTATTAGTTACACATTTTTAAATCATTTTTAAACAAAATTCATGTAAGCCTCACTTTCCGCCCACACCGTACTTACGTCCATACATTTTATTTATTTTTATTACAACCATAAGATAGCTTATTTAATCTTCTTTCATGTCCAATTTGTAAAATTTCTTTTGATCCATTAGTTAAAGAATTACATTTAAAAAACTCAACCGTGCAATTCTTCCAACGCTAGTTTACAGTGCGCCAATGTGTGTGAGAAGGGTGACTTTAGCGTTATAAATAAAAAATTACAGAAGCTAGAGATTTACTTTTAGAAAAATCTTTATATAAGGTTTTTTTTTGAAAAATTTTCTGAATTTTTCAATGGTCAAGTCAGTTTTTTTCTAAAAGTTATATTTTCGGAGTTATTTAAAAAAACATCTAACTTCGCTGTTCATTTATTTAATAAAAAATGAAGCACCCACTTCTCGAGTAGAACTTTTTGATATGTTGTTTATTAAACATTTCTTAATGAAATTACAAAAAGTTTTATCTTGTTTGATTTTTTCCGAAGTGAAAATCTAAATGCACTCCCCTATTAGGAATATCCCCAACAAGATGGATCGATCAAATTATTAGGAATATGGAAAATATCTATGCATAAGTTGAAAGGAATGACCAGAGATCTTTAGAGACGGACAATACACCACATACATTCTCTCCGGGGAGTCGGGGAGTTAGGACTGAAGAGAGAGAAAGAGAGAAAGAGAGCGTAATACAAAATAAGAGACACAAACGGCACTGCAACAGGGGCTAAACACAGGAACCTGGATATACCTGTAAGAAACCTACAGACGGTACTGGATATAATACAAGAATGGAGTATCCAATGGAAAATAACGATAAATCTAGAGAAGATACAGCCAGTTATCGTCAAAAAAAAATAAAGCCCAGAAGAATGCCTAACAATGCAAGACAAACACGTCGGTCGAATGAAAAAAATTAGAATTAGAAACTTCAAGTAGAATACATATACAGCGTGTCTACTTGAGTTGGAAACATATGGGAAACTTTTTTATTATTAATTTTACGAAAAAAAGTTATTCTTTATAAAAAGTTCTGCATGCCCCAAAACCTAAGATTCAATTATCAGATATCAAATTTTCTCAATATTATACGAGGTATGTAAAAAAATATGAATTTCGGCTAAGGGTAAAGTACCTTTATTTAATCCACAAGGAAAATAAAAAGGTTTTCCTGTAGTTGGCTGTATACCATCAATCACAAAATTGGAAAGAAATCCTTTGTAAAAGGTATAAAATTTTTTTTATTAAAAATCCCTTAAAAGGGCTACATCACAACAAAACGTTTTCGATTTTTTTATAAAATCATCATCAGTGTTCGATAAACTGGATGCTAGCTGAGCCACAAAAGAAAAATATTTGGGTAAAAACCCTTTACATAAAATATAGATGCCTTAAAAGTGCATACTTCAGTAAAAAGGCCTGTGATGGTCACATGGCAAACAGGATAATGCCCTAAGGTAAGGTATACAGGTTTCCCAACACGTGGGATCCAAATTGAGTTGATCACATTTCAATGACTAACAACACCAGCAACAACAGTTGCCATTAAGTCATTGAAATGTGATCAACTCAATTTGGATCCCACGTGTTGGGAAACCTGTATACCTTACCTTAGGGCATTATCCTGTTTGCCATGTGACCATCACAGGCCTTTTTACTGAAGTATGCACTTTTAAGGCATCTATATTTTATGTAAAGGGTTTTTACCCAAATATTTTTCTTTTGTGGCTCAGCTAGCATCCAGTTTATCGAACACTGATGATGATTTTTTAAAAAAATCGAAAACGTTTTGTTGTGATTTTTTTTGTGTCCCTTTTAAGGGATTTTTAATAAAAAAATTTTATACCTTTTACAAAGGATTTCTTTCCAATTTTACCTTTATTTCTCTCAATATCGAAAATTCTTATTATGAAAAGTTGTTTGGAAATAAAACCAAGCTCAAATATGTAATTACATGCTTCTAATTGGAAAAAAATATTTTCCAAATTTTTCTCAAATTTATTGATACTAACTTCGTTTTTATTCATTACACATACGATAACTCTTTTATTATTACTTTTACGAAAAAAAGGTATTCTTTATAAAAATCTCTGTATGTCCTAAGACCGAAGATTCAACCAACAGATATGACATTTTATTAATTTTATACGAGTTATGTCAAAAAATATGAATTTCACCCACGAGTACAGTACCTTTATTTTTCACAATATTGAAAACGGTTATTAAAAAAGTTGTTTAGAATTAAAAACTATGTGTCAATATGCAATTACATCCTTCTAATTGAAATACTGTGAAATATAAAGGTGCTATAATATTGAGCGAATTTCATATTTTTTGACACACCTCGTATAAAATTAATAAAAGTTGATATATCATGGTTGTGTCTTAGATTTTAGACCATGCAAAGTTTTTTTTAGGAAGAATAACTTTTTTTCGTAAAATGAATAATAAACGAGTTATGATATTTGTAATAATTAAAAACGATGTTGGGTATCCATAAATTTGAGAAAAATATTTTTTTTTCAATAAGAAGCATGTAATTGCATATTTCATCTTTAGTCCTGTCGCCAGGGGGGGTACAACGGCCTTCTTAATTCAGATGGACTTACCCAAGTTTTTTTTATGTATTTTGACCCGTAGAACACGAATTTTTTGGGTAACAGTTGGTCCGGATGTCGATAAGATTGTTAAAACCAAAGAAGTTGAGGAATTACATAACAGCGATTTCTCGCAAAACAAAACATTTTTTTGTATTTTTTGGGTCATTCTAACCAAAAAATGTTCCTACAAGTTTTTTCGTAGGATGCATAGTTTTCGAGATAAACGCGGTTGAACTTTCAAAAAATCGAAAAATTGCAATTTTTGAACCCGAATAACGTTTGAATAAAAAATAAAATAGCAATTCTGCTTACCGCCTTTAAAAGTTTAAGTCAAATTATATCTGTTTTGAATATTTGCATTGCTAAAAATTTATTTTTTTATTGTTAAAAAAAGCTATAAACACATAGTGTTTCCCGTGCCTAATACATGCGTTTTAATGCATGCTACTTAGAAATAGCCCCGCTTGCACTTTTACCTCCTCTACGTACTCGTTCGATTTTAAATGAGAAATCATTGAAACATCACTCAAGCACTAGGTGTTTATAGCTTTGTTTTAACAATAAAATAATACATTTTTAGCAATACAAATAATTAAAACCGATATAATTTGACTTGAACTTTCAAATGCGGTAAGCAGAATTGCTATTTTATTTTTTTAATCAAAAGTTTTTCGGGTTCAAAAATTCCAATTTTTCGATTTTTTTAAAGTTCAACCGCGTTTCTCTCGAAAACTATGCATCTTACGAAAAAATTTGTAGGAACATTTTTTGGTTAGAATGGCCCAAAAAATACAAAAAAATGTTTTGTTTTGCGAGAAATCGCTGTTATGTGATTCCTCAACTTCTTGGTTTATAACAATCTTATCGACATCCGGATCAACTGTTACCCAAAAAATTCGTGTTCTACAGGTCAAAATACATAAGAAAAACTTGGGTAAGTCCATCTGAATACAGGAGGCCGTTGTACCCCCCCCTGGCGACAGGACTACTTAGTTTTTAATTCCAAACAACTTTTTATCATAAGAATTTTCGATATTGAGAGAAATAAAGGTACTTTACCCTTAGCCGAAATTCATATTTTTTGACATACCTCGTATAATATTGAGAAAATTTGATATCTGATAATTGAATCTTAGGTTTTGGGGCATGCAGAACTTTTTATAAAGAATAACTTTTTTTCGTAAAATTAATAATAAAAAAGTTTCCCATATGTTTCCAACTCAAGTAGACACGCTGTAGAGAAGGCTACAACTGCATTTTTTAAGATGAAGAAAATTTCATATGGAAACAATATTACTGTGAAAGTGAAAATTAGAATAGTATTATAGGACTGTTCTCTATTCTTTTATACGGTATCGAAGCTTGGACTTTAACGGATACACTTCTCAGAAAAGATAAAGTTCGTAACGAGGTTGAATTTCAGCGGATGGGAAAAGTGACGGAATTGTTCAGAATAGTTAAAAATCGCAAACCGGCTTAGAATCCTGAGGGAATGGTCTAACAGATCCTCTGCATCCCTTATATGAGAAACCGTCAACAATTTAGTATAGCCAGTTTGATATCCAATCCAACGCACGATGAACCGAGCATGAGATAACAAGAAGAAGAAGTCTCAGTATATCTACTCAATCTTGGTTAACAAAGGACCCCGCAGAAACCTTATGGAAAATGGCTCTCTGTCAAATGCTCTGAAATTGTGGGTTCTGGTAGTCCTTGATGTGTAGAACAAAAGACTCAATGGGCGCGTAGCTCCAAAAAATCATGGTTTCGAGATATATGCCTCTGAAGGTTATAGGTACAGTGAGGACGTTTGAGTTGGAATAAATTCATTTTCTCGAGAATGGGCGATTCTGGAGATACATTACAAATCAGGTCGATTTTTATTTTTAAATTATAATTTTTTGGCATTATACCATACTAGTGACGTCATCCATCTGGACGTGATGGCGCAATCGATGATTTTTTAAATAAGAATAGGGGCCGTGTGATAGCTCATTTGTGATAGCTCAATACTTCAATAATTATGTCATTAAAAGATCACTTTTGTTAGGTCAGTATAATTTAAGATTTGATAATTATCATATTGAAAGGTTCAATACAAGTGCCATGGAAAAAACTCTTTTTGTTGAAGGACTAAGAATATATAACAGTCTACCATCTGGCATAAAAGATTCACCAAATGTTAAAGTCTTCAAAAGTAGGTTAAAAAAATTGTATTTTAAGAATTAGTTGATTTTTCGTTTTTAAGTTATAGTTATTTAAATATATGTAAACGTTTATTTGTAATGTAATAGCTAAAACGCTAAATAAATCCTATTATTATTATTTGAAAGGTTATTCAATTCTCTATTCGCTAATATAAACATTAACATAATTATTTATACAGGGTACCCAAAATTTTTTTGAATTAAATTAATTGAGACAAAAAGAAGAATGTATATAATTTATTTAATTCGAAATACATTTTACTGCTGTCAGAAAACAAAAAAATATGTTAATTTGAACAATAAACGTTGTTTTTCGCTTAAATTAAATGTTCAAACTTCTAAGAGGCAGGTGGGTGGCAGCTTTAATATTGAATTTAAGCGAAAAACAATATTTATTTATCAAATAAACATTTTTTCCTGTTTTCGGACAACAGTAAAATGTATTTCGAATTAAATAAATGATTTTTTTCGAATAATTATATTAATGTTTATATTAGTGAAGAGAGAATTAAATAACTTTTCAAATGAGCTATCACACGACCCCTATCCCTGTGCAAAAAAATCATCAATTGCGTCGTCACGTCCAGATGGATGACGTCACTAGTATGATATATATGCCAAAAAATTATAATTTAAAAATAAACATCGACTTGATTCGTAATTTATCTCCAGAGTCGCCCATTCTCGAGAAAATGAATTTATTCCAACTCAAACGTCCTCACTGTACCTATAAGGTATACCTCACTGTACCAGACTCTTATATCTTAAAACCATGATTTTTTGGAGCTACTCGCCCATTGAGTCTTTTGTTCTACACATCAAGGACTATCAGAACCCAAAGTTTCAGAACATTTGACAGAGAGCCATTTCCCATAAGGTTTCTGCGGGGTCTTTTGGTTCCAAAGTCCAAAACAAACAAAACATTTCTGTGAATACGAAGAACAATATAAAGTAAACTAAAGCGCGTGATACACACGCAATCTTTAAGTACGCGGGTTTAAAGATCGCGGACTTACTCAGCTCGCCGTCGGTGATACACGGCAGACTTAAAGTACGCGGTTTTAAAGATCGCGGTCGCCGTCGGTAGCAAAAAAATTAGAAACTGTCCTCGTGGTTAAATTTTTTATTTTCCGTGTACCTAATTTTGCTAAAATCTTATGATTTTTAGTAGAGTTTGATTATTTTTTTGATCAGGTTTTGTTAAATAGAAGAATAATTTGATTTTTTATAAGTGTGGTAAGTAAGCTGTCAAAATCATGATGTGAAGTATAGCACTTGTTTTTGATCTATTTTAATTTAATACAAGGTAGGCATAAACAAACAAAATATCATGGATAAGATGGTAATATTTTCATCAGGAGGATAAAACAGCCTATAAATAATTAGGTTTACTCAAAAACAAATAATCAAAATAATTTAGTATAGTTTAAAATAGTGTTTTACGGTTTTCTCAAAACTTATAAAATGTAACTTGTCTCCTTTCAACAATAAACGATTGAATTATTTCTAGGCAATTTGCTTAATTAGTGAAAATATAAGTGTAACTTTAAACGCAATAACATGATGGCTCGAGGCTCGTGGCAGTGATACAGGTACGGGTTACGAGTAAGATTTCAAACTTGTTGGATCGACGGCGTACTTACTCGGCGGACTTAAGCACGCGTACTTGCGGTGATACACGCGCGAAAAAGGTCGCGAGCCATAAGTTCGCGTACTTACTCGTGTGTGTATCACCCCTTTAAGGTCACGAAGATCTATTGAAGTTAATAGAATGTGTATAATACACTCCTGGCCAAAAAAATCGGGCACCTTAAAAATGAGTCATTTTTGATGTCTCGAATCTCCTAAACCTGTTGTCCGATTTTAGTGATTTTTTTTTAGTATGTTATAGCCTTATTCTTTAAGAATCTCGATGTAGTAAAATTGTTGCTAAACATGTAAATGTTTATATACCGGGTGTAACAATAATACTGTGTTTTTCCTCACAGTTCGGAACACCCTGTGGAATATTCTATCGTATATAAAATATTGAAATTAAAACTCAATTGTAGCCTTAGGCTTTCTTAACATTATTTTTTTTACTCATTCACTTATGTTGGATAATAAAAAAGTTAGCTACTTTAACAATTAGCCTTGTTCTTCATCAATACAGTGTGTTTCTAAGTAAGTGCGACAAACTTTAAGGGTTAATTCTACATGAAAAAGTAATTACATGCTTTATAAACATATTTCCGCAAATACTTAGTTTTCGAAATACGGGATGTTGAATTTTTTCTTACAAACTGACGATTAATTTATTGCTCTAAAACCGGTTGAGGTATGCAAATGAAATTTGGTAGGTTTTAAGAGGTAGTTATTTTACATTATTTGACATACAACTAAAAATTTTATATTCACCATTGACGTGCATACATGGTATATAACCGGGTTATATGACCCGTATTTTATATTCACCAATGGTGAATATAAAATACATAATTGTACGTCAAAAAATGCGCAATAACTACCTCTTCAAACCCACCAATAGTAAGAAAAAATTCAACATCCCGTATCTCGGAAACGAAGCATTTGTGGACATATGTTCATAAATCAAACGGTTATTATTTTTTCATGCAGAATTACCCCTTAAAGTTTATCGCGCTTATTTAGAAACACCCTGTATTGTTGAAGAACATGGCTAGTTGTCAAAGTACCTAACTTTTTCATCATCCAAGATAAGTGAATGAGTCACAAAGCAGAATGTTAAAAATATTAAAGCTACAATTGAGTTTTAATTTCAATATTTGTTAAATGCTAGAATATTCCACAGGGTGTTCCGAACTTTGATGAAAAAACACAGTATTATTGTTACAACCGGTATATAATGACATTTACACGATATAAAGACACAGACATGACATTTACATGTTTAGCAACAATATTACTACACAGAGATTCTTAAAGAATAAGGCTGTAACATACTAAAAAAATGACTAAAAACGGACAGCAGGTTTAGGAGATTCGGGACATCAAAAATGACCCATTTTTAAGGTGTCCCGATTTTTTTGACCAGGAGTGTAGTAAATTGGAGATGCACAATTGGCTGCAATACGATCGGTACAGAACAGACCACTTCCAGAGAAGAAAAAAAATACTTAAGAAGTAATGTCTGCAACGCCTAATGGACCGAGTAACGACAGCCTGTAGAGAATTTGAAATGAAACTAAATACAAAGAAGACAAAAACAATGGTCATCAGTAAGCACCAAAACAGAAGGGTGAAGGTCAATGTCGACGGAACAGATCTGGAAAGAGTAACAAGAATAACGTACCTTGGAAGTAATCTTGATGAAACTTGGGACAACTCACTAATGATAAGAACACGCCTGGAAAAGGCACGTACAGTGTTTTACAAAATGCAAAAAGTTCTATGTAACCGCTAGCTGGATATCTCATTGAGAACTAGAATACTTACGTGCTATGTTTTCTCCACCCTGCTCTATGGTGTTGAAGCCTGGACAATGACAGAAGCAACACAAAAAAGAATCCAAGCATTCGAACTCTGGTGTTACCGTAAAATGCTCAGAATATTCTACATGAGCATTACGACAAATGCAAAAATGCAAAATGGAAGTCTTGCGGAGGATGAACAAGGAAAGAGAGTTTAGGCTTATAATAAAAGAACGGAAAATACAATATTTTGGTCACTTCGTAAGAAATAAAAGGTATGAACTGCTCCAACTTACAGGGTTGTTTTGTTTTAAACATTTTGTTTTAAACAACTGTTTTAAACATGTTTAAAACACTTAAATTAAACAAGCGTTTTTTTTCATTTTTTTTTTGTGAATAATACATAAATATGAAAAAAGTCTTATACATATTATTATTATTATTATTATACAGACTTTGTAACAAATATATTTTTATTTATTAATAATGGGAACACAACAAAAATTGGAAAACTCAAAACATTTTGCATACAAGAGTTAATAATTAATTATTTATATGGGAAATAAGCCATATTTATAATAAAAAAATAACAAATTGGGAAATAAACAACCCCAAGTTGGGGTTGATTTCATGTAATCGAATGAACTATCTTTCAGTAAGTCGTCCCAGGAACGCAACTCATAAATATTGGCAATATCATTTTAAAGTCTTCTACTTTAAAATGTATAATATATGTCTAAATTGCCAATATAAATGAGTCAGATTAAATAAATTATTAGAAGAATTTTTTTGCTTAGCAACAACATTTTTGTTTATTTAGTAATATTTTGTATTTTGACAACGGCACCCGATTTGGGCGTCGAAACGTTAATAAAATTATTTTTTTCATTTTAATTGTGGCTTATTTCCCATATAAATAATTAATCATAAAAATGCCACAAGGAAATAGCTTCAGAACAACATTAAGAGTTAATAATTTTCTCAAATTGTTTTAGTCTCATAGTAATCTTGTAATCTAAGTCATCAATTTTATCAACCACGTGATCACTTCTATAATTAAGCTCTTTAAAAATTGAAACTTAGCAGCTTTGACATTGCCTAGCCGGTTACATAGTTTGGAATTGACTAAAGCGTATGATGAGAAGAGTTTTTTTTTATGTTGTATGACCATAGAACGCCACCATGCCAATGGTTGTACATTAGATGTTTAGAAAATATATATGGATTAAAGGGTACACACTTTGCCTGGTAATTAATAATAATTGGCAATGCTTCTGGATGTGAAGTGAAGTTTCTACATATTCCGTACCAGTTTTTATTTGCTCTTGACTAAATTTACTTCCACTAAAGCGATGAGCAAGCAAACTTGTCAAGAAATGAGCCAGGATTAAAGCCATTTTCATAAGCTCCTTGACTTTATTCGTATCATTTACCAAAAATTCGCCATTTGCGTGTTCAGTCTCGAATGCTTCCAGAAATTCTAGCCATATCTCTGTAGCCTCTCCTTTAGTGCAAGTATTTGTTTGGACTTTGTCCCTGCACTGCAATATACTTTAATTTTTATAAATACCTAGTCTTTGGCATTTGCCTTTAACTTTGTATCATTTACAAGCTTTGTTACATCTTTATCAATACTTATTCTAAAAAATCCACAAGGAAAAGAAAATGTTTTTCCTGTAGTTGGCTGTATACCATCAATCAGAAAATTGGAAAGAAATCCTTTGTAAAAGGTATTAATTTTTTTTATTAAAATCCCTTAAAAGGGCTACATCACAACAAAACGTTTTCGATTTTTATAAAAAATCATCATCAGTGTTAGATAAACTGGATGTTAGCTGACCCACAAAAGAAAAAGAAAAATATCCGGGTAAAAACCCTTTACATGTAATATAGATGCCTTAAAAGTGCATACTTCAATAAAAGCCCTGTGATGGTCACATGGCAACCAGGATAATGCCCTGAGGTAATGTATTGAAATTTCCCAACACGTGGGATCAAAATTGAGTTGTTTACATTTCAATCACTTAATGGCAACTGAAGGCGAAATGAGTGATGTTTCTGAAAAAAAGTACCTCAGGGCATTATCCTGGTTGCCATGTGATGTAGCCCTTTTAAGGGATTTGAATAAAAAAAAATTTATACCTTTTACAAAGGATTTTTTTCCAATTTTTTTAATACTTATTCTATTGTTTAGAACAAATGTGAAATAATATTGGCCAGTTTTTCAACTAACTTTCTAAGCATTCCGATAAAGTATTCCAACAAACATCCTAATGCAATAAAAGAGCAGAACCACCAGCTTCTCGGAATTTTGCGCTAGCAAAATGTACATTTCTGAAATATTTGCAATTTTTTGACACTGTTCTTTATTCCTGGCACTTCTATATCGTGGGCAAGTAAGTTCATAATATGGGCTGAACAGCCATAAGTTATTATATGTATCTGTTCTGCCTAATTCCTCAAACAGATCCTTCTCATTGTAAGAAATATGATTTAAACAATGTTTTTTTCTACGTTTTATTTGTTTAAAACACGTAATTTAAAAACGAAAAATAAAACATGTTTAAAACAAAAAAAACCGTTTAAAACAAAAAAAAACGTTTGTTTTGTATAGAATTAAAAAAAACATGTTTTTTTTCAACCCTGCCAACTTATAATCGAAGGCAAAATCAATAGCAAAAGGGAACCAGGAAGAAGACGTAACTCTTGGCTTAAAAACCTACGATAATGGACGAATATGACTCCCACAGAACTATTCAGGGCGGCTGCAAACAAGATTAAATGGGCAAATGTAATGGCCAACGTCCTTAAGGATAAGGCACCGTGAGAAGAAGAAGAAAGAAGATTTTCATGCCCCCTGTATATTAAAATGAAATAAAACGACACAATATGTACAATAGATCAATACTTACATTTTTCACTAATGTCATTGACGAAGTATCGAAAAACTCGTCACACACTGCCATCCTCTTTCAAATTACTCCAATTAAATTAACGAAGAAGTCAATGAACAGCCGACTACGACTCAAACGATATGAATTATCGAACGGAACGAAGCTCGCGAGAGTGCTGCCGAAATTGAAAGTGATCCCACGAGTGAACGTAAAATACGAAACTTTCTCAACGAAATGGTTTGCATCCAACTCCGAGAACACAAACAGTCACGCGATTTTAATGTGAAAAAATTGTTAGGAGAAATTCGTGAATAACTTCCTTCCTTGATCTTGGTTAATGGCTCGACACTGGCTAAGCGCTAAAAGATATAAATAGAGACAAAAGTTGTCGTGTCCTGGGTATTTCTACACACGAAACAATGCAAATAGTTCATCATGACAATGACAACACAAGAAAAAGAGACGGATAAGTCACTATGCTATGAAAAATAAACAATTTTGACAGGACAGTTTTGACTGGCAATATTCTAACAATAAAACACTGAAAACTTTTGTTTTCAATACTTCCACAAAATTTATAGTCCAAGCTGTGGGTGAAAAATATAGTGCGGCAGATTCGTGCAAATACTTATTATAAGAATTGCACATTTAATGATACAAGCATATAATTTGATCCACATATACTGCACATATAAAGGTTCAAATTTAGATATAAGGCCATTTCAGATTTTGCCTTTTACAAAAATGGCGATCATTCAAAATGGGCGACTATATGTGACTAATAGCACGATATCTTTTGAATGAAAAGTCTGATTTCAACCAAAGTTGGTATATAGGTTCTTTTTTGATGTATAAGATCGAGGTCTTGAACCGGAAGAATCGGTTTACCAGAAGTTGTGTTTTTCCTGGTTTTTTATGTAAAACTATTTTATATTATGTTAATAATTTATTTTCAATTTTTTCACCCTGTATATATTAATTTTTCAAAATGGTAATACCACCATTGAAAAGGGCGTAAGAATATGTTTTAGGAAATATTTTGAACTTTTTAGTTATGTTAATTACCATTTAATAAATGCATAACGGATGTTCACATGTACCTATGTGTGGCAGATTCTTACAAATATTATAAGAATGATTGTGCATTTAATGGTAGAAGCATATAATTTGGACCACATATACTACACATACAAAAGTTCAAATCTAGATATGAGGCCATCTCAGATTTTGCCTTTTACAAAAATAGCGAGCATTCAAAATGGCTACTATACATATGTGACTAATAACATGATAACTTTTGAACGAAAAGTCCGATTTCAGCCAAATTTGGTATTAAGGCTCTTTTTTTGATGAAAAAGATCAAGGTCTTAAACCGGAAGGGTCAGTTTACCAGAAGTTGTGGTTTTACTATTTTTGATGTAAAAATATGTTGTATTTTTTCAACTGTTTCACCCTGTATATATTAATTATTAAAAAAAAAGTAATACCGTCATTAAAAAGAGTGTACAAATATTTTTTAGGAAATATTTTGAAGTTTTTAGTTATGTTAATTATTCTTTTTCTCATGATCATCTTTCAGTGCGTCACAGTTTTTCGATTTCTTTCTAACAAATTAAATTGTATGTGACAGAAAAAAAGGCACGTCGGTGATTACATTTCGTCGGTGACATTTATAACATTTATTCTAGTTATTCTAGTTGTCGATAGATGGCGCCATAATAAAAAAAATATTTTTTTTTAATTAGATAATAATATTACAAATATAATCTGTATAATTTATAAGACTATACAAATCAAAGAAAATACCATTTTATAGATGCAAGAAACACATTTCATTTGTTTTTATTCCAAATTGAAAATAAAATCTGACAACTGTCAGATTTAACTAAAATGTCATGTTAGAATAAATGTCATAAATGTGTATTATCACGGACTTACCCTTTTTCCTATCATTTGTTACGTACTGAAAAATGCTCATGAAAAGGACAATACCATTTAATAAACGCATAACGTATTTTCACATGTACCTATGTGCGGCAGATTCATTTTGAATGCCCGCTATTTTTGTAAAAGACAAAATCTGAGATGGCCTCATATCTAAATTTGAATCTTTGTATGTGTAGTGTGTGTGGTCCAAAGTATATGCTTTTACCATAAAATGCACAATAATTCTTATATTATTTGCACGAATCTGCCGCACATAGGTTCATAGCATAGGTACATGTGAAGATACGTTATGCATCTAGTAATTGGTAATTAACATAACTAAAGAGTTCAAAATATTTCCTAGAAAATTCTTTTACGCTTTATTCAACGCCGTTATTAACTTTTTAAATAATTAATATATACAGGGTGAAAGAATCGGTAAAAATACAACATGTTTTTAAATAAAAATCAGGAAAAACACAACTTTTGGTAAATCGATTCTTCCGGTTCAAGACCTTGGTCTTACACATCATAAAAAGAACCTATATATCAAATTTGGTTGAAATCGGACTTTTTCTTCAAAAGTTAACGTGCTATATGTATAGTCGCCATTTGTATAGTCGCCATATGTATAGTCGCCAACATATGTATAGTCGCCATTTTGAATGCCGCCATTTTTGTAAAAGGTAAAATCTGAGATGGCCTTATATCTAAATTTGGACCTTGATGTATGTAGTATATGTGGTCCAAAATATATGCTTCTACCATTAAATGCACAATAATTCTTATATTTCCACGAATCGGTCACAAATAGGGTACATGTGAAGATACGTTATGCATTTATTAAATGGTAATTACATAACAACTAAAAAGTTAAAAATATTTTCTACAAAATATTTTTACGGTTTTTTCAATTGCGGTATTACCTTTTTGAAAAATTACTTCCGATTCCTTCCTAAATTAAACCGATTCTTCTGGTTCACCACATCCATCTTGTAAATTAAAAAAAGAACCAATATACCAAATTTGGTTGAAATCGGACCTTTCGTTCAAAAGTTATGGTACTATTAAACACATATTTATAGTCGCCATTTTGAATGCCCGCCATTTTCGTAAAAAGCAAAATTTGAGATGGCCTCATATCCAAATTTGAACTTTTATATGTGTAGTATATGTGGTCCAAATTATATGCTTGTATCATTAAATGTGCAATTGTTTCACATATCGGTCGCACTAATAGGTCGATTTCAGGATATAATTCAGGAATTTTTGAAACCTATCAGGTGTTGTAAAGGACGATGGCAGGAATAACTTCTACTAAAATGTAACCAAAAATTTTGTGCGGTTTTTTATTTATGACGTTTTTCATTTGTTAAATTTGCAATTATTAAAGATTTTTAATTTTGCAGCTTAGAATATTCATTTTAGAGAAAAACTTTTAAATAGAAAATTGTAGTAAATTAAAAGACCTACAGTTTGAGCTATGGCAAGTTTAATTTCGTTAATAAGATTATTGCAAAACAGCCTGCGAAAGGTCCAAAATGGCCGTTTTTTGCAATTGCATTATTTATTGTACAAATAACTTTCATGTATTTTTTAAGGCTTTAAAATGAAGATCTTTCAAAACCAAACCTAAAAAAATTTGTAGGGCCCGATTGGTGAACTTCTTGCTCAGATATTATAATTTGTTTATCCCAAGGGGTCAAATGACGAAGGCTATAACTTTAAAAAAAATCGTAGAGAGTTAATCCATGATCCACTATCCTTCTAAAGACTTATATTTTCATATTCTGATGTAAATAAATGCGTATAACATTTTTCAACCTCTTATTTCGGGTTTGAAAATAAGGGGGCAAATTTCGTTATAAACATTTAGAACTTAAGCCGCCCCTGTACATCTTATAACTTGCAGTTTATTGTTGCTGAAGACAAAATAAAGATTCAAAACAAAATAAAAATGTTCTATGACCAACTGAAGCCGAGATACCTAATTGTTTTTGTTTTCTTAAATCGTAGTGACTTTATTTAAACAATTAAGAAATTATTTCACAGTCATTGACTAAAGAAAGACTTATAATATTTTAAAGTAAAAATTGTTTTAACCGAAAATTACATTTAATTATTAAAAATGATTTTTAAAGTGTTAGTCCTGTCGCCAGGGGGGGTACAACGGCCTCCTTAATTCAGATGGACTTACCCAAGTTTTTTTTTTATATATTTTGACCCGCAGAATACGAATTTTTTGGTTAACAGTTGATCCGGATGTCGATAACATTGTTATAGACAAAGAACTTGAGGAATTACATAACAGCGATTTCTCGCAAAACAAAACACTTTTTTTGTATTTTTTGGGTAATTTTAAGCAAAAAATATTCCTACAAGTTTTTTCGTAGAATGCATAGTTTTCCAGATAACCGCGGTTGAACTTTCAAAAAATCGAAAAATTGTAATTTTTGAACCCGAATAACTTTTGATTAAAAAATAAAGTAGCAATTCTGCTTTCCGCATTTGAAAGTTTAAGTCAAATTATATCGGTTTTGATTATTTGCATTGCTAAAAATTTATTATTTTATTGTTAAACAAAGCTATAAACACCTAGTATGTGAGTGATGTTTTCTATGATTTCTCATTTAAAATCGAACGAGTAGGTAGAGTAGCTACAAGTGCAAGCGAGGCAATTTCTACGTAGCATGCGTTAAAACGCATGTGTTAGGCACGGGAAACACTATGTGTTTATAGATTAGTTTAACAATAAAAAAATTAATTTTTAGCAACGCAAATAATCAAAGCCGATATAATTTCACTTAAACTTTCAAATGCGGTAAGCAGAATTGCTACTTTATTTTTTAATCAAAAGTTATTCGGGTTCAAAAATTGCAATTTTTCAATTTTTTGAAAGTTCAACCGCGGTTATCTCGAAAACTATGCATTCTACGAAAATAATTGTAGAAATTTTTTTTGCTTAAAATGACCCAAAAAATACAAAAAGATGTTTTGTTTTGCGAGAAATCGCTGTTATGTAATTCCTCAAGTTCTTTGTCTATAACAATGTTATCGACATCCGGATCAACTGTTACCCAAAAAATTCGTATTCTGCGGGTCAAAATATATAAAAAAAACTTTGGTAAGTCCATCTGAATTAAGGAGGCCGTTGTACCCCCCTGGCGACAGGACTATGTAGTAGAGATTTATTTTTCGTTACGAATGTGATTTATTGTGTCGGTGGTGTCTAGGGCTTTTCGTCTTCGTATTACGAGAGATGTCGCTGTTTTGCGTCTCAAAAGGTAGAATCATTGCATCGCGATGTTTTCCCTTAAATAGGCAGGGTGTTGATATTTTGTTTAGAGTTGTGACTGCATAGCTCCACTGGTGAAGCATATATGCAGAAATAGCTATATGGAGATGGTGGTCCAACTCTGAATCAAATAGTGTTTTGCTTGCATAATATTGAAGTTTACCACTCCCTTCCAATAACAAATAAAGTGTAGTTAGCTACTACAAAGCTATTATTTATTCTTTTTTTGTTGTACTTCTGAGCCTCTAAATTATAACATCTCACACACCATAACATATAATTGTGAAGCATATAACTAAACAAACTTACAGAACCACGCAAAAGAGTTTTCACTATTATATAATCACACAATTTTTATTTATTTATATAAACAAGTTCCGTGTTCAATATTGGTTAATAATTATGGAGTTGCATAACTTCCAGTTTTGATAGTCGTGGAAATCTTTTGACGAAATGTTGTTATGTAACGTATTCGTATATGAGTAGTCGAATAATTATGAATTATTCATAGGCTATAAAATGGTTTATATCGTCACATTCTTTCGTTAGTGACAATTATTAATGTATAAATTTGTGCTTAGACTGGGAAAATATCCCGAAAAGATTTATTATTATTATTAAAACCACGAGAAAAGATTAAACTTTTTCAGAAGGGTCATTAATAGTTTTTTGATAATGACACCACGAGAAAGTTTAAAAATAAATGGTTTGAAACGATTAAAAAATTAATATTTCATTTTAAAACTATAGTAACTTTATTGCAGATGTATAACTAAAATTTCTGACATTATTCCTGATATTAAAGAAAATTGGATTAAGGCCATCGGTACATAATTCGCAAATATTTTACGGCTATCCCTACTTTTCTGTCTTTACACGGCAAATTACGTGTAGTAAAATTCTCACTGGTATGGATACGTAAACTTTACTTGACAATGTCATCATTAACTTTAAAGATGGCTTTTGAATGTTCTTGGATAACTGTTACTTCTATAATTAATTGCCTTAATTATTAATTCAGTTAATTAATATGATAATTTTTTCACTATGTATTCGGTGATTGTAATAATTTATCTACTGTACAACAAAAACTATTAATCAATCGAGAAAAGAGGAAAAGTGATAAAGTGATTTTTTAATAATATATTGTTACTATGAAACGCTTACAATTTTGAACATCTTTAACACCAAAATACTTGGATCACTGAATATATCCTATTCTCTGCTTGGATCTTCCATAAATAATAAACAATAAATAACTTTTCATTAAGTTTACGTCTTAAATCAATTATTTATCAAAAATACACTATCAATATTATTTAATCAGCAACTCAAAATATTCTTGATGCCATGTCAAATATTTAAAATTGTCACTGTCTGACAATATGCTGACAATATTCTATTCGACTGAGTGCGTTGTATGACAAAGATAGATTTGGAAAATATTACCACGGACATTGTGTTCATTTTTTTCAAATCCTGAAAAACCAATAAATATTTTTGAAAAATTGCAGAATGAAAGACTAAATTATTACCCAGGGCCGAAAGTCCCTTAGAATAAATAAAAAGTTTATTTTAAATGAGATATTTGAAATTAAAAATCACACTAAATTTTCTCTTAGTTTTTCACCCCTGTAACTTATTAAAATAAACATTATAGAAGTTCTCAGGGACTTTCGGCCTTCGCTAATAACGTAATCTTTCATTCTGCGTTTAAATTTTTCAAAAATACTTATTAGTTTTCTCAGGATTCGAAAAAAAATGAATCCCATTTGAATAGCATTGGAGCAGAAACTGCGTACCCATCCCCTTAATAAGCGTATGATCGTATACCAAATAATACCATCAGATTAAAATCGTTATTTAGATATACGAAATATAATTAAACAAATTTAAATAGATAGATCTATTCATAGAAATTCATATTACTTATTACTTTCATAATATATTCATTTTATATACTTACACAAAACTAAATGTTCAAAATGCGTGTTAGTTAGTGTTATATACAAATTATTGTGGGCAAAAGCATGCAAAAAATAGTAGCTAACAATTTACTGTTGTAGGTTGATGATCATCATTAATATTAATAATGTTCAAAGTCGAACCACGTTTTAGAAATTATAGTTTTTACTATTGGACTTATAACCAATTAACGAGTTTACCCTATTTTGCTGTTTCAGAGTGTTTTACAACTTTTACATCACAATTTACAGATTAATTTTAGAACTTCTATAGTAGGTACGCCATTTTGAAGCCTTTGCAATACAGAGTGAGTTTTATGTATGGAAACACTCAATTATCTCGATAACCGCTTGCACGATTTTTATAGATTTTGGTAGGTAGGGGTTTTCTAATGCGGTCGATATTATAGTTCTAATTATATTGTTGTCAGATCTGTCAAAAATATAATTTTTGAAATTACAAAGTACCTAAATTCAAGTACAACTTTTCTTCTCTTAGCTTGCCATAAGATTTCTTGGCTCATTTTATTCTAAAATATTGCTTTTTAATTTTTAATGAAGTGCATATTATGAGAGGACGGGCGATCGGGCTGCATTAACAACTAAAAATCAATGTTTTAAAATGAAACAATCTTAAATTACTTATCGGTAGCTGATAAAATAAGGCTTGAGCTTGAATTTGGGTACTTCGCTGTTTCAAAAATAATATTGTTAATTTGTGTTCTTGAGCCTTGAAAATCGTCATTATTCGTTTTTTTTTCAGTTTTAAATTGTTTATAACTCGGAAACGATTAATTTTAGAGAAAAATTACAAAAAATCTTTTTTGTTTCCAATGATCCACAACCTAAAATAGTGTTTACCTGAGCTAAAAAAATTGAGTTTTATAATTTGTTTAAATTTTTTTTAAATCAATGTAGCAATAACTCCGAAATTATGGCATTTAGGTATAGGGAATATAACATGAAAAATAATCAGTATTTCTTAAAGATTTCAAAACATAAAAACTATATAGGGTATTCCATTTGAAATAAGGAAGTTCATTAGATTTCCAGAAAAACGGAAAATATGACAACAATGTAATTAGCACTATAATATCGGCCGCATTAGAAAACACCTATATACCAAAATCCATAAAAATCGTGCAAGCCGTTTTCGAGATAATTGTGGGTTTCCATGCATAAAACTCACTCTGTATATTAAAAGATAATATATGTAATTGTAAGATAATTAAGTTAAATACCTTTTTAATGGTGAGGAATAAATCCAAAACACTGCATTTTTAATAAATAAAGACAACGTATTATCTGTATCCAAAAATTAAAATATCAACTTAAAAAATATGAAATTTCTTGATGGTCGTAGATGAAATAGAGTGTGTAACTCGACATATACGAATTTAGTTATTAGGTTTTGGTAATATGCGTTTGTATATTAAAATCCAATTACAAGACATGGTACCATCGGACAGAAAGTAACGAAGATACGACATAGTGCCTTACAAATTTGTAAAAAAAAAACATTTTCTAGGAAAATTATCACAGATAGACTTTAACAAACAAAACCAAATATAAGTATGTACATATTAGGGCTATTAAAATTATGTATATGAAATACTTATTTTCAGTTAATAACTTCTACAGGCAAAATTTTGGCCTAGCAACGGGTTCTTCTTGATTTCTAATATTAGTCCAGAAACCGAAGCTGTTCACCTCGCAATTTTTACAGAATGGATCGATTTGCTTAAAAAATTTTGAATAAGTAGTGGATACTCCAAGGATCAAAATCTATATGATGCCGAAAGGCGCTTTTACCATGGGGGTGGTTGCCACCCCATCTCGGGGGTGAAAATTTTTGAAGTTATACCTCTTTACGGGCGTAATGACGGTGAAATTTTATATGGGAAAACCTAGCGACCGGGCGCATGCGCATTATAACTTTGTTCTGATTGGATGTTCAAATGACATGACAAAAATTATCCAATATGGCAGCTGTGGCACAGCTGTGGGACTGTGCATGGTTTGGTTATAATGTATGCTTGTTGCGTTTTAAAATTTGTAGGAAGAGAAACAACAAACAAAAAGTTAGTTAATGGTTATACTGCCTTTTTAAATAGTTTTCATATTATATTTTTGGACTTATTTACATAGAAGAGATGATTGTTGCATGACAATGTGAAAGCTCATCAAACTGTGCCTAGTATGAATGCCGCAGATCTCGCTTATTCAAAGCTAAAGAATCTTTCACTGGTAAGTGTTTTATAAATAGTTGATCAAATTTTGTTATGATATTTGAACATAGCCACTTTGCACGACGCAAGTGATTGCGAAATTTATTAGTCGTTATACGGGCTCCGATACCTACCTTGATCCTACCAAAATACATAAGTAGTATGTAATACTTTTATTTTACATCTTAATATTCACCTAATATATTGTCTTCTTACTCTATGTTTTGTTGTATTTTTTCAATTCTAAATCATTTCAATTCAAAATCAAAATAATTTGATTTACATAAGTTAAAAATGTCAAAAGGTTAATCTGTTTAGTTAGACGATCTTCGCACATAATGACAAGCTGTCTCTGTGGCGAAGTTTTAATGCGGGTGGATCCCAATACAACGCAAATACCAGCCGCGTGGTAAGTTGGTTCGAATCCCAATAGAAACTTTTATTTTTTTATTTTTTTTTATACATTTTATGATTGTAAGTATATTTATTATATAATTTTATTTTCAGAAAATACGTATTTAGTTAAAAATTTTTCCGACAATTAATGTTCAGAAATCATTTGTGGCATTTTTAATGTGTTTTTTGGCACTGTTTTAATAAAAAATTTTGAGAAGTAGTAAGTATAAATTAATTTAATATTTAAATAAAATATAAATAAAAAGTATATTAATTTCGTTTATAATCATATAATCATATAATAGAAGTATAACTTCTTACGTGCGTACAAAGTACACACACATTCTTTTTTTTATTATATTTTCACCGCAAAAGTTGATAAAAACATTCATTCTAAGCAAAAAATGTCTATACATTTTTTTGATAAAATTAATAGTTTTCGATTTATTCGCTATCGAAAGTGTTAGTTTTATATCGAAAAAATCAAAGTTTGTCGATATAGGTACTCATTTATGATTCACTCAGTTTTTGCCGTAGAAAAATTTTTTTCAACCGAAGTTACAACAATTAAATAACCTACAATTTCATATTTAAACATTTTATCGTATCTCTAATGCTAATCTTTCTATTCTGAAACTTCTTTTTACCAAACTACAAAAATTCGTTATTCGCTATTAACTCTAGTTTTTTTAAAACTAATCATTCTGAGCCAATCAAACTTCTAGAATCTATTAACAATACATAAATAAAGAAGAATGAATAAGGCCAATGACTAAAAACTTCTCTTTTTTTTTCAAAAAAATATATTGATTTTTTAACCGTAACTTTTTTACTTTTTATTTTAGAAAGTTTGGTAAAAACTAATTTTGTAGGTTTTTACAAGATCTATCAGCTTAATAATATTAAATCTTTTTAAAATCCTGTCGCAAAAACAGGTGACTTTGAAAGGGTTGGTAAAGGTGGTTTTTGCATGTTATTACAAGTTTTAATTGTTAATAGCTCACTCAATTATTGCTCTAGACAAAATTTTTGCAAACTAGTTTCTTGGTAAATAAATACGCTACAATTTCATATTTAAACAGTTTTCCGTATCTCTGATGCTAATCTTTCTATTCTGAAGAAAAGGCCATTTTTTTCCAAACTAAAAAAATTCGTTATTCTCTTTTAACTCCATTTTTTAAACTAATCATTCTAAGCCTTTCAAACTTTTAGAACCTATTTATAATACATAAATAAAGAAGACCAAATAAGGTCAATGATTAATTTTAATTAAGGTGGTGATTATGGGGTTGCTTTCCATCACATTTTCGCTGAAAAAATAGGGACGGACATTTTTTTCATAATAAGTCACTTCATTTTTGAGCTAGACTATTTTTTTTTATTTCTAGAGAAAGATATTTTTAAGTACTTTAAATTAGTTTGAACAAGTTATCCTCGAAAAATGCATAGTTTTCCCGTCTTTTGACTTTGAAACTACAATATTTAGCATTTGACGAAGAAGAGCTAACATATAAATAATAAAGTATAGCTCGATTACTGTTGGTCTTAAAGAAAATTAAAAAACGGTTTTTTTTTTTTCAAAATGTACATTTTTGTTAAGTAAAATTGTTTTGATAAAACGAAAACTTTTGGAGTTATTAGCAGAAAACTTATTAAAAACCTTGATTTTTTCGATATGAAACTAACACTTTCGATAGCGAATAAATCGAAAACTATTAATTTTATCAAAAAAATGTATAGAACGTTTTTTGATTAGAATGAATATTTTTACCAACTTTTGTGGTCAAAATATAATAAAAAATTTCCACCTCCGAGATGGAATGGCAACCACCCCCATAGTAAAAGCGCCTTTCGGCATCATATAGATTTTGATTCTTGGACTATCCACTATTTATTCTCAAATTTTCATGCAAATCGATCCATTCTGTAAAAATTGCGAGGTTTTGTTCTATTTTTTAAGCTTCATTACTTGGGACTATATGCATACTCAGATATATTCGTTCTAGGAAACCCTTTTTTTAAGTCATTTTTAGTTCTTATTTTTAGACAGAATATGATAACTACTACTTCAATGATTCAATTTATGGTCAAATTTTGTTAAAAATTAGTGCTAAACTAACAAAAATACAACTATATTTTTAACTATTTACAATGGGAAATAAAATAAAATACAACTACTTTTTGCAAAGCCATACTACGTTATCTACAACTGCGATCCAAAAGTTTTAATACAAAAAATTAAATCCTAGGTATATCATTGGGCGGTATAATCAATATTTTTACTTAAGTATTGGGTTTCAGAAAGCTGTGTTCTCAATGGATGCCGCATTCGCTAATAATAATAGAACAAAAACAGATTCGAATGCGACTATCTCAGCAATATTTAAAGCGTTTTCGAAAGAATAAAGTGAATTTTTACGTCGATTTATCACTATGGATAAGTCTTGGGTCTATCATCGTGATCCTGAATCAAAACAAGAGAACCAAGTGGTGTGAACCGGGTTCTTCAGTTCCGAAACCATTTCGTGTATGGAAATCGGTAAAGAAGGTGTAAGAATCAGTTTTTTGGGATGCGGAAGGAATTTTGTTTGTGGATTACTTGCACACTGGTAAAACAATAATTTCTGAATATTTTAGACAAACTAAAGGAAAAAAATCGTGAAAAAGACCCGGTGTACAAAAGAAAAAAAATTTCATCAGTACAATGCACCGTGTACGTGTAATATGAGCATTTTGTCAATGGGTAAAATCCATGAAGGAGCATCCACCGTATTTACCCGATTTGGACTCTAGCGACTTCGATACCTAAAAAAATGCATGCCTGGAAAGCGTTTTTCCATCAAATGACAACTGTGGAAGCGTATTATGCAGCCCTTCCAGATTCTCACTTAAAATTGTGTTTTTCTTATAGAACTGCAAAATTTATTGAACATCCTATTATACACTTCTCCTAGAAATTAACGCACCACCTAAAAAATTGATCATTCTTAATGTCTCGAATTTCCTAAACATGTTGTCCGATATAAGTGATTTCTTTAACATGGTATAGTCTTATTTTTTATATATCGCTGTAATAATATTGTTGCTATACACGTAAATCGTCATTGTATACCCACCCGGTATACAATCAAGCTGTGATTTTTTCTCAGAGTTTGTGTGACCTTGTGGAATATTCTAGCATTTATAAAATGCTGAAATTAAAAACCAACTATAGCCGCATAGTCGAGCAAATAAAACTGAAAAAATGGCAAAACCTCGCAATTTTTCGTCCAGCATCGATTTGTATAAAAATTTGGGATTAGGCTCATTACACCCTCTAGTTCATTTTCTATATTGAGCCGTTGTACGCTTTTGGGTTTTTAAGGGTGGAAACTAGCCCTAATTGTAAAAAATTATAAAATAACATTTTAAACTTTAATATTGTCAACATTTGGTTCTTATTAGTTACATAATGATTGTTTTATGCTTTAAGATATACTATCCTAATATTTAAACCCTTAAAACCACCCTTGTTGGAGCTATATATAGAAAATTTACTTATCCTAAAATAATAATTTCGGCTTGCATCGATTTACATAAAAATTTGGGATTAGGATCATCTCACACTGTACTTCATATTCTATCTATATCATGCTTGAGGGCGTTGATTATTTTTAGGGGTGTAAACTACCCCTTATTGTCAAAAATTATATAAAAACTGGGTACTTTAATATGGGTAAAATTTTGTTTTGATTGGTTAAATAATGATTGTTTTATGCTTTAGGATATAATATTATAATATTTCAACCCTTAAAAACCAACCTTAATACCATTACAATTTTTATAAGTAGATAATTTAATAGATCTATTCAGAAAAAAAGTAGAATTAAAGAATTACAAAAACATTTATTTACACAAAAATACGAATTTACAAATATGTACAAATACAAATAGTTTTTTAGTCACCTTCCAGTATACGAATCGGTTCTGTGGTATTATACAGGGTGTCCCGGAAAATAGTGCGTTCCTTCAAGGTATGGGCTAAGTGCACCATTTAGAGCAAGAAAGTCTAATAAATTTTTTTTGTTAAGTCAACCGTTTTCAAAAAAATAATTTATTAATTTTAATGCATTTGATTAATGTCCACAGAAAAGCAAATACAGCCGGCAGCGCTGCGTTCCTTCTGTGCTAAAATAATTTTACTGTAACTCAACTATCATGAATGATCGATCATAGGCATAATATACATTGATAAAATACTGATAACAGTAATGGAAAAACAGCATAATATTTGTGTTTATTAAATATCTAATAAATAAGGTTTGTATAGTGTTTTAACTTACATAAAAATTTTTTATTACAATAAAGCTACGTCTTCAAGAAGCATCGATAGAACATGTTGCAAACATTTGAGTACCTGCATTTCTCCATTCAATCTTCTGGGAAGTTCGAATGGTTCAATTAGATGATTATAAAAAATATTCCCAGCCCACAAATTCATACTTTTGTCAACCACGAAAGTTAAACACACCATTCGTAAAAATAAACTTTATCTGCACATAACACTTTACACAGAAATTCGGGTTCTCTGAAGATCTTATTTTACTTGGAGGTAAATAGCCTTGCTGTAAATCTTGCACTAAACGTAATTAACATAATATCATGATACTCGCTATCGAAATCATGACAACATCACAACAATAGGATGTACCTATTCTGGGGTTACAGGTGATTATGATATGACTGTTTGTGTTTACAATTTGTATATTTTTATCTAAGCTGTGTCAAAATAAATAAAACTGCCGTGTTGCCAAATGTAAATTTTAGTAAAATACATTATTTTAATTTTTTGGGGCAACAGATGACTTTAGAAAAAAAATTTATAAGAAAGTTTTCTTTTAAATGGTGCATTCTACCCACACCTTTAAGGAACGCACTATTTTCCGGGACACCCTGTATATACATTGAAAATGATCCGTAAGCGGACTATTCGAATTTTTCGAAAAAAAAAATTCGTTTTATAAACATAGCTCCTTCAGTTTTGGCAATAAAAAGTTTTTTCAAACATGATTTTGTAGGATTTTTGAAGAGCTATAAGGCTGGGTAAACTAAATTCCGTAAAATCCCTTAATTATTAATTGGGGTTTGGGGTGGGTTTAAAGTGCTCGAATAAGGGGGTGTTTGCTCGTAAATAGAAGATTTAAACAGCTATATCTATCTCGCTAACTATTCACTGTAATGAAAATCTATGCACAAGGAAATTTAGTTATTAAAAAAGCTACAATCTTTAGTAGCTCATTTTTTTCGTATCTCCAGTATTTTCGGAAATATTTTGAAGTAAAAGGTGAAAAATAGGAAATTGTAAAAAATCAATTTTTCTTTAAACTCCAATTTTTCTAAAATTAGGCCTTTTGAATACGTCAAACTTCTTAGGTGTATTGATAGTACAAATATAAAAAAATTACAGAAAACTGAAGACCAATTTTTAATTAGGAGGGTAGTTAGGGGGTTGTTTTCACTGTTTTTTTCATAAAGAAAAGCAGGTACCTACCTTTTTTTGATCATAAGTCGCTTAATTTTCACGCTAGAAACTTCTTATTATTATTTTTTGAAAGGTCTAACTGTATACTTGAAAAAAGGTTATACAGTGAGCACGTAAAGGTTGGAATAAATTCATTTTCTCGAGAACTAATGACTTTGGAAAAGAATTCCGAATCAGGTCAATTTTTATTTTTAAATTACGACTTTTTGGCATACATATCATACTAGTGACGTCACCCATCTGGGTGTGATGGCATCATCGATGATTTTTTTAAATGAGAATAGGGGTCGTGTGATAGCTCATTTGAAAGGTAATTCAATTATCTATCCAGTAGTGTAAACATTAACATAATTATTTATACAGGGTGTCCAACAAATTTTTTTTGAATTAAATTTATTGACATAAAAAGAAGAATGCATGTAATTTATTTAATTCATAATACATTTTACTGCTCTCAGAAAACAGAAAAAAAGGTTTATTTAACAATAAATATTGTTTTTTGCTTAAATTCAATAATAATGCAGCCACCCACCTGCCTCTCGACAGTTTAAACATTTAATTTAAGCGAAAAGCGATGATTATTTCTCAAATAAATATTTTTTTATGTTTTCTGAGAGCAGTAAAATGTATTTTGAATTAAATAAATTACATACATTCTTCTTTTTATGTCAATAAATTTAATTAAAAAAATTTTTTTTGACACCCTGTATAAATAATTATGTTATTGTTTATACTAGTGAGTAGAGAACTGAATTAACTTTCAAATGGGCTATCACACGACCCCTATTCTCATTTAAAAAAATCATCAATGACGTCATTACGCCCAAATAGATGACGTCACCAGTATGATATATATGCCAAAAAGTCGTAATTTAAAAATAAAAATTGACCTGTTTCAAGATTTTTTTCCAAATTCATCCATTCTCGAGAAAATGAATTTATTCCAACCTTTACGTGCTCACTGTATAAGTATTCCTAGAAAAATCCAAAGTTTTTCCGTTATTTGGCTTTGAATATTTCAAATTATGCATTTGACGAAAAAAGCTAACCTTTATCATGCCGTATCTCGGTTTGTATTGGTCTTAAAGATATTACAGAAAAAGAATTTGGTTTGTGTTACTAAAAGATACAATTTTGATATCTACAGTTTTTTTGATTAAATGCACATTTTTCGAGGTATTCTCAAAAAAAACCTCTAAAAAGTCGATTTTTTCGTCGAAAAACTGTTACTTTCAAGCGCGAATAACTCGAAAAATATCAGTTTTACGAAGAACATGTAAAAACATTTTTTTCTTAGAAATACTTTTTACATCGAATACATGGTTAAAATGTAATAAAAAATTCTAGCCCCCGAGATAGGGTGGCAACCAGCTCCAAGGTTTTAGCGTACAGCGGAATGATATAGAAAATGATCCTTGGACTATTTCCTACCTTCTGTGAAAATTTCAAGTAAATCCATGCTGGACGAAAAAATTGCGAGCCAAAATGCTTCATTTCCTCGACTATCATGTTTTCTTAACATTCTGTTTTTTATTAATTCGCTTATGTTGGATAATAAAAAAGTTAGGTAGTTTAACAACTAGCCTTGTTTTCCATCAATACAGGGTGTTTTTAAATAAACATGGCAAACTTTAAGAGGAAAGTCTACATGAAAAAATAATGACAGTTTGCTTTATAAATGTATGTCCGCAAATGCTTCGTTTCCGAGATAGAGGGTGTTGAAATCTTTCATACAAACTGACGATTTATTTATTGCTCTAAAACCGGTTGATATATGGGCGGCTGAAATGCAAAGTGGTCTAAGTCATACAAACCTGTTTCTGAGATAATTGATGTTTTTGATTTTTTGCAATAATTTTGTAATGACTGACTTTAGTTAAACAATTATTTTTTAGTTACTTTTGTACAATAATCTTTTATTTTTTAAAGCATATAACGTTTTTTTAGCGTGTTTTTCCTTAACGCTATAACCAAAAAACTGACTTAGACCACTTTACCTTAAGTAAGTTTTAATACCAATTTTAATTAATTAGATGGGTAAAAGTGGTCTAAGTCAGGACTTAGACCACTTTACCGTAAAACGTGACTTAGATCACTTTGGCTTACATTAGTTGATACTTTTAGCTATCTGGGAAAATGAAAAATAAAAAAACTGGTAATAATAAAAAGTAGCTTACTTTATTACAGTTCAACTTGTATAAAAAAACATGATAGGCCTACATCAGATAAATGTTTTTTTTAATCAATGTTTTCGTCTTGCTCTGGTTCAGCCACCTCTTCCAGAAGTCCAATGTCCTCAACATCATCACCTGTGATCAAGTTACGGTAGAACTCATGATGAACGGGTGGAATATAGTCCAAAAGTTCTAACATATCCCTTTTCTTCTCTTTAGTCTCAGGACGGGGAGCATTGTACAAGTGACTTTGTTCAATCAACCCAACAGGTATTTGGTCATTGTTTCGATTTTTCTTTGTCTTTTGTTTCGACCAAGCGAGAGACACTGATTCAAACTGTACATCTTTCTGTAGAGTTTCCTTGTAGAAAAGGACAAAAGGATCTTCTCTGATAAATCTGATCCACTGGGTTTTCAGCCAGTTGAAGTTTCCTTTATCAACGTTCACTGACCGTTTAGTTACAGCATCAACTAACTCCGTGGTGGAATAGAAGTCCTCTCTGTCCATTTTTGTTAAGTGAAACGGATTCTTACTTCGGCATTTCAGGATGGCCTCATTCCACTCATTTGGGGAATAAATTACCTGTAGCTTTTTCTGCGCATAGGACTCGATTGAAGCAAAGTCCGTGTCATTTGGTAAAATTGAATGGCCACTTACCATGTATTTCAAATCAATTACATCGATAGACGTTTCCACCTGTGTCAACTTTTGCATAGCAAGAGCAAAGTTCCAATTTCTGTTTTGTCCAGTACATGTATCGCTGTACATAACAATATGTTTGCAATCTTTAGCCCTTGATAGCAAGTACTTGGTTACGCAGGAACTAATCTCTTGGGAACCACGGGAAGCTTGGGTTTCGTCCCATGTGTACATAAACCCTAACCCATTTTTGAGTTCGTGACACCCTAAATTGTACAAATACATGTTTCGCTTATAATAAGCTATACCAGTAGTAAGTCTAGGAAATGGTAAAGCCTTTTCCAGGTCAAATGTGAACGCATAATAGTTTGGATCATCTTTTGATTGCTTTGCGTCTTCGTCCTTTGCTGACCTAGCAGCTTCTGCTTTTCTTAAATGCAGTTCATGCATTGCTTTCAAATGTTGTTTTTCCTGCTCATTTTGTAATACGTTCAATTTAGTTTTAAACACATCGCATTTTCCGCAAGTATCTTTTAGAGGGGAATGAAAATGTAAGTTGAACTCAGAGTTAAATGTGCGACGATACACCGCCTCACTGACAGGATCGCCTTTCCCATTACAGTATTCTAAATACGACTTGTACATAGCAGTGATGGTCAAGTGTGATGGTAAATACTTTCTGTTAGGGTTTTGAGTCCTAGTGTAATGCGATTGGTACGCAGGAAAAGAGAATATATGTTCCCTAACAACATTCATACGATCAACAGCAATTTTGTTGGCTGGAACATGACAGCCACGTTCGTCCAATCCAGGTGTTTTTCCATCTTTTAGCTTCTTCAAGGATCGCGTCAATCGACCGTGGCTGATCTGAAAGGTGTCAACTAAATACTGTCTACAAACATTGATGTTTTTGCCATCCACATTATGAATGTAAAAATGGTTGGACGAGCTCTTGTTTGGGCGGGAACCATCCCTTGGCCGACGACATTTTGGGATTTCTTGCTTAACCAAGCCACACAAATAGGCATTTTGCAATTTGAAAGATCCCAACTTCCAAAAAAACTGAAAAAGCATGTTTCCTTGCTTCTTCATCAATGTTATTGTCACATTTCGTTTTGCACAAGCACGGAGTATTTCTAAATAATTTTGCTAGAACTGTTTTACCTTTCTCTGTTTTATAGGACGAACCAGAATTCCTTTGCTTCTTTCTAATTTGTCGCTTGCTTTCTCTTCTTTGACGTTTTCGTGTCCTTTTGGGTGGCTCTTCTTGAACAGCAACTGGAATCATTTCATCATGTCCTTCGCCATCACCATCACCAGCAGAATTTTCAGGGTTTCCAGAGTGCCGAGAGTCATCTGTAACAAAAAACACATATTCGTTTATACAGATTGAACTATAGCTGTACGCTCTAAAAAAAGTACCTATACTACATTCGCTCTCGCGAGATTTTTTTTTGACACTGACGTTAGTAATTTCTTTTTTGAAAAGTTCAGTTGTCAGAAGTGACTGGAAATTACTACAAAACCAACGCACCTGCTCATATCCAATATTATTAATAGTAAACAGACATAAAAATAACATAAACCTTACGCCAATCAATAATTATTTATTTAAACCATTATAATGTATTGATAGCAAATGAGAAAATTATTTATTGTACAAAATAAAAATATTTTGTAGAAATAAACTTCACAAAATTTTATGAGGTTAGTAGACACTCCCACTATTTCTAATAATTCTTCTTTTTTTAATGAAAGATTAAGTTGATTTGAGTTGATTTTAGCAGTTAATAGTGTGAGGTAGGAATTTTTGTGTTGTATGTTTCCTATTCCGAATGTGTCAAAAAAAATCTCGCGAGAGCGAATGTAGTATAGTAATGTGTAGATCTAGGCCCAGCCCGGTACAAGTTTTGAGGTTAGGTTCATAATTATTTATTTTCTTACCTGAACTAAATTCATCAGAAGGTTGGAAGTCATCTGATCCTGAGTACTGAAGAACGCTAGGCTCACTAGGTGTATTATCGTCTTCCATCACCGTGAACTTTATAAACACAACAATAATTATTGGCAAAAGAAAGCAACTGTTTCAAGCCTCAGCTGGTATGACAAGTGAATGAACAAATCGATTTCAGGCAAACTGGTCTAAGTCTGACTTAGACCACTCTGCCGGCCGAATATACAGCTGACATCAGTCAGGCACAGTAAGCTTCTGCGCTCTAGCGGATTTTTAGGCGAACTACGACTTGGGTCTCTTTGCCATAAAATGAAATCAGCTGCTGGCAATCCAAATATGACCATAACTCAAAATGACAAAAAAAGTGACTTAGACCACTTTGCCTTTCAGCCGCCCATATGTAAATGAAATTTGGTGGGTTTTAAAAGGTAGTTATTGTGCATTTTTTGACATACAATAATTAAGAATTTTGTGTTCACCATTGAGGCACATAAGGGTCATATTAACTGTATGCGTGCCAATGATGAATATTAAATTCCTAATTGTATATAAAAAAATGCGCAATAACTACATACCTCCTAAAACCCACCAAATTTCATTTGCATATATCAACCGGTTTTAGAGCAATAAATAAATTGTCAGTTTGTAAGAAAGATTTCAACAGCCTCTATCTCGGAAACGAATCATTTGCGAACATACGTTTATAAAGCAAATTGTCATTATTTTTTATGCAGAATTACTCCTTAAAGTTTGCCATACTTATTTAAAAACACCCTGTATTGATAAAAAACAAGGCTAGTTGTTAAAGTACCTAACTTTTTTATTATCTAACATAAGCAAATAAATAAAAAAACAGACTGTTAAGAAAACATGAGGCTATAGTTGGGTAATTTCAGTATTTTATAAATGCTAGAATATTCCATATAGACCTGGATCCCGCGTAAGAAAGAAAAGTTGATTAATAGCAAGCTGAAAATTTGTTAATGGCTTAACGGTGTCTAGTTGGACAAACTTTAATGCACGGGAACACTGGAACAGGGGAAGTTTTAACTGTGGAGCATGATAAACGTGTCGTCCTGACAAGTTTATGATTGTGAAAAATAGCAAGTTGTTTTTAAATTTATTCGATAGCCAACGTTATGTAATATATGAGAAAATGTTTGTCCGACAAAAATGTTGGGCATTTTAACGAGTCCGACACGTAGAACATGTCACATCACAGGAATTATGTTGGTGATGAATAGCAGTCTGATTTTTGCATGAGAGTTTAATGAAAGGTTAAAAAAGCAATTGGAAGTTCTGTCCAACAAAATTAATGGGAAGTTTTCGTAGTCGGACATTCTAAACAGGTAAGATATAGACAAAAATGCTGGTGATAAATAGCTTTCCGACAAAGACGAAATTTAATTAAGTCAATTATTCCTTACCAAGAATGACTATTGTCGGAAAAAAATAAGGGGTAGATTTTGTAGTCGGACAATTTTAAAAAATAATTTTTGAAATTTCAATAAGGGGTGATTATTCTATGTCAAAAGTACCTGCAATCAATTACAATCGATATCTTTCGATTTATCTCAACATCATTTAGATACCTCACTGTAATACATTTATAGTAGATCAGGCAAATTATATTATGGATTGAGTGGTCTAGCTATCTTTGTCTGCCACATGCGCGGGATCGCTTGGTTAAAAGAGATAGATAGACCACCTATCGACTTTTTGCACTGTATTCCCTGTCTACCCTTATGTCTATGAATACATTTCCATTTAAGAAAAACTGTCACTTTTGACAATAATTCATAATAAATTGCAATCGTAACTTCAAATTTAAACTAATCGATTTATTTTGGCAGCAAATTATTTCTAGCCATGTGACATATTAATTACATTATTATTTCATTTGTAGAAAGTTGAGAAAAATTACGTGATACAATTTTGGTAATAATTTATTTAGGTACCCTTTTTCAATCAAGCAAAGCATTATAGCACGAAGAATGATATTCAATAGAATTTTCACAATTATCTGGCAACTGAATATCATTGAATTGATGACCAAGTATTTTACTAACTTTGTAAAATGTTCGAAAATTACTCAAAAATGTTCCGTTGAATGGTTTCACTTTTGATTTGGCGACTTAAAATTTAAACTGTTTACACTCAAAAATAGACACAAAAGCACTCCATAGTTAATATAAAATTTAATTTCCAACACACGTCGCAAACAGAAACTCAGAGACCATGTACTTTCAAATACTACTGTGTATAGCACAAAGTGTCACACTGACAAATGCAGCCTTCTAATACATACTTCTATTAATAAGCATAATGTGTCATATTTACGTCTATTCTTATAAGCACCAAAGTTTAAGACTCTTCACATTTTTCAATGTCGTTTACAAGGTTAATATTTGAGTATGGAAAAAAATGTATACAACGTTTTTTGTAGCAAATTTTCCGTACTTTCTGATGCGCCTAATTAGAAAACCCTAAGAGATTGCTTTCACATGTTCTTTGACATTTTTTATTGTCATTTTGAGAATATCTAGAACAAACTCCACCCAAAAAATAATCGTTTTGCAATATATACATGCACTGATACTTACCTCACTGTTTTTGGAGTGTGCATGCAAATATGTGAATATATGCATATATATGCACATACAAATATGTGAATATAAATAATAATATACAACTAAAATAACTTTATCAATATGTGACTAAGTCATTCTGAAAAAATGTTTTTTATTTATTTCCTTCGATTTGCCCAAACTTTTTGTCCGACATATAACTTTTTGCGTTACAAAATATAATTTGTACATAAACAAATCAAAATTAGCTTGCTATTTATCACCAACATTTTTGTCTATATCTTACATGTTTAGAATGTCCGACTAGGAAAATTTCCCATTAATTTTGTCCGACAGAACTTCCAATTGCTTTTTTAACCTTTCATTAAACTCTCATGCAAAAATCAGACTGCTATTCATCACCAACATAGTTCCTGTGATGTGACATGTTCTACGTGTCGGACTCGTTAAAATGCCCAACCTTTTTGTCGGACAAACATTTTTTCATATATTATATAACGTTGGCTATTGAATAAACTTAAAAACAACTTGCTATTTTTCACCATCATAAACTTGTCAGGACGACACGTTTACCATGTTCCACCGTTAAAACTTCCCCTGTTCCAGTGTTCCCGTGCATCAATGTTTATCCGACTAGACACCGTTAAGCTGTTAACAAATTTTCAGCTTGCTATTAATCAACTTTTTTCTCTTACGTGGGATCCAGGTCTAATAGGGTCACGCAACTTTGAGATAAAATCACAGATTGATTGGTACACCCGGTATACAATGACGATTTATCTGTCTACCAACAATATTATTACAGCGATATTGTTAAGGAATAAGGCTATGACATGTTAAAAAAAAATCACTAAAATAGGACAACAGGTTTAGGAAATTCGAGACATTAAAAATGACAAATTTTGAAGGTGGTGCGTTAATTTCTTAGGGAAGTGTTGCTTTCTGAAACTGCATTCGCATTTATCTAGGTAAAATCAATATTAAGCCATACTAATAATAATAATGAAGTAAAATTAAAACTTTTGAATCGCAAATCTACGTCAAACTCAGCCTCATACCAACTCATTCTTGGTGCCGGTTGTTTTTTGTCCCCTCTTTCGGCACTCAATCTTCAACTGCTCTTTGTTCAAATACAACAATTCGTCCGAAATTTTTAAATTTTTCGGGGGGTTTCCGGTGGATGTTTGTTTCGTGTTCTGTGTGCTAAAGGCGGGACGAGCTTTCCGATTTTTTTTGACAGGCATATTAACTTTTTTCACAATTCTGTCTGTCTTCGGTTAGTTTATCTGGGGAAAATAAGTACTGCGAAATATTAGTAGGAAATGTTAATTAATTTTGATTATTGCAGTGTTAGTTACTGGTGTTAATGGGAATAAGTGCTTGGAAAGACGTGATACAAAGTTGTGGTGCAAAAATCTTAAACTGTACGTAATTCAGGTAACAAAGAACGAGCAATTCTATTTATTTTGTTTATTAGAACACAAAATAAGTAAAAAAAAACAAAACCTGTTCACTGGAATTCGTAAACTAGTAAGTATCGGTTTAAACCAGAACTATCTTGACTTTATTTTTACTTTGCTTCCTGAATAAATACATATACAGTAGGAAAAATGAAAGAATACCCATGAACGAACACATAAAACACGCTGTATTTTCCTGTCACCGTGTCCCACAAAAAATTGGCCAGCGCAAGTACATGTAATAATTATTATTACATGTAATTGCGCTGGGCAATTTTCTGTGTGACACGGTGACAGGAAAATACAACGTGTTTTATATGTTCGTTCATGGGTATTCTTTCATTTTTCCGACTATACATATGCTAAGGAAATCTAAGATACAGCTTAATTACTGCACAAACAATTTTTATTTTAAGAAAATACTGAAATATACAGGGTGTTTCATTAAGAATGTCAAATCTCTGAGTTGTAGATTCTAGACCTCAAAATATTAAAATTTAACCAAAATCACTTGTCATATTGTTCTTGGATTCATTCACAGTGTCTTCCAAACTTTGACGGTTGGTAGCAGCCATTTTCTTAAAGCTACATCACTTTCTACACCTGTCAAATTGATTGTCATTTATTCAGTTCACTGGTTCAGTAATTAATCAGCTAACACCTGCATGTGCTCAAAATACAAGATCTCTATCCGGCGTATCCTTTTCATACTTGGCAGAAAGTGTAGGTACTATACACCCTATGAAATTATGTTAAGTAAACGGTTCTGGCTATTACCAGAGGCATACGACAGGGGACAATGAATGGTTGACCCTTCTCAAATTCTACGCCACTGGCGAAATTGCCATTTTAGCGCAATTTTTCGATTCTTCAATACTCTCTATGTAAATAACATCCTCTTCACTCGTAATGATAAAGTCATTAGTTTTCGAGATATTTGAAGTTAAACATGTAACTAATAAAATTATTTTTTCAATTTAATTGTGGCTTATTTCCCACTACGTAGTTAATCATAAAAATGCCACACGGAAATAGCTTCAGAAAAACATGTAACGGCACAGCTACTTTAATTAATGTATTGTGTGCCTTTACGTGTTTAACTTCAATTATCTCGAAAACTAATGACTTTATAGTTACGAATGAAGAGTTTGTTATTTACATAGAGTATTTGAGAATCGAAAAATTGCGCTAAAATGGCAATTCCGAAAGTGGCGTAGAATTTCGGAAGGATCAACCATTCACTGTCCCCTGTCGTACGCCTCTGGTAATAGCCAGAACCGTTTACTTAACATAATTTCATAGGGTGTATAGTACCTACACTTTCTGCAAGGTATGAAAAGGATACGCTGGATAGAGATCTTGTATTTTGACCACATGTAGGTGTTAGCTGATTAATTGCTGAACCAGTGAACTGAATAAATGACAATCAATTTGACAGATGTAGAAAGTGATGTAGCTTTAAGAAAATGGCTGCTACCAACCGTCAAAGTTTGGAAGGCACTGTGAATGAAGCCAAGAACAATATGACAAGTACTAACATAAAATATTGGAGACTGGAAGGAATGCGTTGTACTTTCAATGCAACATTATATCCCTTTAACATGAAAAACTCTGTATATACATAAAAAATTGATGTATTTCAGAATTTATGTTAAATATACTCGTTTGCGAAATAATTAATTTGTTTTATTAATTATTATTTTAATAAGAACACGTAATGATGTTGGAAAAGTATTTACTGCTTTTTTTCTGTTTTGTCTATCTTGTTTATTTTAAATTTTACTGTGTAAAGACGTCATGTAAGATACAAATATTACAAAAAACTCCTTATCACACCTATCACACTTACAATCAGGAAAGAACAAGAAAACATCGCAAGAAAAACTAATATAGACATACATCAGGGAAACAAATTAATACAGCCATGTAAAAAGAGTTAGTGACAGCAGATAGATAAAGAAACAAAATAGAAGCAAATAAATAGAAGGAAGAAAGAAGAGGAATCAAGTCATGATAAAAAGATCTATGAGACACGGTTACTATAATGAAAGTGCTACACAGAAAAAGGTTTAACAGAGGTTTTGAAAATTGTAATATCCTTATACCATAATACATTTATAGCTTGTTTTATGATTTTATTGTATTTAGTTCAAGTCCTTTTTGTCACACTTCTTTATGTTTTTATTTCTAATACAAGCTATAATATACAAAAACAGTTATAAATACTTCTTTAAACAAATGTATGTAGGTTTTTGATAACATGGTACTGTGCTTAATACATTATTCAAGTTTTGTTGGTTATCTACATAATTTTCTGTTTGTATAAATTTCCTTGAAGCCTAGGTAGATGTGATTAAATGTATTTTACTCCATATCGAAATTGCAAGGTTAACTGCAAATCCAAAAATAATTAGTATAAAAAGAGACAAGGTCATTTATTGTTTTGTTAGTTCCAATATATTAAATACACAAAGCATTCTTTATGTTTGTTGTAAATGCTATGACACAATCAAAGATGAAAATAATGCTGTAAAAAAAATTAGAAAATTGTTCTTAAAAATATAGAGAAGTGCCTAACATCATCAAAAAAATATCTCTTTTCACCTGCGATGTATTTGAATTGTTACATCACCTTCAGTCAATATTTGTTTGTTTTGTTGCATGTGAAGTTCATGGTGTTTGATTAGCTTTGATTTGAGAGTGCAAGTTCTGAATGAAACTTTAAACTTTATGGAGTGCTGATTATTATCAATGGTGATTAATGATCAAAGATTTTTATCAGAGAAAATAGAAACATTTTAGAAATACTATACAAAGTTATGCAGACACAATAAATTACTATTAAAACAGTAGTCGTATGGAGTGCTGATTATCTATGGTGATTAATAACAAAAGATTTTTATCAGAGAAAATGGAAATATTTTCGAAATACCATTCAAATATAATAATAATTAAATATTTGGAAACCACATAAACAAAAACACCTTTTTACATGCTATGCTTAAAATATCTTTGGAAAAACACGGAAAATGATGTAAGTACAGTTAACATATCCATTTTATAAGGCCGAATTCAAACCTATAATTTATTGTTAATTTATTGTAATTTATTACTGAAAAAAAAATTATTGGTGTAGCCGTTTCTGAAAACAATGAGTATGCTAACTTTACAGTAAAGCTAGCAGCGTCATATCTATATCTCAACAGGAAAGTGGCTACAGGGCCCATCTTAGTGCATATTTTATTGGCTACTTAATTGCTATTGATTAATACATTAAATAATCTCCGAAAACTAACCCATCATCCCTTTTTTAAAGCTCTTTTTGTAGCTTTTTTTATTGCTGAGACATAGCTATGGCTTCCTAGTGTTACTGTAAAGTTAGCATAACCATGTGATACAATGGACCCGCCATAGGAGGTCTAAGTGTCTGAAGGGCTCACAAGTGGGCCCTGCCCTGATGTACCATAACCATAGCATAACCATTCCTTCTAGGAAATAGTTACAGCAATAAATTGTTTCTTGGTGTAAGACTTCAGCAATACATTAGCAATTAATTCCTTGGATTGCATGTTGCTAGTTTCATAGTTTTTGGCTGATATTTCGATTTTTTCAGGAATGAGTTTTGTGCAAGGGGACGATGGGGTAGTTTTTGGGGGTTGGTCAATGTACCAAGCAATAGCAAATACTAACCAACAAAATGTCCCGCCAAGATGAGCCCTTTCCATTGTCGAGATATAGCTATGACAATGCTAGCTTTACTGTAAAGGTACGATTCTGATAACGACTGCAGGTGGCAGACGGCAACTGCAGACGTCAGTTGCAGTTGTCGCCATGACAGATGTCACTACTTTGCACTATTAATTTGTATGAGACTGATTCTGACATCGGACTGCAACTATTTATTTTTTTTTATTTATTTATTTATTGCTTGATGCACTCTCTGATTGGACTAGAATATGGTTCGGCTGTATTTTCGTTTTGCAACGAAATTGAAAATGGTTATTCATTTTTTTTTATTTATTGTTTATACACATAACCTGACCTCTAGTGACTAATCCAGGTCGTTTTTCCTGATGGGATTACAGATATTTTTATATTTTTACATTTTTTACTAAATTACTAAATCTATTTTTACAATTTATTAATTAATTTGCTATAATCTATTAATTTTATGTTTTAAATTTCTTACAATTTTTAATTTTTTTTGTTTAACTTATTTTTCAATTTCTCTTATATTTTTAGTTGCTGTCCGGCAGAACATCAGTTGCTAATAATTATACAAATTAATCGTGCAAAGTAATGGCATCTGTCATGGTGACAACTGTAACTGCCATCTGCCGTCTACAGTCATTGTCAGAATCGTACCTTAAAGTAAGCATAACCAATGTTTCTTGGAAACAGTTGCTGCAATAGCAATTTCTTATAGCATATAAGTTCAGCAATTAATTAATAATTAATTATTTGTGGTTCACTTTGCTAGATTCGTTTTTTGTTGAAATTTCGACTTTTCTGGGGGGTGAGTTGAACCCTTAGGCCTTAGGGGATGATGGAATAGTTTTTGGAGATTGGTCAATAACGATAAGCAGTTAACTAGCAACAAAATATGCCGCCAAGGCCCTATAGCTCTTTTCCTTGCCGAGAGTAAGTATAACCATTGTTTCTCAGGAACGCATACAGCAGTAATTTTTTTTGTTTTCGTAATAAATTAGCAATAAATTGCAGTCTTGGTCTGAATTCGGCCTTATAAAATAGATATGCTAACTTTCCTGAAAACAAAAATGTCGTTAAACATGTGATGCTTAAAATATCTTTGGAAGAGTACAAAAACAATATTCAACCAACTCAACAACTTGAAAAAATGAGGAGTAAAAGATATATTGGAAAAAATATACCGGAAAATTATCAGAATTAGGGAAAATTACCAACAGGGAAAATTGATTGTGGACAGATGTGGCAGGAATGGAAGAGAAAATATTAAATAAATAACGTTCATGACATGCGTCAAAAGCTTTACTGTAATGGATAAAACTGCCAGCAAAACATATGCTGATATTATTGTAGTACAATCTACATAAATAATTTGAATGAAGTTGAAACATGAAAATATTTGTATCACACGCAAACATTTGACAAAACAATGGAACTCATAACGTTAATTCGGATCATTTTTTATACATTTTGGATTTATTCAAGCAAAATTTACTATTTAAACAAATAATAATTGATGTTTTCATTAGTTGAATCTGTGTACCTTTGAATCACTGCAATTATATCAATTATCGCACTGCTCAGAATAAATTAACCAACTAGTAGTTAAACTAATACTTCATGACTTAATTATCATTGATTTGCTCTACAAATTAATAACTCAAACAGAAAAAAATGTTGAAAACATGACATTACGTGTCCTTAGTATTCGGAAGTCAAAAAACCTGTATTTTTGCATTTGATAACATCACCAATTGAGGAAACTAAAAACAAGTCTCCTTTAATAAATCAATAAATTAAAAACCATGGATTTCGGCCACTGAATCACTAAAATATTAATTAAAAAAGTGAAACCTAACCTAAAATCTGTGCAATCTTTATAACTTAAACACTAGCAAGAAGCGGGCGTTCACGTAATTTAATTGTAATAATTATCAATAAAAACTTACCTTTATAATGATATGGACAAAAAGCCACTTATTACGCACATTACCGTTAAAAAAACCAGAGAAGACAAAACTAACAACCGTGAAGTTTACTTGATTCTATAAAAATTGTCATGAAAAATCTGGCCATGATCAAATGTCAAATCATGCCATTTACCATGACAGTTTTGACCACTCGTAACTTACGTTCTTGATTGCGATAGGCCGACTTAAAATTTTAAGACCAATATATACCTTCGACTTAGGCAACCAGTTTTACACTGAATCTTTATTCATGATTAACTTCAAGAATATCATTCGATAAATCGAATTATTAAAAGTTAACAAAACAGGTAAGTATTAAAAAAACATAAGATAAAATACACCTTCGTTCAAATACACCATAGATAACCAATTACTACATAAATATGATTTATTTAAAGAAAATTGATTTCGTTTTTATTATTCAAATTTTTCGACATGGTAGAAAACGTCTGAAAAAGAAGAAAAAATGTGAGAAATTAACCCCATCAACTTTGTTTATGTGATTTGTTTTCCACATTCCATCTTAATGTTTATTTAGGTTTTTAAATTATTATTTTAAAAAATGTGCCTTCAATTAAAACTATTGGACCGATTTAAATTATCAAATCATGTAGGAGTAAATTTTGCTTGTGAATATTCAGACGATAATAGATTTTTTATCATAAACGATGTCGCCCTTTATGTCCTTTCATTTAATGGTTCAGTTACAAATGAACTACCTAATTTTTTGAGCAGAAAGTATACCTTAATAGTCTCCGATTTTAGCCCTTGTCTTTGTGTTGATATAGATATAAACAGTTTTTATTTTAATTTGCCAAAAGAAGACATTTATGAAATTGTGATGAAAGTAGAGTTATCTAGCAATTTAAAAAATACAAAACCCTTAGACCCAGTTCCTTTGTGCGCGAAATGGTCTCCTAAAGGTTTGGCGGACAACAGTGAGTGTTTTTTAGGAGTTTTAACCAATTTGTACAGTTTAGAAATATATATGAAATATCTCAACCATTTGGAAGAGGTTAAATATTGTATGATATCGAACATTACACAATCAACCATAGCAAATGAAAAAGTTAAATGGAGTGATGCTAATAGGTTTGCAAATAATATAAAATTGGAGGAATACAAAAGAAGAATAAGTGCTGTTACGCCTTCAGGTAGTACCTTACGTTCTTAAATTTATCAAATAGTTTTTTACTTCTTCAAAAGTTTGAGTTACTTTTATGTTCATGTTTTGTATCATTCATCCTCATTGGTTCTACAAACCATAGTAAGCCTTGTCCTGTTCTGGGTCTGGGATCAGCTTCCATTCTTTCCCCTACTTATATTTGGTTTCCAATTCTGTACTCTTAACAAGCGTAAGTCGTCTTTCACTGCAGCCTACTTATTTTGATGAACCTACCAATACCAGGGTGGATTATGTACATTGAGCGATGTACAATATGTACATTGAGCGATGAAGAATATGATGACAAAACCCTGGATGCGTTTAGCCATGTAACCAGTAGATGATAAAATTAGTGTCCGATATGTCCACTATTACAACAACACTGCGAACTTTTAAACTCATCTGCTGCAAAATCATGTTTTTTGAACTATTGGGTTTTGCCTTAGCACCACAGAAGTAAGGTCACAAGGAAACCACATATAGCAAAAACTCGATTTTCAATTTTTTTGCAGATACCGCATTCTAATTGAGGACAGCAGTATAGCCCAGTGCAGCAGAATACAGGGGGCTGCAAATTTTGATAAAAAGGTAAAAAATGGTGGGGGAGGGCAGCAAATTGTAGATAGCAAAGACAGCAAAGCTCAAAATTATTTCACCTACGCCTTACTCCGTTTTCCTGCAAGCCTTTATGTCTGAGGATTTTACATTATAACAGCCTAAACATTCTTCATCTAGTTCTGTATATCAATATGTTCTTTCTTTTTGCGATTATGTTCAATGTTAAAAGATTATTTAACCCATTTAATGCTCTATTTGTGCTCTGTTAATTTTTTGCAGTTACTATATTACTTTGGTTGATTTGTGAACCTAGAAATATGAACTCTCTTACCCCTTCGAAAGTATATGTTCCAAGAGGTAGATCTTCAGGTTTTGCTACTACAGTGGAACCCCGATAAGTCGGCCCCCGATAACCCGGAAGTCCGGCTAACCCAGACCGATTTTCATCAGATAAACATTTTGATTTTCAATATTTTGTATTTTGACAACGACCCGATTTGGGCGTCGCAAAACGTTAATAAAATTATTTTTCAATTTAATTGTGGCTTATTTCCCATCAAAATATGTAGTTAATTATCAGACAAACCTTTCAACAATAAAAATGTATGTAATATAATATTTGAGAGATAATGTGTATGTGTGTAATTTGAACTATACGATAGTAAAAATGACTCATAGCACACGCCGCAGAAATAACAGGCACCTGTCTGTAGTACCTATTCCTTTTTGATTTCAAACTGTCTTAGCATTGTTTAGGAAAGACTATTTAAAAAAATTCTTTTATAAACAATGGTCTTTAGTTTTCACTGTTCTTAAATAACATTACATCGTTGTGACTGTATTGTGTGTCTTCTATTGTTCGCTTCCGTTTGCTTACGTTTGTGTTTGGTGTTTTTTTTTTAGTAATTTTGATGTGTAGGTACTGTGCGTATCTATAAATATATTTCATGTTATTTCAGTTCTAACGGAGTTTATCTGTAAGTATACCGTATTTTATTAATTTTTACCATATTCTCCGGCTATCTCGGATTTTCGATAACCCGGATCGGCCGCGGTCCCGATTAATCCGAGTTATCGAGGTTCCACTGTACTTAGCTTATTGTTTTTTGTTTTGTATCATAAGCAATTTAGTATATTGTTTCATATGAAAACTACACTCACCGGCACAAAATTCCGCCACCCAAAATTTTTGATTGTTTGAAAATCTGTAACTTTATTATTTTTACCCCTATTTTCAAAATTCTTGCATCAGTTTGTAGGTACATGTATTGGTGGTGTTTTTCATTATTCCAGTAACAAAAATTTTTTGCTTAGATGGCATTATACGGGGGTGAATGGAAGCGTTGTATTTTCTCCTAACTTTAAAACATTCTGTGAAAAAATTGGAGGGCTGATTTTATTTCATACTCCTTTTGTATTATCCTGGAAGTTTTTTTAATTCATCTCATAAATTCTCAATATGATTTAGACCTGGGCAGCATGCAGGCCATTCTAATCTTATCAATCCAACCTATATTTTATAAGCAAATCAGTGTTTTTAGTTACAAAAAATGGTACAGCTGTTACAAGAAAAGAGATATTCGGATAATTCAAAAAACAAAATTTTAGTGATGCCTCCGGGATAATATGACAGGACTATGAAACAAAATCAGCTTTTCTATTTTTCCACAGAATGTTTTAAAGTTAGGAGACAATACAACGCTTCCATTCATCCCTGTATAATGCCATGCAAGCAAAATTTTTGTGTTACCGGAATAATACCAAAAGATGTCAATATATGTACCTACAAACTGGTGCAAGAATCTTGAAAATCGGAGTACAAATAATAAAGTTATAAATTGTCAAACTTAATCAAAAATTTTGTGTGGCGGAATTTTGTGCCGGTGAGTGTATATTGTAGAAGCCTTTAGACAGGTTCCTCGTACCATTGTTATGGATAGATACAGTTAAGAAGTAATTCAATAACTTCTAAATTCTTCCAGGTTTTCAACCTTTTTCATCATAGATTTGACATCATATTTTTCTTTACCATATCTTCAGCTTATTATGTTACATTTTGTCCATTTGCAATCATATTTCAGTATTTGATTATCTGATTTTTTATTTCCTTGATAGGACAGTGAATCATGTTTGCGTTTCTATAATTATTATGTCTTTAATCTACATAGTTTTATTATTTTTGTTATTTGAAATGACTTAATTCATAAAACCTAATAATATTATCTAGCATTTACTTGGAGTCATCTGATCAATGTTAGAGGCATTAATACATGTGTTATATTCGTTGGACATCTTAATGGAGACATAACGGCTTGGAGATTGAGGTCAAGGAGGTATGATGAAGGCAAACAAAGCAGTCCTGACTTTTTAGGAAGATACAGAACACCGTTGTCAAGAATTACATATATGCAGTGGCACGGGACCAGTAAAAATGGTAAGTAATATTATTTTTGTATATGCAGGCAGGACTATGATTTTTTTTTACATATAAAGAAAGGCTCAAGCTTTCAAACACTCTTTGAAAAATTAAAGTCGGTCAACTAGGAAAACCTAGGATATTTTAAAAAGTTATGGTGATGGGGATAGCTGTTCCAGGTGCCGAGCAAAAAGTGAATCAGCAAGTTCAAAATAACAACTCCCACCACTATAACTGTAAAAACATAAATAACTTTAGATGTAAAAAATGTTCCTCTATTTAAAGTGCTTATTTTGGACCCAGCATAATTTTGCAAATTTGCAATTTTTATGGGGACCGTGGATCTTAGATTGCAAAAATATTATGCACAAACTATTAAACCGATCATAACGAAATTTAGCACACATTTCAGTCATATTATAAAGTTTTCTAGGCCGAATATGAAGGCTGTAAGTTATGTTTTAGGGGTTGAAAGAATTAAAAAGAGAAATTCCATTTTTTACTGTTCTGCCTTGCTTAGTAAAAACGTCCGATCTACAATTTTCGTTTTTTCGTGGTAATGTTATATTCCACTACTAGTAAACATTTATCATCTTATTACTTCGTCAGAAAGTCCTTTCTGCCACCTCAAATCGTACAAAATCATAAATTTGTTTGCCCTTTCTACAACTAACAGCTGTTGTGCTTAGAATAAATGTCCTATATGCTGACTACTTAGTTAAGTTGTCCTATCTGCATCAAAATTGTGAAGATAGGACTTTTTGGCTAAGTAAATCATATTGAAATCCTCCAGTTGGTGAAATCAGTGTTGACCTAGCGCTTATACGAAATATAATATATGACAAGGAAAATTACTGTAAGTCATAATGAATACCCGATAGCTTCTCATAACAGATATTTGAAAAATATTTGGATATGATAATTGTTGTTGATTTATTGAAATATGAAATACGTAATAGTTTTGCCGTTTAAATAAACTTATCTAGTGAGAAAACGCAGTTAGTAAAATTGATGCTACTATAGTATGCGGTCTACCGTCACGTTTCTTCTATAGCTTGCAGTCTACCGAGGGATGCAGTATATATTTATTTTATTTTATTTATTATATTGACGGGATCACCCCATTACAGCACTATAATAACATTATATTAATTTTTAATCTTATAACTACAATTTAAAATACAATACTTAGAAATAATTCTAGAGTTTACTATAAATCATGGTTAAATTAAACTTAAATTAAAAGGATCTATATCACAGTGACTATTTAAAAACCTTAAGGCCCTATCAAATGGATTATTGTAAGCATAATTGGTAACATAAAAGTTTATATGAAAAAGTTCAAAAGATCTTAGTCTATGCTGTGGAATATTAAAGCTTATTTTACTTAAAAGTTCCGGACATTGAATTAAATTATTTAATAATTTATAAATAAATACAGAAATATAAGCTGTATTTTATTACAATGCCGACAAAAAAAGCTTTTTCAAAGTGAATGAAACGCATAAATCATAAGAATTATTAAGTATTTTAATTTTGCAAATTAATACTTAATAATAATAATGTAATTTGTCATATCAATTTGCTATTTTAGTTGAGAAATAGCCAATTGTGTAGCTTATTCCAAACTAAAATAGTAAATTGATATGACAAAGTATTAAGTTGTAAAATTAAAATAATAATTCTTCTGACTTACGCGTTTTATTCATTTTATAAAGATTGTTTTTGTTGGTACTGTATACATGTGGGCTCATCACCATATTATTTTCTCAGAAGGGTTTGCACACAATAATGTGCATCTTTCTAGACGAAATGTTTATTACTAAGCACTAATAAACATTTATACCTACTATTACTATTTAGGAATATACAATATAAACTTTAGCCAAATTTAGTTTCTTTACTCTTATGCAAATAACACTGTGATCTTTTATGTATTTATTTATTTACGGCATCCATTTACAAAAGTTTTACAAGCTACACCTTAACAAGAATAAATGATTAAAATAATAAACACATCAGAATAATACAAACATAAAAGAATAATTACAGAACTACATACAAAAACTTATTGTAAGATATTTTCCCAGGGTATGCGCAAATATCAAGCCCTCTTTTCATATAAAATGGCCTGGTAGATTTACTTTCATTTCGTTTTACATTTATTTTGCTCCACATGTTTATTACTTGTGAATAAATATTTTTTCTCTACAAGAGTTTTCTTGTGTTTCATTATTTTGCACGAAATGTTTATTACTTGCAAATAAATATTTTTTATACAAGAATTTTCTTGAATTTCATTATTTTGTGCAAATCCTTCACGTAGATCACACCCCCGATGTATACCGCATACTATTAGCAGCACTGTAAAAATTTTAAGTGTCATTCATATTTAAACTAAAAAAGTCCTAGTAGTATAGTATAGTTGATCCAAAAGATGGCATAACCCAGACATCCAAAGTGAAAGTTATCCTTTAACACCAAATTGTTCTATATGGTCCACACAATGTCCAGAAAAAAGTCACACCATTTTGAGCGTCGGGTTTGGGGGGGAGAGGGGGGAGAAATCGGTAAATTCGTAGTTTTTTAAGTTTTTCGCCAATATGTCTAAAACTATCCGGTTTAGCATGAACAACCCTCTATACAAAATTGTTCTATATTAAATTTTAAATAAAAAGGCCCTATGCATAATCTTTCTAAAATGAATGGTTCCAAAGTTACGGAGGTAGTATAGTATAACTGGTCCAAAAAAAGGCCTAACCCAAACATCCAAAATAAAAGTTTTCCTCCAACACCAAAATGTTCTATATGGTCCACATATTGTTCAGTAAAAAGTTACACCATTTTGAGCGTCCGGTTTGGGAGGGAGATGGGAGAGAAGCCGGTAAATTAGTAGTTTTTTTACGTGTTTCGTCAATATTTCTAGAACTATGCTTTAGCGTAAACAATGTTATATGCAAAAATATTCTACATGAAATTTAAAACAAAAAATATTCTATACATAATTGTTATAAAATCAACGGTTCCAGAGTTACGGAGGGTGAAAAGTCGAGGTTTTCGATACTTTTTATATTTTTTGGGCAATATTTATGATATAACTATACCAAAAACCCAGACATCCAAAGTGAAAGTTATCCTCCAACACCAAATTGTTCTATATGGTCCACATAATGTTCAGAAAAAAGTCACACCATTTTGAGCGTCGGGTTTGGGGGGGAGAGGGGGGAGAAATCGGTAAATATAAAAAGTATCGAAAACCTCCACTTTTCACCCTCCGTAACTCTGGAACCGTTGATTTTATAACAATTATGTATAGAACCTTTTTTGTTTTAAATTTTATGTAGAACATTTTTCTATAGAACATTCCTTACGCTAAAGCATAGTTCTATAAATATTGACGAAAAACTTAAAAAAACTACTAATTTACCGACTTCTCCCCCATCTCCCCCCCAAACCGGACGCTCAAAATGGTGTAACTTTTTACTGAACAATATGTGGACCATATAGAACAATTTGGTGTTGAAGGAAAACTTTTACTTTGGATTTCTGGGTTAGGCCTTTTTTGGATCAATTATACTATACTACCTCCGTAACTTTGGAACCGTTCATTTTAGAAGGGTTATGCATAGGGCCTTTTTTATTTCAAATTTAATGTAGAACAATTTTGTGTAGAGGTTTGTTCATGCTAAACCGCTTAGTTTTAGAAATATTGACGAAAAACGTAAAAAACTACGAATTTACAGATTTCTCCCCCTCTCCCCCCTCAAACCCGACGTTCAAAATGGTGTGACTTTTTTCTGAACATTATATGGACCATATAGAACAATTTGGTGTTGGAGGATAACTTTCACTTTGGATGTCTGGGTTTGGGTCTAACTATACCATACTATAGCTGACAAATTAAGAATTCTAAATAACCTATACATTATTAATAGGTACTTAGTTAAAAAGTCCTATCTATCAAATGTCAAACTTGGGGTTGTTTTAGTGATTGCCTGTAAATGAAAACAAAATTTAATCCTAATTAACTACTAATGTGCAAAAAGGAAAAGTCTGCTTTTTAAAATGATGATGGCACAGTATTAACTATAAATATTGCTTTTTCTCAAAAGTCTAATATTGTCAGTTAGGACGTTTTTAGTACTTAGCAGGGCAGAGTTTTCCCAATTAATGCTTTTTTGTTAAAAAAAAATAAATAAATTTTCAATTTCTAGCTAGTCAAATATTATGTAAAATTGAAAAAGCGAAACTATTACCATCTATAATTTTTGCAAAAAGCAAAAATTATCGATTTAGTAGAATCCCCCACTATAATTTGTTGTATTTCGTAGGAGGTGGATTATTCTACTCAGACATAGAAGGTCAAATGAACGTTGTAAATGTCACATATTTAAACACATCAGAAGCCGTTTTCGTCAAAGAATGTTCATTTTTAACAGAAAAGGATAAGGTGAAAGTTGAAAAAATTAGCGTTTTCGAGTACAATGAGAAGACGTTTATATTGGTTGCTAAACAGGGAGTGCTGATTATTTTTGGAATTAATAAAATGGGAGATGTTTTTGACTGCTCTGTTGTATACATTCAGAACTATTACATAACAGGTAAGAATATTATGGATGCATGTAAAACATTTGCCTCATGTATGTAGAATGTTTGTCTCATTCATGTATTAGTTTGTTAAACATCACAAGGATATTATTTCCTGCCAAAAACAGGTATTCTTCTTCTTCTACGGCACTACAGCCCAAGTTGAGCCTCGGCCACCTTTATTTTTTGCCTCCACCCTTGTTTGTCCTCAAACAAGGGTGGAGGCAAAACAAGTTGTGCTGGTATTTCGTCAACTCCCGGGGCTTTATTGTTTTTCTGGGCCTTAATAGCTTCGACAACTTCCTCTGTGGTTGGAGCTTCTACTTCATTTTCTTCTACGTGGTTCGTATCCATTTCATCTTCCATATCTACTTGTGTTCCAAGTACGGTCTGAAAATAATGCTTCCAGGGTTCTGTGACTTTCTGTTGGTCACTGATTATTTGTCCACTTTCATCTTTGCATAGACTTGTTTGAGGTTTATACTCACTTTTTATCTTTTTTATGTATTCGTAAGCCCCTCTAATTTTGTTGTTTTTGAAATTTTCTTCCATTTTAACTTTTTTCCATTTTCATAGGCTCTCTTTTTATTTCTACATATCTTGTTTCTTGACCTCAAATGATGTTCGTCTTTCCCGTGTTCTTCTTGTTATATACATTTTGTGTGCTTCATTTCTTTCCTCTATTGCTTGTCTGCATTCGTCATGAAACCATGCTCCTCTTCTCTCCTTGTTTCCCAGGGTGGACGCTGCTGCTGTCAGTAGGTACTGCTATTATCATATTACTCCATTTGCCCTCTATGGAGTGCAGTTCTAGCGTCCTTAACTCATTTGCGACGTCTTTCTCAAACTTCTCTTTAGATTTCTGAATCTTCAGTTTTTCCAGGTCCAGTTTGTTTGTTCTTTGTTGTCTTTCGTTTCTTTCTCTGTTAACTATGCATCTAAATTTGGTTTGTAGAAAAGATGGTCTGATCCAGACAATGACTGATGACGGTTGACGGTTTTTTGTAGTAGTAGTTTTTTACTACTACTACAAAAACAGGTATTACTCAGTTTAAAATTAAAATAATTCATTTTAGGCCTACACTACATAGAAAATAAAGTATATGTATTGTCCCTCCCCGGAATTTTAACAGAACTGACAGTCGAAGTGAAGGACAACAAAATCTGCACCACGAAAAACATCGTATCATTAAAGAATGACATGGAAAAGTATCGAACCCATGGATTTTTCTTCACAAAAACTTATATTTTGTTAGTTATTATCGCATATCCATGGGATCTGCAAAGTTTTTCCAAATCGAGGTCTTACGTGAATGTCTTTGTTTATCATAATGTGCAGTTAAAGCCATTTGATTTGTTGTGGAATAACCAAAGTGATAGTATGGAGGATTATTGGGACTGTTTCGAAACTTTAAGGTAAGACTTACGAAACAACTGATCTTTTTTTTCAACTTACACTTTTTACAACAAAATATAATATACAGGGTGTTTCTAAATAAGTATGACAAACTTTAAGGGGTAATTCTACATTTAAAAAATAATGACAATTTGCTCTAGAAACATATATCCGCAAATGCTTCGTTTCCTAGATACGGGGCGTTGAATTTTTTTCATGCTACCAATTTATTTATTGCTCGTAACACCGGTTGAGCTATGAAAATGAAATTTGATAGGTTTTAAGAGGTAGTTATTGCGCATTTTTTGACATACAAATAAGAATTTTGTATTTATCATTGGCACACATACGGGTAATGGTCTAAATTTTTTTAAAGAAATAAATAGTACGCCACTGAAATATTCCAAATTAAAAAATATTTTTAAATTCCACGGTTAATTTATGATCAAATACCTCTCTTGCATTATTTTCATATGATGCACCGTTTTTATGCAAAAAATATTCATCTTAGCGCGTATTTTTCATTTCATTAATACATTATCAACAACTATCTAATACAATTATACAATACATCAGTGGTGTAGTGGTAAAATTAGCTGTGCCGGAGCTATACCTCTACCGGAAAATTTTTGAAAATTAGCCTACTACCCAAATCGTGAGTTTTAAGGCCCTTTGGCAAATGTTTTGAAAAGTTTAATAATTAAACTAATTAATGATCTTTTAGAGTGATAGTAGTTACAGTAGGGCCTCCTACACATTCTCCTCCAAAGAATAATTTTAACTTTAAAATATGGTAAGACTTTCTTAAGGTAGATTATTACAGTTTGATACCTTAAAAACTGTTTTTAAGGTATCAAACCATAATAATCTACCTTAAAAACTCTATAATTTAAGTTGGAAGCCTTGCTGACAAAAATTAAAAAAACACTGGTGTAAGTTAGGCAAATATTGTAAATGACTAAGTTTTCATTTTCAGTAGTATTAATTTATTATTGTGAAAAAATACACCCACAAGTTACATTAGTATATATATTTTTTATTATTTAACACACACAAACATTATAATCTGTGCCAAAAAAATTAAGAATTATTTGAAAAAACTACATACAGTACAAATAACTTGTGTATTTAACAAAATACATATAATAAATACATCAGATTAATTATAACATACATACTCAAAGTAAGTGCCAAAATGCATCCTTCTTTGCGTTCTTTTTTGGGTTTTCTGCAACTCTTGTCCTGGAATCGTCTGCAGACCGGTGGCTCCTCAGCCATTTAGTGACGTACGTCTCAGGCTGCCATTCTTGGAGAGGTGGACCTTGGATTTTTATGAACATCAATGATGATACATGAGCAACAGTCAAAGCGTTTCTTGATGGTGTAACCATATTGTTCATACAACTGAAACCCCGTTCACAATCAGCTGAGCTGCAAGGTATTATTTTAGTGCAGTTTAACAGTTCTTGCAATCCATCAGGCACTTGTCGGCTGTTGTCCAAATAGTCTCTGTAGGCAGAGACAGCTTTGTTGACGTTCAATTTAAATCTCTTGCACAGTTGCTCTACTTGAGTTTGACCAAAACTTGGTGGAATGCAGGTTGGCCAATACTCAGGTTCTAATACTTTAAAAGAGTTTATAAGATCTTCATATTGGGCTTCCCCATCAAATGTGGTGACAAACATTCTTTGCTTTAGGTTATTTATAACACTAGAAATAAGTTGCTGTCCATTGAACGATACAATTTTTGGATTAGTTTTTAACACAACTGATGCAAAATTTCCTTCTTTTATGGCGATTTGTGCTTCCAGAACTTTCGTGCCTGGCTTCTCCTTTAAGTGCTCTAAATATCTTACGGATCTGTTTATCAGTTTGTCTGCATACACAATAGAAGTGTTTCTATTCTCTAAGCTCTCTGATAACAAAGCCAATTCAGCAAGAATGTCAAACATAAAGGCCAAGTTTAGTAGAAAACTCTGAGATGTTAGCCTATTTAATAAACCACTATATTTGCTTTTTTCAGTCGATGTTCTGTCAGGATCGTTTATGGCTTTAGAGAAATGGTTTGCCAAAGCTTGAAAGCCAAACCACACAGCCGAAACGGTACGAAAGCTACTGGCTACCCATCTTGTGCTCAACACTCTTCCGATTTTGTTCATCTGAATGTCAAGTTCTTGTGCACAGTCTTTTAACTCACGCTTGTTTTTTGGAGAGGCGCTGTACAGCGAGTACAGTTTGTCCATAAATATCTGGAAATGATTCACTCCGGCCACTTCGCTGACTGCGTCCCCAATAGCCAATTCCAATCTGTGATTTAAACAGTGCCAAACGATTATATCAGGGTACAAAGTTGAAAACCTCTTTGCCACTCCTGAGTGTTTCCCTAACATAACACTAGCCCCGTCACTTGTGAAAGAAACTAAGTTCTGTTTTAAATAACCATTGTCAAACCCATATTGTTCAAGGCACTTAAGTGTACTGTTAAAAACAGATTCGGCCCTTTGATCAGGAAGTTCAACTAGATCTAAGAACAAAATGTTAGGGGACTTTTCTTTACTTATTTCACACTTCAAATAAATTATGAGTACTGACTTTGAACTTATGCTGGTGGATTCATCAATAATGATAGAAATTTTCCCAGAAACTTCCTTAACCTTATTCAATATTCTTAACTTCATCTCTTTTGATATATGATCAATAATTTCTACAGCACTGTATCTTGAATGAAGGCCTACACCGATATCTACTCCATTTAGTTTTTGAAGTTCTAATAAACCGAAATGATCGTTATATGGTCGGTCGTTCTTAGCTATGTAGTAAGCTGACCTAAAAATAGCTTTAGTTGATTCCATGTGAGCTGTATTTGCAGAATCAACTAATTGCGTAATAGGATTTTTATGAGAGGATTCAACAATGGCCTGAGCAGTACTATGTGCTTTGGACTGTTTGTGCTCTATAATTTTTTTTCTAAGTGATTTGAGCTGGTTAGTTCGGTTTGAGCCGTAACAGCTAACTTGAAATGTGCGCCACTCATGACTTAAAGAAACGTGTTCTTTCTTAAAAGCACCCATAGTTGTGACTTCAAAACAAACTTTGCAGCCTAATTTACCTTTGCAATCTATCCAAGGATAAGTTTCCTTCTTACGAGTCCACATCTCTTCTGTCCAAACGTCAGGCCATTTTGTTTCTTTTTCCTTATTCGTTGATGTGCTGGGTTTACTTATTTGTTCGTTTTTATTTAAAGAGTTTCCAATCGCTAATTCATCAACCGAAACAACATTGGATTTATCTTGCTTGGTTCCTTTAGGTAGGCCTAACGTGTTTAGTTCACGTTTCACCGACGCACTAAAAAATGAGGTTAAAGTTTTTTGTTTAGGTTTAGAGTTATCCATAGCGATACTACAGGTAGCTTATGTCAACAGATTTGGACGTTGGGCAAAGATAACACAACTATTTCACCTCTTCCAGTAGGTATCCGCGACACGTAACGTAATAATTGGAGCAGAAACACTAAATATACAGTGCACGTGCACTATGCAAAGCAGACGAGACGCAACTACAACTGAGCAGGATTAGCATGGCCGGGTGGGCTGGAGATGCGCAGTAGCTACGGAGTGGATTTCAGTGGTGGGGGAAGCGACTCCGGCGACTCAGTCTGTTGCCGCTCTCACTGCCGTGTGTATCGCTCCAGTCTACAGTGTACAGGGCCAGCTCGCTCCGCTACCGCTCCTCGGGCGGGGCGCGGGTGATCGGAGCGTCGAGTGAGCTAGAGAGAAATCGAGGGGGAGAGGCGAGAGATAAGAAGGACACAATATTTCAATATTGTTGTGGCTATTCCTCCTTCCGTGGTGGGGGGAGGGTTGTGGTGACACGGACACGGTAGTGCTGGGCGCGGACCGCTGAGATGTCTATCCATCAACTATCCCGTCTGCCAGTCGCTCGCTCAACTTTTGCGCTTACAATTACGAACTACCTAATCGTAGCTGCGTATGCCTTAACTGATTAACCACGATAACTAACGTGTAAAAATTACTTAGTAAAGGACAAAACAATATTTTCTAAATAAAACAATTTCAGATCTATTTTTGTCCTATATAAAAAATTCGATTGAAAAAATCGTAGCCGGAGGCTCCCCCTTCAAAAGCTGTGCCGGAGCGACGCTCCGGACCGCTCCGGCTCCACTACACCACTGCAATACATAATACTAAACTAGAACAATAACAGAAAATAACACTAATACGATTTCAACTAGGCACAAAGCTATAACATAATGTTCAAAATGACCTCTTTCACTGGTTGGTGGCAGAAGAATTTTATATTCATCATTCGCGCGCGTATGGGTAATGGTCTGAATTTATTTTCAAGGAAAAAATAGTACGCCACTGAGATGTGTCAAATTAAAAATTATTTTTGAATTTCTCGTATAATTTGTAACAAAAAATATATCTTGTCTTTTTTTATATGACGCGCCGTTTTTAAACAAAAAATAATACATTTTAACGCTTACAAAGTATTCGAGGTAGTTTCCATGAGGTTTCCATAAATATGCATAGAAACTTACTTCAAATACTTTGTAATCGTTAAAATGTTTTATTTTTTTGTATAAAAACGAACATATGAAAAAAAGATAAGATATAGTTTTTGTTACAAATTATACGAGAAATTCAAAAATGATTTTTAATTTGACATAACTCAGTGGCGTACTATTTTTCCTTGAAAAGAAATTCAGACCACTACCCATACGCGCGCCAATGATGAATATAAAATTCTTCTGTCACCTCTGAAAGAGGTTATTTTGAACATTTGTTGTAGCTTTTAGCCTAGTTTGAACCTTATTAGTGTTATTTTCTATTATTGCTCTAGTTTGGTATTATTGTATTAGATAGTTCTTGATAATGTATTAAAAAAATGAAAAATACGCGTTAGGATGTTTATTTTATTACATAAAAACGTTATATATAAAAAACATCATAAATTAAACGAGGAATCCAAAAATAATTTTTAGTTGGAATTATCTCAGTGACGTACTATTTTTTTCTTTAAAAAATTCAGACCATTACCCGTATGCGCGCCAATGATGAATACAAAATTTTATTGGTATGTCAAAAAAGGCGCAATAACTACCTCTTTAAACCCACCAAATTTCATTTTCATAGCTCAACCCGTCTTAGCCAACAAATAAATTGGCAGTTAGAAAGAAAAATTTCAACCCCCTGTATCTCCGAAACGAAGCATTTGCAGATATATGTTTATTAAGCAAACTGGCATTATTTTGTCATATAAAATTACCCCTTAAAGTTTGTCATACTTATTTAGAAACATTCTGTATATACAATACAAACTGATCCTTTTTTCAACATATAATTTTTATTTTAGGATAGTATGTATCAAAGAAAAACGTTTCCCTTGGCTGGGTCTGCCTAGCAACCTCAACTATGACACACTGTCGACGACACAACTGAAAACTTTACGTTTAGTAGCGCAATTGTCCGAAATGGTATTCTCAGTAATACCAACTGTTAAAACATACGACATAAAACCCTTCATTATCCTCCACTACTTAGTAACGATCAAATTGGCCATAGAACGGATGACACGTCTGTTTAATAAAAGAAAAGAGACCAAACTGAGCGATTTTCAAATGAGGAGTATCTTCATCCAGAATTTTTTCCTCAAAGAGATGGTAGCGAAGAATATTTTGCCAAAGGCTAATGTTGGCAAAACGTTTATTGACAGCATGATCGAAGTTATGACAATAGCGAACGAATTGGAGTATCCGGAGCCTTTGGATTGTGTGTGGTGTGGAGACAATATCCTTTTTGATACATTTTATGTTATAAGTGTTTTTATGGTATGTTTATTTGGTAAGTTAAGATGCATCTTGATGAGGTGTATATCATTATACAAAAAATGTTAACCAAAACGCCATATTCATTTTTCATTGCTTTGCCTGATTGTACACTTGATACACTTCTCCAAGAAATTACCGCATCACCTTAAAAATGAGTCATTTTTGATGTCTCGAATTTCTTAAACCTGTTGTCCGATTTAAGTGATTTTTTTAATATGTTATAGCCTTATTCCTTAACAATATCGATGTAATAATATTGTTGCTAGACAGATAAATTGCCGATATATACCGGGTGTACCAATCAAACTGGTTTTTTCTCAAAGTTCGCGTGACCTTGTGGAATATTCTAGCATTTATAAAATACTGAAATTAAAGCCCAACTATAGCCTCATGTTTTCTTAACATGCTGTTTTTGATTCATTCGCTTATGTTGGATAATAAAAAAGTTAGGTGCTTTAACAACTAGGCTTGTTTTTCGTCAATACAGGTTGTTTTTAAATAAGTATGGCAAACTTTAAGGGGTAATTCTGCATGAAAAAATAATGACAGTTTGCTTTATAATCGTATGTCCGCAAATGCTTCGTTTTCGATATACGAGGTGTTGAAATCGTTCTTACAAAACTAACGATTCATTTATTGCTCTAAACCGGTTAAAATATGCAAATGAAATTTGGTGGGTTTTAAGAGGTAGTAATTGCACATTTTTTGATATACAATTAGGAATTTAATATTCACCATTGGCGCGCATAAGAGAAATATGACCCTTATGTGCGCCAATGGTGAACATAAAATTCTTAATTTTATGTCAAAAAATGCACAATAACTACCCACCAAATTTCATTTGCACATCTCAACCGGTTTTAGAGCAATATATAAATCGTCAGTTTGTAAGAAAAATTTTATCATCCCCTATCTCGGAAACGAAGCACTTGGGGATATACGTTTGTAAAGCAAACTGTCATTATTTTTTCATGCAGAATTACCCCTTAAAGTTTGCCATACTTATTTAAAAACAACCTGTATTGACGAAAAACAAGGCTAGTTGTTAAAGTACCTAACCTTTTTATTATCCAACATAAGCGAATGAATAAAAAACAGAATGTTAAGAAAACATACGGCTATAGTTGGGTTTTCATTTCAGTATTTTATAAATGCTAGAATATTTCTCCGGGTGATGCGAACTTTGAGAAAAAATCACAGTTTGATTGGTACACCCTGTATACAATGACAATTTACCTGTTTAGCAACAATATTATTATAGCTATATTATTAAAGAAGAAGGTTATAAACATGTTAAAGAAATCACTTAAATCGGACAACAGGTTTAGGAAATTCGAGACATTAAAAATGACCAATTTTTAAGGTGTTTAAGGTGGTGCGTTAATTTCTTACTATTCTTTTTCTCATGATCATCTTTCAGTGCGTCACAGTTTTTCGATTTCTTTCTAACGCATTAAATTGTATGTGACAGAAAAAAGGCACGTCGGTGATTACATTTCGTCGGTGACATTTTTATAACATTTATTCTAGTTATTCTAGTTGTCGATAGATGGCGCCATAATAAAAAAATATTTTTTTTATTAGATAATAATATTACAAATATAATCTGTATAATTTATAAGACTATACAAATCAAAGAAAATACCATTTTATAAATGCGAGAAACACATTTGATTTGTTTTTATTCCAAATTGAAAATAAAATGTGACAACTGTCAGATTTAACTAAAATGTCATGTTAGAATAAATGTCATAAATGTGTATTATCACGGACTTACCCTTTTTCCTATCATTTGTTACGCACTGAAAAATGATCATGAAAAGGTCAATACTTGTTATATGCGTATTGTCCAAACTGCACCTCTACTACAGCGTAGATAGGACGATTTGGTCATCTTTATTTTTTATTGGAAACCATGGTCATATTTATTTGAACTTATTTCACTGTCGATCTGTCAAATATAGCCTATTTATAATTAGCGGGAAGAATAAAATTTTAAATGGAACAACAATTGCTCTAAGATAAGGTATTTTTCTTGGAAAAGTTTTTAGAATACCAACAGAAAGCATATTATACCGGGTGTCCACTTATATTTTCCCCCATTTTAACTGCCTATAACTTCTAAACGGCTCAAGATAGAAATATGCGGTTTTCACTTAAATGTTTTATTTTAGTAAAAGTTTTGTCTGAATGGATGGAATTTTTTATATCGCTTTCAAATACGAAATAAAAAATGGCGGATTTTTGAAAAGAACTTTGTTGACTTTTTTTTAATGGAACACCCAGTATATTCTTTTGTAAATTGAAAGAAAGGTCATTCACCTATCTAGCGATATAAAGTTTTTCAAAATCGGTTGTCAAATCACTAGTAATTAATTTTTAAAATGAGAGGTGCAACGTGGATATCACATACTTAGGTATGTGATTTCCACGTTGCACCTCTCATTTTAAAAGTTAATTGCTCAATCATTTGACAACCGATTTTAAAATTTTTTATATCGCTGGATAAATGACCGTTTTTTCAAGTTTTAGGTAAATGGCCATTTTTTACATCGCTTTTAAATAAAATATGGCGGATTTTTGAAAAAAAAAACGTTGTTGTCTTTTTTTATTAAAACACTCAGTATATTTTTATGTGTCTTGAAAAAACGGTTATTTACCTCTCCAGCGATATAAAATTTTTTAAAATCGGTTGCCAAATGACTGAGCAATTAATTTTTAAAATGAGAGATGCAATGTGGAAATCACATAACATAATATCATTTTGCTCAGTTATGTTATTTAGGTATGTGATATCCACGTTGCACCCCTCATTTTAAAAATTAATTAATCAGTGATTTGACAACCGATTTTGAAAAACTTTATATCGCTGGATATGTGAATGACCTTTCTTTAAATTTACAAAAAAATATACTGGGTGTTCCATTCAAAAAAAGTCAACAAAGTTTTTTTCAAAAATCCGCCATTTTTTATTTCGTATTTGAAAGCGATGTAAAAAATTCAATCCATTCAGACAAAACTTTTACTAAAATAAAACATTTCAGCGAAAACCGCATATTTCTATCTTGAACCGTTTAGAAGATATAGGCAGTTAAAATGGGGGAAAATATAAGTGGACACCCGGTACAGTATGGTGCAAATGAAAGGAATAAATTCGAAATTTCGTAATCTGGCGACTCTAAGAAAAAATTCCGAAACAGGTCGATTTTTGTTTTTAAATTCTGATTTTTTGGCATATATACCATATTAGTGACCTCATCCGTCTGGAAGTGATGACGTAATCGATTATTTTTTTAAATGGGACTAGGGGTCGTGTGATAGCTCATTTGAAAGGGTACTAAATTCTCTATTCAGCAATATACACATTGACATAATTATTTATACAGGGTGGACAACATTTTTTTTAATTATATTAATTGACAATAAAAAGAATGTATATATGTAATTTATTTAATTCAAAATACATTTTACTGCTGTCCGAAATAAGAAAAAATGTTTATTTCACAAATAAATATTGCTTTTCGTTTAAATTAAATGTTCAAACTTAAAAAAGGCAGGTGGTTGGCTTGGACATTGAATTTAAGCGAAAACCAATGTTTATTGGTGAAATAAACATTTATTTCTGTTTTTTGACAACAGTAAAATGTATTTGGAGTTAAATAAATTACATACATTCGTTTTTTTTGTCAATTAAATTAATTAAAAACAAGCTGAAAATGCGAGCATTATCATAACGAAAACTTTGTTTATATACTATGTATTTAAATTCATAATATAGAAAATTGCTATAGAAATGGTGTTTAGAATTAAAAATTATGTTTTAATGTGCAAGTATATCATTCTAATTTAAATGTTGTGAACTATAAAGATACTTTACTCGAAATTCATATTTTTTTACATACCTCGTATAAAATTAATAAAATTTGATTCATGATGGTTGCATCATAAATCATAGACCAAGAAGAGATTTTTATGAAGAATAACTTTTCTTCGTCAAATTAAAAATACAAGAGTTATAAATGAAAATGATGTTGGTATCCATAATTTGAGAAAATTCGTCAAATATTTTTTTCCATTAGAAGGATGTAATTTCATATATCAGAACATATTTTTTTATTCCAAACCACATTTTAAATAACAATTTTCCAATATTGTAAAATAAATAATACATACATGATAAAGATACTTTTTACTGATGAACTTTACTTGGATCTACAGACCGAGCGAGTCTCGTAAATTCCACGACTTTGCGCCACGCTTCACGCAACCGTATTTGCGTACTTGTGTTTCGAGTTGTGTGGTCGTGCGCTGGTCGAGTGGAGTTATAATTTACCAAATTTAAATATAATCGTTTCTACTGATTCATTATTAATATAGTATAATATGTATTATTGCTTTCAAAATATATTCAAATTGTATTTTTATAAAATGTCATTTATATTTTATTAATAGCTAAATAATTTAAAATCAAGTATATTCAAATGGGAAATAAGCCACAATTTTACCTAAAAATGATTTTATTAACGTTTCGACGCCCAAGTCGGGTGTCGTTGTCAAAATACAAAATAATACTATTTTGACAACGACACCCGACTTGGGCGTCGAAACGTTAATAAAATCATTTTTAGGTAAAATTGTGGCTTATTTCCCATTTGAATATACTTGATTATAAAAATGCCACAAGAAAATAGCTTCAGAACAACATCAAATAATTTAAAATTTAGTTTGACATTCACGAAGTGTCAAACTCAAATGTAAATAATAACATTTGCTTTGCTTAACAAATTCAGATTAAAAAAGCAGCCTACTTCCTAATCAAAGATTTCAGCTGACGTTTAGTGCGTGGTAGGAAATAACCGGATTGTGACGTCACATTTTAGATTTTGAGGTCGATTATCTCGAAGACGGTTAGAGATATCGAAATGCCGTTTTCAGATTTGGATTCAGAAAACAAAACTACATAGGAATCCATCGATACATCTGCTCTAAGTATTGCAAGAGCGGCAACGCAATAACACACAGACTTTTGCAAATTTATAAACGAAAAGTTTTCGTTGAAAACATTTTTTGGTCACCACATTTTTGGTCAGTATATATGCCAAAATATTGTAATTTAAAAATAGAAATCGACCTGTTTCGGGATTTTTCCTTAACATCGCCGGTTTACGAAATAACGAATTTATTCCTTTCATTTGCACCATACTGTATAAACAATCACAAACAGATATTCTTATAGGACCTCTATGCTCTGTTGCCAAATTTCAATGTTCTGGAAAAACGTTTCCATTTGAAGTTCCAATATTGAATTCCAACATTTTTTCTTAACACAATAACACAGATCTTAGGTCCGGTATGTTTTCCTCCTCACGTAGACAGCCGTTGCTGCATTTCGATGATGCCGATATTCGTGGTAGCCGAGTACAAATGTCCTTATTGTAAATCCCTGGCGCATAAGCAAATCGAAGAAGAACATTCACGGATATATTGCCCCTATTGCGACGTACTTATGGAAAGAATTGTTATGGCCGATGAACAAATTCTGGAAAAGTGCCGGCTCTTCGAAGTTGAAACGTCAAAGCAAAAGCTAGATGTTTGTTTCGCGGATTGTTTGAAAGAAGAGATTGATGTTAACGAAATTGAAGAAAATGATACGGAGTATATTATTTTCAGCGATAGCGATGAAGAGTCGTCTGACTCTATGAAGGAACTTTATAACGAATTTTCAAAAGCTGGGATCAACGACGAAGACGACTAGTTGGTGGAGTTGTTTCTTTTTAAAGGTAATAACATTTTACGTAGAAATAAATTATATTTGATGAAAAGCAATATTTATTCTTTTCAAAAATGATATTAAAAGTACGATGTTATCGCGGTTTATAGACCTTGATTCAGACCTGAAGTGACAACAAACGAAGAAACAAATATTGAAGAAGCAGAGGTAACGGAAGCATTAAGGAAATTAAAAAATAGAAAATCGCCAGGAGAGGACAGAATATCGAATGAACTACTAAAGTATGGAGGACAAGACCTGACCAAGCAATTATTAAAACTAATCCAAAAAATAATAGAACAAAACAGAATACCACAAGAATGGAGATCAAGCATCCTAATACCTCTCTTCAAAAAGGGAGAAAAATCGGACCCGGAGAATTACAGAGCAATTAATTTATTAAACACAACACTAAAATTAACGACCAAAGTGATAACAAACAAACTGAATAAAATTATAACATTAGCAGAAGAACAACAAGGTTTTAGGTCGGGAAGATCATGCACCGACGCTATATTTATAATGAGGCAGATTCAAGAAAAATCGTTAGAATACAACAAACCGGCATACTTATGTTTTGTGGACCTTAAGAAGGCATTCGACAGGGTCTAATTAAAGGACGTTATCCATTTATTATACACAAGAGAGGTACCTCTAGGAATAATTAAAACGATCGAAAATATCTACCAGAACAACACAATAAAAGTAAAAGTAGATGAAGGACTAACTGATCCAATTGAAGCTGGCAATGGGATAAGACAGGGAGATTCCCTGAGTCCTCTGTTGTTCAACCTGATCATGAACGAAATAATAAAAAAAGTAAGAACAAAAAAAGGATACTAAATGGGAGAAAAACAACTTAAAATAATCTGCTATGCAGACGACGCAATACTAATCTCTCAAAGTGAAGATGATTTACAACGTATGCTGCACGAATTTAATATAACCGCTAGAAAATTTAACATGTTAATTTCCCCAAAAAAGACTAAATGCATGGTTATAATAGCAGATCTAATAAGGTGTAAATTAGAGATGGAGGGTCAAATAATAGAACAAGTCATGGAGTTTAAATATCTAGGCAGCACACTATGCAGCTACGGAAAGCTCGAAACAGAAGTGGAAGATCAGGTGAATAAAGCAAACAGAGCCGCAGGTTGCCTGAATGAAACAATATGGAAAAATAAAAACATCGGAAAAGAAGTGAAAGGCAGAATTTACAAAACAGTCATCAGACCAATAATGACATACGCGGCAGAAACACGACCTGATACAGAAAGGACAAAAAGAATGCTAGAAACAGCAGAGATGAAAACATTGCGAAAAATCGATGGTAAGACGATGTGGGATAGAGCTAGAAGTGCAGATATACGAAGGAGATGCAAGGTGGACAACATTAATAACTGGGTGAAAAGCAGAAGAGTAGAATGAAACGACCACATAAGCCGAATGACAATAAATAGAGTAGTAAGGACGGCGAGAGACGGTTCCCCAATAGGAAGACGATCAGTGGGAAGACCACGAAAAAGATGGAATGACAACTTACTGGAGGCACATTGAAAAACAGACAGAGGAATGTCTATATAAAAAGAAGAAGAAGAAGAAGATTCAGAATTGTTTCGTTCTGACGTGTCGTCTGCAACTACGACGTTGTCAAATATTTTCAAGCATTGGCTAGTTTATCGTACAACGGAACGGGATGACAACGTGGACGTGCGCCGTCTATTGTTCTAAGGAACGTGTCGTACACGTGCCGTCGTAAGATAAATTGAGCTTTAATCGTAGCATCGTAATTACAACCAGATATCAAAAAGTTCAAATCTCAAACTATATTTGACGAGTAGTACATTAGTGGAATATTAATAATATCGAGAATACAAGAATACAGTGCTGAAGAATGTGAGGTATATAAGTCACAATTATTTTTTCTAAAATTTATTATCGTTAGAGAATTTATAAGCAGTCGTTGATGTACTGTGACGACATAAAAATGTTATTCATGATGTGCAAAGGACTTGAGAGAAAATAATGTATACTTTACTAAATTTACAATCAAGATGCAGTAGAAATAAACAAACCAAGAGACATTAAATGCTACGACGAGCACTCCCGAATCATAATTTACAATGTATCAACTTTAGAAATCATGATTTGGGATTTACAATGTATATACATTGTAAATTATGATTCGGGAGTGCTCCTAGTAGCATTTAACGTGTCTTGGTTTGTTTATTTCTACTGCATCTTGATTGTAAATTTAGTATATATGTATTTTAGGTGAATAATAATTAGTGATGTATGGAATGGAATAAGCTGGTCTATTATTAAAAATCGACCGAAGAAATATACGAATATCAAAACCTGAGATGTATAAGTTAAAATTCTAATACCAGAGTTTGAGAAGATGAAAACTACTGGAATAATATTAAAATATTACGAAAATCATTGTTGAACTACCAGAATACAAATGTGTACAGTAACAGTCGAATTAATACGCAAAATGGAATATTATTAAGAAAACAATCGTTGTTATATTTATTTTTATAACTTGTGATAAATATGTTTAAGATAAAGAGTATTGTTGTTTTAATTATTTATTTCCTCCGAACAGGGAGAAGTTGGTTTTTTGCGGTTTCCCAACTTCATTGCACAATTATACCTGTTCGTCCCAAGAAAATAGCCGCAACTATTTTCTCCACTCGAACGCACACTGTCCACGCTGCGCTCAAAGCCACCTCCTGACCGCCGACGAGGGACGCAGGTTCGCCTGTCGTTGTACAATGGTTTCTAGGGAGACTGGTCGAGAGCAAAGCACGGACAGTACACGTAAATGTCTATGGAACCAACAACAATCCATCAAACTTTCTTCTCTGTTGACTTCTGGCCTTCTGGACACCACCGTCCGGCATAACCCAGGATCCAAGAACACCAGGACACGGCGCTTGCCCTAGTGTGTTTTTCGGACTGTTTGCTTTTGCTGCCAACACTAAACATTCACCTCAAACCCTGAAGAGGACAAAATCCTAAACGGGGAAGCACATTGAACGCATTTCTTCTGAACATTATCCAGACAAGCAAATCAAACAATGTAGTAGTAATTTATTTCCTTTTCAGTTTCATAAAATTATTTACATTGAATGTGGTTAAATACTTTCCAGTCGTAACTTTCTTTATTAAGAGTGAGATGGAACATAATCTGAGTAATTTCTACTCCGTATTAATGAATTTTCTTAGTGCTAATTTTCTTACTGCCTCAGAGTAGATTTTCCGATTTTTAACGATTTTTCCATACAACCTATCGGGTCCCGGTGAATTCGTAACTATTTTAATCCCCCATCCTAATTACAGGCCAACTGACAACTCTGGCCCTCAGGTAGTTTTTCGATAACCCATCAACTACAGGTGAATTTTTAACTTTCATTTTTTAATAGTTCTTAACTATGTTGATAATCTATTACCGGTATTCCATATATGTTCCTGTATAAACTACCATCTTTGAAGGTGGTGTAAAAGGTATTCATCATTTATGTATTGTATCTTGTAAGAGTTATTAGAGAATATCCAAATAAATTTGGTTAAAATGGCTGAAATTCTTATAACAGATTTCGTAATTAGTGAACGTTGGTGTAGGTTATTGGTGGTAAATGATTTTAAATTTTACTTAAAGAAAGTAGAAAAGTGAAAAACATTTATGGTACTGTTTCGAATTCACCTGTAGAAAGTTTCGAGTTGGCCGGGTCAGGTAGTAGAAAAGTTACGAATTAGCCGGTATACATTTTGATTTGAAAATGTTTGTCATTAAAAGTTGCGAGTTGGCGCGTGTTCAACCTATCCACAGAAGATGTGACGCATATTCCCCTATAATCATTTGGGTCTTTTTTGATTCCTCTGTTGCATTTGTTAAATATTTACCTTAATTCTTATATTAAGGTAGAAGGGGGGTGTTTTAGCAGTTCTTTAGGTATGTCTCTAGAGCCAATTGCTCTGTTATTTTTTATCATTTTTGACGCATTTCTTATTTCGCTTTCCGATAAATCTGCAACTTGTGTTTGTCTGTCTTTTATTTTATAAGTTGGGGAGTATATAGACATATTTGTTCTTGTAATAAGTCTTGAGTAATATTTTACCCATTCGTCCATTTGTACTAGTAAGTACTGATAATTTTCATGGATATTTTATCTGAAGTTTCTCAACGTTTTCCATGCCTCCCTTGCTTTTGAGCTTCTCATTAAGCTATCTATATCTTTACACATTTATTGCTTCATAATTTTGCCTTTAGTCTTCTTGACTCCCTCTGTGGTCAGCTACCTTTGGTAAGCTTACTTCTTGTCTTTTATTTGGTTTTCTATCTTTGTTGTCCAACAATATTGTTTTAAAAACACCTTATGTTTCATTTCGATTTAGAGATGATCCACTATTCGTATCCATACGTTCGTTTCGGTCTCTAGACCTCTTCAGCACAACCACTTTCTGGTAACATCCTTAATCTCTGCATTTTACAATGTATAAGACAAGGAGATGAAAGGGACTCTATAATATGCAGTCATATTCCATCTATTCCAATATGGTTTTTTGTTGTTATAAAACCTTTACTTGCTCCTTTAATGTCATTGATGAGGGCATATGCTACTATTATGACGGCATAGGTATTATCTTCCTTTACTTTGACACATATGTATATTATATATTTTTCTTATTGTTGCAGGCACATGACTTTTTGCTCTTTGAACTTTATTTACTCCGCTGTAATAATGAACATATTCTTCTATTATTTCGCTTCCTTGACCCTATTCCTTAATTTCAATAAATACCACTATGCCATTTTAGACCTGGATCCCGCGTAAGAAAGAAAAGTTGATTAATAGCAAGCTGAAAATTTGTTAATAGCTTAACGGTGTCTAGTCGGACAAACTTTGATGCACGGGAACACTGGAACGGGGGAAGTTTTAACTGTGGAGCATGATAAACGTGTCGTCCTGACAAGTTTATGATTGTGAAAAATAGCAAGTTGTTTTTAAGTTTATTCGATAACCAACGTTATGTAATATATGCGAAAATGTTTGTCCGACAAAAATGTTGGGCATTTTAACGAGTCCGACACGTGGAACATGTCACATCACAGGAATTATGTTGGTGATGAATAGCAGTCTGATTTTTGCATGAGAGTTTAATGAAAGGTTAAAAAAACAATTGGAAGTTCTGTCCAACAAAATTAATGGGAAGTTTTCGTAGTCGGACATTCTAAACAGGTAAGATATAGACAAAAATGCTGGTGATAAATAGCTTTCCGACAAAGACGAAATTTAATTAAGTAAATTATTCCTTACCAAGAATGACTGTTGTCGGAAAAAAATATGGGGTAGATTTTGTAGTCGGACAATTTAAAAAAATAATTTTTGAAATTTCAATAAGGGGCGATTATTCTATGTCAAAAGTACCTGCAATCAATTACAATCGATATCTTTCGATTTATGTCAACATCATTTAGATACCTCACTGTAATACATTTATAGTAGATCAGGCAAATTATATTATGGATTGAGTGGTCTAGCTATCTTTGTCTGCCACATTCGCGGGATCGCTTGGTTAAAAGAGATAGATAGACCACCTATCGACTTTTTGCACTGTATTCCCTGTCTACCCTTATGTCTATGAATACATTTCCATTTAAGAAAAACTGTGACTTTTGACAATAATTCATAATAAATTGCAATCGTAACTTCAAATTTAAACTAATCGATTTATTTTGGCAGCAAATTATTTCTTGCCATGTGACATATTAATTACATTATTTTTTCATTTGTAGAAAGTTGAGAAAAATTACGTTATACAATTTTAGTAATAATTTATTTAGGTACCCTTTTTCAATCAAGCAAAGCATTATAGCACGAAGAATGATATTCAATAGAACTTTCACAATTATCTGGCAACTGAACCTCATTGAATTGATGACCAAGTATTTTACTAACTTTGTAAAATGTTCGAAAATTACTCAAAAATGTTCCGTTGAATGGTTTCACTTTTGATTTGGCGACTTAAAATTTAAACTGTTGACACTCAAAAATAGACACAAAAACACTCCATAGTTAATATAAATTTTAATTTCCAACACACGTGGCAAACAGAAACAGAAAGACCATGTACTTTCAAATACTACTTTGTATAGCACAAAGTGTCACACTGACAAATGCAGCCTTCCAATACATACTTCTAAGCATAATGTGTCATATTTACGTCTATTCTTATAAGCACCGAAGTTTTAGACTCTTCACATTTTTCAATGTCGTTTACAGGGTTAAGATTTGAGTATGGAAAAAAATGTATACAACGTTTTTTGTAGGAAATTTTCCGTACTTTCTGATGCGCCTAATTAGAAAACCCTAAGAGATTGCTTTCACAGGTTCTTTGACATTTTTTATTGTCATTTTGAGAAAATCTAGAACAAACTCCACCCAAAAAAATAATTGTTTTGCAATATATACATGCATTGATACTTACCTCACTGTTTTTGGATTGTGCATGTATATATATATGCACATGCAAATATGTGAATATAAATAATAATATACAACTAAAATAGCTTTATCAATATGTGAATTATAAATAAGTCATTCTGAAAAAATGTTTTTTATTTATTTCCTTCGATTTGCCCAAACTTTGTGTCCGACATATAACTTTTTGCGTTACAAAATATAATTTGTAGATAAACAAATCAAAATTAGCTTGCTATTTATCACCAACATTTTTGTCTATATCTTACATGTTTAGAATGTCCGACTAGGAAAATTTCCCATTCATTTTGTCCGACAGAACTTCCAATTGCTTTTTTAACCTTTCATTAAACTCTCATGCAAAAATCAGACTGCTATTCATCACCAACATAGTTCCTGTGATGTGACATGTTCTACGTGTCGGACTCGTTAAAATGCCCAACCTTTTTGTTGGACAAACATTTTTTCATATATTATATAACGTTGGCTATTGAATAAACTTAAAAACAACTTGCTATTTTTCACCATCATAAACTTGTCAGAACGACACGTTTATCATGCTCCACCGTTAAAACTTCCCCTGTTTCAGTGTTCCCGTGCATCAATGTTTGTCCGACTAGACACCGTTAAGCTATTAACAAATTTTCAGCTTGCTATTAATCAACTTTTTTTTCTTATGCGGGATCCAGGTCTATTTTCCATTGTTTTAGTTCCGTAAGAGTTTCTTGATATTTATTGTTTATACTCTGTACATTATCCAAGTATTGAATATGTATCAAATATTGAAAGACACAACTAAAAAATTAAATATTTAATGGCGGCACTAGCATTTACAAAGAATTAACAGTTAAAAATAAAACTGACCTGAGAAAATAAAAAGAATCTGAGCGATTAAAAAAAATAAAATTAATTTTCAGCATCTTGTTTTAGTTTCTTTACATAAATATCATACTCTTTCAAATTATTTTTCATGTTATCAATGTCTTGTTCTAAAACACTAATCCTAGACATCAACATACTTATTTCTTCGCCGTTGATGGTTTCGTTCGCAATCAAGGCACCAGGTGGCGCTTCCCTTTTGGCCAGTATGTGCCTTCTTTCAGTTCTGAAGTCAACGTGACAACCTCTCTCTGATCTTTCAAAATACTGACAATCTGCAAAGCATTCGTACCAAAACCGCAAATCCACTTTTGGTGGCTCGTCACAGCTAACGTATCCTCCTTGGACTTCTGGTAGTCTAAAGACATCTCTGGTTATTCTGGTAATATTATCACCGTTGTCACAAATGGCTCGGGCAAGATTAAATTGCTTGATTTGAGCTAACTGGTCTGGTTTGAAAACTGATGGATTTTCGTAGTAAAAACGGTCGCCGTCTCTGAGACGTTTGAATTGCTCGATCAAGATGCATTGGAAAAGTGGACCTACTTTTCCTCCATCAATCTGATCTTCCAAAATTCCTAAAAAAGATAGACATTAGTAACTAAACATATGCCAAAATGCGGTCATTAAACGACAAGAAACAGACATATCACTACTTGAAAAATAAGACATGAGGAAAAGAAAAAATAAAACACATTCATATAGCGTAACTGTGGTCAATAATGCGTCTAAAAGTGTCGAACAGCGTTGAATGCATTTCAAAAAACATTGGGCTGGGGGGAGATTTTTACGGTTTTTTTTTACAAAAAAAAAGGACCAACTTTATTTTGAGCGTAACTTACTTTTGATGCTAGAAACTTTTTAGAAAACAAAAATAAAGGTTTTTTTAAACACTTTAAAAACGTTGTGATTAATTTTCCCCGAAAAGTGCTTCATTTTTTGGTTATTTCACGTTGAAAAATTCGATTTTATTAACTCTGCTTCTACTGCGTCTACAGACTTTATATATATACCGTTTTTTTTTTCACTTTTTCATAAGCTATATTTTGCTGAAAATTTTTTTTTTTTCGATAAAATACTTTTTGCGATATTTTTTTTATTGAAAAATGAACATATTCACTCTCAAATAACTCGACAAGTATTCACTTAGTGAAAAAACCCTATAGAACAAAAGTTCCTTGGAATCAATAGTCAGTTCAGCCAATTCCGGACTTATGACAAAAGCACACATCGGCACAATATCACTTTTTTTTTCTATGATATGTTAGCTATGTGCATGCCAAATTTCATTATGTCAATCCAAGCGGTTATTTAAAATTTACAGCAAAAACCGTCAGCAAAAGGACTAAAACACGAGATATTACGTACTTTTACTATCTTTCACATCGATGGTTAAGAGCGCAGATATAGTATGTCCAAATATCTTAATTATTGAGGAGAACGTTTTGAAGTTTTCGCGTTACTTTTTGTTTGATACTGCTGATATACCGTTATATCATAATGTTTGGGTAATAAGTTCGGGTATCATTATTAGCTTAATGTAGATATTTTTTAAAATATTATGTATTATTGGGTTAAAAAATATTTTTTTTGAAAATGTGTATGGACATACAACATAAGGTATGTTACTGCATGCCCGGACAAACAGTATTTACAGCCATGATAAGTTTGATCGCGTGAGCACTAATATTGTATGTCCCAAAACATACTATGTCTGTACACTTCCAAACGGACATAAAATATCTGTGCAAGTCGGTTTTTAGTACAAATGAGAAATACTATATTTTGGCAAGGCCGTTTAACCCATTTACAATCATTCTGGACTTGCAATAATTATGCAGAACATTCATATGACCCTACTGAATATTTTTATAATGTTATCTTAAAATCAGCAAAAAGTGGACATACTATATCTGTGCTCTTAACCATCGACATGTAGTTTAATTAATGTGTGTATGTCTGTACTACGTTACTAATACCCGACGTTACCCGAATACGTTACTTTAACCCGACACTCAAATGTAGGAAGAAAGAACGAGATTCCACAGTTCAGCCCAATGCCACAGCCCCCTAGCGCACTAGAAAAGAAGAAGAAGTATACAACATATCAAAGGTACCGTAATATAATCGTAATTTACATACACACGCAAATGAATTGATAAATTTACATTTAACTTATTTCATTATAAAACATAAGAACCAGCACCGTTAAATTAATATGATAGATGTAACTAATTTATTCATTGGTCCTTTGAGCAGGATTTGAAATTTAAACTAAATATATACGAAATGCATAAGAAAATTATATGTGGAAGGAGAGAGCATACATACTAAATTATAAACAAAATTGAAGAAATAATGTAGGACGCCTCTTGAAAAGATGAAGTAAAGTTTGATGCCAACAAGTACGTAAACTGTGGAATAAAAGAGAGGAAGAAGATTATTAAAGTACATCGAAATTATCAACGGTAAAGTACATGTTCATAAGTTGAACTTTGCCTTGTTTTTAAAGAAGAATAGTCTCAAAGGCAACAGTAGGCGATAGCCATTGATATCAATATGGAACATATTATGTTCCACAAAGTTAAACATAAAACTCATGGAATGTCTAAAGAGAAAAGGACTTGACAAAAATGATATTAACATAGTGAGAAATCACTATTTAGTCGAGGAAATGAAGCATTTTGGCTCGCAATTTTTTCATCCAGCATGGATATACTTGAAATTTTCACAGAAGGTAGGGAATAGTCCAAGGATCATTTTCTATATCATGCCTACGCTAAAACCTTGGGGGTGGTTGCCACCCCATCTCGGGGGGCGGGAATTTTTTTATTACATTTTAACCATGTAAATCGATGTAAAAGGTAATTCTAAGAAAAAAAGGTTTTTACATTTTCTTCGTAAAACTAATATTTTTCGAGTTATTCGCGCTTGAAAGTAACAGTTTTTCGATGAAAAAATCGACTTTTTTAGAGGGTTTTTTGAGAATACCTCGAAAAATATACATTTAATCAAAAAAACTGTAGATATCAAAATTGTATCTTTTAGTAACACAAACCAAACTCTTTTTCTGTAATATCTTTAAGACCAATAAAAACCGAGATACGGCACGTTAAAAGTTAGCTTTTTTCGTCAAAAGCATAATTTGAAATATTCAAAGTAAAATAACGGAAAAACTTTGCATTTTTCGAGGAAAACTCAAATAATATTTTTTCAAGCATGCAGTTAGGCCTTTCAAAAAATAATAATAAAAAGTTTCTAGCCTGAAAATTAAGCGACTTATGATCAAAAAAGGTCGGTACCTGCTTTTCTCTATGAAAAAATCAGTGAAAACAGCCCCCTAACTACCCTCCTAATTAAAAATTGGTCTTCGCCTTTCTGTAATTCCTTTTTATATTTGTATTTATCAATACACCCAAGAAGTTTGACCTATTTAAAAGGGCTAATTTTAGAAAAATTAGAGTTTAAAGAAAAATTAATTTTTTGGAATTTCCAATTTTTCACCATTTACTGCAAAATATCTCCGAAAATACTGGAGATACGAAAAAAATGATAGACTACTAAATTGTAGCTTTTTAAATAGCTAAAATTCCCTTGTGCATAGATTTTCATTACAGTGAACAGTTAGCGAGATATAGCTGTTTAAAACCTCTATTTACGAGCAAACACCCCTTATTCGAGCCCTTTAAACCCACCCTAATTAAAAACTAAGGGATCTTACGGAATTTAGTTTACACAGTCTTATAACTCTTTAAGAATCCTACAAAATAATTTTTGAAAAAACTTTTTATCGCCAAAAATGAAGGAGCTGTGTTTATAAAACGACGTTTTTTTTTTCGAAAAATTCGGATAAGTCCGCTTATGGATAGTTTTCAATGTATGTATAATACCACAGAACCGGTTCGTATACTGAAAGATGACTAAAACACTATGTGTATTTGCATTTGTACATATTTGTAAATTCGTATTTTTGTGTAAATAAATGTTTTTGTAATTCTTTAATTCTACTTTTTTTCTGTATAGATCTATTAAAATATCTACTTATAAAAACTGTAATGTCATTAACGGTGGTTTTCAAGGGTTGAAATATTATATTATATCCTAAAGTATAAAACAATAATTATTTAACCAATCAAAACCAAATTTTACCCATATTAAAGTTTACAATGTTTTTATATAATTTTTGACAATAAGGGGTAGTTTACACCCCTAAAAATAATCAACGCCCTTAAGCATGATATAAAATATGAAGTACAGGGTGAGATGATGCTAATCCCAAATTTTTATGTAAATCGATGCAAGCCGAAATTATTCTTTTAGGATAAGTAAATTTTTTATATATAGCTCCAACAAGGGTGGTTTTAAGGGTTGAAATATTATGATAGTATATCTTAAAGCATAAAACAACTAAAATTATTTTATAATTTTTTAGAATTAGGGGTAGTTTTCACCCTTAAAAAACCAAAAGCGTACAACGGCTCAATATAGGAAATGAACTAGAGGGTGTAATGAGCCTAATTCCAAATTTTTGTACAAGTCGATGCTGGGCGAAAAAATTGCGAGGTTTTGCCATTTTTTCAGTTTCATTTCCTCGACTAATTGGAACCAACAGGCTGTTGTAACATTAGACGGTGATAACACGGATGCGCAACAGATAAGTAGAGGAGTGAGACAGGGCTGTGCACTTTCACCATTACTATTTAATATACACTCCGAAGAGTTATTTACACAAGTTATTGAAAACAGCACAGAAGGCATCAAGTGGTGAAAATATAAACAAAATTCGTTATGGCTACGTAAAGACCTGCAGACGTTACTAAACACAATTTGTGATACTGGGGAACAGTTTGGTTTAACAATAAACAAAAAGAAAACAAAAACCATGGTGATCAGTAAGAGGAGTAAAGTCGTAACAAGGATCCATATAGAAAATGAAGATATCGAACAAGTGGACAAAATAAAATACTTAAAAGTCTGAATAACGGAAGATCTAAATTCGAAATCAGAAGTTCGATCAAGAATAGAGCAATCAAGAGCAGCCGTTTTGAATATGATGAAATTTCTGAGTAACTAAATATTCAATCTGCAAATCCGATATCGCATGGTAAAATGTTATATCCACTCTTTTCTTCTTTATGATGTCGAAGCTTGGACTGTTAATGATGACTTAATGAGAAAGATGGAATCTTTTGGGATGTAGCTTTTTAGGAGAATATTAAAAATACCATGGACCGATCATATTACGAACGAAATGATGTTGCACAGAATGGGAAGAGACAGAGAACTTTTGACCACCAATAAAAAGAGAGAAACACCATACTTGAGGCACATACTTAGAAATGATAAGTACGAGTTATTACAGCTGATTATGAAGGGTAAAATTAACGGAAAAAGGAGTCCTAGTAGATGACAAATGTCCTAGCTGAAAAACATTCGCGACTGGACCGGGTTAAACACACAGACGGTTTTAAGAAAAGCAGGAGATAGAGACGAATTTGCAGTGGTTATAGCCAACCTTCATTAGTGGAGTCGGCACTAGAAGAAGAAAAAAAAACATAAAATGCAAATATTTTTATGATTAAACACAACATAAAAATATTCTGATAAACTTACCTCCAACAAACACGTCGATGTTTCCAGGATGACCATACAGCTGTTGCAGTTTTCTCCTAACATTCGCATCACTAATGTCATATCTTAGATCGTCGAAGCTGTTTACGGGTGTCATATTACAGAACTTCCTGTACTCAAGGTACTCAGGTAGAGCATGATCCCTTCCTCTATGTACATTCATTGCAGCCAGATCAAGAGCAACGGCATGGGCTGCTTGGAAGAGTGTCTCCGTCAGTTCTGAGTTTAGATTTTCGTCTGATTTTTTTATTTTCGCGGCGACAGTGAAGAAACCTACAATTTTAAAATTAGGATATTTTTTGAAGATGCGGGTGGTGTTCTACAGATTTTAGTTTTTAGGTGTCCCAACAAAAAATCCAAGAGACAAATCTGGTTACCGAGGAGGCCATTCGATGCTGCCTCTTCTCCTAATCCAATCCCGTTGAAAAATAACCACAAGAATTGGCCGCAGGAAGATCCATAGACAGAACTGTAAGAAATTTGGGAGGTTTACGTTCTACTTTGGATGCAGAAGGTTGAATGATGATATTGAAGTTCTTGGAGCATATGACCAGAACAAAAATAAGTTAAGTAGGTACTTAAAATATTTTCACGTAAGACTTAAGAGATAATCAGTTATAGCTGAAGTAAAGAATCAAGAAGTAAAGTTACAAATCTAAAACAAGTGATCGTGGAGTAATATCAAATACAATATTACTTACCTCGAAGTAAAGGATCGATTCCTCCCTCTTCAACGAGCCTCCAAGGCGAGAAAAACGCCTTGGAAAGCGGCAAATTTCCTTCCCTGATCGGTTTAAAATCGCTGTTCAATCTGTGCAAAACCGGATTTATCAAAGTGTGACCAAAACGTAAGGCAGCAGTAGCGAACACATTAGAAATAGAAGGGTTAATATTGGGATTGTAACCTTGGTACTCGCCCAGCTTCTCCATTCCCTTTTTTCCTATGATAATAGGCAACCACTGTTTGTAAGTAACGTGTTGCATGGAAGCTCCTACTATCTTACGAGCCTCGTGGTAGAGCTGATCTGTATCCCAGTGGGGGTTCATAATTTTAAGTTCTTTGGCTATCCTGTTATGCTCTCGCAGCCAGATGGTGTGCATTGCTAGAAGTCCTACTTGCTCGTTGGCTCTTATATCTCCAGCTACGAAGCAGTTTAAAGTGCTTTCTGTGAGATTGCGTCTGCAATCAATTCCTTGATTTTCGGCGTATGGTAACAACGCCTTTTTGCCTAAAATAAAAAAGTAGAGATAACTCTTTCTCTACGTTTAATGGAACAGCAGTGTCTTAATGTGAATTCGTTAGAGCTTTACCTGGAAAGATGGGTCCTTCCCTCAATCGTCCCCAGTTAGTGTTGTGGTCTCTTAAATTACTAGCCAACTCTTCTGAAAATCCGTATACTTGTGAAGCGTCAATGTAAGAGGTTAACTGGTTGATCTGTTCTCTAGGTTGTATGGAATCGAAAAAGACGGAAGTCATTCCAGATCCGCATATGGATGAGGTTCGGATAAAATCTATGCATCGTCTACAAAAAATCAAAATGTAGTGAAAAATTGAATTAAAAAAATTATATTATCATTTACAGGAAATATTTGTGTAGAGACACTTAGGTCCAGTATTTCGCTATCCATGATGATTAATACACTAAGCATCAAAATTAACGCACCACCTTAAAATGGGACATTTTTGATGTCTCGTATTTCCTAAACCTGTTGTCCGATTTTAGTGATTTTTTTAATATGTTATAGCTTTATTCTTCAAGAATATCGGTGTAATAATATTGTTTCTAAACACATGTGTCTAAGTGTCATTGTATACCGGGTGTAACAATGATAGTGTGTTTTTCCTCAAAGTTTGGAACACCCTGTGGAATATTCTAGCGTATATAAAATATTGAAATTAAAACTCAACTGTAGCCTTAGGCTTTCCTAACATTTTTATTTTTGGTTCATTCGCCTATGTTGGATAATAAAAAAGTACTTTATTAACTTTAACAACTAGCAACGTTCTTCATCAATACAGGGTGTTTCTAAATAAATGCAACAAACTTTAAGGGGTAATTCTGCATAAAAAATAATGACCGTTTGATTTATAAACATATGTCCGCAAATGCTTCGTTTCCGAGATACGGGATGTTGAATTTTTTTCTTACAAACTGGCGATTTATTTATTGCTTTTAAACCGGTTGAGATACGCAAATGAAATTTAGTAGGTTTTAAGAGGTAGTTACTGCGCATTTTTTGACATACAATTAAGAATTTTATATTCATCATTGGTGTGCAGAAGGGTCATATTACCCGGTCATATGATCCGTATGCACGCCAATGGTGAATATAAAATTCTTAATTATATGCCAAAAAATGCACAATAGCTACCTCTTAAAACCTACCAAATTTCATTTACATATCTCAACCGGTTTTAGAGCATTAAATAAATAGTCAGTTTGTAAGAAAAAATTCAACATCCCGTATCTCGGAAACGAAGCATTTGCGGACATATGTTAATAAAGCAAACGGTAATTATTTTGTATGCAGAATTACCCCTTAAAGTTTGTAACACTTATTTAGAAACATCCTGTAGTGATGAAGAACGTTGCTAGTTGTTAAAGTACCTAACTTTTATATTGTCCAACATAGGCGAATGAATCAAAAATAAAAATGTTAAGAAAGCCTAAGGCTACAGTTGAGTTTTAATTTCAATATTTTATATACGCTAGAATATTCCAAACTTTGAGCAAAAAACACACTATCATTGTTACACCCGGTATACAATGACCCTTATCTGTTTAGCAACAATATTATTACACCGATATTATTGAAGAATAAAGCTATAAAATATTTTAAAAAATACTAAAATCGGACAACAGGTTTAGGAAATACGAGACATCAAATATGTCATCTGAAGCTCAGATGATTTAAAGGTACGATCATCCAGATCTCCTTCGCTGTTATAATTTCTTTACGAATTTCGTTGTGTATATTTCGATAACCTACTTGGTCCTGCCTGATCTTACACTGCCTTCATTGTTCCACCATTCCTAATATTTTTCTGTCATCCACTCATTCTTGGCAGTTGTTTTATTTTGGAGAAGAAAAGTGTTGTTCACATCATCAAGATTCTTTTATGGTGGTCCATGACTTTTCACACCATCATCCACATATCAAAAAACCTATTGTTTCTTCCAGGCAATACGAAAGGTCTCACAAAAAGAATTTTTTTTCTATTCGTGTCCATGGTCCATGGTGTTCCTGTGTTTCCTGAAGCCAGCTTGTTTTATATTTCGGACTTTTGGTAATGCACTATGTTTCTTAATATTTTTTCAGATTTAGCTGCCTGTATTTTTTTATATAACATATTTGTTTATTAATGTATTAGGTTCCCAAACTTATTTACGATCATATGGTACGTTACATTGTGCAAAAGGTAATAAGCCTAGAAAATTAGGTTTCTATACGTTATTGGTTTGATATTTATTTTGTAATATTACTTGCTTGTTTCCCAAATATTTTATTGTTATTCGCTTTATTTCATTTGTTCGGTTAATTCATCGTTACTTTATTTAATTGCATTGGCTTGGTTAATTTAGGTCATCGGTTCGGTATTTATCTTAACTTCATTACTATAACTTTTATTCATTTGTATATTTAACTTTGCTTATTCATTATTGTATTTTCTCTTAGTGAGGTTTGGGCCTATTTATTTGTATTATTTTCATCTTCGTCGGTTTCAGTTTTAGTCGTACGTAGCAAGCGTACTATCACCAGTTGGTAGAAGACTCATGTGAGTTGTACCCTATATGTAAGTAAGAGGTACGTATGTAATTTTGTAACAGATAACATTATTGTAGTTATCTCAAATATAACTTTGTATAACTTGTGTCATTTTAGAGTCACATGATATGCACTTGGTGTAACTCAGAGAATGTCAAAAATCTAGTAGTTATTTTTAATAAATATTTACTTATTTTGTATATCATTCATTTTATTATTCCTTTATGTTCACTATTACAGATTTAATATATTTAATATTTGACAGCAGTGTAAGGTACCTGGGAGAATGATCGAAGATCATTTTCATGGCGCCCATGATTTGTTAGTTTTATTTATTTTGTTCGTCTTTAGCAATTATTCATCTTCATTCATTTTCAGTACATTATTCTTATTTTATTATTTCACCTTTTAGTCACCATTACTATCTACTTAGAGCTACTGTTCTTCGACAGGCATGCAAACGAGCCGTATCTATCCTTGAGTGTCAAGTTGTTCTCTTGCATCTCTTGCTAGCCAACTTTATTCCGTTTGCCTCTGTCTCTTCATACTTCTACTTATATCCCTTTTAATATCCCCTTCTCTTCACTTCTACATCCTTCCACTTTCCTCCACCAATACTACTGGAAAGTAGTATTTTTCCTACTGCGGCTTCTCCACGTAGAAGCCACTTCACTCTCCTCTTTACATCCCATCTATTTTCATTTTTGTCCCATTAGTTATCTCCTTTTTCCTTACTTCTGTTGGAGTATATCTTTCTTTTTACTTTCACTCCAACAGAAGTTTTTTCTTTTGTTATATTGGCGTGTATTCGTGTGTCATAACCTTGTATAATTATTGATATTAATACATTAAACACAATTTACGAACATATCAAAAACTGTAAATATAAATTGTAGCAATAAAATTTACCCTGTATTTAAGTAATTTTGTTAAAACAAAGCAAGCATGTTTGTTAAAACAAAACAAACATGTTTGTTATTTTTTAAACCTTGTAGATTTAAGTAATTACTGTATATTATAATTGACAAAAGAAAAGAACAAGAAAAAAAAAGATAAAAAAAGTTAAAATAAAAGAGAAAAAAACTAAGAAGATGTAAACCTCCGAGATGTTGAATCGGGTTTATGTCTTAGCGTAGTAAAAAAATCAATTAATAAAAAAAACAAATTAAAAATATAATAAAAAATACAAAAAAAATCAATATTTACAAAAAAATATTTACAACCAAAACAGTGTATTATTTAGACTATTTCACTCATCTTAAAATTTTCACATAATCTGACCAATCACAAACCAAAGACAGCTTGTGTTATCGCGAAAACACCAACTGTCTTTCAATTCTGATTGGTCTATCAGCTTCGTGTTTTCAACAACGTAACCATGGATACCGATCGCAAAGCAAAGTTTGACGTTTGCCAAAAAAATTATTGTAGCTGTATACGTCAAAATGAGTCGTTTCGGTGGTACGATCGCAACTACAAATTAGATTTTACAAATATCAAAAATGTCTGCAGAAAAGATAGGATTAGACACTAAAAAAGTGAAAATAACGAATCACTCTAATCGTGCCACTGCAGTTAGTCAGTTACTACAATCTGGCGTTAGTGAGTAACAAGCTATGAAAATTACTGGACATGGAAGTTCGAACTCGATGAAACCGTATTTACATCTTAGTGCCGAACATCATCAGAACATAGTTAATACTTTTAGGAATACTCCAAGTACATCAAGTAATAATAGCAACAATACATTGTATCCACCTAATAACGGTCATACTATTCAAAATTTTTACAATTGCACCGTTTATAATAATTATAGTCGAGAATAATGTATTCTTTTCGTGTACAAATTATTTATTGTTATAGGTAAAAAATAATTATAACAAATTATTTATAGTTGTAATAAATATTTCATGATTATGACTAATTGTGAATTATTCAAAAAATGGGTAGATTTGGGTTACCTAGATCAAATTTATTATTATTAAATTCCTTCCTTTCATTCTACTGAATTTTTGACCTATCACTTTGTTCGTGAAATAGTCTAATAAAATACCACTCGTGATTTAATTTATCTTATAAGTCTGTCTTTTATTTCTAAACTCAACTGAGTTGCTTAAAGAAAACACCACTCGTCCTAGGGACTCGTGGTGTTTTCAAGCAACTCAGTTTCGTTTAGAAGTAAATCGACATACTTATCGCGAAAATTGAATCACTAGTGGTATTACTATTGATAATCATTGTAATATGTTAGTTTGTTATGTATTTAGAGTTAGAAATACAGAAATAATTCCTCTAATTGAAAAAAAGTTTTGTTTGTTTTTAAAATAATAAAATGTCTGGCTAATTGGCTCGGCTAAGGCTATCAAATTCACACACAAAAAAATAATCTTGTATGTCCTAAAACATTTTTCTGGTACTTGATGAAGATAGTTGACGTTATTCTTAATTATGAATAATGTAGTCCTACCCATCATGAAGTGTTTGATCCAAATCAAAACCAAAATTGTGTGATTATTTTTTTGATATGTACCTATTCCCGTAGAGAAGAAAACTGTGAAGCCAGAAACTTGTCGAGGCCTTATGACTCTTCCAAAGTATAGTCAATATATTAAAGAGCAATGACTTCATTATGCGGTTTTATATTCTAAGATTTTATGTACCTACCGGTTTGTCACTCTCGGGTCGTTTTGTGGTACGTCCATGGGATAACAGGGCGCCCTATAATCACATGATTTCTTACAATCGATTCCATCCCAACTTTCAGACGTTACTGATGGTAAAGCATGGTCCAAATCGTGATCCAGGAATTGACCCCATTGCATAACCTGAAAGAAAACCATTACAGTTAGAAGATAAGAGGTATATTGAACCTTAATTTTGTTGGTCGATACAGTTACACTATACAATATGTACAGACTAATGTATTCGTCAAACATCCGAGAAAATAATACCATTCCTCTCTTCTGTGGGCTTCAATCTCCTCCTTCAATCACCATCACCTGTACAACAACTTTACTATACTTTATTATACCAATGCGATGATGAAAACAAGGGAGACGACCCAAAGTAAAGATGAGAAACATGGGAAAGGACGTTAAAATTATAAAATAATGTAACATTTAACGAAAACATACCAGCACAAGGAATAATTGAGGCTGAGCTGATTCCCGCCAAACACGCTACAACTTCCACCTGAACTTACAGTTAAATGATTCTTACCATATGAGTTATTTCAGGATCAGGAGTAATCTTTGTGGTAGTAATCAAAGTTGTGGAAACTAATCTAGAACTTGGCTTCGTATATCCATGATATTTCTTATCCTTGATCCAACCAACTGGTTTTTGAAGACCGTCTTCGTAAATTGGTTTTAAGACACGCCTGAATTCAGTTAAAGATGCTCCCCAAGTTGGATGCTGCAAATTGTTGCATGTTCCGTCCACAGAACGGTATTTGGAATGGAAGCACATATTGGAACAGTTTCTGAGAAGTCTGTGGGAAGTACAACCTAAAAAATAAAAATAAAAAAGATATCTGCATAGCAAAAAATTGAAAGCAACTGGATTAAACTAGATACACAATGACAATTTGACGCCACTTAACATAATATTTGTTACAAATAATAGATAAATGCTGCAATAAAATATTTTCAGAACCTTACCTGACAATCTAGCAATCATGTCCAAATGCTCTGACGACAGAAGTTCTTTATAATCAAAATCGGCTGTGGAATTCAAGGTCAAATTGCCAGCTTGCACGTACTTTCTGATGTTAGTTAATGTCCTTTCGTATATTTCAGAAGCTCTAGCCAGTTCTCTGGCTGGTGCATCTGGGTATCTGATAAGCCTGAAAAGGTCTCCAGGGTTGCGGGTGTTCTTATTTTTGACAAGGTTGTCCAAAGTTCGGTTGATAGCACGGTCTACTTCTTCAGTAGCTTCGGCAAATGCTAGTTTGACATATTGATCACCGATACCAACACCTATAAGCACATGAATAATAGATTATTAATAATAATGGATGGAGATTATTAATATGGATGGTAGTTGGAAAGATTAATATAGATCAAGGTCAGCTTTCTCTTGATGGAGAGGAGTTAGAACGGGTGAATCATTTCAAGTACCTTGGCAGCTGGTTAAATGTAAATTGTGACTCTGATGAAGAGATAATAACTAGGATCGAAATATCACGGAAGGCTTTTATGACCTGGAAACCAGTTTTATGTAACGGAAACCTGTCGATGAATATTCGAAAGAAAGTCCTGAAATGTTATGTGTGGTCTATCCTATTGTATGGTTGTGAGACATGGACGTTAAAAACCACAATGCTAAACAAAATAGAAGCATTCGAATTGTGGTGCTATCGACGAATCCTAAAGATATCGTGGGATTCGCACACTTCCAATGAAGATGTTCTTTAAATTATGAATTCAGAACGTCTGCTCATAAGCATCATAAAAAAGAAAAAAACAGAATACTTCGGCCATATAATTCGAGGACCTAAATACCATCTACTTCGCCTTATAATACAAGGAAAAGTGGAGGGAAAGAGATGGATTGGTCGAAAGAAACTTTAATATTAGACAATTTTAACATTGTCTAATATTTAATATTAGACAATGGTGTGGCTACACAGTAGAAGAATTATTTCGCGCAGCAGCCGATAGAGAGAGGTTTCAGGAAATTGTAAACATGATGACGGCCAACGTCTGAATACAGACACGGCACCTAAAGAAGAAGAATAATAATATGTTTGTATTGTACTTATACTATAATCTGGTCATTTAAAACCATACAACCAACCAAGAATCACGAAGATTTCTACCGACATTGATGATGATGATGATCTATTTCAAGGGCAACACCATTATATGTTAGAAAAATCAGGATAGAGCCTTGGAATCTTGGAAGTCTTAAAGGTAGGAGTATGGAGTTGGTAGATTCGCTTAAGAGTACACATTGCTTGCATTCAATAGACGAAGTGAAATGGACAAACAGCGAAAGAACCAGGTGAAGAATACAAATTGTGGTGTATGGGGAAAAGTAACATTAGAAATGTATATCTCCACATCAACAAAATAGATTTACGGAACTCTCATTCTAGCAATATGTATGAATGTATTAAGAATCTAGAAAAACTTACCAGTAGGATCCTTTAATTTCTTAACGGTGACATAACCAGAAGCGGAGTCTCTACCATAATCATTAAGAGCTGTGCATTCATATCTTCCTTGGTCTTCTGGACCCACTTTGTAGATATACAAATTACCGCTCAAAGCAACCTTAAATCGACCGGTTCTTTGCATAGATGATCCGTCTTTTTGCCAGGTAATTCCAGGTTTGGGATCGCCTGTTGCTTTGCAGGGCAACTCGATGGTACTACCTGAAGAATATTACTAATTATTAAAAAAATATGGATACGGATTGAAGAACAGAATGATCATGCGATCATTACTTATTGGACAATTAAGGCATAGTACATATGCGGAATTATTAATAGCCCAGTAAATGAACAGGAATACAGTGTAATTTTCAGGCGCAACTCCGAATCGCATGAAAATTTGGATTTAGGTTCTACTTACTCTCCACTTCAAAGTTGAAATTGTGCCGTTGGTTGCTTTTACTTGGGGGTGACAGTTACCCCTTCTCGGGGGTGAAAAAACATACGTTCAAGATAAGCCGGGAAATGGATAAATTGACTGATTTTAAGCAACTTTTGTTCTATAGAGTTTTTTACGTAACTTAATACTTTTCGAGTTATTTGCGATTGAAAATTTTTCGATAAAAAAACTACGTTTTCAGACGGTTTTTCGCAAATAACTCAAAAAGTAAATATTTGATCGAAAAAAATATCATTATCAAAAGTGTAGCTTAGAAAAAACCGAAAAAAATGGTGTATCAGTAAAGTCTATCAATCGAGTAAAAACAAAGGTGTAGCTTATGAAAAATTCGTTATTATTCGTCTAATTCCAAATCGAATATTTCAAGGTGAAATCACCGAAAAATTAAGCACCTTTCGGGTAAAACTTATTGAAACTTTTTTAAAGTGTTTATAAAAGCTTTATTCTAATTGTTTATAAAAGTTTCTAGCATTAAAAATAAGCGAGTTACGCTCAAAATAAAGTTGGCCCTCTTTTTTTGGAAAAAAATCATGAAAATCTCCCCGTCTTTAGCTCCCCAAATGAAATTAATCACTACCGCTTTACAGGCAATTTACTTAATAATCTATTTTTTATATGATCTGTCAGTCTCACTGGTTTAAAGTGCTTATTTTTGAAAGGGTGATAGTTGAAAAAGCTTGAACGGGTCACTAATCACGAGTGTATGCAAATTTTGAACAGGCATATCTTAACCAATTTTTGTCTTACGGAAAAACAAAATAAACCTAGCATATTTATAATGACAAAACCTATATTTTTTTACTCTTTAAGATTTTTCTTATCACTAATATTTTTTAAGTTATTTTGAAAAAAGGAAACTTTTCAAAAATGTTTAGAAATTTTTTTTTACTATAAAACCAATTTTTTTTTTAAATAAGCCCTTCAAACCAATCAAACTTACATATCATATAAACAATACACATACAGTTAAAATAAATGGTAAAGCGGCAACGATTAATTTTATTTAGTGTGCTAAATAGAGAGAGGTTTTCACGATTTTTTTTTACCAAAAAAAGGGGCCAACTTGTTTTTCAGTGTAACTCGTTTATTTTTAATGCTAGAAACTTTTGTAAAAAAACAAGTATAAAGCTTTTTTAGATACTTCAAAAATGTTAATAAGCTTTTCCCGAAAAGTGCGTAATTTTTCGGTGATTTCGCCTTGAATTATTCGATTTGGAATTAGACGAATAAGAACGTATTTTTCATGAGCTACAACTTTGCTTTTACTCAATTTATAGAGTTTACTGATATACCATTTTTTTCGTTTTTTTATATGCTATACTTTTGCTAAGAATATTTTTTTCGATAAAATATTTACTTTTTGAGTTATTTGCGAAAAACGGTCTGAAAACGTGGTTTTTTTTTGTAAAAAAATCAACATTTTCAATCGCGAATAACTCGAAAAGTATTGACTTATTTAAAAAGCTTTATAGAACGAAAGTTGCTTATAATCTGTCAATTTATTCATTTCCAAGCTTATTTTAAACACGCGTGTTTCACCCCCCGAGAAGGGGTGACTATCACCCCCCCCCCCCCCCCAAGTAAAAACAACCAACGGCACAAATTCAGCTTTGAAGTGGAGGGTAAGTTGAACGTAAATCCAAATTTTCATGCAATTCGGAGTTGCCCCTGAAAATTACACTACAAAACGGTCATTTATTGGGCTATAAAATAATTTCAGAGTTTTAGGACTGTATTATAGGTGTGGTAATGGGAAACTCACAGAAGCAATCAACATAGACAGTGGGGTCAGATAAGAGTGTGTTTTATCTCCAACCATATTTTTGATCTTATTCGACTGGGTCATGAAGAAAGCAACGAAAAATAAAAGAGAAATTAGATGGAATGCTTTCCGTCAGCTTGAAGATCTTGACTTTGCGGACAATATATGTCTGGTGTCCGAAAAAAGACAACATTTGCAGAACAAACCAGAAAAGGTGACTAAAAAAGCAAGAAAAATAGGATTAGAGGTTAACACAAAAAATAACAAACTTATGAAGGAGAATATTCATTGAAGGAGAAGAAGTAAAAAATGTATAGAAGTTTTGCTATTTGAGAAGTATAATTGACGCTAGCGGTGGAATAGAAGAAGAAATTATTGGAAGGGTAACTAAAGCCCAGAATTATATGGTGAATAAAACATGTAATGTAATGGGAGTCCAATAAATTAACAATCAGAACCAAAATCAGGATATTTAATACAAAATATAAAGAGCATTTTGCTATATGCAGCAGAAACTTGGAAATTAGAGAAAGAGATTATACAAAAGGTACAAACATTTGTAAATAGATGCCTCAGACGAATATTGAAAATATATTGGCCAAATCGGATAAGTAACAAGGAACTTTGGAGAAAAACTAATCAAGAGCCGATAGCCAAAACGATAAATAGACGCAAATGGAAGTTTATTGGACACACATTACACATTAAAGAAAAATGAAGATGATATAACCAAACAAGCCTTCGATTACCAACCAACTACAAAAAGAAAACAAGGCAGACCAATGACATCCTGGAAAATAAATATTACCGAAGAGCTAGAAGACAAGTTAACATGGAAAGAGGTGAAATCCCTAGTCAAAAACAGATGAATGGACGGGGACCTATGTTCCAAATGGAACCAAGCCCTATGTAAAGTATTATAGGTGTGGTTCAAATGACTTGGGAGAGGTAACTAAATGTTATACAGACAATAGCCATAATCAAGTTTATAAAAAGGCTTACCAATTAGTACGTTCTTTAAAGGTAAAATATTGCAAAACCTCTAAGTGATATTATGCCGATGGATAAAATGACTAATTCTAAGCAACTTTTGTTCTATAAAGTTTTTTCACCAAGTTAATACTTTTCGAGTTATTTGCGAGTGAATATGTTAATTTTTCTACAAAATAACCACCTTTTCAGGCGGGTTTTCGCAAATAACTCAAAAAGTAAGTATTTGGTCGAAAAAAAAATCTAACCAAAAATGTAGAACGCAAAAAAGTGAAAAACATGGTGTATATATTAGGTCACTGTACCTAGTAGAAGCAGAGTTATAGCTAATGAAAAATAGGTTCATATTCGTCAAATTCCAAATCGAATATTTTAACGTGCCATAACCAAAAAACGAAGCACTTTTTGGGGAAAACTCATTTTACCTTTTTTAAAGTGTTTAAAAAATGCTTATTTTTGTTTTTTAAAAAAAATTTTTAGCATCAAAAGTAAACAAGTTACGCTCAAAATAAAGTTGGTCCCTTTTTTTGGTAATAAATCTGGAAAATCACCAACTAATTAACATTTCAAATGAACTTAATTGTTAAAACTTCACAAGTTTTTTACTCGCGTATGTATTGATCATATGATCTGTAAGTTTCATTGGTTCAAAGTTCTTATTTTTGAAAGAGCTGTAGTTAAAAGGGCTTGAACGAGTCACTTATCACGAGTGTATGCAAATTTAGAAACACCGAATCTTAACCAATTTTTGTCTTACAGAAAAACAAAAAAATACAAAATATTCAGAAATGTAAAGACGACTTTTTTTATTGTTTAAGATTTTTGTTATCTCTAAAAATTTTTAAGTTATTTTGAAAAAAAGCATTCTTTCAAAATTAAAATTTTTAAAAATTTTACTTTTAAAACCAAATTTTTTCAAAAATAAGCACTTTGAATCGATGAAACTTACAGATCATATAAACACACAACATAAGTAAAGTAACTTGTGAAGCGGTAACGATTAATTTCATTTAAGTTGCTAATTGGGGGCTGATCTTCCTGATTTTTTTTGCCAAAACAAAAGGGACTAACTTTATTTTGAGCGTAACTTGCTCACATTTGATGCTAGAATTTTTTTATAAAAACAGAAATAAAGCTTTTTTAAACACTTTAAAAAAGTTGTAATGTGTTTTCCCCAAGAATGCTTCATTACTTGGATATTTCCCATTGAATTATTCTATTTGGAATTTTTCGAATATGAACCTATTTTTCATTAGCTTATAACTCTGCTTTTGCTAAGTATAGAGATCTAATATATAAACCGTTTTTTTTCCGGTAATATATACACCGTTTTATAGGCTATAGTTTTGCTAAGAATATTTTTTTCGACAAAATGCTTACGTTTTGAGTTATTTGCGAAAACCCGTCTAAAAACGTGGTTATTTTGTTGAAAAATGAACATTTTCACTTGCAAATAACTCGAAAAGTGTTGATTTGGTGAAAAAATTCTATAGAACAAAAGTTGCTTAAAATTAGTCAGTTTATCCATTTCGGGACTTATCTTGGACATATATTTTTTCACACCGAGATGGATTGAAATTCACCCCCCGGGCAAAAGCACACATCGGCACCATATCACTTTTTTTCTTTGACATGTTAGCTATGTATATGCCAAATTTCATGTCAATCCAAGCGGTTCTTTAAAATTTACAGCAAAAACCGTGAAAGAATGTACTAGGTATGTAGATATTATTGTTATTTCACTCGCGCATCGATATCGTTGCATATGGAGGTTTCACAGGCGGTGGTCAATCGCGAATAAAACCGGGATGTGTTATTTGTTTGTCTTTCGGCGGATACACGTGTACACGTCACTATTTGTGTTAAACTAGTTCTCACGGAGAAAAGTTTGTTTCTGGAAACGTTCCGTGGAGAAGATCAAGAGGACGATCACCAACTAGACGGTCTGACCAAATAAAGTATTCAGCTGGAAACTCATTCTGCGAAGCTCTTAGAGCAGCTGAAGATAGAGACCAATGAAGAAACATCGTTAGGAATATTGGAAGAAATCACGATCCTCAGTAATGGGGAAACGACAAGAGAGAGAGAGAGAGAGAGAGAGAGAGAGAGAGAGAGAGAGAGAGAGAGAGAGAGAGAGAGAGAGAGAGAGAGAGAGAGTTCTCAAGGAGAAAAATCGTTTGTTTATTACGAGAGGCGGAATCAGAGAGATTAGCGATATTTTAACACGTGGCAGATGTGGTTATTACTAAGAGAGGAGAACAATGCGTGTGTTATCTTTGAGAATCAAAGTCAGAGAGATTCGCGTCAATTCACTTCGACAGGAGGCAACAGAGAGATTCGCGGTATTTTCGCGTGTTAACTAGTGGTTATTACTGAGAGAGTAAAAACCGTGTGTTCTCTTCGAGCGTCCAAACCACAGAGAGAGAGAGAGAGAGAGAGAGAGAGAGAGAGAGAGAGAGAGAGAGAGAGAGAGAGAGAGAGAGAGAGAGTTTGGATTATTTAAAATTGTCTGTATTTCTAAAGGAGTGGGGTAGAGTCAGTAATAGGAATTATTAATACGGGTTGGATTTTATTTAAGGGTGATAATTTAGGATTAGGATTTAAGAGCAAGCATATTTATATCGGTATTTTCATCACATATGAACACACTTACCAACAAATACTTCAATATTAATCGGCTTATACACCAATTTCGCCGGTTTGTACGAAGTGTTTTCCACTCGAACATAAGCGCTAACTTCACGCATCCCAACTTCATTCCAAGCTTCGCAAACGTATGTAGCCGTGTCAGATTCTTGAACATTGCCAATTTCTAGTAGAGTTCTGTCTTCGCTGAGCTTAATTCTACCACCAGCATCATTGGGAAGAACTTCTTCGTCGTTTTTGAACCAAGTTATTTCCGGGATGGGAGTACCTGAAGCGACGCATTCCAGCTTGATGTTGTTTCCAACTTGGGTGTTTATGTTTTCAGGTTGTATGCTGAACACTGGCGGAGCTGAAATTATACAAAAAAGATGAATACACATTTTCATTTAGTTACAAAACGAAACCAAAGCAGTCTTATATCTTAGTTCGCTCAGAGAGAGCGCTACAAGTACCCTAACCTGTTTCAAAACTTAATAGTTTATCATCAGAGGATGGATATGTATAGTATTTTTACTACAAAAGCGATATTACGTAGGTCAAAATTTTTGACGTAAGAGAACTGTCAAAACATTTGAATGTGACTTTTCATTATTGCCATGATTATAATAAACATGGCAATAATGAAAAGTCACATTCTAATGTTTTGACAGTTCTCTTACGTCAAAAATTTTGACCTACGTAATAACGTTTTTGTAGTAAAAATACTATAGCTACCACTGAACCAACTAAAATAATTCAGGCTCACTAGCCCCGGATTGCAACTAACGAAATGGCTGGGATGTCTAAGCAACATCTACTAGAAACAAGTCAAAGTTATAAAATCTTCAATCCAATAAAATATAAAATAATATTAAATTGAAAACCTTATTGGGACCATTTTTATGGTTACACCTCCGTGAGTTCTAACAATGCAAGCTAAACGGATGCTGGAGCATGAAGATGAGGGAATTCTACAATTTACAATTCACAACTCATCTCTTCAGCGCGGAAAAGTTTCAACGAAAAATGGAAAGCCTTGGACAGATGAGTTGTGAATTGTAAATTGTAGAATTCCCTCATCTTCATGCTCCAGCATCCGTTTAGCTTGCATTTTTAGAACTCACGGAGGTGTAACCAAAAAAAATGGTTCCAATAAGGTTTTCAATTTAATATTAATTTATATTTTATTGGATTGAAGATATTTTAACTTTCACTTATTTCTAGTATATGTTGCTTTGATCGAGTACAACATCACAAATTAATTAAAATACTAAAGGATAAAGGAGTTGATAGTCAAGATGTACGAATCATAGAAAAATTATACTGGCGTCAAACAGCGACAGCTTGCATAAATGGAAAATCAACAGAAATATGCAAAATACAAAGAGGCGTCAGACAGGGTTGTATACTGTCCCCACTGTTGTTCAATTTGTATTCAGATAAAATATTTAAGGAAGCGCTGCATAATTTGGAATGGGGTGTGAAGGTTAATGGAATTCTGATAAATACAATCAGATATGCAGACGATACAGTTATTTTAAGTGATGATATGAATGGATTACAACACCTTTTAAATGCCATTGACAGAGTGGGAGAGAGTTTGGCCTAAATATAAACTGTTCAAAAACAAAATACATGGTATTTAGCCGTTTGGCCCATCAAGATTCACGGTTATATGTTGATGGTCATATAATTCAAAGAGTACCCAGTTTTAAATATCTTGGTTGCCATATTACTGAACAACTAGATCCAGATAAAGAGATAAAATGTAGAATCGAGCTAGCCCGCACGACATTTTTAAAAATGAGGTCATTCTTCTGTAATGATACCTTGCAACTTCAACTTCGAAAGCGCATGATTAAATGCTACATTTGGTCAGTCCTCTTGTATGGTGTCCAAGCATGGACATTAAAAATATCCACTTGTAACCGTTTGGAGGCCTTTGAAATGTGGCTGCACAGACGTATTCTGAAAATACCATGGGCGGCTATGCTGACAAATGTGGCAGTCCTTAAGAGAGCAAATGCTACCCGCGAGCTGCTTGATAACATCAAATATAGAAAGATGGCCTATTTTGGACACGTAGTAAGGGGAGACCGGTATAATATTCTTCAACTTATTATGATGGGTAAAATCGAAGGACGCAGAGGAATTGGTAGAAAGCAGGCCTCTTGGTTGAAGAATATCCGGGAGTGGACAGAAATAAAGAAAGCAGAACACCTATTTAGAATAACTCGAGACAGAGACAGTTTCGCCATGTTAATCGCCAACGTCAAGGGGACTTGATAGGGCACGTTAAGAAGAAGAATATGTTGCTTAGACATCCCAGCCATTTGGTTAGTTGCAATCCGGGGCTAGTGATCCTTAAATATTTTAGTTGGTTCAGAGGTAACTACATATCCATCCTCCGATGATAAACTAATAAGTTTTGAAACCTCTCTGAACGAACTAAAATATAAGACGGCTTTGGTTTCGTTTTGCAACTAAATGAACATATTAGTTCACTTTTATTTCGTTAGTTTACTCCTATAGAGTATAAGGGTTCATTTTTCGTTGGAACTTTTCCGCTCTGTACAGATGATTTGTGAATTGTACATTGTAGAATTCCCTCATCTTCATGCTACAGCATGAAGATCCAATAGAACACTTTATGCAAGTAGTATTTTTTATCTATATTTGGGTGGCATATGCAGCAGCTTAACTTATTATGTAGTTACTAAGGTAGACTGTGAAATTTGCAATTTATTTAAATTTTGCAATTGATTGTTTCTGTTTTACTTCATTATTTTTTAATTATATTGACGATTTATGTAATTTTAGTATTATGTGGTTGTTATTGTTTTATTTTCATGACTCTTTGTAAGCTTTGTCGATAAAATTGTACAATCTTCAATGACAATAAAGCATATTTCTATTATAGCATCCGTTTGGCTTGCATTTTTAGAAGTCACGGAGGTGTACCCATAAAAATGATCCCAATAAGGTTTTTAATTTAATATTATTTTATATTTCATTGCATTTAAGACTTATAACTTTGACTTATACAAAAAATATGTATTTAAGTAGTCAGCTCAAAGTTAATCGATTATACCGGGTGGCAAAATCGTCAAACGGGCTCATGGTTAATTCTAAACTGTTGAATTCCTGCTTCCCCAATTTTTTTATCAAAAGTCATTAAATACTGTTTGTAGAGGACTGAAATCTGTATCCCTAAATATGTATTGAAAAGATAGAAGGAATATAGGGAGACTGTGATGACTGAGGCAGATGTAAAGGAACTCTACACGACCTTACAAAACTTTGTCTGTATATGTAGGCTCTAAAGCCTGTTTTTTCTTCAATATTAGTCTCCTAAATTGTTTAAATTATCGCACCATCTTTTTCTTGGTCTGCCAATACTGCTTCGTCCATTTGGTGACTTATCTCGTGCTATTCGTACTATCCTATCCTCTCCCATTCTACGAATGTGTTCGTTCCACTCCTGTTTCCGTTTTGTTACCCATCCATTTATGTCTTCTACATTGCATGCTCTTCTTGTGTTTTCGCTTCTCTCCCTATCCAACAGACTTTTTCCTGATATTCGTTCAAGTACTTTCATCTCTGTTGTTTCTAGTAGTGGTCTCGTTTTAGATGTGTCAGGTCTTGTCTCCGCCGTGTATGTCAATATAGGTCTAATTGTTGCTTTATAGATTCTTGCTTTTATCTTAGGTGTTTGTTCTTCCAGATTGTGTCTTTAAGAGATCCCTCCGCTTTACTTGCTTATAAGCTTTGTTGTCGTACTTCTTCTTCAACATATCTGTAACTAGTTATATCTATTCCCAGATATCTAAGGCTTGCTTCCTGCTTTATTATTTTTTCATCAATTTCGATTTTACATCGTAGTGGGTATTTAGATGTTGTCATATATTTGGTTTTTTCTGCTGATATTATCATATTGTATTTTCTTAGCTGTTGTATTGAAGATGTGTATGAATACCTTATAGACCGGACAGTATCGCCGCCCCCGCTAGCGAAATTATTCCTATTCGATTTTTTTGCACAAACTTACTCAAAAATAGGTCCTTATAACATATCCACAGGGTGCCGGGCGGTGCCGTGGTGGAAAAATTTTTTAAACAATTTTTTTTAAACAAATTCACAAAAATAATTTTTTTATTTCGAACAAATTTTTTTTAGATAAATTGGCTTATTCTGAGCAAAAAAGGTCTCTTGTCATTTTTTTCTAAAATTGATTGTTGTCGAGTTAATTGTGATTAAAAATTTGAAAAATGCGAAAATAGCCATTTTCAAGGCTTAATAACTCGAGTAAATATTATTATTATGAAATTCAAAAAGTGATCAAATCAAGTATCAAACCCCTTCTTCAAGGTCCTGAAGAGATATTTCTCATTATTTTATTACAAAGCTGTTATTTTTAATTACTAACAATTAGCGCTATATTCCAGGATGTATCCGTCGCCCCCGTTAGTGAAATTATTCCGATTCCATTTTTTTGCAGAAACTTACTCAAAACGAGGTCCTTATAACATATCCACAGGGTGCCGGGCGGTGATGTGGTCGAAAAATTTTTTAAATAATTTTTTTTTAAACAAATTCACAAAAATATTTTTTTTATTGCGAACGATTTTTTTTAGACAATTTGGGTTATTCTGAGCAAAAAAGGTCTCTTGTGATTTTTCTCTTAAATTGATTGTTGTCGAGCTATATGGCCATTTTCGCATTTTTCAAATTATAAATCGCGTATAATTCGACAACAATCAATTAAAAAAAAAATCACAAGAGACATTTTTTGCTCAGAATGTCCAAAATTATCTAAAAAAAATTTGTTCGAAGTGAAAAAATTATTTTTGTAAATTTGTTTAAAAAAATTGTTTAAACAATTTTTCGACCACGTCACCGCCCGGCACCCTGTGGATATGTTATAAGGACCTCGTTTTGACTAAGTTTCTGCAAAAAAATGGAATCGGAATAATTTCACTAACGGGGGCGACGATACATCCTGGACTATAGCGCTAATTGTTAATAATTAAAAATAACAGCTTTCTAATAAAATAATGACAAAAATCTCTTCAGGACCTTGAAGAAGGAATTTAAAACTTGATTTGGTGACTTTTTGAATATCATAATAATAATGTTTAATCGAGTTATTAGGCCTTGAAAATGACCATTTTCGCATTTTTCAAATATTTAATCGCATATAACTCGACAACAATCAATTTTAGAAAAAAATGACAAGAGATCTTTTTTACCCAGAATAAGCCAATTTATCTAAAAAAAATTTGTTCGAAATGAAAAAATTATTTTTGTGAATTTGTTTAAAAAAAATGTTTAAACAATTTTTCGACCACGGCACCGCCCGGCACCCTGTGGATATGTTATAAGGACCTCTTTCTGAGTAAGTTTGTGCAAAAAAATCGAATCGGAATAATTTCGCTAGCGAGGGCGACGATACTGCGCCCGGTCTATTACAAAAGTATTCGTTCTATTACCACGTATTTAATCCATTATATTATACAATTATATTACCATGTGAATACCTTACAAAATTCTATAAATAAATAATAAACTTTTAAATACCTCTAATGATAATGTTGGCTTCAGCTTTGACTCTACCCTTATTATTGATCGCTTCACATTGGTAACTACCATGATCTGTTGCTTCGATATCTTTTACCACTAACGAACCATCTTGCAGGTAGATATGCTTGTTAGATGGTGGTATCCTGATGCCATTTTTAGCCCACTTTATGACAGGACTGGGATTTCCTTCAGCATTGCACCTCAATATGATTTCGGGGTCTCCGGTGGAAGCATAAGTGTTTGCTGGTGATTGTGTAAATCTGGGAGATCCTACAAAAGATAAGTCTTGTTAATGAGGAAAAGATGTCCGGTATCTTTATCCGGCTCGAAGGACCAAAGTGTAAATTGCATATTAATATAATACGAATGCTCTATGCTTACATAATATAATTTTCGAATTATGAAATTAGTGCCACAGAACAATTGTCTTCACTTGACCGATATTAAACCCATATCACTATTGTTCTAGGCTCATACACTCCTTATACAGGTCCTTATGTACTTACAAATTGAAGATTTTGACGTTATTTATAATTCATAAAATTGCAGAGATATATTTTCACACTTACCAAAATACTTTTCGTGCAGTTCTTCTGGTTTTTCTACCACCATCTTAGCTGGGGCAGATGTTTCTTCCTTTTCGGGGGTTTTCGCAATGCACTCATAGTATCCATCGTCGTTTTCATTGGCGTTTTGGATAAGAAGTGTTCCGTTATCCATGATAATATATTTTTGGTGATCCGAGGGCAATTCCTGTTCGTCTCTCATCCAAAAGATTGATACTGATGGATCGTAGACTTTACAGGTGAAGACGGCATTTTGGCCCCAGGATATTTTGATATCTCGTGGTCCTTCCTTTATCAAACCAGACTCTGAAAAATATATTGTTGATTTGCTTTTCATGATGAAAATGGAGAAAATTAACAAGTACAAGTTATGCAAGATCATAATAACACCACAAAAATAAACAGTTAGTAGTAGTTCCAACACTTACCACAGTGTAGGTGTTCCGCGTCTGCTTCCTTTAAAGGCATTCCTTGCATTTCTACGGGATATTTGCAATGTGCCGAACCTTCCACGGAATTAGAAGCAAACATGTGCGACAACCATAACATATCGCAATTGCAAACCAAGGCATTATGATCCAAACGAAGTCTTTCCAGACTTGGTAAATGTTGGAAACCTTCTTCTGGGAGATGCTTCAAACGGTTGTGGTAGAGGTTTCTAAAAAAAATCAGTAGAACAATTTAATAGAATAAAAAGATACATAATAGAACAAAAACAGATTGGAAAAGTCATCTATCTATATTAAAAATGTAGTGAAGCAAGATGAGTTCAACTTTGGTCGATGATTAACAACTTACATTTGCCTAAATTGAATTATATGGATTTAAAAGGCTAGAGTAATAAAAAAACAAGGTCATAGAAATTAGAAACAACCATACGGAGTAATTAGTCCTGTCGCCAGGGGGGGTACAACGGCCTTCTTAATTCAGATGGACTTACATAAGTTTTTTTTGACCGGATCAGTTGACCGGTAACAGTTGATCCGGATGTCGATAAGATTGTTATAAACAAAGAAGTTGAGGAATTACATAACAGCGATTTCTCGCAAAACAAAACATTTTTTTGTATTTTTTGGGTCATTCTAACCAAAAAAATGTTCCTACAAGTTTTTTCGTAGGATGCATAGTTTTCGAGATAAACGCGGTTGAACTTTCAAAAAATCGAAAAATTGCAATTTTTGAACCCGAATAACCTTTGAATAAGAAATAAAATAGCAATTCTGCTTACCGCCTTTAAAAGTTTGAGTCAAATTATATCTGTTTTGAATATTTGCATTGCTAAAAATTTATTTTTTGATTGTTAAAAAAAGCTATAAACACATAGTGTTTCCCGTGCCTAATACATGCATTTTAATGCATGCTACGTAGAAATAGCCTCGCTTGCACTTTTACCTCTTCTACCTACTCGTTCGATTTTAAATGAGAAATCATTAAAAACATCACTCAAGCACTAGGTGTTTATAGCTTTTTTTAACAATAAAATAATAAATTTTTAGCAATACAAATAATTAAAACCGATATAATTTGACTTGAACTTTCAAATGCGGTAAGCAGAATTGCTATTTTATTTTTTAATCAAAAGTTATTCGGGTTCAAAAATTGCAATTTTTCGATTTTTTGAAAGTTCAACCGCGTTTATCTCGAAAACTATGCATCATACGAAAAAATTTGTAAGAACATTTTTTGGTTAGAATGGCCCAAAAAATACAAAAAAATGTTTTGTTTTGCGAGAAATCGCTGTTATGATTCCTCAACTTCTTGGTTTATAACAATCTTATCGACATCCGGATCAACTGTTACCCAAAAAATTCGTGTTCTACAGGTCAAAATACATAAAAACAACTTGGGTAAGTCCATCTGAATACAGGAGGCCGTTGTACCCCCTCTGGCGACAGGACTAAATAGAATAGAACCAATACAAGTAGACTCACTAATGTACCTATGAAGACGACCTAGTTCTTTCATCAGACAGTTACGGAAAACTGAAGGAACTGCGATATTGGGACGGAGTGATAGAAATATTACAATGGAAATAAACAAAGATACGAGAAAGATAAACATAATAAAAAATAAAGACAAAACACAGAATAAAACAATCAAAATCATAGAAATATAATGGGAGATAGTTGTAACATATGATTACGTAGGGACGATAATTTCTAATGATTGAAAAATAGACATTACAGAAAAACAGGAATATGAAATATCTTGGAAATATTACAGTATCACTGTATGGAGAGATACAGTAATTAGACAACAGACAAACAGGGAACCTTTAGTAGGAAAAAATCAGAGGAAACAGTTGGACGGGTACGGTCATCTAATGAAAAAAAAAACGAAAACAATGTATTAACTAAGAGGATAATACAAACAAAGGGAACAAAGAAAAAGAAAAAATACGAGTAGGCTACAGGCAATTGGACAAGAAGGAGAAAAGACTATGGAAGAAAACTGGAAAAAATGTATAAGCAACAAGCATTAAAGTAAAATAACTCTGAAAGATATATTACATATTACAGTGGAAATTGCTTATAGCGTCATTGAAGGGTCCAGTAAAAAAATGACGTTATATCAGAGTGACGCTATACAAGAGGTAGAAAAAAATGAGATTTTAACGAGGCAAAATTTTATTACAGCATTAAGGATAAAAAAAAATAAGAAATAAAACCTATTATGTATATAAAACTTACATTTTATGAAAAAGTTCTGTAATGCTGAAAAAAGACAATTATTTTCTTCTGCACAACCCTTTCCGAAAAAAAATGACAACCGTCTTTAAAATTTTATGACGCTATAGACGAGGGTTACCTTATTTTTAGCCGATAAAACCGGGTTTTTAATAATGTTATTGAATAGGTTTTGGCCGGACCTATTAAAAATTGACGTTACAACCGAGATGACGTAACTACCGAGGCCGTAATATCCAAGTTCCACTGTATAATCTTTTTCTTCTTCTTAATCTACCACTCCTAGATCATTATTTGGTCATTTATGAAGAATAATGTAAAAAGCGTGTCATCGGCATTCCCATGCTTCTACATTTTTCCATTTATTTCCCTTAAGATTTATTGTTAATAATAAATAAAGAGTTTCATAATATTTTGGCGCCGTATGTCAAGAGATTACAATTGATTTACTAACATGTTTCTTATACAATTCTACTATTTGTTGAAATGGCCTTGCAATTATAGTACTAAATTTAAGTTTATCTTCAAAACAGGAAACTATCTGACAAGATAACTGTACATAAATTTCTCTTTAATATTCGTTTAAGATTTGCATTATGGTACTTTATGAAGATTTCAACGTATCGCAAAAGACAATTGGAACTCTGATGATTTGTAATGGCATAAGTCTGATATAACAGGGTATCCCAATACTAAGAACACAGTTATCCAACAACATATTTCTTTTGATATTATTTACTATAAGCAATCTCTATACGCTGTTTAAAGATTTTAAGACAGTACTATTTTAATATCGTCTTCTAATTCAACTGTGCGGCTGTTTCCCCTAGCCCTTGCCTGTGTTCGCTATTTTCCTTCGAATATTTATTTCTATTCTGATCTATTTTGCCCGTGTTTTTAATTGAGAATACCTCTTTCGTTCTACGATACCTAATGCTGATGTCATGGGCTTAGACGGCAAGTTTTTTTTGTAACTGGCACTCTTTTACTGGCTAATGCTCACTTACTGTAGTTTGAATTAATGACCTACTATTGTTTTCTTCCTTCTCCTTTTCTTGTTTCCTCTTCTTGTTTTCTTCTCCTTCTTTAGATGATGTGTTCGTATTCAGACGATTAGTTGGCCATCATCATGTGTACAATTTCTTGAAACTTTTATCGGTTGCTGCATGAAATAATTCGTCTACTGTAAAACAGCAATGTCTAATATTACGCAGCCATGAGTTTCTTTTTCGACCAATCCATCTCTTGTTTGATTGTGTACAGTTAATTTAATAATACATTAAAATGAAATATAAAAGTGTGAACATTTATGAAATATTCATATGAAAAGTGGTCTTGGGCAGACTTATCCTAACCCTATTATAGTGTTAGTAGTACCTAATTCTCTTACAATATAATTGTTAATGCATATATAGTAAATGCCTCTTTATCAAATTATTAAAATGAAGATATAATAAAAACTTACAATCTTTTAAGTGAAGGAAGATTTGAAAAAGTTCCGGGATATATCTCCTCTAGTTGATTATGGTGCAAATACCTGAAATAAAACAAAAAAGATAACATTTGTGTTAATCACTAGGTAATTAACACATAGAAGAAGCATAAGGCCGTCCGCACATGGGTCCATCGAAGACACGTCTCGAAGTTCGCGCGTCTTGCTCGTCTTGTACGAACTCTGCGGCACAAGCGATTGCTCTCCGCACACTATAGTCGATTCAGTTTGCTCACATCTTCCAACTAGGAAGGACGCATTTTTTATATTACTCTGGGCTAATTAGCAAAATACAAGGAAAAGTTATTTACCAGCAATTTTATTGCTGGAATCGAATCTTATTATTGTATGTATTAATAATATAGGTATGCAAAGTCCGCAGATAGTGTGCTACTTTTTTTATAAACAAAATGGCGCCCGAAAATCGTGTTTATTTCAATTTTTGCTCTATAACTCCAAAGATTTTAACTTTACACCAAAAAGACTCAAATAAAAATTCACCGCAATTAAATTTTGCAAAGAGACCTGTCTTTCGCGATTCACTTCGACGAAAACTTTCCCCGGAAAAAGCGGGGTTTTCCAACAAAATCTTTAATTTTCAACTAAAATTTTAGATAAGTAATTGTTAATCAATAATTAAATAACTTGGTAATGTAAAAGCCCTTTTCGTATAGATTACAATTCCAGAAGCCGATGGAAATTAAATGAACAGTTTAGCAACAATTGAATTGTTAATTAAAAATTTACGGTCGCTATAATAACGACAATAATTATGGTGCATAAGAATAGCTATGATTTTTTTATAAAAAGACACTATACCTATCTAATGTACTTTACAGAATTGAATTTGGTATATCTAAGCGGCCTCAGGAATATTTTAAAATTATAATCAATTTTTTGGCTTATAAACAAATAGAATATCTCGGGAAATATTAAACTAAATTAAATTGTGAAAGCGGTATTCGAAAAACAGCGGCAGGATGCTTCTTTCAAACGAAAAACCTTTAATTATGATGAGTGGTTCCTGAGATACAACCGGTCAAAGTTGACCGGAATTTACGGCAAAGATATAAACAATAGAATCATAATTTTCAAACCATCACCTTTTTGTTTTTATCCTCTTTCTCCTCACCAATTTTCATATCTTTAAAATACTCATAACATATATTATTATAATAAAAACTATCGATAATACGCGTGAAAATTGCCAAAAATAGCCAAATTCCAATCAAAAATTAGGTTGGAGAAAATGCAACCCTCAAAGTTCAAAATCGGTATACGTTAAAAAAAATGCATTTTCTCGGCTTCCCATGGATTAATTTCCTTCATTCTTTCTTTGTTCCCAAGTAACTCGAGTGGAGCCATCGAACTAACGCATTATTAAATGTCAAACTTGCTTTTGTTTTGTTATAATAGATTAATTTATTTATAAGAACAGAAAACTACATATTTTTTCCAGTTATATATTTTCCATAGGTTTTTTTTAGATAAACTTACTACAAGTGTACCTTTTAAAGTTAAAAACATAAATATTCTCATTTGAAAGCTATATAATTATTTAAACAATTTTTATCTAAACAAATTAAAATTTTGTGTTAAAATAAATAATTTAATTTATTATAACAAAACAAAAGCAAGTTTGACAATTATAATAAATAAATTAATTTGCGTAATAAATAATGCGTTAGTTCGATGGCTCTACTCGAGTTACTTGGAAACAAAAAAAGAATGAAGGAAATTTCTCCATGGGAAGCCGAGAAAATGCATTTTTTTAACGTATACCGATTTTGAACTTTGAGTGTTACATTGTCTCCAACCTAATTTTTGATTGGAATTTTGCTATTTTTGGCAATTTTCACACGTATTATCGATAGTTTTTATTATAATAATATATGTTATGAGTATTTTAAGGATATGAAAATTGGTGTGGAGAAAGAGGACAAAAATAAAAAGGTGATTGTTTTAAAATTATGATCCTTTTGTTTATATCTTTGCCGTAAATTCCGGTCAATTTTGACCGGTTGTATCTCAGGAACCACTCGTCATAATTAAACGTTTTTCCTTTTAGAAGAAGCATCCTGCCGCTGTTTTTCGAATACCGTTTTTCCAATTTAATTTAGTTTAAAATTTTCCCAGATATTCTATTTGTTTATAAGCCAAAAAATTCTTTATAATTTTAAAATATTCCTGAGGCCGCTTAAATAGTCCAATATCAATTCTGTAAAGTACATTAGATAGGTATAGGTCTTTTTATGAAAAAATCATAGTTGTTCTTCTGCATCATAATTATTGTCGTTATTATAGCGACCGTAAATTTTTAATTAACAATTCAATTGTTGCTAAACTGTTTATTCAATGTCCATGGGCTTCTGGAATTATAATCTATACTAAAAGGGCTTTTACATTACCAAGTTATTTAATTATTGATTAACAATTACTTATCTAAAAGTTTAGCTGAAAATTAAAGATTTTGTTCGCTTTTTCCGGAGAAAGTTTTCGTCGAAGTAAATCGGAAAAAACACGTCTCTATGCAGAATTTAATTGTGGTGAATTTTTATTTGAGTGTTTTTGGTGTAAAGTTAAAATCTTTAGAGTTATAGAGCAAAAATTGAAAAAACACGATTTTAGGGCGCCATTTTGTTTATAAAAAAAGTAGCACACTATCTGCGGACTTTGCATACCTATATTATTAATATATATAATCATAGGATTCGATTCTAGCAATAAAATTGCTGGTAAATAAGTTTTCCCAAAAATGGCCTATTCTCCGATAATCAGCCCAGACTATATGTATATCAACCAAAACGACCATTTCGATCTATGCAAAGTACGGTATTGTTACATTTTTAATATAATTTGTATACAATGAGCATTATACAATTAAGGGTATTTCTCTACTTCCCAACGAATTTTATAATAAAAACCTAGAAACAGAAGTTCAATGTTTTCAGAATTTTATATTACAAGCAATATATTTCTTCAAAGCTACAGCTAACACTACAATCAACGAACATGACATACACCGATCTTAAAAAAAAATCTAAATCTAAAATTTAATTTAGCGCAAAAATCAACAAAAAACGAAGGAAACAAATAAAATAAAGTTGTGAATTTCTCGTACGCTACCGATCGCAAGGGACGAGAGTCGTACAAGACGAGGAGATTTGCAATCCTAAACGGAGCTGAATTACAAAACGAATGATTATAATTTCCAATCGAATGGAGAAATTATAAAAGTTACTAACTACCTACTAATTTTTTATCTGGATGAAATTTGGATAATTATCATACTTACAATCTTTCCAATTTTGTTAGTCCTTGGAAGGCGTTCGGATGGATAAATCTAATCTTATTATAGTACAGATACAGATGCTGTAAATTGTCAAGTCCATCGAAAACGCCTTCTTGCAGTGATGTAAGCCGATTTGAATTAAGAAGTAAAGTAACCAATTTGTTGTTTTCGCTGAACGTTTGTGAAGGGATCTCTGCTATTTTGTTAAACCGGATGTCCCTGAAAAAATAGTTATAATCAGAAGATTTACTAAAAATATTTACAACTCAAAATTAGGTACTAGATGGCTGTGACACGTGGAAGATATCAGCACCCATAGTACATCAATTAGTACTTAATTGGTATCTTCAAGGCCGCTGGAAAATAGACAGACCTAAAAAAAACTTGGAAAAGAAAAGTACTAGACGAAGGTAAAGAAATGGCAAAATCCTGGCTTGAAAAGAAAGCTTCGTGAGAAGCCCTATGTTCCCCATAGGAATCTCGGGACTATATATAAAATTTCTAATCAATCTTGTTAATAAGTCAAAACTAATCCTAATAAGCCAAGGGATACGGCAAGGATGCTGCCTATCTCCAATACTCTTTAATATATGTTTAGATGACTTGAGTAGAACATGGAAAAGAAAAGAACCCAAAGGAATAAGTCTGCATCCAAGAACACCAATTAATATTCTGCTTTTCGCAGACTATTAAGCAGTTTATCCAATATCCGAAGATGACTTGGAAAAGCTATACAGCTTTATACGTTGGTGCCAAAAAATACAAATGTGAAATTTGAAAAACCAAAACAAAAGTTATGGCCTTCCATGACAAGGAAACTGTCTTCTAAAACCTAAAAACGTTAGATAAAAAATGAAGAAAATATACTCAATTAAGACAATGTTTACTCATTAAAGTATTATTAAAGCCACTACCAATTTCTACACATTTCTTCGGATTTAAGTGCAGTTCTTTCAACAAGTTTAATACTAATTTTGGCAATGCTTCTCCTGTTAGACCTTGTTCTTTCTCTCTTTCTTGATTTTCATTTATTTTTATGTTCCTATAAGCGTCAATAAACTTAACAAAGTTTTCACGAATGTTGTTATTGTGTATGTATCTCAAATTTAGAGAAAGCCGTTCCACGTGGGATACGTCGGTCGTTTCGTCAAATAGGACAAGTACAGAGTAATAATTTGCACTTTGAACCTGATTCATTATTTGTTCAATTATGATAGGTGTTGTTTAGGAGCCTTATCTCCTGATGCGATTTTAAACCTTAACAATTTCCCTCATTGCTAGGTCCAGCATCCTTGTCCAGAAACAGAAGGCCATCATCACGATGGCCTTTTATAGAAATATTTTGTCGACCTAAGAAAACTATATAGACTCTAGTATTGGTCGTAGTCTTTCTCTATTTTCTTGTATCTGTTTAGACCTCTGAGAGTATATCTGTCTAATGACTGACTTTTGCGAGTACGATCACTTTATAGAAAATCCAGGCCCACCTGAAAGCACTCCTTGTGGTATGATATTTTTTCATGGGTTTGTATGGCTCCGTCTTTGCCCATGAGTTTGGCGAAAGATGTTAAAGGTTTCGTGACAAGGCTTTGGGCTGTCATTGTCATCCCTTTATTGTGACCATATTTTTTATTAGAAAAATAAAATGCAATACATTACATAGTACAAAAAGTACTAACCAACCCCTTTGTTCTAAGTGCTGATGACCCAAGTAACGCTTTATTTCTTTTTTATTCTTTGTGTGTACAGAATATTGAAATTGATACGATTTTGATGGTTGCCAAGGTCGTTCTAATAAATGGTACTTTGTAAAATTATCAACATTTTGATTTACAAAACATCATAAATATGTCATACTTGAAGCTTCTGTTTGGTTCATCATCATATGGTTTTGTTCAATTCTAGTAAAGATGACATAATTATCCCCTGTTTTGTACATCATTTATATATGTGTTTGAAACTAAAAACTTCTATATTTTTCTCCGAGGGGGCCATGGCCCCCTCCCTGGATCCGCCCTTGCTTCTATGAAGATAGAATGAGCGAGGACCACATTCCAAAAATAACAATAAAATACCACCCTCGAGAAGAAGGGCCCGGAAAAGATGGGTAGTTGAGCCGGAGCAGGTCATAAGAACTAATCTGTGGAGAAGACACCAATGATTAAGGGGTAGGCAGGCGCAAAATCTTGGTCGTGCTATTTAAATGCATTCATTTTTTTCGAATCCTGAGAAAACTAATAAATATTTTTGAAAAATTTAAACGCAGAAAGAAAGATTACATTATTGCCGAGGACCGAAAGTCCCTTAGAATAAACAAAAAGTTTCTTTTGAATGAAATATTTGAAATTAAAAATCACACTAAATTTTCTTTTTTTTACCCCGGTAGCTTATTAAAATAAACATTATAGAAGTTTTCAGGGACTTTCGGTCCTCGGTAATAATGTAATCTTTCATTCTGCGTTTAAATTTTTTAAAATTATTAGTTTTCTCAGGATTCGAAAAAAAAATGAGTACATTTAAATAGCATTAGAGCCGAAAGGTCCATTTTTTAATAATAAAATGTTAATAATTTTGCCTACATGTAGTTTTTAATCGTGAGATAATAACTTCTGTTCTGCTTAGATAATCCTGTTGTTTTTCTACAAAATACAATATAAGCTTATGAGTTCACCACAAGTAATTCTTCGAATTTTATTTTTATTAAATATATGACACAACATTGGTTTTTAAGAAATAGCACAAAGTAAATAGTAAATGATTATATTTCATATATTATACTGTTTTGTCAATGCAAGGATATCTTGGAGTCTTATATTACTATAGTTTATTTCAGCGTTCTTAAAGTATACTTCTACTTTTAGTAATTACAAAACTACTTTTAGTTTACCGTCATACCTCTACATTATATTTTGTGCCAAAATGAGTCATCAGACCTACTTTTTCTATGTTCTGTTTCAGTCTTTATTATGCCAGAAAAGAAATATAGTAGACAACATTTTTTTCAATTGCAAAACGAGACAATGATAGTTTGCTGACAATCTTATTATTCATAGCAAAATCAAGAAAACCTCATAATATCAAAGAACAACTGGTTTTTTCAGCTGTTGAAGAGGTGTTAAAAACTATTCTACACCAGCCTGTAGGTTCATAATATACTCAAGATATAAGCAGTTGGTGGACAAATCCAGTAAAAGTGGATATGACTAATAAAAAAAGAAGCAAGGAAAAGATACTGTAGATCCTTTTGGAATAAGAACAAAGGATTTTTTTTGGCTTTAAGGTAAAACCCACACAGCCAGATACAAATTTTGTAAAAGAGAGGGCAAGGATTTGACACAAGGATTACACTCTTCTCGCCCAGGGGCCGATCAGGGCATTTTATAAACGATCAAAGGTAGGCCTCGGATAGATAAGGTATATATATACATTAAGGAAAGACATAAGGTAGCAGCAAAAGGTACTATTAAATTTGTATTTTTGTTATTCTGACGAAATATAACAAAGGATTATAAGAAGGCAAAAGAGAACAAAAATATAGGACATAAAAGATGAAAATAAAAATATACTTACAATCTAAACCACACAAAATGGTAAAAATCTGAAAAGATTATTATACCTGTAAATTTAAATAAGAAGACACAAACACAAGCCTGAAATCAAATGAAACATCAAGCTCAAGAAAAGAAGAGAAAGGGACATGGAAAATAGAGAAAGAAGAGCCATCGAAACAACAAAATTAAAAACGGAAAGCTGGAGGAGAAGATGAATTAGAACCAGAAATGATGAAATGGATGGGCGAGGAAGCCATAGATTGGTTCTGGATCAAATGTAATTAAGTACTGAAGCATAAATAAAATACCAAAAGATTGTGATACCATAAGTGGCGTTTAAAGAATAATAGAGAATAAATTAAAAGCCGAAATTGAAAAAAAAACCTAGAAGAAAAAGCGGCATAAAATAACAGAGACAGACAGCGGATAATATGTGTGTACTGAAAAACATAATAGAAAGAAAAATGGAGACAGGAGAGCAAGTAGTACTAGCATTCATATACTTGAAATCTGAATTTGGCACAATAGCTAGAAAAATACTGGATAAATGTTTAAAAGAACTAAAAACTCCGATAAAAAAAACTAAATGATAGTAAATAATCAATAAAAGCAAAACAAAAACTAGAGGAGGTCTTATCTATAGTATGTTTACTACAAAAGCGATATTACGTAGGTCAAAAATTTTGACGTAAGAGAACTGTCAAAACATTAGAATGTGACTTTTCATTATTGCCATGTTTATAATAAACATGACAATAATAAAAAGTCACATTCTAATGTTTTGACACTTCTCTTACGTCAAAAATTTTGACCTACGTAACATTGCTTTTGTAGTAAAAATACTATAGTTTGCTTTCTTCGGTCCATCTTTGGACATAAGCCTCCCCAATCCTTTTCTATTCTTCTCTGTCTGTCGCTAGTTATCCACTTAGAGCCCACGTGCTTCTTGATATCGTCTGCCCATCTCATTTCAGGCCTTCCTCTGCCTCATATATTATATTCTCACGGTCTCCAATTTATACGAATTTTGTTCCATCGGTCTTCATTTTGTCTTATATTGTCTCTGGCATTCTTTTTTATCCACTCGTTTCTCTTTTTATCTACTAGTCTTATGTGCAACGTTTGTCTTTCCATTGCTCTTTAAGTTTTTATGATTTTTTCCATGTTTGCTTTTGTAGACGTCCACGTTTGGGAACCATAAGTGAGAACAGGGAGTACGCATTGAGTGTATACCTAGATGTTGTGGATATCTTTTGTTTTAAAGAATGTAGCTTAGTTTGCCAAATGCCGCCCATGCCAGTCTAATTCATCTTTTGATCTCTGCTGTTTGGTTTTCTTTGTTAAGTTTTATACTTTGACCCAGATATATATAATCGTGAACTTGTTCTATTTCAAAAATAAAATAAAAATTCCATTTTTATTCAGTTGCAATGCGAAGGCAAAAAAAAAGAATGTGTGTGTACTTTGTACGCACGTAAGAAGTTATACTTCTATTATATGATTTAAACGAAATTAATATACTTTTTATTTATATTTTGTTTAAATATTAAACTAATTTATACTTACTACTTCTCAAACATTTTTATTAGAACAGTGCCAAAAATTAAAATAATAAAAGAATAAAACACACACAAACACATTAAACAAGCCACAAATGATGTCTGAACATTAATTGTCGAAAATTTTTTTAACTTAATACGTATTTTCTGAAAATACAATTATATAATAAATATACTTACAATCATAAAATGTATTAAAAAAAACAAAAAAGAAAGTTTCTATTGGGACTCGAACCAGCGCTGATAAGAGCGGTTGGTATTGGAATTCATTCGCCTTCTCCGCTTAGCCACGGACACTATGTGTCATTATTTACGAAGATCGACTAACTAAACGAATTAAACTTGTGATATTTTGATATTTTGAAAATTGATCAAATTATTTTAATTTTGAATTGAAATGATTTAGAATTGAAAAAATACAACAAAACATAGAGTAAAAAAACAATATATTAGGTGAATATTGATAGAAATTTTGATGGTAATCAAATTATATAAATAAAAGTATTACATACTATGTATTTTGGCAAATCAAATAGGTAGGTTTATACTCATGATACATTAACAATTATTACGTACCTGTTGCTTTTAAAAACTATTTAAAAGTCACTACAATATTGTAAACTTTTTTGTTTCTGTCCTCACAACAATAAAACTAATATATTATACATTTGTTTACCTTTACCTTTACCTCCAAACCACAGCTGCCATATCGGATAATTTTTGACATGGCATTTGAACATCCAATCAGAACAAATTTATAATGCGCATGCGCCGGGCTAATAGGTTTTAACATATAAAAAAATCACCTTCTATCGCCGGTAAAGAAGTATAACTTCAAAAATCTTATTTTTCACTTAGAATACGGAGCGCATTCCAGCACTCTGAATCGACGATTTTCGACTCTTGTTGAGTCTCATCGGAGAGAACGTAGGCCTGCTGCTCCATACCGCAGTGCAGGAAGTTTGGTAGGATGGTGGATGGTAGATACCCGCCTGGCGACCATCCAGCTACTTATACCACGAATAATACAACGACGGTAGCCGCAGTGGCCTCCCACTACCATCTACCCATCCGGTGGTCCGCCAGGCGTCTATCCACCCATATCAGTCGTGTTTGATAATCCATCCGGGTAGCCTCGCTATAAATATATTACATATATGGAGGAAAGCGTAATAAGGGCTGTTTATAAAAGAAAGGCAATAATTTTTTGCATAATCACATTATTTGTAATACACCCCAGAATAAGGTTCAAGAAGTCGCCCACGAGAAAAGTGGTCCAAATTTTTTTTAATCAAATTGCAAAAATTATTATTTTTGGTCCGGACAAATCTTTTTTAACTTTTTTAGACCATTCTGGACAAAAAAGGTCTCTTGTAATTTTTCTCTAAAGCTGATGGTTTTCGAGTTATAAGCAATTTAAAATTTGAAAAACGCGAAAATGGCCATTTTTAAGACTTATACTCGGTTAAAAATTATTATTATGAAAATCAGGTGACTAAATCAAAGTTTAAAGCCCCCCCCCCCCCCCCTACATGATCCTGAAGAAATATGTGTCATGTAAATATTACTAAGCTGTTATTTTTAAGTATTAACAATAAGCCGTAAGATCGTATTGACGCGGCTAAGTGCGAGTAAGATGCCCCATTGGACTGCCGGAATGGCATCTCTCTCGCACTCACCATAGACGGCCGCCTAATACGCGCTGGCGCTCATTATTATTACTTAAAAATAACAGCTTAGTAATAAAATAATGACAAACATTTTTTTTACATTATATGCCATTATAATTGCCGAAGATAGTAACATTTTTTTCGCAACTTTAGAGAGAGGCATGATGTCTCCTCAGCAGTCAGTTGGATACTGACTTCATTTCACTCTTTTCACCGCGTCCAGGATGCAGCGACCCTCCACCATCCACCTTTAAAATCCACCATCCAAGCCACCATCTAGCATCCTGCAGTGCGGCATCGGCTTAAGTGACCAACACCGAGAGTCTATCCCCACACCGCAACTGACGTGAATGGACTAGGTGACTAGCGTCATCTGGCAATTGAAAGATGAAGTAGTTTTCAATCCTAATAGCAATATTAATAATATTTAAAAAATATTAAAATATTACTAAAATATTTTTAAATTGAAAACTTATTGGTCCATTTCCTTGGTAACACCTCCATGGCTTCTAACATTTGCAAGCCAAATGGATGCTGAAGCGAAGAAGACAAGAGGGAATTCAAAAAACTTACAATTCACGACCCCGTCTATAATAATAAAATAATCGCATAAAAATGGAATTTTTATTTTATTTCTATATTGGTCGTTACTTCTTTGAGTAACTACGTCCATTTTCTGTTGGAATTTACCAGCTGAACAGACGGGGTCGTGAATTGTAAGTTTTTTGAATTCCCTCTTGTCTTCTTCGCTTCAGCATCCATTTGGCTTGCAAATTTTAGAAGCCTTGGAGGTGTTACCAAGGAAATGGACCGATAAGTTTTCAATTTAAAAATCTTTTAGTAATATTTTAATATTTTTTAAATATTATTAATAATGCTATTAGGATTGAAAACTACTTCATCTTTGTTCTATTTCATCTTGTCCGATCCTCATTGAGATGTCCATTTAAATACCTAGGAAGTATATTTTCAAATGATGGAAAATTCGATTTGAAGATAGCTGATAAACAAAAGAAAACCAACAAAATCAAAACCAATAACTATACCTACGCTAAATAAAAATCAATATACCGAAAGAAGGAAATAAAGAACAAAACTAAATTACTGGTATATAATACGGTTAACATACCAATAGTTACATATGCAAGTAAAGGCTGAAGATAACCAAAATTAGACCAAGAATTCATAATAAGTAAAATAACCAGAAAATAATGGTACGGAATGGTCTTGGCACGTACAGAAGATGGAAGACGAAAGATTCACTAAGAGAATATTAGAAACTAAAAGAGAAAAGAAACAAGAGAGGACGGCAAGAAAAAACGGGATAAATGAAATTATAAAAGCAGATACAGTCAGAGGAATGAACTAAAAAGAAATGCAAATAATATTGAGACACGCGAGAACTTTTAAATCTACTGAATGTTATAATTCAGTGCATTCGCTTATTCTTAAAACAGCTCTCGTAATAATATTTTCATACTTATTTTAAATATTATTTTTTGTCTACCAAAAGGGATTTCCTGGTGAGTAATCTAAGTGACATCACGACATGTCTCATAGAAATATCTACATGACACGATCTCTAAATTTAATTAAATCCACCAACACATACTTCGGAAATGCATAGCTTTGAGCCAATTAAATAGGTATAGACCTGGATCCCGCGTACCAAAAAAGTTTATTAATAGCAAGCTGAAAATTTGTTAACAGCTTAACGGTGTTGGACAAACTTTGATGTATGGGAACACTGGAAAAGGGGAAGTTTTAATTGTGAAACAGGTTATAGGTTTCGATTTGTTACCCTTTCATTAAACTCTCATGAAAAAATCAGACTTTTATTTACCACCAATATAATTCCTGTCATTTGACATGTTCTACGTGTCGGACTTATTAAAATGCTCAAGGCCCAACCGAGCAGTTTTTCATACAGGGTGATTGATTAGTGGGGTAAAGCTCAATAGATCCGTTATAGTTTTATTTTTATTTAGCGTATGGCTTAAGTATATCACAGAACATATTTAGATTTATGCATTATAAAATGCATCACAAACAGATGTCCAATTTTTTTATATATTCGATTGACCCTTCGGTTGCCATTACAAAGTCTATAGGGTCGCCTGTGTATGCTCTGCGTGGGCAGTCCTGAACAATGTGACTGATCGTCTGTCTTGCAGCGCCGCAGTCACAAGAAGGCGAGGGGAGTTTACCCCATCTGTGGAGGGAGTCGGCGCATCTTCCACAGTTTGTTCGAATTCGATTAAGGGCTGCCCAAATCTTACGGGGACGTTAAAATTCGCCAGGTTTCCCTATGATGTCCGGTCGACTATGGTAATGCGGATCTGTCCTACTTTCCCAATCTTCTCTCCATTTAAGTCAAAGTTGGATTGCTGCAGCGCTTGAGCAGATTGTAGAGGGGGTAACCTGGATCGGAGACGGTTTCCAAGAATATCGGGGATGTCGTTGTGGACTAGAAGCTGGCGACTGTCCATTATTTTGTTATATTCTTTAACCAATGCATGTTCGCGGCGTAGGTTGGGTGGTGCTATATTACTAAGGGTAGGTAGCCACATTGTAGGGGTGGGCTTAATTGTGCCTGTTATCATACGCATAGTACGGTTTAGTTGGGTGTCGACCAGGTGGGTATGCCTGCTATTTAGCCACACTGGAGCACAGTATTCTGCCACCGGATATATCAGGCCAAGAGCAGAGGATCTTAATGTTGATGCTGTGGACCCCCATGTAGTGCCGCAGAGTTTCTGTATTATATTGTTGCGTGTTTTCAATTTTGCTGCTGTTTTCGTCAGGTGGTCTCTGAATGTGAGCGTTCTGTCTAGAGTAACCCCAAGGTATTTCGGGTATTTATTCCGTTATAGTAATAGATAGCAATAAAAGTTAATAACAAAAAAAAATTGTAGCCAACTTTGAGCTCCATATTATAAAATTAGTTAGAATGCTACAGGTTGTTCGATAACACAGTGGCAGACCAAACTTATGTTTTTTTTTTCAATGGAAACACCCTATATTTTATTTTATATTCGAAATCTTGTTAACTTCTCCATCACAAAAATATAAAGGTTTGTTGTGTTATACAGGGTATTTACAAAGTTATAACCAATTTTGTATGAAAATCGTAACAAGTTCAACTCCCTGTATAAATAAAAATAAGCACAGCAGCAATGGTTTATTCATGCCATATTTTTTATTTGTTGTCAAAATTTTCAAGAATGATTGACATTGCTAATTTTCTTTATATCAAATACAGGGTGAGTCAAAACGCAAGTAGATTATTTTCTCAGTAATTTTAAATGGAACACCCTGTATTTTACGTATTTTTTATGGGAAATAAGCCACAATTTTACTAAAAAATGAATTTATTAACGTTTCGAAGCCCAAATCGGGTTTCGTTGTCAAAATACAAAATACTATTAAAATAAAACAAACATGTTGTTGCTAAGTAAAACAACCCTGTATTTTATATCATTATTGAAAATTAACATTACCTTACTTTAATTTTTATATAACATTCCCTATGTCCAAATTTATTGGTTTTTAAGATATTTTCATTTTTCAAAGCAAATTATTTTAGGTGTCTAAATTTATCTAAATTTTAAGTAAGCCATGGCTGAATTGACAATTGACGATTACTGATTATCAATCCGGTAATCAATGTAACAATGTACCAAATAGAAAAATAAAAATAATTTATTAGTAATACATTTTACAAAAAAAAACACAACCACAACATGCAACATTTTTGAAACAATTAAAAACTACTTTTTTATGTAAATGTAACAAATAAAGAAAGAAAATTAGTAATAAATTCTACAAAAAAACTACATGAACACAAAATACAACATTTTACGACAATTAAACACTATCTACTTTTGTATGTACCTAAATATAACAATGTAAACAAATAAAGAACGAAAAATAATTTATCAGTAATACATTTTGCAAAAAAAACATGTTTGAAAAAATTAGAAGCTAGTTTTAATAAAATATTTTTAATATTTAATTACATAAGGTGTTCAAAATTACCTCCAACACATTTATGCACCCCTAAAAACGATCATTGAATGAACTACTTACTCTGCGAAGCATTTGTAAATTAACACATCGAAATACATTTTGTATTCTATTTTTCATCTCATCCCTTGTTGTTGGAGGTATTTTGTAAACTTCATTATTAACGTAACCCCAAAAAAATCAGCCCAGTTTATTAAATTCTCGTGATTTGGATGGCCACGCTACTGATCCATTGAAAAATGAAAATATCTCGAAAACTAATAAATTTAGACATAGGGAATGTTATCTAAAAATTAAAGTACAGTAATGGTACTTTTCAATAGTGATATAAAATACAGGGTGTTCCATTTAAAATAACTGAGAAAATGTACTTGCGTTTTGACTCACCCTGTATTTGATATAAAGAAAATTAGCAATATCAATCATTCCTGAAAATTTTGACAATACGTAAAAAAATATGGCATTAATAAACCATTGCTGTTTTGCTTATTTTTATTTATACAGGCAGTTGAACTTGTTACGATTTTCATATAAAATTGGTTATAACTTTGTAAATACCCTGTAAAACATGACAAACCTTTATATTTTTTTGATGGAGAAGTTAAAAGGATTTCGAATTTAAAATAAAATATAGGGTGTTCCATTTAAAAAAACATAAGTTTGGTCTGCCACTGTGTTATCGAACACCCTGTAACATTCTAACTAATTTTGTAATGTGAAGCTCAAAGGTGGCCAAAATTTTTGTGATTAACTTCTATTGGTATCTATGACTATAGCAGATCTATTGAGCTTTAACCCACTAATCAATCACCCTGTATGTTATATAAAGTTTGCTATTGAATAAACTTAAAAACAACCTGCTAGTTTTCACAATCATAAACTTGTCAGGATGACACGTTCCACAATTAAAATCACGTTCCACAATTAAAACTTTCCCTGTTCCAGTGTTCCCATACATCAAACTTTGTTCGACTAGACACCATTAAGCTATTAACACATTTTCAGCTTGATATTAATCAGCTTTTTTTGGTAGGCGTGATCCAGACCTAATAACTCACGCAATTTTTGTAGACTTCATCCAAACTTCCTCCTGAATCCTGTGCTGCCATGTCTAAGAATAAATGCACCAGACGTCCATCATTTTAATGCGTTTATTTTGAAACTTGAACGTGAGCATTTCATGGCCGATTTGATACTTGAATATCTTAATCAAACTATACCGAACAATACTTTATCATTCACGCCCTAGGGAAGCGCCTGTAATTCAATTTGATTTATCACTTTAATGAAACGATTTCCGGCTGATTGGGCCCTTAAAGGTCATTACAAATTAAAATATTATATTCGTTTCAAGGCTAAATCATTACTATTCTTGTTAAATATTCTTAATAATAATAATTAATCGAGTAGATATTTAGTTCTTGTTTTACGTCTTCGTTTCTCTGTCTGTCTAGTTTTCTAATGAATTTTACTCTCATTTCGCTAAATGGATTATAGAATTTATTAATGGTTGTCTACAGCTAATACTAATTCTCTTCCGTCAGCCAGGACTTCCATTTTTCGCGATCTTCCCAGTCTCCGTGTTCCAATCTTTTCTTTGTCATGCCTTCGTCGATTTCGTTTTTCTATAACCTTCTCGGTCTTCCTTTCCTTCTTGCGCCTCTTGGTTCCATTCTGCAAACTTGTTTATCCATATATTTTCTGCTCTACGTACGTGGCCATACCATTTTATTCTTTGATCTTCTAACTCGTTCCATCCTCGATTTCTTTGGTCTTCGTCGTTTCCTGTGTTCCGGTGGTACCCAATTTGCTAGTTTCTTTGGTAGCCTTTCTTCTGGTATTCTTTGAACATGCCCATACAATGTAAACTGTTTTCTCTCTAAGCAGTCAGTCAAAGTTTCTTTTAGACCCATTTCTTCCTTTATTGTGTTGTTTCGAACCCTATCAAGTGTCGTTTTTCTTGCTGCTCTTCTTAATGCATCCTGTGGCTTCTATTTTCCTTATTTGATATTTTAAGACGCCATGTTTCAGATCCGTACAGCAGTGTGGTTTTTATCATTGTGTCATATATATCCTCAATTTTCTTTGTTTTCCTATTTCAGTTAGTTTTGTTAGGCACAGTTGTAGGTCAGTAGTTTCCTCTCCTACGCGGAAGTACAACGTCTTTTCCATATTCATTATCAGACTCCATTTTTCAAATTCCTCATTCAATTTTCGTGTCATGTACCTACTCGAGATCAGTTTTGTCATTTGCACATATTACTTGATCCTCGGCAAATTGGAGGGTATACAAGCAAGTGTCATTGTCCACATGTATGCTTATTCTTTTGCATTTCAACTTCCACTGGTGGAGAGCTTTACCAATATAGATTTTAAAAAGTGTCGATGATATGCAGCATCCCTGTCGTAGGCCTTTATAGACTCTGAATGGTTCCGATATTCTGTTGCCCAATTTTATCTGGGCTTCCATGTTGTTGTATATGTTACGGTTAACGTCCGAAATCAGGTTAATCTCAATATTACCCAGTTAATATCGAGATTCACCAGTCTAGTTGGTTAATGTCCGAAGCTAAACGATCTTCAGCCTTCAATCGGACATTAACCGGCTAATCTCGACATTAACACATGTGTCTTGTTAAAGTCCACATTGTTTTGTTGCGTAATTAAGTGGAATTCGTGCAAGAAGTATAGTTATTTGAAAGTGAAAATTTAAGTATTCAATATGTCCAATGAATTTAAAGACCGGTTCTACGAGAATCTGGATAAAATTATTTCCACAAAAAGGGATGACAACAGTGCTTATTTATCTCGTGAAAAATATGATTTAATTTGTAATCAAGTGAAAGAAGCAAACCGACAAGCTAAGAAAACAGCGTTGTCATATCGACGTTTGGCCAAATACGATGTAGTGAATGTGGCAAATCATTTCAAACTTATTGCTCCTTTGCAAGAAGGTAAGGAGACATTTTTATATTACGTAAAAAAAGAGGAATTATTTGATATTCTTTATGAAGTACATTTAAGTATTGACCATGAAGGAAGAACAAGAATGTTAAATTTTTTAAATGATAAATTCAAAAATATAACACAAGAAGTAGTAACACTTTTTTTTATTTTACCGGCACACATTATTACCGGCTGCAAAAATTGGTGATACTGTTAGATTACCTGTCCCCGATATTGATAGAGGACGAGTTGATGCAAGGAATATATTAGGCGTTGTTACCACAGTTGAAGATAACATGTATTACAATATTGGGACAGAAAAGGCCACATTACCACAGTTATTTACAAGAAATCAGTTCAGTGTATGTCCGTCTCCCCTTATTGCTGTCGAAAAGTTTCAGTTGTTGAAAAATCTCTTCGTGAGATTGCAGCGACTTCATCTCTATGTGGTGGTCAAGGATACAAAAGATGCTCGTGCAGAATTAAATGTGGTTCAAAAAAGTGCTGCTGTAAGGCAGCTAATATTTTTTATGCAACTCTAAGTGTCACGCAAGTTTGTCATGTTTGAATAAATATGTAGCAGGTATTTTTATACAATTGGCAACGTTGTATTATTTTCTAACACATTATTCAACATTAACCAAGGAGAATCGTTAAACTCGACATTAACCTGTTAATGTCAATATATCTGAATTTCGTACGACATTAACATTACATTTCGGTTAAAGTCAAGATTAACCGGTTAATGTCGAGATTAACCATTTTCGAAGTTTAACCGTAACATATATATTCTGAACAGCCTTTATGTTTGTTGGTGGTTAAGGTTAGTAAAGGGTTTTGGAGACGAGATGGGTTGTCGAAATCCTTTTATTTATACGTGTTCTATTTCCAAATGTTTGACGTCTTCTTCCGATATTGTTAAGTATTCCGTTTTCTTCATATTTATTTCCACGCCCACATTTCTGTGTTCCTCGTTTAGCCTTTTTACCATGTAACTGATATCTTCCTCATCTTGAGCCATCACCACCTGGTCGTGGACGAAACACAATGTGTAGAGATAAGAATAGGTTAGACAATAATAATAGAATTATCTCTATGCATTATCACCCAGCTTTAATATTCATATGACAGAGACAAGACAATGAAAAAATAACAAAGAAAATATTACAATGGAAGGCGAAAATAAGGAAGGCCAAAAGCGAGATGGTTGGATGACGTGGAAGACGACCTGAAAACCCTGAACATAAGACAATGGAGAAGAAGGGTACAAGAGAGATCCGAAAGGAATGACATAGCCAGACAAGCAAAGACCCATCCAGGGTTATGATGCCAAAAGAAGAAGAAGAATATGCATATAAGTGAGCAGGTCTGATCAAATTAGATATTTTCTTACAGTGGCGTACTGAGCATGGTTCCGCGGGTTCCAGGGAACCAGGGCCACGCGGGGGCCAGGGTTTTGCTGCTTTTATCTCTAATTTGATAGGGACATTGTGAACTACACAAGTACACACTAGGAAATGTAACTGCTTCATCATCATCAATGGTGCTACAGCCCTATGAAAGAGCCTCGACCTTCCCAAGTCTATTACGCCAGTCAGTCCTATCCATTGCCAACTGTAGCCAATTTGCTGCGCCTATTTTTCTCCCATCCTTATCTACACCATCCTTCCATCTAAGTTTTGGCCTACCCCTATTTCTACTTCCCACAGGTTGTGACATAAGGATTCTTCTAGGAGGGTTGTTATGCTGTGATTTTGCTAGATGTCCTGCCCATCTTAGTCTCCCTATTCTTATAAGAGATACTGCGTCTTTACCACCAAATATTAGTTTATATCTGTGGTATACCTCGTAGTTGTACCCAGAGCCGGCCCGAGGGCCGTGCGAGCCGTGCGCCCGCACAGGGCGCCAAGGGTTTGGGGCGAATTTCCCCCTAGTCAAAAAAAAAAATTAAAAAGCGATCAGTTACTTAAATTATGTAAATTTTTAAGCCAATTATTCATTCATTTATGATGAATTAGTAATATTTCACAAAGCCTTAGTTAGTTTTAATTTTATTATAGACAAAAAACATAATTGTATGTGTGGTGGAATACTGCGCACCCCGCGCCATTTCTTCTACTGAGCGACGGGAGACTGGCGCGGTGTGTCGCCTTAATCTCTGCATTGTGTGCAACGTGCTTTTTGAATTTAGTCAAGACCAAAAAAGGCTAGACGCATATGCAAGAAATATAGCTACAAGTTTGGCCAAAATGTTGAAAGATTTCCGATTCATCTGCTGCTTAGTAACGTGGCATATGAGTTTGTTTAATATAAACCTTATAAGCAAGAAACTTCAAGAGGTTGACATATGGACATAGCAAACTCTCTTGCTTTGATTTCTTCAACGAAGCAATTTTTTCAAGAAACAAGGAGTGATGAAGGATTCAACAGAATATTAGTCGATTGCAGGGAAGTGGCCGAAATGATTGAAGTTGGCCCAGCATTCCCTAAAGAAAGTGAACTGTAGCCGAGAAAAAAGAAGAAAATGTTTTCTTATGAATCAAGTGATAAAACAGTTCTTGATCCTGAGATCGCGTTCAAAACTAAATTCTTCTACGCGGTCTTGGATCAATGTATCTCTTCTCTGGGAGACAGATTTGAGCAGCTTCAATACTATCACCAACTGTTTAGGTTTCTATATTCAAGGCTGCAAGGACCTACACATTGCTCTTGCTGATGGCCAGCATAGTGACATTGATGGTCACAATGTCGAAAAATAAGGCAAAGGCAAAATCAAAGGCCCAGTTGACATATTGAGCTACTTAGCAGACAACGGATTTGTAGGGAAGTTTCCTAACTTGTGTGTAGCACTGCGAATCCTTCTTACTCTCCCAGTGTCTGTCGCGAGTGGAGAAAGGAGTTTCTCCAAGTTGAAAATAATAAAAAATTATCTGAGGTCTTCATTGTCGCAAGACAGATTGGTGGGACTAGCTTTGATGTCAATTGAGTTTGCAGTGCTCGAGGATATTGATGTTAATGCAATTGTAAATGAGTTTGCCCAGAGAAAATCTAGAAAAGATAACTGCGTTCAACTTAGCCTATAACATAATAACACAATGTCATGTCTCATTGCCTTACAAGGCCTAACACTTTATGTCCGAAACTCAACATTGTTATTTTTAAGTTTAATTCATTTTCAAGTTCAATTCTTATTAATTTAATAGTTATTTATGATATAAGTGTTAAAAGTACACGTTTAAGGCACGCATGTGAAAGTTTGCAGAATGAGCGAAGCGAGTGGTGGGGGGCGCCACAATAGTAATTCGCACGGGTGAAATATTACCCACGGGCCGGCTCTGGTTGTACCTCCTTCTCCAAATACCATTTTCACAAATGCCACCGAATATTCCTCTCAGGATCCTTCGTTCAAATATTAGCAGAAGGTTTTCTTCTGGCTTGGAGATGGTCCATGTCTCCGATCCATATGTCAACACTGGTTGTTTAAGGGTTTTGTATATGATTATTTTTGTTTTTTGGCTTAAATGTTTGCTTCTCATATGTCTACTCAGTCCAAAATAGCATTTGTTCGCTAGGATTATCCTTCGCTTGATTTCTTCCGTCATGACGTTCTCCTTGGTGATCAGGGAGCCTAAGTATGTGAATTTGTCCACCATTTCAAAGGTAGAGTTATCAACAGTGAATTGGTGACCGATGTTTCTGGTTCTATTGTAGGGTGTTGATGCCATCATCTTAGTTTTCTCCTCGTTTACTTTCAGACCCATATTTTTTATGTAACTGCTTAGTAAATTTTAATTTCTGTGTAGGTACTTATAAATAAAAACGAAGTATGCCTATTCATCAAAAAATTTGAAAACAAAATTTACAATTTAGGAAACTCATTTGTAAGGTTCCTTACTAGTTTTACCTGCTTACCGAAGCCCGTGTTTCAACACTTGTTTATAGACTACGCCGTCGATGCCTGCATACACGTGCTAACTCAAACACTTGTATTTTTTAATTTGACACGATCCATGAATAAGTTGTAGGTAAACTACAAAGTTGCAGAAATTCGGAAACTGATCGATGCAAGTTTTATACGGTGCGTCATAAAAATAATCCCGATACAATAGGCTCGATACTCGTGTTTATAGCACCCTCAACCTTCAGCCTGTACTTTTAGGTAATTCTTAATAACTGAAATTAAATTCTAAATATAGACAATATATCTAGTGATAAGGATAATAAGGATAAATATAGATAGTAATTTCTTTTTAAGAATCACCCTCCAATTAGCATCCGAAATGAAATTAATCGTTACCGCTTCACAAATTACTTTACTTATGTATTGTTTATGAGATATGTAAGATTCGTTGGTTTAAAGTGCTTATTTTTGAAAAGGCTGTAGTTATATGGGCTTAAACGAGTCACTAATCACGAGTGTATGTAAATTTTGAACAGCCATATCTTATATAACCAATTTCGGTCTTCAGAAAAAAAAAGCACAAAATATTCACAATAGTAAAACTATTGTTTTTTTTGAGATTTTTATAGAAAAAACTATTTTTTTAATTGAGATTTTTGGTATTACCAATAATTTTTAAAATATTTTGAAAACATTTTTTTTCAAAATAAAAAAATGAAGCGGTAACGATTAATTTCATTTGGGATGCTAATTAGGGGGTGATTTTTACGATTTTTCTACCAAAAAAAGAGACCAGCTTTATTTTGAGCGTTACATACTTAATATTTGTGATAGAAACTAAGAAAAAAAAATACAAAAACAAAGCTTTCTTTAAAAACTTTAAAACAACTGTGATTAGTTTTTCTCGAAAAGTGCTTCAATTTTTTTTTAATATTTCACGTTAAAATATTCAAATTGGAATTTAACGAATAAGAACCTGCATTTCATTTCCTACAATTCTGCTTCTCGTGGGTCTACAGGCTTCGTATATACACCATTTTTTTCATTTTTTTATAGACTATATAGGTACTAAGAATATTTTTTCGATAAAATACTTACTTTTTGAGTTATTTGCGAAAAACCGCCTCAAAACGGTTTTTTTTATTGAAAAATGAGCATATTCGCTTACAAATAACTCGAAAAGTATTGACTCAGTGAAAAAACTATAGAACTAAAGTTGCTTATAATTAGACAGTCTATCTAATTCCGGACCTATCTTGAACGTATGTTTTTCACCCCCGAGAAGGGGTGAAACTCACCCCCAGGACAAAAGCACACATCGGCACAATATGTGTCACATCATATGATATATTTTATGATATATGATGATTTATATTTAATGTTTATTAAAAACTTTTGATATACAATGTGTGTTTTTATTGGGCGGGCGGACCCGCATTCCAACTGGAACCAGGGCCCGCTGATATATCAGTACGCCACTGTTTTCTTACACTTTTTAGTGTTTAATGACTCTATTCTTGTTGATTTTCCGCAATACTTCTTTGTTAGTTAAGTAGGTATGGTACTTTTAGATGGCATTTATCCACATATCTAATGTTCCAATTCGATTAATTCGTTTTTATATTCATAAAAAAATTACTCTGGAAAATTAAATAAACCAGTTTTTCCTATCTTGCCGAAAAATTAAATTGAATAATGTCTTTTTTAATTAATTTTTGTCTACACTTTACTACATTTTACTATCTACAATTGACATAGTTTAAATTTAACATTGATAACCTCATTATTTCGCAAATCTCAAAGATATTTATAAACATTATTTTATTAATCTTGTGAACTTCAGCTTACATTAGTTTTTTAATTCTGACATTATTATTTAGTAAACACTACATAATATATTAATTAAATGTAAATTATTACCATCACCGAACGGCTAAGTCAGATAAGAAGAGAATCAGTCAGATGAACATCGGAAAAACAAAAATAATGAATGTAGACAAGCAATGACACGAACTGCAAAAGACTGAAAAATAACAATAAATACTAAGGAAACAATAAATACTGCCTATGCGCAGAACATCCCATTACTACATAGGCAGCTGAAACATGGACTCTAAAAAATCGACAGAAGTAAGATCGAAGTATTTTCCAGGAAGCTCTTGAGGAATGCGAAAGCAACATCAAAGTAAATGATACCTGGGTCAATAATATACGATATGCGGATGACTTGGTCTGAATAGCGGACAATATAACTACAACTCCAAAACCTTCTTAATAAAATTGGAGAACATAGCAAGAACATGGGACTTAGCATCAACATAAAAAAGACGAAGTTCCTTATAATCAGCCGTCAATTATGTCGACATCAAAATACAAGACTAGCATATAACAATTAAGATGTAGAGCGCGTAAGAACATTAAGTACCTGGGAACCTGGCTATGTGAAGACTGGATGGCGGATATGGAAATTAAATGTCAGATAGAAAGGGTCAGAAGCGTATTCATAAAATTCAGAAAAGTCTTTACGAACTCTGACTTTGACCTGAACCTAAGACTAAGATTCACGAAATGCTATATATATATATATATATATATATATATATATATATATATATATATATATATATATATATGGTCGGTGCTCCTATATGGCATGGAAGGATGGACTTTAAAAATAAGCACAATGAATAAGCTAGATAGAGGCATTTGAGATGTGGATTTATCGACGAATCCTTAAAGTTCCCTTGACCGCATGAATAACAAACGAAGAAATCATGAGAAGAATTGGTACAGAACGACAACTGATATGCACAATTAAACAGAGAAAAACGGCAACCTGGGGCACGTAATTAGAAACGAAAGATACCAATTTTTGCAAATCTTAATTGAAGGAAATATCGAAGGAAGAAGTGGAATGCGCAGGAAGAAAATGGCATGGCTCCGTAATGCCAAACAATGGACAGGGTTAATAAACATAGGAGACCTATTACACACTGCAAGGGATAGAGAAAAATGGTCAAACGTGATCGTGAACATACAATAGTGGATTGCATAAGAAGAAAAAGAGGATCGAAGTCTTTGAAAGGTGGGTCTACAAAAGAATTCTAAGCGTGTACTGAACATAACACAGAACCAACGTGTCAATGGGAGAAGACCAAGGAAGAGATTGACGAATTAAGAACCGATGCTAAAGAGATATTGAGGGTGAATAACTGGAGGATGGCAGCCAAATAAAGGGATGTTTAAAGGCGGATGCTGGGGGAGGCAGGCTCCTACTTGGGTTGTAGCTCCACTGAAGATAGAGAAAGGGAGAACCAAACTTTGGAAATAAATTTACTTATGTTTTGATTTTTGATAATCAATGATTATCAAAAATCAAAATAAGACTGACAACATCATAACAAAAGAGGTTTACATAACTACGGGGTCTATGGAAATAGGAATACTCTCTTTTACCTAGCTCAGGTAGGTAATCAAACAAAAGACCTCAGTATAGGTGACAGTGCTGGTTTATCCACTGGGCGCTTGGGGCAGGCGCGCAGGCGCGCTGGGGCCCCTGAAGGGCCCTTTTATTAATAACAAAATAAAGTCCGATAATAATCGAGGTACATATTATTTGAAATAGAGAAAAAGACTACGAAATACCTGATAACCTTGTAAGAACGTGATAACTTTTAAACCAAAGTGATTCCTTAGAAAATTGTATGAAATGTATGAAGCTGGAGACAAAGCTTGTTATAGACGATTAATGAAAGCACATCTTATAGAGTAAAACTCAGTGGATGCAAAGAGAAGAGAGATTGGCTGGCTAATATAATATGAAAGTGTTAAATCTGTTTATTGTTACCCGTGCAAATTATTTTCAATTTAAAAAATAGTTTACCTGATTTTGGATGTATTTTACCCACTGGAAACATTTGAATAGTTTGCTCAAATCTCAGGAAGAAACTAAATTATATCTGAACTCTATGGTTACATTAGTAACAAGATCATCAGTTAGATGGAGTTATATGGATGATCAGTTAGATTGGAGTTATAGACGCTGGCTTGAAAGAGCAAGTAGAATGCGAAGCTGACTATTGGGTAAAGGTCCTAAGAAGAGTTGTTGTCACCATAAAATTACTTGCTTCTTAACGACTAGCTTTCCATTGATCTCATGAGGAATTAACATCTCAAGGTAATTAATTAAGTTGTCTTGTATACTTGGCTTTTGAAACTTCTTAGATGAGCATTTATAGCGAAATACGAATAAAGGAAAAAAGTTGTTAGCTATCTGTCTGACCAAATTTGTAATGAATTCCTGGAAGTGATGAAAACAAATCTTGTAGAAACTTTTGACGCTGGAAATGCTTAACTTAAAAACTACGGATCCATTATAAACATATTTTTTCCAATTAAACAATACATACTAGAGACAAAAAATCAGCAGTTAGAAGTGAAGCTAAGGCACTGCAGGATAAAATGGATCCCTTTGAGACAGCTCTATTGACACTGATTTGGGCAAAAATTTTAAAACGCGTGAATGCAACAAGCAAACTTTAGAAACTGTGGACTCGAATGTGTCAATTGGAATAGAATTAAGGACATTTGAGCTTTGTTGGAGACGTGAGAAATAAATTAAGCGAAATTGAACTAGAAGCCAAAAATATTTTTTTTGCGAAGACAGGATATCTCAAATATATTCTATAGAATTGACCTTCAAAGAACAAAGAAAAGAAAAACAGTTTTCGATGCAGAAGTTGAAAGTGAAACAATTTTAAAGGGACAAGAGAGATTCAGAATTGAAGTAGGTACCTACTTATGTTATATGCGACAATATTACTCAAGATCTTTTAAAGAGAATATAATGCTACAAAGATGTTACATCAGCTGTTAGATGTTTTTTTACGCTAAATAAAGAAGAAGTCAAGACGTGAGTTAATATTTTATGCGAGAAATATAAAAAATGTTGATGAAACCAAAGAGAACTTGCATAATGAAACTACCCATTTAGTAACGTTAAGCCAAAATTTTAATAAACATTTGAAAAATTTGGTGTCATCCAGGATGTAACTTTTGTATTGGCAACTTTGCCTAATTTTGACCTTTACTAAAAGTATATTTGATGATACCAATTTCTAATGCGTCAGACTAGCGGTCTTTTTCGGATTCAAAACGAATAAAGATATGGGCCATTCCACGAACATACGCCTGTTTTGGATTACTTCGACAACGAATATTTTACTGTGCAACATAAGAAGTACGAAAGTAAATGACGCTAATAATTATTCCAATAAACAACAATGTAATTTGCAATTTACTTTCGTTGTTCTTATTTTGCACAGTAAAATATTCGTTGTCGAAGTAATCCAAAACAGGCGTATGTTCGTGGAATAGGGTATACATACTATTGTGTTTCAATTTATCAATCAAAGATAGAATAAAAATTTTATTTTTTTTTTAATATAACGCGGGCACATAAATTTGATACACCCTGCATATTGATTTGTAAATATTTATTAGAAGTTAGCTTTCACGCAAGGTGGTTTCTCCTTAATGAATTTTTCCATGAAGAATATTAAAAACATTTGTAAATAAAAGTGAAGTGAAAGTTATTTAGGATTATTATTTTAAACCGATTGTTTATTACGGGAAAGGTAGAAGCAATAGGTAATTAGTTCTTAGAAAATTAAGGTAAAGAAAGTTTGGAATTTTAATCTCTTTTTGTTTAACCCCGAGTAAATTTTGTAGAATTTCCCGAAAGTAATTATTATGATGGTAGGAATATTTTTGAAAGTATGAGTGGGTGTTTCGACTGAAAAAAAGAATGGGGAAGAAGAAATGTCTCTGATTGGTTTGGCAATTTGGAATGGGAAGGAGAGAAGGTTGAATTTTCAGATAGTTTTGTAAAGAGGGATTATTGTGTTACCGGCATTCGAGAAGAGCAATCAAAAGTTTTCGTGAGTAGTTCAGAAGCAAGTACTAGTGGTTGTTTTGATAGTGAGAGTAGCTGAAAAGTGGAACGAGAGACAGATCAAATCGATAAGAAATACCTCTTTGATTCTGTAAAGTCCAAGAGAGTAAGTTACAAGAATTATCGTTATTAAAATTATTTGTGACACCAAGTAAAAAAGATACTTGGGTCTCAGGAGATTATTGTTGAGAGAAAGAGAGGAGAGAGTTTTGGAGTTTATTGAACGAGTACTGGCAAAAAGAGGCTTGGCTTGTGTTTTGGAGAAATAGTTGCTGGTATCCTGCTGGATTGTTTGCTGAGAACGGAGAGGGCTTTGATTGGTAGCCTAACATAATCAACAAGGAGGAGCTGTTTGGGTCAAGAGGAGACATCATTGTGTGTGAATCAAAAAGGTCAGTCAATAACCTATGTGATAGATTTTCTTTATAATCAGAAATTAAATTTTTTTACGTAAAAGCATATGCATTAAAATTCCAACATTTCAAAAATTTAATAGGAAGTATAAGTAATTTGCGAATACCAAATTTGTTTGTTTAGCTTGTTTTTATTAAGGGTATCAAGAACAAAGCGATAAATATTTGTTTGAATTAGATTAATTTATATGGTAAAAGTTTCTTTTGGACAGTTATGCCCACAGGATTTAATTGATAAATTTATAGAGCATTGCTTTTGATAATAAAGGTATTTGTATGTGTTTATTTATGATTTTTCTATTTATTTCCTTTTCCTATTATATCCCGATAAGGATCAACTAAGAGATACTGAAGCCACGAGAAAGGATAAGTATAACCTAAGAAAATTGAATTAAATTTTTTTTGACAAAAGGCACCCTGAGATTTTTTTTTAATATTTTTATGTATGATTTGCGTTAATTAAATAATTGATCAAATAAATAATAAAAGTAATAGAAAGCAGATCATAACAATACATATATTAAAGGTCAAATTTGGGTCAAAAAAACCTAGAAGCATTAACTATCACTATTGTATTATATACTTATAGAAAATGAAGGACTGGAGCAACTGAATTTTGATAGTAGGTATTAATATGGCAGTTTGCTAATGCCAAGTCAAGAAATAAAGTGAGCTAATTTTTGTCTTATGTATTTTTTAGAATATGTATGTTTTTTTGTTTGTCATGTGTTATTTTGTAGAACTTTCTGTTTTTTGTGTATTTTTAAATGTATTATTTGGAATATTTTTTACGTTTGCTATTTTTCTTGTTTCTTTTAAAAAATTTATCTTATGGATTTTACAATACACATTTATTTAATGGATGTGTTCTTTTCTTAAAAAAACTGATAACGAATAGCAATTAAGGGGGCCCCTAAATCTCCAGTGCCCAGGGTCCGAAGTCATAGGCGTAACCAGGATAATCCTAAGGGTATGGGGGGGGGGGGTTACAACTACTGGAAGGTCTCCGAGGGGTATGGTGTTAAGCGTATAGAGCTCAAAGTACATCCCAACAAAACACCCCTTGGCTGCGCCTATGCCCGAAGTTAGGTTAAACCGGCACTGATAGGTGAAGAAAAAACAGTATATCTAGTAGAAAGAACGAAAAAACTGATTAAGAGGGAAGAAAAATAAATATCTACAATACGATGACGGTCGGAAGTATCACATTCTATGATGCATAAGCATAACCATAACCAAATTCGAAGCCGAATGAAAGCTTATAACCCAAGTAATAAAGGTGAGAAATTTGATCTAAGTCTTCCGGTTTTAGAGTTGCAACTGGAAGTATTGTTTTAAAGTCACCGAAATAGTACAAGCGATATATTAGTCGACGCGCCTTAGCGAGACGAGAACAAATATATAATTGCGATCTCATGCCTGTTTATCCGTCCGTCTATCTGTCCGCGAATACATATACTTACATATAACTCCTACATTATTAGAACTGATAAAATGGCAAATGAATGAGGCGTCGAGTGACTTCTTATAACTCAAGGATGGTATTAAAGGTGAAAAATTTAACCTCGGACTTCCGGTTCCAGAATTGCAACCAGAAGTACTGTTTTAAAGTCACCGAAATAGTACAAGCGATATATTACTCGACGCCCCTTAGCAAGACGAGAATAAATATATACTTCCGGTTTTTGTGTCACTTCCGGTTAAATAGGTGTAACCGGAAGAGCCACATTAGAGTCGCAGAAATAGTACATGTGATATATCAATCGCGTATTGAAAAGTAGAGCTCGAATATTTAGTTCCGGTTTTGATATCATTTCCGATTAAAAAGTTATGACCGGAAGTTTGGCAAAAATGACTCAAAATTAGTGAAATCGTAAGTATATCAATCAACGCAAAGTTACACGAAGATGAGTTCCAATATCGACTTCCGGTTCAACATCCGTTCAAGTTGGGTGAAAACCTAGGAGTTACGGAGTACAATTATTGTTTGTTTAAAATCTAAATTTTAACTCTGTCGCCCTCTAATATTATATTTTTTAAAAGTTTAATGGGTTACATATGCGAGTTCATTTTGAATAAAGTAAAACAGGGGTCACCAATTAACGGACCGCGGTCCGCATCCGGATCGTAGGCTAGTTTTGTGCGGACCGCCATTAAATTCAGAATATAATATATTCTGTAGTGACATAATAATATGTACATATTATGTAGTGTCCGGCAATTTTGAAAATATTTGGCCGTGAAATTGTGTACTATGTTTGGCTCAAATTATGTGTGCGAAGCCGCTTTTTCAAGAATGAACTTTATTAAAATCGGTACAGATCTCAGATAACAGATGAATATCTCAACTTCCTAATGAAAATCAGTTGCACTAAACTCACTCCAAACTTCAGACAGGTTGAAAATAATAAAAAATGTCATTTTTCTTACTGACAATTTAATTTTGTAAAGAGTTTTCCCCTTGTTATATTTAAACTGTAATGTAAAATTTTCATGTGTGTTTTTTTATATTCATTTCCTCTCTATATGTTAAGTGGGAGTACTTTTCAGCTGTGCATTTAATTAAAATAGTTTTCAGATTTTATAAGTTTACAACAAACAGCTTACGTTGAAATTAATGTAGAAAAAATAACATGTTAATTACCATTTTGTGCTACAATTATTTATTTTAAATTTCTCAGTTTCAATAATAACTGGATTTATAGGAAGTTAATAACTATGTACAACACTGAAGATGTCTAAAAACTTGAGAAAGGCGTTGTTACAATGTGTGCTGTGTTCAAAATATACTGAAAATAATATCAAAACAATACACAATGAATAAATTAATCTTCTTCCTTCAAAAAAGATCTTCTGTAATTTTTCTCAAAAGTTGATAAATTTCCGAGATTTAATCGATTTAAAATCTGACAAATGCGAAAATACGGATTTTCGAGGCTTGAGAACTCATATGTCAATTATTAGTTTTCAGGTTGCCAAGTGTCTAAATTGAAGTTGATATATTTAATTTCAACATTCTAATGAGTAATCGGGGCTTAGTTCAATATAGACCGTTGTTTTTTAATTGTTAATTATGCGCCTCCACTTGACTGTTAAGCCGCCACGCGTCGCACTTTAGTGCGTCGCACTTATACATAATATTATACGTACTTACTTATGCGAATAATTCCCAACAAACAATTGACATTTATTAAAATTTTATAATTTATTATTAACATAGTTTTTTAATAATTTATTTATTTATTCAATTAATTATTGTCAATGTGCTAATTAGATACGCCAATTATATAGTGCGATACGCACCATATAGTGCGACATGCCGCCGCGGTGGCTCAAAGGTCGAGTAGCCGCGCATCATTAACAATTAAAAACAACGGTCTAAATTGAAATAAGCCTCGATTACTCATCAGAATCTTGAAATTGAATGTTTAAACTTCAATTTAGGCACTTGACAACCTCAAAAATTATAATTTGGACATTAATTTTTAAGCTCCGAAAATTCTTATTTTCGCATTTTTCAGATTATAAACTGTTTAAACTCGAAATCTATCAACTTTTGAGAACAATGACAGAAGATGTTTTTGTTCAAGATGGCCCAAAAATTCTAAAAACATATTCGGGAGCAAAAAAGATAATGTTTTGAATTTGTTAAAAAAAATTGTTAAACAATTTCTGCCCAAAAATATCGCCCGGGATCCTTCTGGTTTGTTTATAGGGGACATTTTTTAACAAGAATCCGCAAAGAAACCGAATCAGAACAACCAGACACAGGTAGCATTAAATCCGGACACCGGAAGTGTCATAGCTTTTCGAAACGGACCTTCAGGGAACATAATTGGTGGCCCTTGAAGTAAAAGATAGACGTACTCGCAATAATTTATTGTTAACTCCCGACGACCGGTTTCGCTCTCTATAATATGCAGAGCATCTTCAGGTCAACGGTTACAAGTAAACTAAATGATGCCGCTACAACTACCGTTGACCTGAAGATGCTCTGCATATTATAGAGAGCGAAACCGGTCGTCGGCAGTTAACAATAAATGATTGCGAGTACGTCTGTCTTTTACTTCATTATATTTTTGTTTTTATTTTGTTTGTAGTTTAAATAGGGGATAAAATTTTTCAAATGGTAGGATATCAAAATTTTAGAAAATGTTTCTTTTCATCCTAAAATGTAGTTGATAGTAATATACAAAGAATCTCGTTAGTCGTTAATGATCAAGGATACAAAGTAGGTATCTTTAATTATTATAGTCAACTGTAAATGTTTAAAACCAACAATTAAATGTTTGTTCATAAAATAAAAAGTAACTTACAGAAATGTGGTTTGTGCAGAAGTGTTTGGCACATTGGTCAACTCTTGCTTAATACATTTTACTGATTTCTTGTAACATTGACACTTAGAAGGGCATTGCGTAGCTTCTCCTAGAAAAACCACGGCCAGTAGTACTACAAGTCCGTAATTCCACCGCATTTTGATTAAGTACAAGTACCGAAAGCAGCCCAAAACAACTTAACACATGACACTGTCCACTCTTACTTTCTACACTGGAAGGCTTGTGCTTGTAATATATTAAGTAAGCTGATACGTATGGGAGCCGCCAACTGAGATTTGAGTGAGGCAAGATCGGTCGAGTGGATGTGGATGTTTATGAATGCGAGATGAAACATGAAACAAAGATATCGAGGCAGGCTTGATAATTTAACCGTTGGCGATGATGCTATTTTTAAGACGTACAGGGTGTAGCTTTCAAAATGATTTTCCAATCAATGTATCAACGTCAAGGTTTATTATTATTTTGAAACTCGAAAATAATAAATCTTGAACTGTAACTGTAGAACAAAATGGTTGCGCAAAATGCTAAAATGAAATGAAAAATATGGTTCAAATAGTATTCTTCTTTTTCATGTGCCTTGTCCGTTCCGAACGTTGGCAATTAACATGGCTATTCTGACTTTGTTTACGGCAGATCTGAATAGTTCGGCAGATGACAATCCGAACCATTACCGCAAGTTTTGGAGCCATGAATGTCTCCTCCTCCCTGAACCCCTCCTGCTGTCTATTTTCCCTTGGATGATTAGCTGTATTACTCTAAATACTCTATATTTATTGTACCTCATAACGTGACCCAAGTAGTCCAACTTTCTTTTCTTTATAGTTATTCCTACCTCTTTCTCTCTCTTATTCTTATCTATCCGGCGTAGTACCTTCTCGTTGGTCACGTGCTTGGTCCAAGATATACGTAATATACGTCAGTAAGCCCACATTTCGAACCCCTCTACTTTTTTCATTAATGTTGCGGTCATTGTTTACGACTCCATTCCATATAAAATACATAACACTTCGGATTTTAAGAGGTAGAGTGAGGCTTTTAGAGGTGAAAATTTGCTCCAGGCTAGTGAACGACGCTCTTACTTTTTCTATTCTTATACATATTATAGTTCAAGTTGATTCTCAGTTAGAGTTGACCACTGGCGAAGCGTCCGTGTAACCAGTTACCATTGGTAACAGTTAAAAATCTTGCAATAAATATTTTATGACTGTTATGAAATAATTCCATTTATATTTTTTACCAACAGAAATATTTGTTAATAGTACCTAATTCAGTAAATAGCCAACTAGACGCACGAAAATATTGGCGAGATAAATGAATCCATTGCACTTTATTATATGATGTTACCAATACTGGCATTGGTAACGCAGGAGAAACCTCGCTATCGCTGGGGACTAGCTCGTTTCTGAAAATTTTGAAAGAGCGACGGCTCTGTTCGAGCGACGAGAGACGGCGCGCGGGCAGGCTGTGTATATCAGTATTGTCACCATTTTGAGGATTGGTAACATTAGTTTAGTACCTATTACAGATTACAGTGTGCGTGCATTTAAACATGGAAGAGTGTTGCTACGTATTGCGTAATTGATCAACTACTTGAAAAGTTATTCTCCTTGTATATTTTTTTTTATATAATTTTGAAGAAAAAAAAATGATATTTTTGAAAATGGAAGAATTAGAATATAAACAATAGTTTTCAAAATCTATTCTTTTTCCTACTTGTTTACTTTTTTATGTTAATTTTATGGTAGAATAATACAGCGTGTGTCAGCCAAATTGAATAAATTCAATAGTTCAAATACTAATTGTTTTTTTTGAAAAATGCTCAGATCTGTCGATTAGTATTTTAAAATCTTAATTTTTTTACATATGTACAATAATAATGTAGACAGGGTGTCCCAATTTAGAAATATGACGTCATCGTTAATTTTTTTAAATGGCAACACTGTTATTTTAATGGCTGTTAAAAATTTTTTATTTTTTAACATTTACAAGATAATAAAAAATAAAGTTATGTCTGTAATGTGGAATAAACTTAATAGTTCAAATAATAATTGTTTTTTTTTGAAAAATGCTTAGACCTGTCGATTAGTATTTGAAATCGAAATTTTTTACATACAATAATAATGTATACAGGGTGTCCCAATTTAGAGATTTAATGTTATTTTTTATTATCTTGTAAATGGTAAGGAATAAAAATTTCATATTTTGTAGTTATGTATAACTTTACACACCCTATCAAAATAGCTATCAAAATGACAGTATTGCCATTTAAGAAAATCAATGATGACGCCATATCTCTAAATTGGGACACCCTGTATACATTATTATTGTATGAAAAAAATTTCCATTTGAAATACTAATCGACAGATTTAGTCATTTTTCAAAAAAAAACATTTAGTATTTAAACTATTGAATTTATTTAACTTTGTTATTTTTTATTATCTTGTAAATAGTAAGGAATAAAAATTTGATATTTTGCAGTTATGTATAACTTTACACACCCTATCCAAATAGCTATCAAAATGACAGTATTGCCATTTAAGAAAATCAATGATGACGCCATATATCTAAATTGGGACACCCTGTACACATTATTATTAAAAATTTCCATTTGAAATACTAATCGACAGATTTGGTCATTTTTCAAAAAAACAATTAGTATTTGAACTATTGGATTTATTCCATTTGGCTGACACACAGTGTATGTTTAGTTTGTTTATTATTTATTGTTATACCTGTTACATATACATAATTACTTACATATAATTTGGGAATAGTGATTTGTTTAATTTTATCCCACAGGGTTGAAAACAAAAACTTATATTTGGGAGGTTCAAAATAATTTTTTTTAAATAAGATTTTTTTACATCTGGTTTGGTAACACTTTAGAAAAAGTCACGCGTCGCCACTGGAGTTGACTATTCCTAGTTCGAATCAACTCCAACTAAAACGAGCAATAAGAGTTGATTTGGAAAACTTAATTCAACTTTTACTATAGGTCTGGATCCCGCGTATGAAAAAAAAGTTGATTAATAGCAAGCTGAAAATTTGTTAATAGCTTAAGGGTGTCTAGTCGGATAAACTTTGATATATGGGGACACTGGAACAGGGGCAGTTTTAATTGTGGAACAGGTTTAAAATTTGGAACGGTCAGACCACGAAAACGGCACATTTATTTTGTCCGACAGAATAGACTTAAACTCTCCGAACAGAGATTAAACTCTCATGCAAAAATCAGACTGATATTTATCACCTGTCATAATTCCTGTCATTTGATATATTCTACATGTTCCACTCATTAAAACGCCCATTTGGTAATAAATAGCAGTCTGATTTTTGCATAAGAGTTTAATCTCTGTTCGGAGAGTTTAAGTCTGTTCTGTCAGACAAAATACATGAGCCGTTTTCGTGGTCTGACCGTTCCAAATTTTTAACCTGTTCCACAATTAAAACTTCCCCTGTTCCAGTATTCCCATATATCAAAGTTTGTCCGACTAGACACCCTTAAGCTATTAACAAATTTTCAGCTTGCTATTAATCAACTTTTTTTTCATAAGCGGGATCCAGACCTACTAGTTGAAGTAGACTCTTCCTAACCCTAGATAGTAAAAGTAGATCGCGGGAAAAATAGAATTAACCCTTACTAGTTTGAGTTGACTACTCCTGGATGGATTTAGTAAATGTAGATTATACGAGTATAATCTTACGTGCTTTTTTGATGAGTGTGCGGTTTTTTGTTTTGACCGTTTCAACTACTTATTATGCGAGCTCCACACTCTCAAAGTTGACCGAAGTCCGAAGTACCTCTCTACACACTCGTTCTACTTCGCGAGGAACACATTCAAACGGTGCGATACCAACAAAGATCCCTTTGACTCGAACGCGCCAGACCGACAGGAACGGCGAAGTAGAACGAAGCGAGGCAAGGTTGCAAGAAGTTGCTTACTTTTAGACTTCGTAGATGGCCTTTTATGTGAGCTCCACACTCTCGCCGAAGTCGATCGAGGTTCAACAAGTACGAGAGTGTAGACGGCCACCTTGTGCAACTTTGCCTCACTTCGTTCTACTTCCATTCTCTGTCGGTCTGGTCAAAGGGATCTTTGTCGGTATCGCACCGCTCTTTGTCGGTATGACACTTCCTCGCGAAGTAGAACGAGTGTGTAGAGAGGGTACTTCGGACTTCGGTCAACTTTTGCGAAGTAACTTCGCCGAGAGTGTGGAGCCCGCTTTATGATTTGAACATATCCAGTAATATTTAATCTCTAGAATCGGTTGTTTGTGTTCATCAACTCTTACTAAATGGCATTGGGAAGAGTATACTTTTTCTAGTTTGAGTCTAATTTTACTAGTAAATGTTGAATAAAAATCTTCATTTTATATTTATAATCAACTTTTACTAAAACCAGTCGTTTGAGTTGACTCGAACTAGGAATAGTCAACTCCAACTGAATAATCAACTTGAACTGTAACATACATATTTAATTCGCTTGATCCCAACTTGAATTTACTTGTTCTTCCTAAGTAGACGTACGAATCCACGTGTTCGGTTCTTTGATTGTCTAATATCAGTTGTCTTGCTCGTTGTTGGGTTTTGCTTACTAACATCCATTTGGTTTTTGTAATGTTTAGTTTGAGTCCGTATTGTGCACTTGTATTTTGTATCTTACTCATTGGGCACTCAGTTCGTCCATGCTACTCGCTAGAATCACAGTATCATCAGCATACCTTCAAGTATAATCATTATATTTATAGTTCATATATGCATAGTTCAGCTTCAAGTATAGTCATTTTATATCGTCACCTTTATCCAAGAACTAGATAACTATATCTTATACATATTTTATCAATTCATCGTCATTGTCATCTTGAGTTTTTAAATATTAACGAAATGGTTGCAGCTTCGGCATTCTTTTGGGCGTCTTATTAGAAAAAAAAAACGCAAAATGAATTCACATCAATATTTCTTAATTCTACGCATCACTATATACATTCACGAAACAACAATGAATGATAGAAGAAATACTAGACCTTATGGAACAAGACAATAGCAAGAACAACCCAGACGACTGCAGAAGAAAACAGAGAGAAATAAATGCTTTTGAACATATTAAGAACCAAAGGTATTGATGGTAATGGCCTACAAGTCATAGAAGACCCATATTGGAAGTAGAAAGCAGGCATACCAGTCGATGAGAGAAACGACGAGTGTTATGGTAGGGGAGCAAAGTATGCTAAATGTGCAGTCACTCGAGCGTTATGGGGACCCATTGGGTTCTGAAGAGTAGGTCCTAAAACCAAAAAAAGTTAAGTAAAGTGTTCCATTTAAGTGGGGACTTTACATTTTTTAATTTAATTTTCCATTTCCAACAATCGGTATTTTCGATTACACCAACATCTATCCATAATTCGAAAAAATGTCTTAAATAAAAGTTATTTATTTTTACGTAAGGAATTCAAATCTGCAATAAAAAATGGGGGCTCCCATTTAAGATTTTAAAGTAACCCCCACCCCACCTCCGTGGGGGGTCGTGTTTGGTGCCATTCGATAGATTTTTCAAAAATATTGAATAAATGTATTTTTCAGTTTTTCGATCTGATGTTCATTTCGCGGGGTTCGTATTTAAAATATTAAATTTACCCCCCACCCTTCTCCGTGGGAAGTCGTGTTTGGTATCATTCGATAGATTTTTGAAAAATATTGAGTACGTATTTTTTAGTTTTTCGATCTGTCATTCATTTCGCGAAATATTCGTTTTTTTTTTGTGAAACTTTGGGACACCGATTTTCTTACGCCCCGCTCAAATCGTCAATTTTTGAAATATACACTGTTTTGCATGTAATTAACTTACCTTATCTTAATCTTACGATTTCGAGTTTTTTTTAAGGATAGATTTTTTTCGCCCCCCCCCCCCCCCCCCCCACCTCCTTAACGAACTTCCCTGTGTTAAGAGCCAATATACGGTAGAGGTACATTTTCAGTAACTGCAAAAATCCCCGTTTGGGCTCCCCTACCATTACATTCAAAATGGCATTAGACAGGGATGCATTATATCCCTGCTGTTATTTAATATTTACTCGGGTATAATTTTAAAAGAGGCTTTGAAAGATAAAGGCTTTGGAGTGAAAATTTTTATGCGATTGTCTAAAAGTCCTTCAAGAGTTACTAGAATGCGTAAACACGGCAGGAAGAGCAATGCATCTAAAAATTTATGATAACATTTAAGAGAGTTTATTACTTTAAATATCTAGGATACTACAGTACAGGTCAACTAGAGCCAAGTAAAGAAATCAAGTGCAGAATTGAAGCAGCTCGCACGTTTCTAAAAATGAAATCATTCTTCTGTAACCACAGCTGTGTTAAATAGAGCAAATGCTGTTCGTTAGTTACTGAAAACTGTTAAATAAGAAAAAATTCATACCTAGGACATGTTCTTAGAGGAGACCAGTAGAAAATTCATCACTTCATCATGAAAGATAAAATCGAAAGCCACAGAGGAATTGGAAGGAAGCAGATATCATGGCTCAAGAATATTCGCGATTAGACAGGAATATGCAGTGCCGAACAACTACTAGGATTAGCTAAAGACCATGAACAACTCGCCAATATAACTGCCAACGTTAGGAGCATCTAATGTGGCACCGAAAAAAGAAGACAACTTGTTGTTAGCGCACGATCTTTAGATTGTAATAATTGTTTCCTTCATGAACTGTATTATCTAGGTCTGCTAATTTTATTTTGGTAGGCTAACATAAATTGATAATATAAGTAAGATATGTTGATCCCGTAAACACACATCTGATAAAAACAGGGTACTCACCATTTGCTGCTGTCGTTTCCTGATCTGGGGCCCCAGTCACTTCTGCTCTCTTGCATGCACACTAAAATAGCAACGATAATAATGGGTATGTCTTGGCTTCCTCTTCAGTATTTTCTATCTTTTCTCATATTGTCTTGCTCTGCTCATGACAAGTGTAGATATTATGTACATCTGGTAATTTTTAAGTCCTAATAATATAAAATATATGATGCTGCTCAAATTCCAGACGACTCGGTAAAATGAAGCTTTATTGCAATTGATTGATGATACTAGATGATGCACAACGGCGTAACCAGGATGACCCTAGGGGGGGTTACAACTACTGGATGGTCGCTGAGGGGTATGGAACAGTAATGGTGTTAAGCGTATAGGGCTCAAAGTAAATCCCAATGGAGAAGGGTTACAACCCCCAACCCTCCCTGGTTACGCCTATGACATATGATTAAGTTTTATTAAATATTTATGAACAAAAGTCCTGCCCATGCAGATCATACATAGGCGACCCTATAGACTTTGTAATGGCAACCGAAGGGTCAATCGAATATATGAAAAATACTGGACATCTTTTTGTGATGTATTATATTATAATGAATGCATAAATCTAAATAGTTACCTATTCTGTGACGTAAGCCATATGCTAAATAAATTAATTAAATAAGGTTGGTGGCGGGTAGCTTCCTTGTCGAAGTCCTTTATCGACTTTAAACGGTTCTGAGTACAGTAGAACGTCGATAATCCGGACGTCAAAAATCCGGACCGTCAATAATCCGGATTTGTATCTAGCAAAAAAATCTGATTCTTTTAAAACAAATTAAGAACTTAGCTGCGAAAAACGAACCTCTACCGCAGTTCAAAAATATTTTACACATTTTTTTAAAAGCCCAAATAGATAAAAATCTGTTTTGTACGAGCGTGCAAAAATGTCTACTTTCGCGCACCCGTTTTAGTTTAGAAAGTTTTACTTTTCCGTACGCGTTTTACTTTTCCGCACGCGTTTCACTTTTCCGCACGCGTTTAGATATTTTAATATGGCCTTAAAATAATTATAATACATGCAATAAACTAATATTTAGATATAATTTACTATTTTATTTCAAATGTATCTTATTGTGATCCTGTTTTAAGGAAATTAACGCGACAATTCGACGAAATAAAATTATTTTGACATAATATTCGAAAGTCAAATCGGTAGACAACAACAGTCCTTTTGAATCATCGTCATGAAAACTAAGATGGTCGTCATGCTAACTAATTATATTGAAAGTTTGGTTTTGACAACCTTGTCAAAGAATTAATTTGTGTATGTATTTTCATATTAATTAAATTAATTGATTAAGATGTGGTCATTTTTTAAAGACTCGTAGAAAAAATATTGTTCCTAACTCTTGCAGAAAGTCTCTTTTCCGCACTCGACTGCTTGCCGAACTCCCGCTTCGCGTCGTTCGGCAAACTGCAGTCGCGTGCAGAAAAGTACGACTTTCTGCACTTGTTACGAAAATAACTATTTACTGTATACATGCTGCTATTATAAATTAATTACAATTCAGTGTTTAAACATAAAAAAATGTTTTGATTAATTTCACCTCTAGTCACTTTACTGTACAAGAGAAAACATAAAACTTTAAAACGTTTGTTGTACTTTAATGTGTATACTGGCCTTTTTTTGAGGTAATTTCGATAATCCGGATGGGGTCCGGTCCCAATTAATCCGGATTATTGACGTTCTACTGTAGTTTTGTCTGACTTCTATTCTACATTTGTCTTCGTGCGGCATTTATGTATGTGTTATCTACTCTATGATTTTCCACAGGTTGTTGACTTTCGGAGGTCCAAGAATAGACTGTACAATTCAGCGTTGAATGCTGTTTTTTCTCAAGGTAAATAGAAAATACAATATCAGTACATGAGAGTCCGACACGAAAACCACTCTGTTCTTTTGAAATTCGCAGGTGTTAGCACCTACATCCTTTATTTATTGATTTATCCAATACAACTTACCCACAGAATATGTCTATCTAATTATCCTTCCTCGGTCCATCTTTGGACATAGGCCTCTCCAATCCTTTTCCATTCTTCTCTGTCGCTACAGTCATCCACCTAGAGCCCACGTGCTTCTTGATATAATCTGTCCATTTCATTTGGGGCCTTCCTCTGCCTCGTCTATATTCCCATGGTCTCCAATTTATAAGAACTTTTTTCCATCGGTCTTCTTTTTGTCTTATGCTGTGTCTGGCAAATCTCCATTTCAATATTTTGCAACTTTTTGTCTAACATCCCTAACTTTTGTTTTCTCTCTTATCCACTCGTTTCTCTTCTTATCCATTAGCGGACACATACACCAAAGCAATATTAAAACGCAACATGAAAAAACTCAACATTCCGTAAATATCAGCGGTTAATATGTATCCCTTGTCGACCCAACGGAGATAGGGATTTTCCACCGAAAACCAGATACGACACTCAGTGCATATTTTTCCGCAGTTATATGTGATTTCTGTAGGATATTGCTTTGGTGTACGAGTACGCTTAGGGTTATAGAGGGATATTAATTGGGAGCTTAATTAGCCGATTTTCCATTCCTTAGTTATTTTTCCATCAAAAATGCATTTTTCAAATATTTGTTTTAATTCTTGTATTAATGCAGAAGGGGCGTGTCTTAGCAGTTCTACAGGTATATCTTCATGGCCAGTTACTCTGTTATTTTCATCCTTCTTATTGCATTTCTTATTTCATTTTAAGATATATCTGCAACTTGTGTCTGTAGGTCACTTATTTTGTAAGGTGAATGAGTATAGATATCTTTTTATCTTGTAATATTACTTGTATTGTAATATTACTTGTAGTAACTACGAGTAATATTTTATCCATTCGTCCATTTGTATTGGATTTATCTTTACCCTTTCATGGAAATTATATCTGAAGTTCTTCAAGACAAATAAAGTAATGGTTTTTGATAAAACCAACAACAATAAAACGGAAATTCAGAAATTGCTAAATGTGATCTCATACATCTCTTCTATAATGTTGTTCTGAAGCTATTTCCTTGTGACATTTTTATAATCAACTATTTTCAATGGCAAATAAGCCACAATTTTACCAAAAAAATGATTTTATTAACGTTTCGACGCCCTAATCGGCGACGCCCTAATCGGCGACACCCGACTTGGGCGTCGAAACGTTAATAAAATCATTTTTTGGTAAAATTGTGGCTTATTTCCCATTGAAAATAGTTGATTATCTCATCTATAGTCCTCATCTATGCTGTTTTATTTCCTGTTTATGTCGTGTATCCCAGTATTTATCTTGTTATATCTCTTCTTCTGTATCTTCGTACAAATCTTTCTCGATCTTCTTTTCTACATGTCTCTTTTTCTATGTCTACTCCCCTTTTATTCTACCTTTCTTATCTCTTTTCAGCACTCACTCCACTGCTTTTTCGCACTCCATTCTCCCTGGCTCTTTTAGTTATCACTGATGGTTCCCTCTAGCATGTTCTGTGTCACTGTAGACTTTATACGTCTTTCAATCTTGTTCCTGTATTATAGTCTCCCCATTTATTTTGCGCACTCTAAAACCTCACAAAAATATTGAAAGTATGGTAGCTGTTAATAAAATAAAAAATAAATAAAACAAATTAAACCACTAGACAACATTTATTAAAAATTAATAGTCACCACTGGTTATAAAAAATATATATCATTTATTTACTATTTAGCACAATCGGAATACTGTAAGCAAAGTCTCGTTGCACACTTAAGGGAGGTATATAATGCGATCTTTATGGCAGCACTTTTAAAAATATAGACTAGACGACATTTTATAATATTTTACTAGTTTAAAATTCATATGAATCATGGCATTAATACGTAGTAATCTTAAAACTTTAGACAAATATGATTTTTATAATAGATCTTCCGAATGGCTACGAGAAAAGCAATGACAACACCGACTGAGCCGACAAGAAGAATAATAAGACATTTTTTTATATGAGTATGCCAATATAATGCCAAACAGAGTATTCAAGCGAAGATCTTATTACTGTGCAATTTGAGACACTTATATGTCTATAGATTTCAATTTTAAATATATAAAGTGGTTAATCATTGAAAGAAAATGTGATAACCAAAGAGATGTAGTGATACCTCCGCTCAAACAAGAATAAAATACTATTTGATATCACAACACCGAATTGCTTGATCATTTCCCACTATACGGCAATTTATCTTAAGTTTAAATTTATAGATGAAAGTCTATGATCGATCAAAGTCCCAAGAGATCTATTGTCTACCCCAGGAATTGATCACGTTTTATAAAATTATGGTTCAGTTTGATATTTGATGGTTCAGCGATAGTTTGAGCCCAAATGATTTGATATGTGATGGTTCAGCGATAGTTGTCTTCTTCTACGACACTACAGCCCAAATTGAGCCTTGGCCTCCTTTATTCTTTGTCTCCACTCTTGTTTGTCTGTGGCTGCTCTTCTCCATACACTTCTCCTATGCGTCGCTGTTTACTGTGTCTTCCCAGCGCCTTCTTGGCTTTCCAACCGGTCTCTTCCCTGCATTCTAGCATTCAGTGCTCTTTTTGGTAGCCTATCCTCTCCCATTCTTATCACATGTCCGGCCCATTGCAATCTTTGTATTGTAATGAAGTCTGACAGGGGTGTATTCTCCTCAGTACTTACCTTTCGAATGTGTCGAGTTTGTTTTTGGATGTTTCTTTCAGAACCCATGCTTCACTGCCATATGCTATTGGTCGAATTAAGGTTTTATAAATTCTCATCTTTGTATTTCGGTGGACATTTTTAAACCGAAATATATGGGAGAGGGCAAAATAGGCTCTGTTTTCCTGCGTTATTCTCTTCCGTACTTCTCCATCTTCTGATCTGAAGGCATATATTTCTACTCCCAGGCGTGTAAACTTTCCAACCGTTTCAATGTCATCTTAATGTATAATGTATTGTGAGATTATATTTCTTCTCGTCTAACTGAGAAATATATTGATTGTAAATAAAGGTCTAAATTTATAAAAAAGAGACTGAGAAATCGACGGCAGATGTAGATTTGACAATTTGATAGACGGAAGATTTGGCAAAAGAAGAAAAAGAGACAAAAAAAAAGAAGAAGATATACACGGAGACAATTTGACAAAAAGAAGCAGAATTGACACAAACACCTGTCACACCTGCCCAGTTTTCTCACCTAGAGGCAAAACATGAAAGAATTCCGTTTTTTCCTATGGTCTATAAAATTTTCCGACATTCAACTGGCCCATACTCTGCAAGTGATCATTTAAGCAGAAAATCATTTTTTCAGCAGTCTTTGAAAAACGAAACGACACAATAAGAAAAAGAAAAGCTTATCTAACATTTAAATACTGTCTAGGCTTTTGTTTAAAACTTTTTTTCTAGTTTTCTGCGTATTTGTTTCGTTTCCCTATGTTCTCATTTTATTCCAACGGTAAAATCAAATCATACTTGTCTAAATCTGCAAATAAAATAGTGTAATAGTCGGTCTATATCTTATACATTACGTAAATACACCTACAAATACTTAAATTTAGGTAGTAAGCTGTAACAACAAAAAATTATACGCTTTAAAATAATTCTAGATCATAAAATTGTCGTTTTAAGTATATGAATATTTAATACTTTACAATTTTAGGAACAACCATCCCTCTGCAAGGAACAGCAACTTTCGAAGATACACATATATACAGGGTGTTTGGTAACGAATGGGCCATAGGGTCATAGCTTAACCGTAGATTCCTGAGGTTAAAATAGGTCGATTTAAGTTAACTTACTTTAGTACGAAAGTTGATAATAACCAAAATACAGGGTGTCAAAGTTAAACTTTTATTTTGTTTATTCTTGAATATTTCCTGACAGACATGGAATAACAACACAAAATTTGGTAAGCGGTTTTTTGGAACGAGAAATCTAAATTCGTCACAAAAAATTATGTACTACCCAGAGGGCGCCACATACGTCTTTCAGCGCTCATTTAATACGTTCAATTGTTTTTATCCCTCACACTACATACTGTTTGAATCAAAACTTTTATTCATCAAAGATCATTCATTATTTATTCATTATATCAAAGATATACTACTTTTATCTCGCTAAACTCAACCCTTTTAGAAATAAACGCATTTTAAACCTGCGATGCAACATAATTTTTTGCATAATATCAGTGTAGTTACACCCAAAAAATAAACTTAAGAGGCTACAGTAGCGATCAACAGGTAGCAACAAACGCGTTCTAAAATTGCGGCTGTGATTCTGAATATTTTGTCGAGATATTTGGCACACATATTCGTAATATAATAAAGAATGGCGGTACAGAGCCCAAATTGAGAAATATATTAGTATGTGGAAATTACTCTGTAATTAAACACAATATTAAAAAACGAGCCTGTACCGCCAAGAAGAACAAAAAAATAAACTTTCTTCAAATAAACTTTTTTATCCCATACCTAGATTTTGTGTAATCTTGGAACTACTAAAATTTTTTATTTCTAACAAGAAATCGAACATACAGGGTGTTTCAAAAAAGGTAACCCCGTCTCTAGGGTAGGTAAAAAACTGAAAAATAATTGGGGTTTGCTTAGTAAAAAATTTTTGTAACGCCATCCGTTTTCAAGATACAGCGTTGAAGAAAAAAAAATTTTACGCATTTTTTACGATTTTGCCGAAACTACTGGCAACATTGTAATGAAATTTTATACGAATATGTTTTGGAATCTGATACATCCCATGAATTTGTTTTTATATCTGATTCTCATTGAGGGCGCTAGTTACACGGATCGTACTGAGTATTAGTCATATAACTTTTTTAAGAGTATAATTATTAATCAAAATTTCAAGTAAACTTAAACACCATTCAATTTTACACGAAAAAGGTACTCTTGGTAAAACTCGATACTGTGTACCGTTTTCGGAATATTTTTATTTGAAAATTATGAAGTAATAATTGATGCTGGTAATGATAAAGTTCTAATAGGTATACCTCTATTTTCTCCAAGTGTGCCATGGAAATCTGACATTTATTGATTGTTATGACGATAAATCAACAATAATTAATGTTTTTAAACCTTGTTTCAATTTTTCAATTTTCAAAAATGCGTAAATTTTTTTTTCTTCAACGCCCTGTATCTTGAAAACGGATGGCGTTACAAAAATTTTTTACTAAGCAAACCCTAATTATTTTTCAGTTTTTTACCTACCCGAGAGACGGGGTTACCTTTTTTGAAACACCCTGCATAACTAATAACAACTAATTAGGCAACATAGAGAAATTATCACTGTCATTTTGACAAAGCTGCGTCAGATTTTCTCTAATCTGTTCTGTCATCTTTATCGATATCTGTTCAGTGCAGTAGTGAATTTTAAGAATTCAGCATTGTTGTTTCATAGAAAAGTAGTGTTAATAGAACTAAGTTGTTAGCCTATTTGAAAAAATAGATTATTGTTAATTGTGAGTTTTAGTTATATGTAGATAGGTAAGGTATAATTGGGTTTTACGATTTATTTACGATTTATGATATGATTGGGTTTAAGATATAATTGGATATAATTAGATTTTACGTAAAAATATTTCGAATTGTAATACGAGTACATAAAGCTTTAGGAGGAGTTTTTATTCTAAAAATACTATCAATAGTTTAACAAAATGGGAAAAGTAAATCAAACGAAAAATAAAGTGAAACCGTCCAAGAAAAATCGAAATTTGTTTCGCTTCACAACGAAAAATAATTATTTATTATTGTTTTATTATTAGATATTTCATGCAAATACCTATCTTATTATATAAAATTTTCAACCATTTTGGTTTATTTTTATAAATATTTATTTACTAATAATAAAATCGTTTTCTATTACTTCTATTTAGCGCGACTATAATATTGTCAAAATATTAATCTTAGATAATGTCAAAGGTTATCACTGTTGCCAAAGTTTATGATACTATCTCCCGAAGTTATATTTTATTGCTACCTGTTGATCGCTACTGTTGGGCCTTAAAACCATAATAATTTCCAAAAATATATTGCAAATTCCTTCAAATGGAATTTGCGATGCAATGTAACTACAATGATATTATGAAAAAAAAAAAATATGTTGCATCGCAGATTTAAAATGCGTTTATTTTGAAAACGGTTGAGCTTAACAAGATGAATGTAGTATATCTACTTTAAGTAAAAATATTAAGAGTAAACAGTAGCAATCAACAGGTGGCAACAAAATATAAATTCGGGATATAGTATCATAAACTTTGGCAACAGTGGTAATCTTTGACATTTTCTAAGATTAATATTTTGACAATATCATAGTCGCGCTAAATGGAAGTAATAGAAAACGATTTTATTATTAATAAATACATATTTATGAAAATAACCCAAAATGGGTGAAAATTTTATGTTAAGATAGGCATTTAGAAAGGTATGTGCATGAAATATCTAATAATAAAACAATAATAAATAATCATTTTTTGTTGTGAAGCAAAACAAATTTCGATTTTCGCATAATTTTGGCACGGTTTTTAATGGACTTTTTCTTGGAAGGTTTCACTTTATTTTTGAAGTTATACTTCTTTACCGGCGATAGAGGGTGATTTTTTTATATGTTAAAACCTATCAGCCCGGCGCATGCGCATTATAACTTTGTTCTGATTGGATGTTCAAATGACATGTCAAAAATTATCCGATATGGCAGCTGTGGTTTGGAGGTAAAGGTGAAGGTAAACAAATGTATAATATATTAGTTTTATTGTTGTGAGGACAGAAACAAAAAAGTTTATAATATTGTAGTGACTTTTAAATAGTTTTTAAAAGCAACAGGTACGTAATAATTGTTAATGTATCATGGATATAAACCTACCTATTTGATCTGCCAAAATACATAGTATGTAATACTTTTATTTATATAATTTGATTACCATCAAAATTTCTATCAATATTCACCTAATATATTGTTTTTTTACTCTATGTTTTGTTGTATTTTTTCAATTCTAAATCATTTCAATTCAACATTAAAATAATTTGATTAATTTTCAAAATATCAAAATATCACAAGTTTAATCCGTTTAGTTAGTCGATCTTCGTAAATAATGACACATAGTGTCCGTGGCTAAGCGGAGAAGGCAAATGAATTCCAATACCAACTGCTCTTATCAGCGCTGGTTCGAGTCCCAATAGAAACTTTACTTTTTTGTTTTTTTTTAATACATTTTATGATTGTAAGTATATTTATTATATAATTGTATTTTCAGAAAATACGTATTTAGTTAAAAAAATTTTCGACAATTAATGTTCAGACATCATTTGTGGCTTGTTTAATGTGTTTGTGTGTGTTTTATTCTTTTATTTTAATTTTTGGCACTGTTCTAATAAAAATGTTTGAGAAGTAGTAAGTATAAATTAGTTTAATATTTAAACAAAATATAAATAAAAAGTATATTAATTTCGTTTAAATCATATAATAGAAGTATAACTTCTTACGTGCGTACAAAGTACACACACATTCTTTTTTTGTTTGATTTACTTTTTCCATTTTGTTAAACTATTGATAATATTTTAAGAATAAAAAATCCTCCTAAAACTTTATATACTCGCATTAGAATTCGAAATATTTTTACGTAAAATATACTTACCTACCTACATACAACTAAAACTCACACTTAACAACAATCTATTCTTTCAAAGAGACCAACAACTTATACAACAACAAATATAATAATAAATTAACTATCAATAAACACTTCTTTCCTCTGAAACAACAATAACGAATTCTTAAATTAACACACTACTGCACTGAACAGATATAGATAAAGATGACAGAACATATTAGAGAAAATCTAACGTTAGGTTTGTCAAAATGACAGTGATAATTTCTCTATGTTGCCTAATTAGTTATTTAGTTATAATATGTTCGATTTCTTATTAGAAATAAAAAATTTTAGTAGTTCCAAGATTACACAAAATCTAGGCATGGGATAAAAAAGTTTATTTGAAGAAAGTTTATTATTTTTTTCTTCTTAATGGCGGTACAGGCTCCTTTTTTCAATATTTTATTTAGTTACAGAGTAATTTCCACGTACTAACATACTTCTGAAATTGGGCTCTGTACCGCCATTCTTTATTATATTACGAATATGTGTGCCAAATATCTCGACAAAATATTTAAAATTAGAGCCGCAATCTTGGAACGCGTTTGTGGCTACCTGTTGATCGCTACTGTAGCCTCTTAAGAGAATAAAAGTTTTGATTCAAAAAGTATGTAGAGTGGAGTATAAAAATATTAACGTATTAAATGAGCGCTGAAAAACGTATGTGGCGCCCTCTGCGGAATACATAATTTTTGGTGGCGAATGTAGATTTCTCGTCCCAAAAAACCGCTTACCAAATTTCGTGTTGTTATCCAATGCCTGTCAGGAAATATTCAATAATAAATAAAAAAAAGTTTAACTTTGACACCCTGTATTTCGGTTATTATCAAATTTCGTACTAAAATAAGTTAGCTTAAATCGACCTATTTTAACCTCAGGAATCTAAGGTTAAGCTATGGCCCATTCGTTACCGAATACCATGTATATAAGATATACCTGAGACTGTAAGCACTTCAGAAGAAACGGTACAGCAGATTTTACACAAAGAACTCAGTATTAAACAGTTTTTTGCAATATTCACATTACATTTGGTAAATGCTGTCGTCAACGAAGATTTGGCAATCCGAAAATAAATACGTTTTCACCAATCTGTTAAATTGTGCTAGTACTCTCACTCTCACTGAGTGAGCACTCTCACCAGACTCCCCTCTATGACTGTTGTTGTTTCTCTCTCCGTTCTGATTCCATATACAGTGTTATCAAAAAACCTTTCCTACTTATAATAGTAATTTTTTTAGCTGACACTGTTCGTGTCACAAACTGTTAACACGTTGAACGCCGTAATGTATACAATATTACGGCTCTCTGGACCGACTTAGCCGAGGTCCATATAGTATAGCAGTCACTGCAAAGCAAGTGTGATTCGCGCGGCCCTGTAAGTAAAATAAGCGTGAATCGTATATGATTCGCGCGGCGTTCAACATGTTTTAACCCAATATTCCTCACAAAAGTTAAAAATGAATACGGATCCATTACAAATGACATAAAGTATTAAACATTCATAGATTTTTGTTCACTACGCTGTTATTCTAAAATCTTAAACCAATAAAATTGGGTGTTAGTAACTATTCATAAAACTATCAATAAAATCTTTGTATATAAACTTTACAAAAAAAAACAAGAGAAACTTATAACAACCGGATAGCGATTCATTTATTGCAACTAACTAGATAATATATGCACCAATTCCTTATACTAAGAACACCAAAGCGAAAGTTTATATCATCATAGATGAGTTTGCATGACAGCTAACTTAAGTCATACGTTTAAAGTTTGAGCCTTGAATCTCATGACCTTAGGTACAATACCGGGTGCTGTAAATTGATTAAGTCGTTTATAAGTTATTTCCAATGGCTTATTTATTTTTTTTTTCAGCCCCGTATGTATTCCTGTCCATATTGTATCTAACAAACAGTGTGTTCAAACAAATAAAGCATGTGAGGTGAGATTATTCGTTATTATTCATCTAATCTCTTAGAAAACCATTAGTTTCTTTGTCCTACATATTAGACCTATATGTATAATGGGCTTATCTTTGTTTATAATGAACAAATGTAAAAAATCAAGACACATTATCTATTTTGAAAAAGGAGCACTGTAAAGCAGCATCCTTACAATTTGACAACTTATAAAGCTCGAACCACCCAAATTCCAAAAGGCTCTAAGGTCATTCACAAAGAAAAAATTTGCAGACCTTTCTCATGAAAGAGAAAACAAACATTATCCATTGAACAAGATATAAGAAAACATGTTCTTCCATCTGCTCAATAAAACTTATACGCTATCTTGTAGCGTCTTTACAATAACAAAAATAATAATTATTTAGGATAAACTTTCGCTGCGTGGAGCTCTTTTACTGCAAGAATTTTTCAAATTCTTGCAGCTAAAACTTAACATTAAGTCTACTTACTTTATATATCTAAACATGGATGGATTAGCATAAAAATTTTGATCTTATTTACACGAGTCACAACCAAAAAACAAAAAGATCTAAATATAACTTACACATATATTAAATGGCGCAGTCACTTAAAGAGTGTCTGCAAAGCGACAAAGACCCAAACCGATCGGCCATAAAGACAATGGCTACTGTTTTGGATATAATCATAGCTTTATTGGAATCTTTAGACACCGATTTTAGCAAATGCTCCCTGGTTTGTCTCGCAAAAACATTCCTTGCTCGCAAGGAGGCCATTGTACAGATAAGATTACACCATAGATAAGGGGGTGGATTACATCAACTGGAATACAAATTGATCGACCATCCACTCTATTCGCCAGATTTACCCCTCACAATTATTTCCTGTTTATAAATTCAAATAAAAACTTGGAAAAATATGAATTTTTAGTAATCATATTGTTACGAAGCTACGATTCTTCTTCTTCTTCTGGATTTTTCCATTGTTTACATGAATTATCTCAATTTTATTATACAGGTATAAAAAGACCAATTTCTGTATATAGGGGCGTAATTTGTGTTACAATATGCTGATATTTACTTCACATTTTTAGTCACTTTGAATAAAGTTGTGATGTATCAGGTATAAACTTGCCAAGTACGATATATGTAAGTTATAATTACTATAAAAATATGATTCGGAAAAAAACAATTTGACATTAGCATTAAAAATATCCATCTAAAGCACGGACGTCGAGAGCAAAAGATGAGATCCATCAATATTAGTCGAGATTCTATAATTTATTTACCCGATTCGATTAAAAAAAACCACAACAATGATATAGGAATAAGGAATGCATATTTTACGTACCGTACGCCAAACATAGCTGAACGTGTGAAATTTCCATTGCCTGCGCAAACAATGAAGTGAAAACGCACATACAAACGGTCTGCACCATGAGTGTGAGTGCGAGGTCCGTCGCATGACGAATGCGCGCGCATCATGAGCGTGGTTATTTTCAGACTTTGAGCTATGTTTGTTGGACTGTAGAATAAATACCCCATTAATTATTGGACAGATATTTCATTGGAATTCGTGTTTCCTACAATTTCCACTGTATGTCGAAGGTTAGATGGTCAATTTTATGCTGTCATAGATATACAGATCTTCAAAAGAGTATGAATGATACAAAATATCACAGCTACAACCTTTACTGAGTTAATACAATTTTGCTATATTTCTTTAACGTACTTCTTCGTTAAAATACTGTATTTGTTGTTTTGGCACTTTATATATACTATATACATCATATAGCTCTTTGAAGAAAGATATTACACCTTTGCGCTAGAAGAAGAGGTAAATGATGGACCAAGAATATTACAGCAGAAAGTTTATTCTGCAATGACACAGCTAAGGGATGGTAAAGCAGCAGGACCCGATAATATACAAGCAGAACTACTCAAACTAATGGACAACGAAACAATAGCAATAATCACAAAGATGATCAACAATATATACAACTCTGCAGAAACAATAACACAGCAGAGACGTCAGTTGCAATATATACGCATGTTTGGTTGATTACGAGAAAGCGTTTGATCTAGTACAGCACGCTAAGACGATGCAAATACTAATAATATAAAAAACATCAAAATGGCCCAAAACTCTTTTTTAACAAAAAAATTGCAACTTAACAAATCGAAGTGTTGATAAAGTCCCAGTATCCACCAGTCAGATAATGATTTTTGTCTTTGGATGTTTTAAAAAGTTTTTATATTATGTAATACCTACCAAAAATATTTAACTCTAGTCTAACTTCCAGATTATAAACTATAGTAGACAAACGAACTTAATAATTAGCGACCTTGCAAGATATATTTGTTGTATGTTCAGTTCTTCGAGTTCTAACACTGTATAAGTACATAATAGTATTCTTTTAAGTGAAAACAGTTTTTTGTAGTATGAAGAAGCTCACACAAAAGTCATTAACACAGTGGTTTCCAATATGTGGGCGCGTCCTCCTAGGGGGGCGCTAGACTGTTGCAAGGGGGAATGCAGCTGTTACAATTGTTTGTTACAATTAGCTTAGGAAATTGTAACAAAATGTCTGAAAATGAATTTAAAAATGGGGTTAAATACTATTAAAAAGCAAATTTTATTATTTTTTTTATATATATTTTTACATGATATTGTATAATATTTTGTAGCCCATTAAATAACAATATCAGTTGGGTATTTATGAAATTAGATTGTTAGAAAAATTAAGGGGCGCAACAATTTTTTGTTTTTTTAAGGGGGGCACAGGTACAAAAATGTTGGAAACCACTGCATTAACACATATTTATGTCACACCACATTGCAAATGTCCAAAAAAACGTCGTCTATCAAGTTCGGTGTTTAATTTACTATCCTAAGATGTATTGGTTGAGAATATTAGTAAATATTTGTGCAGCTGGTATATTATTGCCTTAGTTAAAGAAATGGATACAATTTGGTGAATCTGCGAAAGTATAAATTTTAAATTTGTCTGTCACTGATAAGTCAATGACGTTATAGTAGAATTTGTAGGAAAAAAATTATTTTCAGTATTTCAAGGTCTAATGAACAATTTTGTGTTTTATCTAGGCTAGATTTTTGAACATCAAGCTTGAAAAAGAACCCAGCTTTCCCTTCAATTGATGTTACTTGTTTTAATATATCACTTGTTCTTGTTCTATATATGAGCATTCCTCCATATTAGAGAAAGGTTTATATGAAAGATAAAATAACAAATACAGTCTACATAAATTCTACCTCTTGAAAAATGCAAAATCGCCAATATAATACACTTTGTTCAAAACTTTTTATATATCACGTGCCCCCTGTAAAACGCTATCGACGCCTATGGTCAAAACAATTAATATACGATCTATATAAGCTCACATATTGGACGTTTATTTAGTGTCGACGTCAAGGTCAATGTACTTACGTATATTCTTAAGAAAAATATCTTTCACATTACCACAATTGTTGTTCTGAGAGTTGTCTAAGTACGTCTCTAGAAGTTGGTAGAATTCCCGGTAGATGTCGCCACCTAACGGATACTAAAGAAGAACATATTTGATTAATAAACAAAATAGTAATGATCTAGATATAATATTAACGGTATAGTTTATACTATACAGTGTGTCCCGAAAAGTTTTATTATACTGTCCTTGTTCATAAATAAATATTGCAATAAATATCGCAACAATTGTTACATTATGTTTGATTGAATAAAATAATAACAAAATAACTTAATACTAATATCTTTTTTATCAATATAACAACAATTACATCCATAATGTAACTTCAACTTCAATCTATCAACCGTCAACAATAAATACCAAAACAGTACAAATTACTGCTTATGCAGATGATGTAGCTATCACTAGTATGAAACAACTAATGGAAGTATTCAAGGAAACTGATACCGAGGCACGAAAAATAGGGCTTAAAATCAGTGAAACAAAAACCAAGCACGGGACCATCATAACACTTGAAAATGAAAATATCACAATATACATACAACTATATCATCGAATGTGAAAATGTCTTCACATATCTGGGCACTGAAATTGGGGAAGATAATTCCGGAAGTAGCAAAATTATTGCACATATATTTTGACGACATCGAAATTGTTAAACAAAAGAACCAAAATGACTACCTATCTACAAAACATTAATTAAATCCGTAATAACCTATGGTTGTCAGACCTGGATAATGACGAAAAAATGGTTGGATGACATGAAAGACGACCTGAAAACTATGAATGTAAGAAAATGGAGGAAAAGCGCACAAGAGAGGTCGGAATGGAAGGACATAGCCAGACAGAAGAAAGACACATTAATCTTATATTTTTGACATTTGTTGACAGTTGTTAGAAATACTCCAGATTAATTTGCCTAACTTTAACAAAATTTCAATTGAAGTGACTGCAGACTACAGCAGCTTTTAGTTATTTTCTTATTAAAATATAACAACTGCTGACATGTTTATTGAAATATTTGATGGCTAGAATTTGAATGTATACATACAGTTGAGTCCGCGAGTCTTTACCCGTGCGTCATCATTTAAAGCATACGAAATAAGTCGGAAATTTACTAAACGCAACGGCAAGTGGATATTATTCCGATAACGGGTTATAGTATAAAATTTGACGTTATCAAATAAATAGAATGTCAAATTTAAGTTTTGCTTTAAAATTTTGGTGCATAATTACAGCTACATTTGAAGTAGCTTAATAAATTATTTTATTATCATTGATTAATAAATAAATAAACAATTTATAAAAGAATTTAATAACATATTTTCTTTTTGTTATTTTATTCACTTTGGAGGAACCTTAAACACAAGCATTCAACTGTGTCAACAATGAGGTTAGCTTTGTATGTTGTCAATTTCTAACTTATTACAAAATTTCTAACTCCAATATAAAATTAGTTGTGAAAACAACTGTTTGTATACTATAAAAAACTTTAAAATGCAAAAATTCGACAAAATAACAGCAAAAAATTCAACAAACTGACAGCCACAAAAGTAAACAAACCAAAACGTCAGAAATTGTACTTAAAATATGTGAAGACATCCCCAATCGTCTTTCTTTGTACCTATCTCTTTTCAATGCACTGAGTCTAAATCGTTCATAAAAATAACATGTGTCTTTACTTAATAACAGGCGGCAGCTGGTTTGTCATTAATTTCATGCTTGGAAGAGAATGATGCTAAATAAAAAGTATGTGTTTTGTCTCGCCAGCTATTAATGACGCACGGGTAAAGACTCGCGGACTCAACTGCAACAATGTTACTCACACCGAAAGGTAGAAGAGTTTTAGATTAAGTAAGTAAGTACATAACAATTTCAAGAAACATTTTTCTTTACATTTTATTTTTCACTACAAATCAATATTTTTTATTTTCCCTGTACTCGAGCCAATGCCTTGAAATTCTCATATGTACTTGATTATGGATTACTCCTGGTTAAACACAGCATTTTATCAAGAATAATGTTTTTGTGACATGTAAGATAAGTTTTTCATCCGTCTGTATAAAACTTTTTGGAACACACTGTATATTGATTAAAAATATCAATAATTTAATATTACCTCTTCAAATGATCGATAGACAGCTTGGAAAATAGGCTGTTTTTCTGAATGAAAAAATCCCCTAGAGCCATGAATTACAGCTACACCCTCAGATTCAGCTGGCTTGCACACACTGGTATACATGCAGTGGTCCGGCCTGTAGTTAAATCGGCAGGAATAAATGTACAGTTTATCTACAATGAATAAAACACATTATCAAAATTATATTTTTGTATTTATTTTCAAATAATTTATGTGGTAATCGAATACATCTTGAAGAATGGGCAAAATTGGAACTATTTCTTTAGAAGTGTTTCTTTTCGCTTTTTTTTGTCAGTTTGGTCAAATTATTTTTATTATTCCTGCTAAATAATATTTAAAGAATGGATAATATTTTATATCACTAATAAAGCAAGTAAAGCGGCGGGATCTCTTAATGACACAATCTGGAAGAACAAACACTTAAGACAAGACACAAAAGCAAGAATCTATAAAGCAGCAATTAGACCTATATTAACATACACGGCGGAGACAAGGCCTGACACATCTAAAACGAGACGACTACTAGAAACAACAGAGATGAAAATACTCCGACGAATATCAGGGAAAAGTCTGTTGGATAGGGAGAGGAGCGAAAACATAAGAAGATCATGCAATATAGAAGACATAAATGGATGGGTGACAAAACGGAAACAGGAGTGGAACGAACACATTAGTAGAATGGCAGAGGATAGGATAGTACGAATAGCACGAGATAAGTCACCAAATGGACGAAGAAGTATTGGCAGACCAAGAAAAAGGTGGTGCGATAACCTAAACAATTTAGGAGGATAATATTGAAGAAGAAACAGGCTTTAAAGCCTACATACAAGAAGGAAGAAGAAGAAGAAGACTAATAAAGCACAAGAAAATTAAAAACATGTTACCTCAGATAATATTTATACTTACCAGGATGATAATGAAAGATTATATTGATGATATCTTGGTCACCCCAAGTTATCTTAAGTTTGTATTTTTTGTAAATAGGAACCACATACTCTTTCCATTGGAAGGCTCTCATTCTGGTTAAATTCATCAACATAACACCTGAATTTACCCCTGAAACATCAAAATATTGAGAAAAATGTAAATTACAAAATCTCATAACCAAATATATTTAAATAAAAAAAATATTTCCTCAACAACCTGGCAAAAGATAATAAAGAGTGCTGGGTCATAAAGGGGTGCATGGGAATGAATAAGCATGTCTGTTTTTCAAAATAAGGATCAAGAGAAACCTTTGTAGGCCCAGAACCTTCCTGTGGCACCACTAAAGATGCTACAAAAAATTTATGAGATCAAAATGGTCACTGAAATGGTGATTGGACATTGCCGTTTAAGAAACCACCTATACAAACTAGGTAAGGTGAATGAATTATGGTGCAGAAAGTATGAAATAGAAGAAGAGACTGCTATACACATCCTATGTCATTGCAATGTGGTAAGTGACGTGAGGCAAAAATTCACTGGTTAACTGAGGTTTGAACAAGATGAGATCCTAAAACTACCAATAAGAAAACTATTGGCATTCGTTGAAGCCACATGGTCCAAAGGTCTTACAACCAAGTACTAGAGCTAGCGTGTCTTACCTAATTTAAGAAAAAGATCAGAACAAACAATGGAAATAACAATAAAATAAATGAAAGATAACTGAAATGTAATAGGAAACAAGGAACGTCAAATTAAGTACATAAATATTATCAACTCATGGAAACAAAATATTGTGATCTAGATAGACACAAGTAGACACTTTACTAAATATAAGCTATTAAAGAATCATCTCTACTTGAAACAAACCTAATTTTCCATAGTATGGATGTTTGGCAAATCTATTATACCACCCTACGTTTGGATCTTCATGTTCTGGAGCTAACGCAGCCATTTGACTAGAGTTAAACCTATTAAAATGCTCCCAAACGGTTTCTACGGGTGTCAAAAATAATGTATCTGTATCCATATATAAAATAGAATCTACATTTTCTAGGAGATTCTAAAAAATAAAATCGTTGAACCATAGTCAGCGCCACCTGAATTTTCATTACTTACTGGCAAGAATAATCTCTGTGCTGCACATGGCTTAAAAAGCTTCTTCCATTCCAAGGGATTATCTGATGGAAACGTCAATGGCAAAACTTTAAAAGTAAATCCATTATTCATGAAAGCTTTCCATTCTCCTAACTAAAAATCAATAAGGAGTATTAGTAAATGAACAAAATAAGAATTGATCAAATGTCAGAAGAAATACAAATTCTTCAGGGTGTAACACAGGGCTGTATATTGTCACCCCTGCTGTTTATTATTTCTAGCGAAGCCAACTTCCAAGAAGCTTTAAGAGAGTGTAAGGATATGATGGTCATAAATAGTGAAATCCCTAATAATATAAGATATGCCGATGACACTGTCATATTTACTTCAACTCTACAAAGTCTGACAAATCTACTGGAACGACTGAACGAAAAGTGTACCACATATTATGGTATTACCTTGAACTTAAAGAAAGCAAAGTCATGGTCACTACAAAAAATCCAAAAGACAATGAGACACTCCAGAATAATATCCAGATAGAAAAGCACTATAGAAATAGCAAGGGCAAAATTTGTGAAAATAAAACATCTATTATGTAGTAAAGACCCAAGAATAGATCTAAGGATAAAGTTGTTAAGCTGCTACTTTGCTCTATGGATCTGAGACCTGGACATTGAAGAAATTAAAGATTAAGAAATTGGAAGCTTTTCAGCATTGGTGTTATGAAAGAATACTACAAATATCATGGGTGGACAAAATTACCAATATTGAAGTCCTTGATCAGGTTAATAAGAGGAAAGAAATTATACAGACAATTAAGAGGTCGAAGCTTGAATATTTCGGTCATATAGTAAGGCATCCTCATTATAGTCTGCTGTGTTTGATAAAAGAGGGCAAAATAAAAGGTAAATGAGATGTAGAAAGAAGACGAACCGCCCGATTACAAAATCTAAGGGAATGGTTTAGTCTGAGCTCTAACCAACTATTTAGAGCTGCTGTATGTAAAATAAGAATTACCATGTTGATATCCAACTTTCAATAGAAGATGAAACCTTAAGAAGCAGAAGAAGAAGAATTAAAACATGTTTTAATGACTTACTTTTTCATTAAAACTATCAATTAGCCTCTCTTCGGACACTATAATAAAATTAAGCTTCTCCTTGCTGAACATAAGAGCAGATTTTAGCATATTTAGTGTTTCAAATAGCCTATCTCCACAGGCCACAACTGCCACAACAATATCTGATCTAAAAATACAAACATTATTAATTATTGAATAAAGAAACTATTCCTATACGCTGTATTACTTTTTAAAATATATTCTTTCAGTGGTAACTTCATTATCCTCTACCACTTCTTCAAATTCTGCTTCCTCTAATATGTCTGTAGTGTTAATTAGTCTTATACTATACAAGTAAAAAATAACTAGAGCTATTGAGAGTAGTATCCCAAGTTGCAATATAGTATACAGTCTCATATTTTCTTTTGTTGAAAATGTTATTCACATTTTGAATTGTAAAAATGTAAATATAAACAATTACAAAAACATAACCTATTGATTGGTTGCTAATTGACAACTGAAAGTTTTAAAATGACGTCATTTAATTGACACTACAGCCACTTTTTGTCATCTTTTTGTTATGTTTTTGACATTATGGTTGGCTAACACTCTTTTTTCCTTGTCTAAGTGGCTAACTACGCTAACTACAATTTGAAGGTTATATAACAGACGTCAAATTACACCATAACCTCAAAATTATGAAATAGAAAATTTTATAGAATTTAATAATTTAAAAATGTTTTTACGCAAAAGTGGAAAATTATATTGCTTTCTTCCACTTACTGGATTATTTGATGCAGATAAAGTACAGAACCTAACGAAGACAGAACAAAACTTGGATAAAACTGAGATAAGCAGTAATTCTGAAGAAACAGGATGGGATAGACTAAAAAAAATGTTTGAAGTAGAGTAAGTACTTACTAAAACTACCTTGAAGTTTTTTATTAAAACTTTTCATTCAAAATATTTATATATTCAATGTACGTCTGTACAACATGTCCAAAAAGTCTATTCATTGTCGAATCAGTACTTACCTGATATACCATAGTCAGGATATAATAGCAATTCTTTGAAAAGAGAATGAATCAGACTTTATTTACCAACAAGACGATTACCCATATTGTTTCATTCAGCCAACCTGTGGCTCTGTTTGCTTTATTCACTTGATCTTCCACTTATGTTTCTAGCTTTCTATAGCTAGATAGAGTAATGCCTAGATATTTAAAATCCATGACTTGTTCTATTATCTGACCCTATAGCTCTAATGTACACCTTATTAGATTTGCTGTTATAACCATGCGTTTAAAATGTTAAACCATGTTTACTACAGTGCAATGACAAAAACATTATTTTCTAACAAGGTTAAAACATGTTATTTAAACTCACATTTACCGCCAAATATGTTTGATATACTTATTAGAGAAAAATGGTTAAATTTTCAGTAGGTACATATTTACCGATGGGTCAAAAGACGCAAATGGAACGGGCTGTGCAGTATTCCACGAAAATAAAAATTACCATCATCAATATAGCCTACCTATTGAATGCTCAATATACACAGCAGAAATGATAGCAGTAATGTTTGCTGTTCAGTATGTACTACTGAATCCAACTAGCAATTATGTTATATTTACTGACAGTAAAAGCGTGGTGGACAGATTGAGTAATATTCAAACAGTCAAACACATAAACCACATTGAATTGAATATTCTTAAAACTCTGTTTGAAATTATACAATTAGGAGTAAATGTAACAATTGCTTAGATTAAGGGTCATTCGGGAATAAAAGGCAATGAAATAGTTGACAATTTTGCTAAATCAGCTTATGTGATCGGAGAAAAAATAAACAAAAATTTAATTCCAGCTTCAGATATTGATACTTTTAGCAGACAAAAACTTAAAAATAATTGGCAATTGCATTACAGAGAATGTAATACTGGCTCAAATTTTGCTCATTGTAACCCTAGGATATTCTCAAAAAGATGGTTTTACACAGAATATAACAGACATTTCATAAATACCATTAATCGGTTGAGAGCCAATCATGCTCTTACGCCATCTTACATGCATAGAATCGGCTTGGCAGATACCCCCAATTGTACTTGTGGCAAAATCGGAGATCTAACACATGTCATATTAGAATGTCATTTAAACATAAATAACATAAACGACCTTTATAAGGAATTAAAAGATTTAAAATGTTTTTTCCCAATAAACCTAAATACTTTAATATTTACAAATGATATGGAAATTCTTCATCTCATTTATAAACATGTTAAATTATGTAAATACAAGTTGTAAACGTAATATGTAATAAATAGGCATAATTTGTTAATGTGGTTTGAAAAAATAAAAAAAAAATAATATTAAAATAAACACAAAATAAAAAAAGCTGCACAATGTACCAATGTATCTATAAAAATAAAATTGTAGAATGTACTTATGCTATAAGAAATTTATGACTATGAATCTGCAATCAATCAGAAACAAGTCTGGCTAATTGGCTCTGCCAAAGCCATTTTTCAAAAAAAAAACCATGCGTTTAGTCTTTTTTGGGGAAATTAACATGTTAAATTTTCTAGCAGTTATATTAAATTGGTGCAGCATATGTTGTAAATCATCTTCACTTTGAGAGATTAGTATTGCGTCGTTTGCATAGCAGATTATTTTAAGTTGTTTTTCTCCCATTTGGTATTCTTTTTTTATTATTTCATCCATGATCAGGTTGAACATTACGTTGTACATTATATACAATATGTAATAAGCAATAAGCCAATTGGTTGCTGTTAGACTGGTTTATTCCAGTGTTACACAAAAACGTACTTACTTAAATTAAATTCCATGCTTACATCAATATGTGTTACCTTAACACATTAAGGTCATGACTGCATATGAAGTCATTTACTCCATAAGAATACGTGTATACAATGACAGTGTGTCCTTGAATGTGTTAAGTAATTTCTAGACTACTTAAATGAGATAAATTATGTTGAAACTCAAAAAGAATAATATGTTTGATTTATTTTAGTGAATTTGGTAATGTTACAAATGAAGCACAGTCAATACTGCATGTTGGTGCCTTGAGTATATTTATAGGAGCAATATACGGAGGTGTGATCAATAGTAGGCATGCTTATATGGAGTTTATGAGAAGTAATGAGGCAACTAGCTTCAAAAATCATCTTGATGCAAAAGTATGTGCCTCAAATATTTACATAAATATTTCATCATAATAGCTTATTGTTTTGTAGAGAAAATTGCAAGATGCTGTTACTATAAGTTTTGGAAAGGGGGCCTTCAAGTGGGGATGGAGGTTGACTTTATTCACCACTAGTTTTGTGTAAGTTCAAAATATCCTGAATAAAATGATCAAATATTCTTTAGATTTGTTTTAAAGGGCAATTTCAACGATGATTCAAGTGTATAAAGGCAGCTATGGAATTTCGGAATATACAATCGCTGGTACAACGACAGGGGCCTTATATAAGTTTAACATGGGTCCCAGAGGATGGATTGTAGGAGGAGCACTAGGTAATGTTTTTAAAATCATCTAAAAAATTATTTCTTGTAGGTATTAGTTTTGGAAAGTTATGAGTGGATTAATGTGAGGATAAAATGAATTACCTTCTTAAAGGGGGTTTTTTGTAGTTCATTATAGTGCCCTGTGAAATATTTGCTGCATTAATTAGTTACCCATTTCAAGGTCTTCTACTTCTGTCTATTTGTTTATTTCTAATAAGCTTTTCACTTGTTTTTAGTGTCAAAACTATTCATTTTACCATGCCTTTAATTGGCAGGTACAGGCGCCTACAGTTTTACATTCAATTTTATTCAGTGTCTACAGCAGTGATGGGCAAAGTATGGCCCGCAGGCAACTCCGGCCCAGAAAAGTATTTAATCCAGCCCGCCGAGGGTCCATTGACTTGGATAGTATACATATAGCTTTAACACCAAAAGGCATTTCTTCTATAATTCTGGCCTTCCCATAGAATTTCTTGAACTTTGTCCCCCACCCCACCCCCATTAAAAAAGTTTGCCCACCACTGATCTACAGTATAAAACCTACTAAACCTCATAATACAGGGCAATATTGCCAGAAGAAGTGGCCCAGGTTAAGAAAGATCATCCTGGCTCTGAAATCTCCTACAGTGCTATTAATAGACATCTGATTGTTTCAAGCAGCTCTAGACTAAGTTATTATTGCCAATATGATTTCCAATGTGTGATCATCAGATATGGTACTGAAAGAAGATGTGCCCACATTCTCTTCCATTTTTTGCTTCGTTGTGGTTCGCAGTTCGGCTTGAAAGAAGAACTAAACAACTCATTTTTGTTCCTATTGTTAAATTTCATAATACAGTCCCTGGCCAAATTATTAGACGCACTATAAGATTTTATAAAAAATGTTAATTATGAGGCGATACTACGTAGGTTTTTTGTATGTACCAGACACAATGTATGTTGTTTGGTTGTCCATTTAATTGTCTATATTTTATCACAAATAAAACAACATTATTATTGAAAAAAATATGTATTGATTGACTCTTGAAGGAAAACAAAAATACCAACAATTAAATGTTATTTTGTTGACCGCCTTTAGCCACTATTAGAGCTTTAATTCTACAGGTATCGTAATAGTACAGGTTTGCAGTGATAGTATGCCGCGCATAATTACAGCTCTAATAGTGGCTAAAGGTGGCTCAACAAAATATTTAACATTTAATTGTCGTTATTTTTGTTTTCTTCAAGAGTCAATAAATACACATTTGTTAATTAATAATGATGATTAGTTTGTGATAAAAACTAGACAATTAAATGGACAACAAAATAATAGATATACATTGTGTCTGGTACATACAAAAAACCTCTTTAGTATCACCTCATAATTAATTTTTTATATAAAATCTTATAGTGGGTCTAATAATATGGCCAGGGACTGTAGCTATTTAATATCCATAGTGATCATTGATTTGATTACTTCTTCTTTAGGTACAGTTTCCTCTAAGGAGGTTAATAATCACAGCTATTTTCATTTTTGAGATTGCAGCTCTGAACAAATCGATGGAACTGCAATTATACCACTTTCTCAGATTGTTGAGCCAGGAGATGCATCTTCTTCCAATACTTCGATTTCCCTATATTTTTCCCTCCATTATAATTTGTAGCAACACATATTTATCCTCTATCACAACATGTCCGAGATATCTAATTACAGTCATATTATATTTTGATTTTTGTGTGCTGTTTGGCTTTGTGTAGTTTCCTATTTCATTTAAGTGTATGTTTTTCCCTTTAAATTATTTCTTTTATTCTACATTTGCTCGTATTTGGCACTACTAAGTACAGCAGCTTTTTCTATTTTTAAATTGTGCTCTTCATGTATAGTATTTTTTCTCTATTTGTATTTAATTCCAACTTTTCTTGCTTCTTTATCTAATTTTTTTATGAGCTACACATATAAATTTAAATTCTTTTTATTTATTTTTCTTTCTCATGTCTTCTAGAACCAAATTTAAGCTAGTAGTGGAGGCTAGCTGCCCTTTTTGACAATGATTTAAAAAGAATGTTCTTTCTTTGAAGGAAACACCGTTTTTGAAGTTAAAATTTGTAATCTATAAATTGTTTAACCTTTTCAATTAATTACTAATATAGTTTTTTCATCTTTTTTTGAGATAAAAATCCACGAGGAAAATAAAATTCCTGTAGCTGGCTGTATACCATAAATCACAAAAATACAGGATCCTTTGAAAAAGGTATATTTAAAAGACCCCAATAAGGGCTACATCACAAAACAAAACGTTTTCGGATTAATAGGTAATCCATCATCAGTGTTAAGCCAATAGCATGCATGCGTGAGCCACCAAAAAGTTATGGGTAAAAACCCTTTAAAAGTTGCAAATATTCCTGGATATTACCCTGGAGTGTCAGTTGACACTCAATTTTCAATATGTGAGGATATTCAATATTTCCAGGAATATTTGCAACATCCATCTATTTTAATAATAATATGTAGTATCATTTAAGATCTTGCAACTTTAACTTTTTAAAGGGTTTTTACCCATAACTTTTTGGTGGCTCACGCATGCATGCTATTGGCTTAACACTGATGATGGATTACCTGTTAATCCGAAAACGTTTTGTTTTGTGATGTAACCCTTATTGGGGTCTTTTATATATACCTTTTACAAAGGATCCTGTATCTTTTTTTGCGATATTAATTTGTGAGTAATAATCATGTTTATTTTTGCTTCTAGGTGGTGTATTAGGCACAGTTTGTGGTGGAGTAACTTGTGGTATTCTAAAACTGGCAGGAATCTCAATGGAGGAGGCAAGATATTGGCAAAAAAATTGGAAACAAACCAGAGTAGATTATTGGAATAAAGGTGTTAGAGAATATATGGACAAGGAAGATTTTGCTGTCATAAAATTACATGATGATGAAGTAGGAGAACAGGGAAAACATATAAATATGTTAAATGTAGTAGAAAATAAGACAAAAGAGACAGATACGAGTAATAAGACAAAAGAGACAGATACGAGTAAATAAAATTATTTATAATTATTAGTATTTTTTTATTTATTTACTGTATTTATTCTTCATGTTTTGACCTGCAAAATCTGTAGTGCCTTTGAATTTATACTGTGTGCTAAGTTACTAGCTAACTCTTTATAGTAAGATAAAATTTATTAAGTTCGAGAAGGACAAAAATCCATTAACTACAATTTTATCAGAAATGGGCATAAGTTCAGGACTTATGCCATTTTCAATTTTTGGTTGCCTTTTTTGTTGACATGTGGTATGTAAGATAAGTTTTATCATTATTTTCTTCTGATATCTTCACTCCTCTTTCAATGTCTCAATGAAATTCCTACTATTCTCATTTTTACAGTTTTCTTTGTATTTTGGCTGTTTCAGGTCTTGTTTCTGGATGCATCATTACTCTCCTGTATACTTCTGTTAGAATAATTTATATAACTGGGTATTTAAATAAAAACAAGGCATATATAAAAGCTTTTTTATTTCTCATCTAGCACCATATAAAAATATAACCAATAATTTAAATAAAGCATTAAATATTTTCAGTAAACATAGTCTTCTAACATGTTTTGTCAAAAAAGATTATAAATAGTTAAACATTATTACCCAATCTAAACATGTAACAATTAACGAACAATAGCTAACCAGGTTAACAATATATTCACTTGTGATAATACATTTTTGAGCCAATAACAAAATGTTGAAGCCAAACTTTTCATTTTGTCCTCGTTAGCTCAAAAGCTTTCAGAGTTTTCTACTAGATGGCAGCAGAACTGTATATTGTTTGCGTTAGATCAATAAACAATAAAAAAACCGGCGTATTATATTTTGGAGCCTAATTATATAGCTCCTTTTAACACTTGCAAATGTTTTTGACAATGCCATGACTAGAGACATGTTTGACACACAGGATAAGTAAAATAATTTCTAGCAACTAAAATACTGTCATATATTAAATAAATCTGGCATATATACAAGTTGTTTAATAATTTTGAAGAAAATCATTAAAAAGCAAATTTAAATATAATAACGCTCTTTTACAATTTGTGTATGTAAACAATTGTATATCAACGACAAATATCGACCAAAAAATTGAAACAATCAGTACTTCATCATCATATACATTTTGTACGTTTGTGATGTAAATATCATCTGGAGGTCTGATTTTAATAACTTTTCACTCTAACCTGCAAAATATTAACACAACATTATAAAATCATTTACCAATATTGATGTTTTTTTCCTAGGCCTGGATCCCGCGTACCAAAAAAAGTTGATTAATAGCAAGCTGAAAATTTGTTAATAGCTTAACGGTGTCTAGTCGGACAAACTTTGATGTATGGGAACACTGGAACAGGGAAAGTTTTAATTGTGGAACAGGTTAAAATTTGGAACGTCAGACTACGAAAACATTCTATGTATTTTGTCGGACAGAACTTCCAATTGATTTGTTACCATTTCATTAATCTCTTATGCAAAAGTCAGACTGGTGTTTATCACCAATTGGGCTTTTAATGAGTCCAACACGAAGAACATGTCAAATGACAGCAATTATAAATATTGAGAGTTTAATGAAACGGTAGCAAATCAATTGAAAGTTCTGTTCGACAAAATACATCTCGAGCGATTTCGTAATCTGACGTTCCAAATTTTTAAACTGTTCCACAATTAAAACTTCCCCTGTTCCAGTGTTCCTGTACATCAAAGTTTGTCCGACTAGACACCTTTAAGGTATTAACAAATTTTCAGCTTGCTATTAATCAACTTTTTGAAGTTATACTTGTTTAGGCACGAGGGTGAATTTTTATTTTGCCGGGCGCATGCGCACACCGACAGTATGGTTTTAGTCGCTCAAACGTTATACGGGATCTGATTGGGTGTTAAAATCATCTGTCAATAATTGTTCATAATCTGTAAATAATTGGAGATTATGGATAAACAAAAGTTGCGTTTATTAGTTTTTATTGTTGTGATGGCAGAGAAAAAAACAAGTTTATAATTGAAGTGAATTTTTAAATAGTTTTTAAAAGCGACAGGTACGTAATAATTGTAAATATTTCAGTATCCTAATAAAAAATTACATAGGCTATTTGGAAAATTTAAAATGAACCTACCAAAATAGTATGTAATGCTTTGATTTACATAATTTGATTATCTACCATCAAAATTTCTATCAATATTCACCTAATATATTGTTTTCTTACTCTTTGTTTTGTCGTATTTTAATACATATGTCAATTCTACAAAAATCAAAATAATTTGGTTAAATTCACAACTGTCAAAAGTTTAAACCGTTTAGTTGGTCGACCTTCCCACATGATGCATGTGTGTCCGTGGGTAGAAGTGTAAAATGAATGAATTTCAATACTAACTGCGCGAACATAAGCGGGTTCGAACTCCAATAGAAACTTTAATTTTTTTTATACATGTTATGATTGTAACTATATTTATTATATAATTTTTTTTTTCAGAAAATACGTATTTAGTTAAAAAATTTTCCGACAATTATTGTTCAGAAATCATTTGTGACATTTTTCGATGTGTTTGTGTGTGTTTTATTCTTTTATTTTTTTAATTTTTGGTACTGTTTTAATAGAAAATTTTGAAAAGTAGTAAGTATTAAAATTAGTTTAGTATTTAAATAAAATATAAATAAACTGTTTAAAGTATATTAATTTCGTTAATAATAATATAATAGAAGTATAACTTCTTACGTGCGTACAAAGTACACACCCATTCTTTTTTTTTGGTACGCGGGATCCAGGCCTAAAAGTGTTCGTCCCTGGCTATGCTGTAGTCACTTGGCTTATTTAACATCCCCATTGGCGTTTTAACAACGAACAATTAAGAGCTAAATCATACAGCCATCTATTATTCCCCAAACCAAGAATATTGATTCCATTTTTTGGCCATATATTGAGTAAGAAATGTTTTTGGTATACATACTTTATTTTTGTGTAATATAATAAAAGTATTGGCAACATTAAAATTAATTAAAATCAGTCAGTGTGAGTGTATTCTATTGATTAATAACACCAAAAAAGTCATAACAAGAAAATTTATCTAAATTCATCAACGCAAAGAATAAGTTTTAGCTTTTTTTCTTGATTAAATTTTCTTAATGGATTAGAGGGTATATATTGGTAAAAGCCTTTTTCGCCTTATGTCCATGGTGCAGTGGCGGCGCCTGGTGTAAAATATGGGGGTGCACACAGATAATATTAAGATATAAAGAGACCCTGTTTCCGTAGGTAAAATTTTTTGAGTGTCGTCAAATTGTAAAAATCAAAGGACCTTATTAAAAATTACAATAAATTAATGTATTTTATTGAATTAAAATTATAATTTAGTGTTTAAATGTTACAAGCAAGTTTTGAAACGAAAGTCAGTCGCCTTTTTTTAGATAAATTATTCACAACCAAATTCAGTAAAATTTGGAATTTCTTGAATCATTTTTTTTTAATTGAAAACATTGCAAGTGCAGTTAATCGATCCTGGCCCATAGCTATTCTAAGGAAAGTTTTGATACGTTTCAATGCAGAGAGAAATCGTTCTGTTTCTGCAGTTGTTACTGGCATCGTAACAAGTAATTGAAAAATTCAAATTATTTCAGAAAAATCATCTTGTAAATTATTTTTAATCAAAAATTTTGTTAAGTGGACTGCGCCGGATAGTTAAAATCGTATCTTCTATTTTATTCATTATGCTTCCTCTTCTCCAAATATGTGCTTCACACCTACACAATTTGTAAGTTTTTACACAAATCTCCATTTTAAATAATCATTTCTAATCCCGACCTTTGCACTTTGGTACATTTTTAATTAACAAATTTGGTTCCGGCATTTTTAATTTTTCTTCTAAATATAATGAAGAAAATTTAATTGATTTTAAATATTCCACGCTAACATTTACATCCACAACTCCTTCTATTCTTAATATTGTTCCGAAATTCGAACTTCACGAAAGCAAAATTTAAAGGTACGTGTGCCGTGCACACCATAAGATCACATCCAACTTGTGCTCTTGTGGCCATCTAAACTTGTGGGCTATAGCGGGTAGCGGGGCGGGTGGTGACTTGTATTTTGCCTTATGAAAAGTCATTGGGATATGAACCACCGTAAGAGCGGTGAATGAGGGGTTCTGTCTAAGGCCTCGCATCCGTGAAGTTTCTCCTTTGAAATAGAATAAAAATAATTAAAAACTCCTTAGATCTGTTATTTCGAATTTCAATTATTACTGTATAGTTAGATTAAAATGTTATTTATGGAATGATAAATTTTACAAATATGAATGTTTGTGTGAAAATAATTTTGGGGGTTCACGTGCACATGTGCACTTATGGAGAAACTGCCACTGCCATGGTGTGTGGTTTTTTGACGTTGTGTGAAGCCTGATATCATGAAATCAACTCTGTATTTCATTCTCCGTATATATCTAGATTGTGTAACATTATATAAAAGAGCATGGTACAAAAAATAGATGTAGACCAGGTTTACACACGCCCGAAAAGAAGAACAAAGTAAAACAAAGTCTCAAGAAAAAGTAGTTTTCTTGATCAGTGGTTTTCCCGAAGAACCAGTTTTGAGGCTAATGATGACATCATAACCGAAATTTCACAAAATTTTGGGGACCTCAAGCAAAACCTAGTATTTGAAAAGGGATAAGTAAATTAAAAAAGCATGTCATCGAGTGTATGGAACGAAAAATGAGGCTATATTGAAAAATAAATAAAACATAGTCTAATTTAATATTAAACTACCCTCAAATTTACAAGAATTTTAAACGAGACTAAGAAAGGGCCTAGCCGGGTAAGATGATGAAAAATGCCCCCAACTTGATTCGAATTCCATAAAGGTCACCGTTTAGCACATATAGAGAAACTCACTTTGCCCTGAAACTCTGAAACTCACTGAAACTCTGAAATTTTTAGCCCCTAGGTGGTCACGTGACCCACCTAGGGCCTAATTAGGCTTTTTATGGTTTTATTTTTTATCTCAGCTGCATCGAGAACTAGCGAAAAACTTTAAATAAAAAAGTTGTAAGTTTCAAAAAGTTCTGTCCGAAAAAATTTTTTTCTTAATTTTTGGCGGAAAATTTAAATTTTAGGACGTTCTTAAAATTTTAAATGAGTATAAAAAAATAACTAAGACCTTCGTTTTCACGAAAAAAATTTATAACGTGTATTTTTGCATAAAGTTTCACCCTGAATTTTTTCAGATTTTTAAAATTGGTGAAACGTACTTTTAAAAATAAAAAACCCCATTTTTTTGTTTTTTTTTCGCTTTTTGATACAATTTTATACATGGTGTTTAAAAAAAGGTAACACAGTCACTAGGATAGGAAAAAAAAAATTGAAAAAAATGTTGTTTGTTTAATAAAAATTTTTTGTAATGCCATCCTTTATCAAGATACAGGGCGTTGAAGAAAACAAAATTTTACACATTTTTAACGATTTTGCCGAAACTACTGGCAACATTGCAATAAAATTTGGCAGATTTTAAGAGATAGTTCTTGTGAATTTTTTGACATACAATTAAGAATTTTATATTCATCATTGGCGCGCATACGGGTAATGGTCTTAGCTTTTTAAAGAAAAAAAAAAGATAGTAGGCCACTGACATATTTCAAATTAACAATCATTTTTTAATTCCTCGTTCCATTTGTGACAAAAATATATATTTCCATTTTTTCATACAACGCGCCATTTTTATGCAAGAAATAAAACATCTTAACCCTTACAAAGTATTCGAACTACTATGTTGTTTCTATACATATCTACCTACATTATACTTGTAACTCGTACCTACATACATATAAAAACTTAATTTCAATACTTTGTATTAAAACAGTATTAAAGTATTAAAATATTTTATTTTTTGCATGAAAACGGCGCGTCGTATGAAAAAAAGGTAAGATAGATTTCTTTGTCACAAATGGAACAAAGAATTCAAAAATGATTGTTAATTTGAAATATGCCAGTGGCGTACTCCCTTTTTTTCTTTAAAAAGTGTAGACCATTACCCGTATGCGCGCCAATGATGAATATAAAATTCTTAATTGTATGTCAAAAAATGCACAATAACTACCTCTTAAAACCTGTCAAATTTTATTACAATGTTGCCAGTAGTTTCGGCAAAATCGTAAAAAATGTGTAAAATTTTGTTTTCTTCAACGCCCTGTCTATTGAAAATCGATGGCATTTCAAAAAAATTTTATTAAGCAAAACCCAATTGTTTTTCAGTTTTTTACCTATCCTAGTGATGGTATTACCTTTTTTTAAACACCCTGTAGTTAAAATTGTATTAAAAGCGAAAACATGTGGTTTTTCATTTTTAAAAGTACATTTCATCAATTTTAAAAACCTGAAAAAATTCAGGATGATACATTATGCAAAAATACACGTTATAAATTTTTTTTGTGAGAACGAATGTCTTAGTTATTTTTTTATATTCATTTAAAATTTTAAAGTCCTAAAATTTAAATTTCCCTCCAAAAATTAAAAAAAACTTCTGACAGAACTTTTTGAAACCTACAACTTTTTTATTAAAGTTTTTCGCTAGCTCTCGATGCGGCTGAGATAAAAAATAAAGACATAAACAGCCGAATTAGGCTCTAGGTGGGTCACGTGACCACCTAGGGGGCTAAAAATTTCAGAAAGTGAGTTTCTCTATACATATGTGCTAAATGGTGACTTATATAGAATTCGAATCAAGTTGGGGGCATTTTTCATCATCTTACCCGGCTAGGCCCTTTGATATAAAACTACAATTTTCTGTGTTATCAATCAATGAGAAATAAATTGATTTACATATTATTTAAATAGAGTCTAAAAATTCCATGATAACTAATTTTATATTCACTTTCAATAAATTATATAATAAAATGCAGTAACTTACTCTCAAACGCTATCAAAAAATCATAGAAAACAGCCTTTTTATTAATTCTCTTGCCTGATAAATCATTGAGCAAAAATTTGACGCGGCGTGACTTGTAAAGGAACAAAACGTAAAATAAACACTTAAAATGGGGCGCTCATTCATATCATTCGTTGTTGTTCCTGGTCATGCGCTTTGGGCCGCGGTTTGGAGGTCCTTTCGGCCTAGCGAACTGAGGTCTGTGTAGGCTGTTTGTTGGATGGAGTTCGTCGTACAAGAATTTTTCGGTGAGTTCATCCCCAGAATCTATTTCCACCTAAACATATGAAATTATTACTGTTTAATTTAACACATTTTAAAACATTACTTTCTAATTGTATAAAATTTTGTATGTTGTTGCTGGTATGAAATCTTGTTTCAGATTATTGTCTGAGAAGAAATGGACTCGATAGAAATGAAAAATCACTTTATTTGATTCACTACAATGATGCTCTTGTATCGTTGTTATTCGACTGAGAGCGACTTTAGGGTCTGGTCTTCTGGCGGTGTTGCCATTACAGCGTTGTCAGATGCATTTACAAGATAAAATACATAAATATAAAAATATATTGAACACTAATTTAAATAAAGAACTGATGGTGGCGTGTTGTCTAGTCATTTTTTAATGATAAAAACACGACAATTTCTTTGTAAATAATAAGTGATATAAATTAACTTACGACCTACAAACAGTTATACAGGGTGTCCCGAAAAGATTGGTCATAAATTATACCACACATTCTGGGGTCAAAAATCGTTCGATTGAACCTAACTTACCTTAGTACAAATGTGATCATAAAAAAAGTTACAGCCCTTTGAAGTTACAAAATAAAAATCGATTTTTTTCAATATATCGAAAACTATTAGAGATGTTTTATTGAAAATGGACATGTATCATTCTTATGAAAGAAACATCTTAAAACAAAATTATAGTGAAATTTGTTCAGCCCATAAAAATTTTATGGGGGTTTTGTTCCTTTAAACCCCCCCCCCCAAACTTTTGTGTACGTTTCAATTAATTCATTATTGTGGTACCATTAGTTAAACACACCGTTTTTAAAACTTTTTGCCTCTTAGCATATTTTCGATAAGCCAGTTTTTTTCGATAAGCCGATTTTTTCTTTTTTAATATATTTACATACAAATTTTATGGGGGTTTTGTTCCTTTAAATCCCCCAAATGTATGTGTATGTTCCAATTAAACTATTATTGTGGTACCATTAGTTAAACACAGTGTTTTTAAATTGTTTTTGCCTCTTAGTCTTTTTTTTTGATAAGTCACCTTTTATCGAGATGTGGCTTCTTTTTCAAAATACACCTAAAAGTGTAAATTATAAATACATTTTCAGATTATCAAGAGGTGTCTATAATCGTACTTAACCATATACAAATATGTGGTGGATTCGAAAAATATTCAAAATATTTCGATAAACACTGGCTTATCGAAAAAGTACTAAGAGTCAAAAAAGTTTTAAAAACATTATGTTTAACTAATGGTGCCACAATAATAATTTAATTGGAACATACACAAAAGTTTGGGGGGGGGGGGGTTTAAGGGAACAAAACCCCCATAAAATTTTTATGGGGTGCACAAATTTCATTTTAATTTTTTTTTAAGATGTTGCTGCCATAAGAATACCACATGTCCATTTTCAATAATTCGATATATGAAAAAAAATCGATTTTCATTTTGTAACTTCAAAGGGCTGTAACTTTTTTTGTGAGCAGGATTGTATATATGTAGGTAAGTGAGGTTCAATCAACTGATACTTCTTTAGACGCGATTGAGATTGAGGGTGAATTTATATTGATCTGCGCGCATGCGCACACCTACAGTATGGTATTAGTCGTTATACGGGCTCTGATTGGGTGTTGAAATGATCTGTCAATAATAAATAATTGTTCAATATGAAGGTAAACAAATGTATAATATATTAGTTTTATTGTTGTGAGGACAGAAACAAAAAAGTTTATAATTGTAGTGACATTTAAATAGTTTTTAACCTTTAACTACACGCGCTGGCGTACTGTGTACGCCAGATATAAGAATTCTACTGGAAATATATTTAAAAATTTAATTTTTGACCTTGCTTATTTTTCTAACATTCTAACCTATCACTGGAATATCCAATTTGGTTTTAGTTTCGTTATAATCGGCGTTCTGGAAAGATCGTAATTTACATTTTATTATTTGTTGTTTCCGGTGGTGGACAATATACCCCAGGATTATATTACTATAAGTCGTAATATAAGTACATATTTTAATTGTTTTTTAGTCATTATGGCAAAAAATATATTTTTCTTTGTAAACAATACTTTTTCTCCTGTAAAAAATCACATTTAAAAAAATTTTTTATTAGTAATTTTATTTATCATGGAATCCAGTTATTCCATGATTCCAGTTATAAATCCCAATTGGCTTACTGAAAAGGAACTCTTAAGTATTCACTGATGCCGAATAAGGTTTATAACAAACAACTAAGTGTATTTTTTCAAAAAAAATTAAACAAATCCGCTGTTTTTAAGTGTATTTTCTTGTGGCGTACAAAGTACGCCACGCGTGTAGTTATGTTATAACTTGATGCGCGGGTAGTTAAGGGTTAAAAGCAACAGGTACGTAGTAATTGTAAATGTATCATAGGTACCTACCTATTTGAACCTACCAAAATACATAGTATGTAATACTTTTATTTACATAATTTGATTACCATCAAAATTTCTATCAATGTTCACCTAATATATTGTTTTCTTACTCTATGTTTTGTTGTATTTTTTCAATTCTAAATCATTTCAATTCAAAATCAAAATAATTTAATTTAATTCAAAAATGTCAAAAGCTTAATCCGTTTAGTTAGTCGATCTTCGCACATAATGACACATTGCCTCCGTGGCGAAGCGTTTAAGGCGAATGAACCCCAATATACCAACCGCGCTGATAGCTGGTTCGAATCCCAATAAAAACTTTTATTTTTTTATTTTTTTTATACGTTTTATGATAGTAAGTATATTTATTATATAATTTTATTTTCAGAAAATATGTATTTAGTTAAAAATTTTTCCGACAATTAATGTTCAGAAATCATTCGTGGCATTTTTAATGTGTTTGTGTGTATTTTATTCTTTTATTATTTTAATTTTTGGCACTGTTTTAATAAAAATGTTTGAGAAATAGTAAGTATAAATTAGTTTAATATTTAAATAAAATATAAATAAAAAGTATATTAATTTCGTTTAAATCATATAATAGAAGTATAACTTCTTACGTGCGTACAAAGTACACACACATTCTTTTTTGACCCCAGAATCTGTGGTATAATTTATTACCAATGTTTCCGGGACACCCTGTTTAACTACTACTTTTACTGTAAATACAAACCTTTTTGGCAATTTCAATTCCTAGATTTGATATGGTATCTGTTAGTGGGTTTTTACAACTGGAATACAACATCCTTTCCTTAATAGGGCAATTATATCCTGGCATTGAGTAAATAAAAACTGAAAACAAAAATTAATATTAATAAGAGTTTTCCACAACCAATTTTTTGTTTTACTTGTATATAGCCTACAAATAATGGAACATGCTCGCAAAAACTTGGAGATGTCAAAGGAAATAACGTCTACAGCAAAAATTTCTCCACCCTACGATTCGCAGACAACATAGTTCTTATGACAGACAAAAAATATATTAAAACTATGTTTACTGAGTTAGATGCCGCCTGTAAGAAAGTATGTTTGAACATAAATTATGGAAAGACAATACATGACGAACCTGGTACCAAGTGAAAATCTAAAAGTTGACTGCAACGAAATAGCATTTTTATTTTTATTTTTATTTATTGACGGGATTACCCCATTAAAAGTTATACAATTAACAATAATAAGTTTACGAGCTAAATATGTACTAATAATACTTTAACATTATAATTAGATTAACATTTAATAATTATAATTAGATAACAAATATTAGAATAAGAATAGGTAGGTACTTGTAACCTTAGAACTAACAAAAAAATTAAATAAATACTCTATTTAAATTATTTTTAAACATATTCAGAGATATATCAAAAATTTCAATGTGTTTGTCATTTATAAGTTTACAGTAACGATCTATAGGTGAATTTTGGCCATAACTTGTGCGATGGAAAGGAATATAAAATGTTATAAAATCACCTCTTCGATTTCTAGTTTGTATATCAACATTAATACACTGTAATAGATCACAGCAATCTAAATTTCCATTTATTAAATTATACAAAAATACTAATCCTACTTGATTACGTCTATTTTCCAGTGCATTAAGTTTTAAACTGTTTTCTATTAATGTATAATCGTGATCTACAATAGTTTGACCTAATTTAAATGCACAGAACCTCAAAAATTTGTGTTGAATTTTTTCAGTCATATTATGAACTGCATGGTATGGAGACCATACTATAGAGCCATATTCAAGTTTAGATCGCACCAAAGAACAATAAACTCCTCTTACAGTGTCAACTGAAAAATTACTACAGTGTCTCAAAATAAATCCTAACATTTTTGAAGACTGAACTGTTATGTAATTAATGTGTTCAACAAAACTCAAACTCTCGTCAAAAATCACTCCTAAATCTTTAACTTTTGAAACATATTTCAGATCTTCATTATTTATTTTATATGAAGTATTGATCTTCCTATTACCTTTGAAAAAACTAATGTAACAGCATTTTGAGACATTTAGGTTGAGTTTGTTTACTGTACACCAATGTGTCAATCTATGCAGGTCTTCCTGCAGAAGGTGTTGGTCTAAAGGACTAGAAATTATCTTTGATATTTTAAAATCGTCAGCAAAAGCTAAAGCATCACTGTTTTCAAAGCAGTCGAAAATAGAATTCACAAACAGATCAAAGAAAATCGGTGAGCAGTGCCCACCCTGAGGAACGCCCGATGTAACTGCAATAGAGTTTGACAGAAAGGATCCAACCTTAACCTTCTGCTGGTGGCCAGACAGAAAACTCTTGACCCAGGTGACTGTGGTTATGCCAAAACCAATATCGATGAGCCTCTTAAGGAAAATGCTATGGTCAACTCGATCAAAAGCTTTAGAAAAGTCTGTATACACTGTATCAATTTGTTTAAAGTCTTACATAGCATTTATTAATCTATTCTGATATAAAACTAAATTGGTAATAGTAGATCGACCTGAAAAAAACCCATGCTGATTCTTATTTATTAAATTTCGACATAACCAACTTAACTGACCACAAACCAAGCTGTCAAAAAGTTTGGGAATAGATGACTGTATGCAAACACTTCTATAGTTCTTAACATTGCTTTTATCTCCGTTCTTGTAAATAGGCATAATATAACTATTTTTCCAGTAATCAGGAAAAACAGATGTTGTTAGGGACAAATTATATAAAACATGCAATGGTTTTGTAAGAGTACAGATACACCTTTTAAGTAGAATATTGGGTATTCCATCAGGACCTAATGTGGTTTTACTAGGTAAACGCAAAATTTGATTATAAATTTCTTGTATAGAAATGTCTGCAAAGTCGATATTTTGTGAACAATTTACAGGTAAAACTAAACTATCCACAGAACTATTTTGGTCTCCAGGAGTGTAGACTGTCTGAAAGTATTCCTTAAAAAGGTTCACAATGTCTTGGCCATTTTCTGCCAACTCTTCATTATACTGCATTGAGTGAGGTAGTGAGTGATTAGACTTTAGGTCGCGCACATACTTCCAAAAGTACCTAGGATTAGTTTTGAACTCATTATTTACATGAGATATATACTGAGACCAACATACTTCTCTGACTCGTTTGCATTCTGTACGTAGTTGACAAAATCTTAGGTAATCTGAATGTAATTGTGATTTACTGTAAGTTTTATGCATTTTTCTCTTTTGAGATGTTATGTATCGCAATTCTGGTGAAAACCATTTAGGAAAACTGCTAGATATATATTTTTTCAAAGGTACAAAAAGAGCAATTCCCATAGCCAAGATTTCATAAAAATTGTTAACTGAATCATTAATATTATTTGAGAAACATTGTTCCCACCGTACACTTGCTAAAAAATTATTAAGACCAAAATAGTTTGCATTCTTAAAATCATAGTAAAAATCATGTAGATATAAGGTACTAGAGTCTTGATTGTTAGAAAATAGGTTTAAAGTACATTCGTAACTAAAATGGTGCAAACTATCAGCAAAAATAAAATCCTTAGATTTACTAAGTTGTACATTTTTGTCATTTGTAAACAACAGATCCAAATATATATTCCTACTATTGGGTATTTCATTTAATTGATACAGTTGCAAAAAACCAAATTGTTGAGCAAGTCCTACTGCATTCGATGTACCAGGACACTCAACTCGAACTCCATAATCGTCATTAAACCACCTAGCATCTGGTAAGTTATAGTCACCAAATAAATATATTTTATTCAATGGAAACCTTTGCAAAATATTTTCAACTGCTTCACAATGTTTATTGTAATATATTTCAGGCATCTTAGGTGGAATATACTGACCTCCAATTATGAATTTTATACTTTTAAAATTACAAGAAATAAATAATTGCTCCACAGTTACCTGTTCTATTGATTCTAGTAGAAGATATAGTTTTACGTACATAAACAAGAATGCCACCACCTCGTGATTTTTGACTAGTTAAACTTGATCTATCATTACGGTATATATTGTAATTTTGACATTCCAATTCACTATCCAAATAGTCACAGCACAGGTTGCTCTCAACTAATACTAAAATATCATAGGAGGAACTATTCACAGCCATTTTTAGAGCATCTAACTTAGTACGAAGTCCTCCCACATTTTGGTAGTAAGCTATCAATGGGGTATTGATTAGTTTTCCTGATTTCTATGATTAATTCTTTTAGCTATAACCTTTGGTATCCCGTTTATATATTTAATCTGAAGATCAGGTTCACCATTGCGTATTCTGCGTTGCAATTCCTCCTTAGCTGACTTAAAAGCATTTTGTTGTAGCTTTGTTGAGTCATATGATATTTTAAATGATTCTAGACGTCTTTTGGAACGAAAAATGTGCTTGACAGTTTCAGAATTATTGCAAATTATCTTGATTGGTCTAGGTTTGTTGTTTCTTCCTTTCTGACCTACTCTGAGTACCTTAACAATATCTGGTACCTTGGTTTGATGCCCTACTTTCTCAAAAATCTGATGCACAATCTGAGTATCATGTCTAATCTTATCCTGAAAATCAATAGCAGAAGACTCGGGAACATCATATACCATAAGGTTGTTTGCCCTAATAGAGCGTTCATGGGCTTCACTTAAAATCAACTCGATGTTCGATGATACTGGAGAAGATTTGAGTTCCTGCAGTTCCCTTTTAAGACTGTTAACTTCATCTTGTAACTCACTCATTTTTTTTTGCATTGGTTCATAAATATAAATATTTAGGGCATGAAATCCAAATTGCCATGGACAATCAAACTGCTGAACTGCAAAGACGAATCACCTTAGCATGGGCTGCATATGGAGCTCTATCAGACATCTTCAAGAGCAACATGCCAAATTATCTGGAAAAGAAGATGTTCGACCAATGTTTGCTTTCAATCATGACTTATGACGCCGGAACACTATCGTCAAGGGTTAGAAACCAGAGATAGGGTTAGAAACGAGGAAATCAGAAGGACAGGCGTCACAGATGTCGTAGAGCGAGTAGCATGGCTGAAGTGGAATTGGGCGGGCCATGTAGCCAGAATGATGGACGACAGGTGAACCCAAATAATTACAGTGTGGAGACCACGAGCAGACAGAAGAAGTAGAGATAGACCACCTAGAGGTTGAAAAGATGACGTAAAAAGAGTAGCTGGTTGGTTGCGTGAAGCCCAAGACTGACAGAACTGGAAGAAATTAAGGTGGCCTATGTCTAACTTTGAATGCAGAAGTCTGAATGATGATGATGATGAAAGCATACAAAAATGTAATTAAATTACCAGATCTACCTATCTAATTATGATAAGGAGTAAAATGTGAGTCTTAGATATACAGGAAGTCCAGAAACACTACCGACAAACGAAGACAAGAGATTCCTCAGATAATTTAACCAAATTAATCTAGTCCGAAAATGCTAAAGGAGCTAGAGCTATTTGAAGATGGCGCCTGGTAATTAGTTTTTCCTAAATATCTCCAGAACGCTTTTATTTGGAAAAACGAAAATTGGTACACATATTTATCTTCCAGAGGTTAATCGATTCCGTCGATTGCAAATTTCTAGTACCGGCCATAGGCGTCCATTTTGGGTAGGGCAATAGTTATATTATCGCATAACTTTTTTGTTTTTAGTTTTTAATCATTTTTGAGTCTGGATTATTAAAATGTAAGGTATTATAGTACTACAAGGTACTCTTCTTTTAAGTCGATAGGATACACCGTTTTCTAGACAAATCGATTTGAAAATTTTTCGTTTTTTGAATATCAAAAAAAAAATTTAAAAAAAACTACTTAGAAAAACGAAAACTGGTACGTTTATTTATATTTCAGAGATGAATCGATTTCATTAATTGCAAATTTCTAGACTGGTCATATGTGTCAGTTTTGGGCAGGTCAACGGTTATTTTGCATAGCTTTTTTGTCTTTAATTTTTAAGAATTTTTGACACTAGATTATTAAATTAAGAGGTATTCTAGTACTAAAAGTTACTCCTTCTTTAAATTGGTAAAACAAACCGTTTTTTTTTGAAAATTTTTTTGAATTTTTTTTCAAGTTAAGGAAACGAAAATTTTTCAAATCAATTGTTCTAGAAAACGGTGTATTCTACCGACTTAAAGCAAGAGTACCTTTTAGTATTAAAATACCTCACAATTTAATAATCCAGTATCAAAAATGCTTAAAAGTTAAAGACAAAAAAGTTATTCGATCAAATAACTGTTGCCCCACCCAGGACGGAGGCCTATGACTGGTACTAGAAATGTACAATGAATGGAATCGATTTATCTCTGGAAGATAAATATGTGTACCAATTTTCGTTTTTCTAACTAGAACCGTTCTGGAGATATTTAAGAAAAACTAGTTACAAGATGCAATCTTCAAAGAGCTCTAGCTCCCTTAGGAAGCATTTTCGGACTAGGTGAATTTGGTTAAATTGTCTGAAAATTATCTGAGGAATCTCCTGTCTTCGTCTGTCGGTAGAGTTTCTGGACACCCTGTATATTTGTTATTTATATAGTTAATAGAATTACAAAATGGTTCTTACCCATACTTTCTGTGTAGTCTCCTTCATGTGTATGTTTAAATTTATATAAATGATACCGTCCACTGTCTTTTGGAACTTTGGAAGGTAATTTCGCTAATGATATATTTTCGGCAGACACTAGATGAATAATTTCTTCTTCAATATCTGAAAATAAAACAAAGTATAACATAAAAATAACAAAAACATGAATTTTCATATTGATCGAGGAATCAACAATCTGAGGCAGTGCTGTGAGCAAAAAGGGTATTATAACTGTACCAGGTAGCATTAAAGAATATAACTGCGTAATGAAGTAAAAAACAACAATCAGAGACTGTAACATTAGAAATTCGTTATATACTCCTCAGAGGCATCTTTCAGTGCGTCACAAGTGACAGAAAAAAAGGTAGGTCCGTGATACATACACATTTATAATATTTATTCCAGTTATTGATAGATGGCGCTATAATCGGAAAAAAAGATTTAGGTATTTACTCATTATTTACCTATTACATATCTAAACAACTATAATTTAAAGTTCTTCTCAGTCTTTCACTGTGTCATTACTGATGTAATATATGATTTTAAGAATGTGGAGAATCATAGCATGACATTTTAGTTAAATCTGACAGTTGTCAGAATCATAATCGTAATTTGGTATAAAAACAAATCAATTGTGTTTATTTCATTTATAAAAAGGAAAGTTGTTTGATTTGTATAGTCTCATAAATTGTACAGATTACAGTCGTATAAATAATACATAACAACTTAAATAAATGACTAATCACGGACGTACCTTTTTTTCTGTCACTTCCAACTAAATGTGTTAGAAAGAAATCGAAAAACTGTGACGCACTGAAAGATGCCTCTAAGAAGGAGCATAGTTTACATCCTTACCTATTCTAAATTGCAAGTAATCATACGATCCACTAGCCATATCAATCAGAGCTTGTTTTGCAGTCTCAGTTATTGGAAAAGCTACACCCCCAGCAGTCTGTTGCTTTGTAGCAATATTAATCTCAGTGTGCACTTCAGTTTTTCTAAGTTCCTGCAATTCTTCTTCCCTCATTGATAAAGGTGCAGGGGCAGCAACAGATTTTTTGTGCCTTATGTATCCATTCAGGGTGATGTCACTCTGTAGGAAGATAAATTTATTAATATATGAAACCCAGTGATTACTATGTGAATGAATCAATCAGAAAATAGTAAAATTACAAGTTTAAAAAGGCACCTAAACTCAATTTCTTGCTCAACAATCATTATCAAGACATTTATTAGTTCCTTATATGATTGATCTCCTTTAAACTAGACCTACTGCTGTCTTGGCTAGTTTAAACATGATTTACTATGTGTTTCAAGATATTTCCCCATTACTTGGGTATAGAAAGTAATTAATATATTTCTAATAGATGCATTTAGACTCTCATTGTTCTATTTTGCTTCTAAATGACCTTCAGGATCGCTGCTGTTAGCTTCAGATTACTTTTAATGCTTCTATGATCATATATAAAGTTGTTTGATGGAGTATTGCCAACAAAAATAAATAACTAGTTTGATGACCATTCAAATTCATTCGTATTAATAATGAAGGGCATCGTAACAAGTGTTAGAGAATCATATATTCCCATATTGAGTTTATTACGTTTAAATTAAGAGTAACAATGAAAATAAAAAAATGACAACTGGTGTAGGAAAATATTTAGCATCTAATAAAAAACTCTTACACTGACGGTTCCATGTATTTCCTCTTTTATCTGTGCAGTCCCAAACTCCTGTTTGAGTGTGGCTTTTGTTGAGGCATACAGCATTTTCTGCCTTACTGGTGCTGTATCTGGTGACCAACTGATCAATAGCCATTCATGCCCTAAGGAATCTTTAGTATCTAACCTACAATTGGGTAAAATCCATATCATATAAATATAGACTTGATTCTATGACATGAATAAATGTATTTCTGCTACAAAACTAGAGTTTAAATAGGTGATATAGATATTCATCATAAACAACTGAAACGATTATCTAATTAACTACTTACCTATATATGATGTAACAAGGTTGATTTTCTTCTAATAATGGTTGTATGTTAGTATCAAAGTCTTTTTCCCAATTATGCTTAACACTACTGCTTGCATCTAGAACTAATTGCTCTAAAATATCAAACAAATTATTATTAAAAAAACATCTTTCAGCATTACAATAATATTTTATAAACAAAGTAGCTGACAATGGGCTACAAATTAGCGAGATAACATATTTATATAAAATACAGCTGGATAGCTCAGGCAGTAGGATATCTTAACTTCCACACAGAAGGCCTGGGATTGAATACCAGCGCTAGTGAGAACATCTACGCATTTTTAAAAATATCTACAGACCCTAGGTCGACTCAGCCTGAATAAAATGACTACCTTGGGTAAAACCAGGGATAATAATAAGTGGATGATGTGGAAGAAGACCTAAAGGGTCAGAAGATGGAAGGAAGTTGCCAGGAATCGACAGGTGTGGTGACTTCTTTGCAAGCAGGCCAAATTACACAACGGATTGTCGAGCGACTTATGATGATGATGAATAATAAGTGGTTGAAATGTAGCACTGGCTCTGTTACCTTCCTTGTATACCGTAGGCCCTAGAGATAGCAGACTACCCTGCCATAATCACAAAGCCGCATCAGCCGTATAAAAGGGAGGCAATTATTATTTATTTATTATAGCCAGTATAGAAGTATAAAATTCTGTTTATCCATACTTCATGTAAGACCCATATTTAAGAATGTAGAATGTACATGAAAGAATTTGTTGCAGAGTTGTGAGACCTTTATTTTTATGTGAAATATAAGATCAAATGAAAAATAATTTATAATTTTTGATAATTCACTATTAAATATCACAGTTATTTAAACTTAAAGAACTCACCATCCTTAATAGATACTTTTACCAATCTGACCATACCTTCCTTGCACTTGGCAAAGAATTTTTTTAATTCATCATTAGCTAAAAATAAAAAGAAATACAATTAACATGACTGTTACTTAACAAACTCCGTAGTACATATATGCCAAACATTCACAAACAAATATAATAAATAGCAATCATTTATCATGTGTAGATGTATGTTAAAAAGTTTATTATAAAAATTAATACTGTATGAATCACTACTGACATTTATTTATAAAAAAATGTAATTAAACATAACAGAAAGGAATATAAATTTATTATACCTCGAATCCCTGTTTGATGAGACATTTTACACGGTTATTTAAATAATTTTAATTTAGACTTTTAAATTATTATTATTTTTTAATTTAACTTTCAGAAACACCTAGAAATTTTTTAACCTGTCAACGTCGAACGTCACCTCATTTATCTCTTTCTTGACCTTGAGTTGACCATAGAGCTATATATTAACATAGAGTGAGCCTACCCTCTGCGCTTCCTGGGGCCTGATTCTAATTCATTTCGACAGTCGCAATTTCATTTCGACACCGCGCGATTCTTGGGGATATTAACCTTATTATGTTGAGACTGCTCAGAATTTGGGTTGGCGCTTCGGTTTCTTGGATTTTGTTGATAGTCTGGGAAAATTATCGAAAAAATACCATTTTTGGGAAAAATTATTTACCAGCTATTTTATTGCTAAAATCGAATCTTAAGATTGCATATATTAGTAATATGGGGTATGACAAGTCCGCAGAAAGTGTGTTATTTTATTTATAAACAAATTAGCACTCCTAAATCTTCTTTTTTTTTTCAATTAGTGGTCTGTAACTCCTATATTTTTTCCTTTGAGCCAAAAACACTCAAATAAAAATTCACCGTAATTTAGTTCTGCACAAAGTTATTTTTTTTCCGATTTCCTTCAACAAAAATTTTACTCAGAAAATCCGAGTTTTCCCAAAAAATCTGCCATTTTCAATTAAAATTTTAGGGAAGTACCTAATTATTTATCAATAATTAAATAATTGAAGACATGAAAGATTTATTATAGTAGATTATACAGAGGGGCTAAATTATGGAATAAATTCATTTCTTTAAAACGGACGATTTTGGAGCAAAATCCCGAAAGAGGTCGATTTTTATTTTTAAATTACAATTTTTTGGCATATATTTCATACTAGTGACGTCATCCATCTGAGCGTGATGACGTAATCGATAATTTTGTTAATGGGAATAGGGGTCGTGTGGTAGGTCATTTGAAAGGGCGTTTAATTCTCTATTCAGTAATATAAACATTAATATCATTAGGTATTTATACATGGTTGCCAAAAAAAAATTTTGAATTAAATTAATTGGCGCAAAAAGAAGAATGTATGTAATTTATTTAACTCAAAATACATTGTACTGCTGTCAGAAAATAGAAAAAAAGGTTTATTTCACAAATAAACATTTCTTTTCGCTTAAATTAAATCACAAACAGACTCCCTCCTACCTATTGGCAGTTTGAACTTTTAATTTAAGCTAAAAGCAATGTTTATTTGCAAAATAAACATTTTTTTCTGTTTTCTGACAGCAATACAATGTATTTTGAGTTAAATAAATTACATGCATTCTTCTTCTTGCGTCAATTAATTTAATTCAAAATTTTTCTTGGCCTCCCTGTATAAATAATGAAACTTATGTTTATAATACTGAATAGAGAATTGAACGCCTTTGTAAATGAGCTACAACACGAACCCATATTCCTATTTAAAAAAATAATTACGTCATCACGCTCGGATGGATGACGTCACTAGTTTGAAATATATGCCAAGAAATTTAATTTAAAAATAAAAATCGACCTGTTTCGGGATTTTTCTCTAAAATCGTCCATTTTAGAGAAAATGAATTTATTCCATAATTTAGCCCCTCTCTGTATATCAGGAGACCGGCGACAATCTAACCAATAGTTTAGCAATAATTAAAATGTTAATTAAAAAATTTCGGTCGAAATAATAACCAGAAAGATTATGATACACCAGAATAACTATGATTTTCATATAAAAAAGCACTATACCTATTCAACGTACCTTACAGGATTGAAATTGGACCATTTGAGCGGTCTCGGGAATGTTATAAAGAAACAATTTTTTGGCTTATAAACAAATAGAACCCCTCAGAAAATATTAGATTAAATTAAATTAAGTTAACGCTGTTGAAAAGAGCACGGCTTCTGTGTCCTTTTCGAAGAAAAACAAATTGAATTGCGAGGAGTGATTCCAGGTATAACCGGTCAAATTTGACCGGCATTTGCGACAGAGTTATAAACAACAGGATTTTAATCTTTGAACCATTAGATACCTTTTAATTCCGGTCTTCTTTGTACATACAAATTTTCATATCTTCAAGACACTCATAACAAAAAAGATTTATGTCACTGTCACCAAATTATTTAATTATTGATAAATAATTACTTCCCTCAAATTTTAGTTGAAAATTAAAGATTTTGTTTGGAAAACCCGAATTTTCCGAAGAAAATTTCCGTCGAAGGAAATTGGAATAAATTATTAATGTGCAGAATTAAATTACTGTCAATTTTTATGTGAGTGTTTTGGTTTAAAGTTAAAATTTTCGGAGTTTTAGAGCAATAATAAAAAAAAAGATTTCGGAGCGCTAATTTGTTTATAAACAAAATAGCACAGTTTCTGTGGACTTTGCACAGCTATATTACTAATATAGGAAATCTTGAAGATTTTATTTCAGCATGTCCAGCAATAAAATAGCTGGTAATTAATTTTCCTTGTTTTTTACTAATTTTCCCAGATTATTACCTCACATCTTTCATTGAGTTGATGATTCATGTTGTGGACATTCTCAATTATTATATTTCTAATTTAATACTATTCTATCTAATTCCTCAAAACAAGCAAATTTCAATTAAACCCAGCTATATTATAATACCTTTTGATTTAGTTTTCCTTGCAAGAAATAAACAAAACACATCTAAACTAAACCTAACCTCGCTTTTGGCCATTCATTCATCTCCGTGTCAAATAATTTCGACAGTCGCCATCGCCATATTGAAAGCGACTTGTTTAGTGTCGAAATTTGATTTAGAATCAGGGCCCTGACGACAAGGGGCCTGATTCTAATTCATTTCGACAGTCGCAATTTCATTTCGACACCGCCATGACAGCAACTGGGGGTGGGGATATTAACCTTATCATGTTGAGACTGCTCAGAATTTGGGTTGGCGCTTCGGTTTCTTGGATTTTGTTGATAGTCTGGGAAAATTATCGAAATAATACCATTTTTGGGAAAAATTATTTATCAGCTATTTTATTGCTAAAATCGAATCTTAAGATTGCATATATTAGTAATATGGGGTATGACAAGTCCGCAGAAAGTGTGTTATTTTATTTATAAACAAATTAGCACTCCTAAATCTTCTTTTTTTTTTCAATTAGTGGTCTGTAACTCCTATAATTTTTCCTTTGAGCCAAAAACACTCAAATAAAAATTCACCGTAATTTAGTTCTGCACAAAATTATTTTTTTTCCGATTTCCTTCAACAAAAATTTTACTCAGAAAATCCGAGTTTTCCCAAAAAATCTGCCATTTTCAATTAAAATTTTAGGGAAGTACCTAATTATTTATCAATAATTAAATAATTGAAGACATGAAAGATTTATTATAGTAGATTATACAGAGGGGCTAAATTATGGAATAAATTCATTTCTTTAAAACGGACGATTTTGGAGCAAAATCCCGAAAGAGGTCGATTTTTATTTTTAAATTACAATTTTTTGGCATATATTTCATACTAGTGACGTCATCCATCTGAGCGTGATGACGTAATCGATAATTTTGTTAATGGGAATAGGGGTCGTGTGGTAGGTCATTTGAAAGGGCGTTTAATTCTCTATTCAGTAATATAAACATTAATATCATTAGGTATTTATACAGGGTTGCCAAAAAAAAATTTTGAATTAAATTAATTGGCGCAAAAAGAAGAATGTATGTAATTTATTTAACTCAAAATACATTGTACTGCTGTCAGAAAATAGAAAAAAAGGTTTATTTCACAAATAAACATTTCTTTTCGATTAAATTAAATCACAAACAGCCTCCCTCCTACCTATTGGCAGTTTGAACTTTTAATTTAAGCTAAAAGCAATGTTTATTTGCAAAATAAACATTTTTTTCTATTTTCTGACAGCAATAGAATGTATTTTGAGTTAAATAAATTACATGCATTCTTCTTCTTGCGTCAATTAATTTAATTCAAAATTTTTTTTGGCCTCCCTGTATAAATATTGATATTAATGTTTATAATACTGAATAGAGAATTGAACGCCTTTGTAAATGAGCTACAACACGAACCCATATTCCTATTTAAAAAAATAATTACGTCATCACGCTCGGATGGATGACGTCACTAGTTTGAAATATATGCCAAGAAATTTAATTTAAAAATAAAAATCGACCTGTTTCGGGATTTTTCTCTAAAATCGTCCATTTTAGAGAAAATGAATTTATTCCATAATTTAGCCCCTCTCTGTATATCAGGAGACCGGCGACAATCTAACCAATAGTTTAGCAATAATTAAAATGTTAATTAAAAAATTTCGGTCGAAATAATAACCAGAAAGATTATGATACACCAGAATAACTATGATTTTCATATAAAAAAGCACTATACCTATTCAACGTACCTTACAGGATTGAAATTGGACCATTTGAGCGGTCTCAGGAATGTTATAAAGAAACAATTTTTTGGCTTATAAACAAATAGAACCCCTCAGAAAATATTAGATTAAATTAAATTAAGTTAACGCTGTTCAAAAGAACACGGCTTCTGTGTCCTTTTCGAAGAAAAACAAATTGAATTGCGAGGAGTGATTCCAGGTATAACCGGTCAAATTTGACCGGCATTTGCGACAGAGTTATAAACAACAGGATTTTAATCTTTGAACCATTAGATACCTTTTAATTCCGGTCTTCTTTGTACATACAAATTTTCATATCTTCAAGACACTCATAACAAAAAAGATTTATGTCACTGTCACCAAATTATTTAATTATTGATAAATAATTACTTCCCTCAAATTTTAGTTGAAAATTAAAGATTTTGTTTGGAAAACCCGAATTTTCCGAAGAAAATTTCCGTCGAAGGAAATTGGAATAAATTATCAATGTGCAGAATTAAATTACTGTCAATTTTTATGTGAGTGTTTTGGTTTAAAGTTAAAATTTTCGGAGTTATAGAGCAATAATAAAAAAAAAAGATTTCGGAGCGCTAATTTGTTTATAAACAAAATAGCACACTTTCTGTGGACTTTGCACAGCTATATTACTAATATAGGAAATCTTAAGATTTGATTTCAGCATGTCCAGCAATAAAATAGCTGGTAATTAATTTTCCTTGTTTTTTACTAATTTTCCCAGATTATTACCTCACATCTTTCATTGAGTTGATGATTCATGTTGTGGACATTCTCAATTATTATATTTCTAATTTAATACTATTCTATCTAATTCCTCAAAACAAGCAAATTTCAATTAAACCCAGCTATATTATAATACCTTTTGATTTAGTTTTCCTTGCAAGAAATAAACAAAACACATCTAAACTAAACCTAACCTCGCTTTTGGCCATTCATTCATCTCCGTGTCAAATAATTTCGACAGTCGCCATATTGAAAGCGACTTGTTTTTGGTCGAAATTTGATTTAGAATCAGGCCCCTGATCTCATGGACTGGTTTGCGCTATCTCTTTCTACCACATTGTATCGAGAAACTAAGATGACATTAAGTGTGAGCATAGGTACGGAAGGGGAGGACAACTGTCGCAGCTTTACTATGCGTAAGAGTGAAACAGCACTAATCCAAATAAAAAAGATGGTGTCGTCACTTCGCTCTGAATGACACTCTGTCTATGATAATATATAAGTCTATGGAGTTGACACCATTTGACACTTATCATCTGTCATAGCCATTTTTATGATGTCACATAGAGAGAGAATATTTTATTGTTTGATTTGTAAAATATTTTGACATGTACTGATAAATTTATCTATCATGATTGTTAAAATCTATATTTAACATTTGTTAAGTTGTCAATTTCTCTTTTCTATTATATATTTTAAGAAAAGACACGTAAAATAGTGTTACAGATACTACGAAAAACTGCCTTATGAAGATGTTGACATGATGTCAGACAAAGAGCGGGACGAGAAACTTCACTTTTCACTTTGCTTTTCTTTTGACTGATTTTGACGTTTTACTTTACAAGTGTTAACTAGTTTATAAGCACGTGTGAAAAAGTGTATTATAATAAATTGTATTAAAGAATTTTCCAGGTGCTAAGTTAAACATATAAAGTTGGTGCTCCACTCATTTTGAAAGCTCGGATTTTTGTGCAAATCGTGTTCAATCTTTCTTATCCTGGTAAAATCAACCATATCGTCAAGATGTCTGTAAAAAGTAGTCGTCACAGCTCTAGCAAGTCATGCACACCTTCCTCGATATTGAAAAGGCCTACAACCATGAGAAGCCGTATCAGTGCACTACAAAACACTCCCTCTAAGGTCCATTTTGTCTTACCTCACTCATCAAAGGTAAGATCTATTCTTGAAGAATTCTCTTCAAAAGGGTCTTCCAGGGAGTATGAACAGCTGATTATAATGATCAGAGATGCTACATTAACCAACGATGATATATCGGCTCTGTTGAAAGAAGCTACAGAATGTATAACCCTTCTAAATCAAAATCTAAGATTATTCGTGGAAGCTCTAGTTTCCGTAGAATGGATTGACAAAAATGAGAATGTGGTGTCAGAATATAGGTCTTTCATAGTGGATCTACTGGCTGCTCATAACTATCACTGTAAGATGGTTATAGATAAGTTGGTTAGATTGTTTTTACCAAGTAAGTTTCTAAATTATTATTCTTAGTATATAACTTTCACTTATTTGTTGAATTTGATAATGTGAAATTAATTTAATAAACCCAAAATTAATAATCAAAAAACAATCTAAATCCCAAAACAATATTGTGCAATCTAAAAAAGTTGCACAATGTTGATTTAAAAATTGGCTTTCATTTTTTGATATTGCACAATGTTTTGAATACATTTGACAAAGTTTAATGTAAATAAAAATCTATCAGAATAATTTAGATTTTATTTCAAATTGTCTAATTTTTTAGTCAATAATTATTATTCATAGAAAAACCAAAATTATTATAGTTGATTTTTTAACCAAGAGGAGTAAACTAAAAAGACAGATTCACACCCAAGAAAGTTACTAGAAAAGTCAAAAAACTCATCTTCTTTTTTCGTTGATCATAACACTAATCCAATAATAACAGACTCCTACAAGGAATATGGACTTGAACAATTATGTATTGATTGTGTAACTCTGGAAGAAGTCAATATTGCAATTAAGGGCTGGTATTTCCAACCTCACTTAAGCCAAAGCTTACTTTAAGCCTTTGCTTAAGCTTAGATGCCTGTATTTCCACTTCAATTTGAGGCTTAAGCCTAGGCTTAAACCAAATAATTTTAAGCTCACGCGGGAGTTGGTTTAAGCCTTTGCTTAAAATTTGTTTTCTGTTTTTTTGAGGTTATTTCTATAGATTATTAATTAGAAAGTTATTTTGAAAACCAACTTTTGAGTAATGTAATAACGTTATTATTAGATTATTAAATAATAATCTATTAATCTATTAATTTATTATTACGTAATAACGATTAGGTATTAAAATTCTTACTACTTTTGGAAGGTGTAGGCACATGAAAATTATTTATTTCTACAATGCTTGGTAGGTATATTTATTAATTATTTATTTCTACAATGCTTGGTAGGTATATTTATTTTACAAAAATAAACTTACATTCGAATTTGACATTTTAAGGAATATATGCAATAAACAAAATTACAAAGACGGATCTATTGCTTATGCAAAATAACAATAAAAATATAACCAGAGAAAATATAGACAAAAAACTAACAACACATGTACCATGTACACAAAATTAAGTGAAGTAATTGACATTGATACAGATGACAATATAAAATTAAACGTCAACAGTAGTGGTTTTCACCTCAGAACAGTTAGTTCTGGCATTTTGACGTATTCAGAGGTACCAAACCAATTAATTTTACAGTTGAGCATCAGTTTAGTTATGGAAATGATGGAAATACGGCACCCGGCTTAAGCTTCTCCTTAACTTTTGACACAGGCTTAGCTAAGCAAAAGCTTAAGTAGCTATTGAAATACCGGCCCTAAGTCTTTAAAAAGTAGTGCAGTTATGGTGTGGATGGGATTCCTTCTTACCTGTTTAAGGCATATTCAGAAGTCCTGTTACATCCCCTACAAATGATATTTAATAAATGTTTAGAGACAAGCATGTTTCCGGATGTGCTTAAGGCAGGTAGAATAACTCCTATCCACAAATCTGGAAATACGAGTTTAATATCAAATCCATCGTCCTATAACAGTATTGCCTTCTCTGTCAAAAATCTTGGAAAAAATTATGTACAATAGACTGTATACTCATGTTTCAAAAACTTTAATGGAAGAACAACTTGGTTTCATAAACAAAAAATCAACTCAAACAAACCTGTGCATTTTCAGTCACTATATTGCTTCATCCATAAATAATTCTCAAGTTGATGTTATCTTTACTGATTTAGCAAAACCCTTTGATAGCGTAAATCATTCAGTACTATTAAAAAAACTGAGGTCATATGCACTTTCTGACAAACTTATAAAATTTTTTGAATCTTACCTTACCAACCGTACTAATGTAGTCAAATTTGGGAACTGCTACTCAGACAGTTTTATAACCGGGTCAGGTGTACCGCAAGGTTCCATCCTTGGGCCTTTACTTTTTGTTATGTTCATAAATGGATGGCGTTATGCATAACTCGACCAAGCGCCAACACATAGTTTTGAGATAAATGGCTTCAAAGTTTTTCGTTTCTTGGTTGCTTAATGGTCGCTTAATGGAAAGTGGATTAACGTCGCTTGGTTTAATTTTGTTTTTCTTAGTAACCGTTAACGTGACATTAACAGGGATTTTTTCCAAGATAGTTTTAGCTATGTGTCACCAGAATCCGCTGTTATCTCGATATTAAAGAAATGGCGCTTGGTCGAGTTATGCATAACGCCGTCCAAATGACATCACCGATTTTATAAAATTTGCCAAGTTTCTTCTATTTGTGCAGACGATTTAAAATTATTTCTTACAATAAAAAACAAACATGACTGTATTAATTTACAAGAATATATTCAAGGTATATCCACATTCTGTAAAAATAATGATTTGAACTTAAATGAATCAAAATGTAAATTATTGACTTTTTCTAGAAAGCGAGAAATCATAAGAACAGATTATTTTATTAACGAAGTAAAACTTGAAAGGTTAACAAAAATCAGGGATCTAGAGCACATTCTCAAACTAACTAATGATTGTTATAGACAGTTAGGCTTTATTCTAAGATCCAGTAAAGAATTTTATTGTGACACTACAATTAAGCTTTTTAATGCATATGACAACTCAAACTCGAACTATGAGGACAAAACTCGAATATTGTTGTACCATATGGAGTCCCTCCACCATATCACATGGTGATATGATAGAGAGGATTCAGAAGAAGTTTTTAAGGTCTTTGTATCTGAGGAAATTTGGGATTTATCCTTTTAAGATTTCCTATAACTTGCAGAGAATACTTTTTGACACTGTGTTGTTGAGCGAGAGACGTAGAAATGCCCAAATCATTTTCATATTTAATATAGTTTATCAAATCATAGATTCTCCTACCATTCTTTCATTTATAAATTTTAATGTACTTACCAGACCAAAGACTTAGATGTAGACACACCTTATTTAAAATAACTCCAGAATATGCAAACTCCCCCATGGCAAACTGCTTAATGGCAATGAACGATTTTATCGTGAGTGAAGACCTTGACCTATATAATATGAAAAAGAGTACAGTAAAACCTCCGTTAACCGAATCCTTCTTAACCGAAACATCGTTTAATCGAAATGGCTGACAGTTTCAATAATTTCGTGAATAAAAAATAAATTTAAAAAACAATAAAATTAAGGAAAATGAATATGTTTAAAGTTTTTTTTTAATCTTCTATTTTCTTTTGTGTGTTCCTTTAACAACAATGTTTTGCAGCTATATCTCTCCAATACTATGTAAGTTAATAAAAGAAGAATACAAAAAACAATGTTATTTTTAACTGAAATTCTTATTATCCGAAAAGACCTACCCCCCAATTATTTTGGTTAATGGAGGTTTGACTGTACTACATAAACTGGGATACACTTATTTATTGTTTTAAAGTGTCTTTATTTTATTGTATTGTATAAATTATTGTATGTTCTTATGTCTTTGTATTGACCAACTGTGCATTTGTAATTGGCATCATTGCTGTAAATGTGCAGTATAAATAAATAAATAAATCACCTTTCGATGATAATCTATACATATTATATTATACTAACACATCGCTAAAGAGTTCTAAAAACAACTGTTTTTATATAAAAGTAGACTAAAAATCTAAAAATTAAAGGAATAATGCAGAAAACACAAAAAATCGCTGATATACTTAATTAACCTATAAAATGACAGAAGTGCCAAAATTTCATAAATGTCATTAGTGTCAAAATTTAATAACTTACCTGTGATTGGACCAATTAGAAACAAGCATTACGGCGTGGTAAATATGAGTCACTCCTCTTGGTTAAAAAACAAACAATAGCTTAGTATAGTAGGTAGTCTAATAAAGGTAGAAATATTATGCTGGCTCTTCATTATCAGAGATGATGCCTGATTGTGTGATGTTCTATGATCTGCACAATCATAGTGCGAGCATCCATACAATCATCCATAATGATATTATGTAGAACTACAGAATCCCTTTGACGTGTCACTGAAGTACTGACAATGTAGGGGATCATAGACAATGATGGACTATTATAGCAGAGTATACCCTCTCATTAATTATCTTTGCGTGACACATTGCATGAGAATATCTGATCCTAAGACTTATACTCTGAATGGACAAAAAAAACACATATTAAAAATGTGTATAATCAATGGCATACATGCGTGCCATCTGCACATTGGTGAAGGCATCATGTGGCCCACTTGTATGCCATCCGCACGGAATGTGTTAATCGCCAATTATGAAGAGGGGCCCATTATGTTTTACTATTTCTTAATGTTTCCGTGCTCTGTATATAAAACAACATATATAAAATTTAATTTGGAACAAGTTTTCTATAAATTTATATGTACGAAAAGTGCATAACTTCACCCTGTGCACTCTAGTGCACAAGGACAATAATTCACCCCTTTAAATGGTAGCACTCCATGGTTTTTCATATTTTTTTTACTAGTGAAGTTGTTCAAATAAATTATTTTAAGCCAAATTGAAAGATTTGGTTTCCCATTATAGTACATTTCCAATTAAATAGGTAGTGAATACATTTTAGTAATTTGAAATTGTTTTAGGTCCCACGGATCCTGATTGGCCTGATGGAATACCTACAGCAGAAGACTGTGGAAAATATATGAATCTACACACTCTATTTAATGTATTATTAGCTATAGTTCCAATGTAAGTTTCATCTTTGTTTTATTAACTTTTTGTCTAAATGATAAAAAAGTATACTAAATATGCACCACAAATTACACATCACACACACATACACACAACACACACTATTTGACTCTGTAGCATACCACTACAAAATGCTATACACTAAAAAAGTAATTGTGTTAGATTTTTAAAAATGTGTTTCTTTGCTCCATGTGTCATTAGTTGCATTATTTGTTTTGAGCCAAAAGAGCTTTTGCTGGTCCTTCCTCTGGCTCTCCTTGATCTTAAAGAAGCCTCCTGTCCCTAACGATTCCTGACAACTATTCAATAGATGTCTTCCAATATCATTTTTAAGATTTTTTCACTCAGTTCTTTAAACATCTCCTTTTTTCGCCATTTACTTCTCGCACCAGCTCTTTCTTCATGGCTTTTAATATTTCTACCTTCTCTTCTATCACTAGGTACCTTCCTCTGTTTCTTCTAACTTTTGTTCTCAGCCAATGTAGACTCTTCTTTCTTCGATCCCCTCCCTGCACCAATAGAGATGACTGTTTGCTCTTCTACCCTGTGGACTGCACCTTTCTGCCACATCGTGCATCTTGTATCCCTCTTTGAAATTATGGGTGTGGCCCTCCATTCCTTGAATTTCCTCTATGAGTCTTCTCTCGTCAGAATATTTCGACCAGCCTCTCTTGATTATATCTCTCTTGATTTTGTTACATTTCCTTTAACGTTAAACAAAATGTACTTGTGATGAGTGAATATTTCTCCATGCTGTCCGCCCCACTCAGCCCCCTTTCTATTTATCAGCACCATTGCCATTGTGTTGTCTATATGTGCTAGCCTTTCTCCCCTGACAAAGGGGTCTAATGTAGTTTTTGTGCAATTTGTTTAGGAAAATGTATATTTACTAGTGCAAAGTACAAAATATTCTTACTTTTTCTGTTTTACAAACATCACAGCAATTTGTTCTTTATATTTTTATATTTTTATGTTTTTTTTTCAGGTGTAAAGAATTATTTTATATCTCTATATGTAATCAATTCCCATATTATAATAGACCTACACATACACAAGAATTGTATATTCATAATTTATTGTGGATACTAGAATATCAACCAACACTAAGGCCTGAAATACTAAGGCTTATCTTTTCAAAGTAAGTATCATTTAATTTTACTTGACTGTGCTTAGTTAGATTAGGCAATATTGTCAGTACAAAGTTAATTTTAAAAATAATGTAATTAACAAGCAGAATATTGTATTCAATATTTTGCTTGTTAATATTCAATATTGTATTCAATATTTAACAAGCAAAATATTTGTAATATACAAGTATTTCTAATAGGGAAAAGTGTCTCAAATCTGATATAATCAAATGATTTCTCAATAATGCTCAATAACTTATTATGAAAATATTTTAGATTGGTCATAATGGATGTAAATGCACCAAAAGAAGAAATTGAAAAATATCTGAATTCTGAACAAGATGAAGACATATTTTCCATGGACGACGATTCCAAGTCTATTAGAACAACAACCACAGGCTTCACAAAAGTCGATAGAAGTGCATTAGGACACACTCTAGATGTATGTTTAGATAAAATATTTCATTACATAGTAACGGAATGCCACAACTCGGAAGGCTTAAATTGGGAGAAAACGAAAAAGTTATATTTGGACATCTTGCCCATTTTTGATGAAGTCATTTTGAAGACTTACGGCCTTCATCATGTACAGTTTGTGATGTTTTTGATGAGCAGTTTCAAAACGACAATAGCTGAAGGGTTTTTGAATTATTTGTGGAAGAAAGTATGCAATCCAAACGTTGCTCCAATTTTGAGGCAAGCCGCAGTTAATTATATTGCTAGTTTGATAGCAAGAGGAAGTTTTGTTCCATTATCGTAAGTATATCTTTTATTCCATGACTTTTTCTTCCTCTGTTCATCCCGCTGGTGCATAAATTTGTAATATATGAATTCTCTCTTCCGATTGTGATTGTGTGTTTATTATTCTTGAGGATGTGGATTAAAATTTAATTAATTGTGTGTAATTCTTCTGTTAAGAGCAAACAGTAGCGATCAACAGGTAGCAACAAACGCGTTCACATATTCGTAATATAATAAAGAATGGCGGTACAGAGCCCAATTTCAGAAATGTGTTAGTATGTGGAAATTACTCTATAACTAAATAAAATATTGAGAAAAGGAGCCTGTACCGCCATTAAGAAAGACAAAAAAATACACTTTCTTCAAATAAACTTTTTTATCCCGTGCCTAGATTTTGTGTCACATTAGAACTACTAAAAATCGATTTTTTTATAACAAGAAATCGAACGTCACTGACCTGGCAACATTTCGCGCCTATGTGTATAAAAATTATTGTTTTTGATAGTAGTATCGTTCGCGGTAACGATTCCGTACTTGTCCCAGGACAACTTCGCATGCGCACTTTAAAAAAGAGCGTTCTCTTTTTTAAAGTGCGCATGCGATTTTTAAAGTGCGCATGCGAAGTTGTCCTGGACAAGTACGGAATCGTTACCGCGAACGATACTAGTATAAACGTTACTGTCAGTGTCGAATTACCGACGCACTGTTGCCTCACTTTTGAAAGTTCGCAGAAGTTTCGCAATCTTGGACCACGTTTGTTGCTACCTGTTGATCGCTACTGTGTGCTCTTAATATTATTCCCAGTTTCTTCTTTCCTCTGCTATGGTGCTGTTCTACCATAATTATTATATATCATGTGTAATATGTGTATATCTATTCCATTTTCGGGTTAGTGTTTGACCTATTTGTATTTTGTTTTGTGTAAGTTTTTTGAAGTTATTGGTTACAATGCAATATATTTTTAGCCATGTACCACTTTCCCATGTTTCACTTTCTTTTTTCAGTAGAAAGCATTAAACCCTGAAGATCTATTATTAATTTTAACCAATTATTATGATCATAACTGAAATTATACTCACAGTTACATGTTATTTTCATTTTAGAATGATAAAAGGAACTATGCAGCAATTAGCAGAATGGATTCACAGTTATATATCAGCACAAGACGGATTGGAATATGTCAATTCAGATCTTAGGGTTCATTCAGTATTTTACAGTGTCTGTCAAGCACTCTTTTACATCGTGGCCTTTAGATACAAAGATCTTGTACATAGTAAGAAAAGTAAGTATGCATATTTGTTATGGTTAATGGTTAAATTAAAGTAATTAAATGTAGGAACAAATTTAAGATTTTGTCTGTTCAGAAGAAAGAGGAAATAGCATTTGGAGCTCTGACCTGCTCCATCTTCGATTATTTCTACATTGACTGTATACAGTAAGAGCCACCGTACTAGACACATGGGTAGGTGCATTATGGGCTAATCCAGTCCATTCTCAAATGTGACTTTTATCTCTGTCATGTTACTGTCAAGAAACTATTCAAAATAATTGTTTTTCCATACAACAAATACATTAATTAATAGTATTATTACTTTGCTTTAAAATAACTTTATTCAAACACCAAGAATATTACAATACTTTAAAACTTTTACAATTTTAACAAAATGACAACTACACCGGGATGCAAAATTAACCGGACACCTTAAAAATCAGTAATTTTTTATGTTTCGAATTTTCTAAACCCGTTGTCCGATTTTAAGTGATTTTTGATTATGTTATAGCCTTATTCTTTAACAATATCGCTGTAATAATGTTAATGCTAAACAGGTAAATTTTCATTGTATACCGGGTGTACCAATGAAACTGTGTTTTTTCTCAAACTTCGCATCACCCTGTGGAATATTCTAGCATTTATAAAATACTCAAATTAAAACCCAACTATAGCCTAGTGTTTTCTCAACATTCTATTTTTTTATTTATTCGCTTGTGTTGGGCCGTAAAAAAGTTAGGTACTTTAATAATTAGCCATGTTTTTCATCAGTACAAGGTGTTTTTCAATAAGTATGGCAAACTAATTCTACATGAAAAAAATAATGACAGTTTGCTTTATAAACCTATGTCCGCAAATGCTTCGTTTCTGAGATAGAGGGTGTTGAGATTTCTCTTACAAGCTGAAGATTTATTTATTGCTTTAAAACTGGTTGAGATATGCAAATGAAATTTTGTGGGTTTTAAGATTTTTTTATTGTACATTTTTTGACATACAAGCAGGAATTTAATATTCACCATTGGCGCGCATACGGGTAATATGACGGCTCATATTACCCGTGGGCGCCAATGGTTAATATTAATTTCTTACTTGTATGTCAAAAAATGTACAATAACTACGTCTTAAAACCTACCAAATTTTATTTGCATATCTCAACCCGTTTTAAAGCAATAAATAAATCTTCAGTTTGTAAGAAAAATTTCAACACCCCCTATCTCAGAAACGAAAGATTTGCGGACATACCGTTTATAAAGCAAACTGTCATTATTTTTTTAATGCAGAATTACCCCTTAAAGTTTGTCGCACTTATTTAGAAACACCTTGTATTGATGAAAAACATGGCTAGTTGTTAAAGTACCTAACTTTTTTATGGTCTAATGCAGTGGTTCCCAACCTTTTTCCGATGATCGCCCCCTTAGACATGTTTCGTCAGTTATAAATACTACAATCGCCTCCCCCCCCTCTCAAATTAAAAAGAAACAAATAATTAATCAGTACAAATAGACAGGGCGAAAACGGCGGGTTCGTTGGGAAAAATATTCCCATGAGATTTTTTTCCATAATCATATTCGTGAGACACCCCAGAATAAGGTTCAAGAAGTCGCCCACGTGAAAAGTGGTCCAATTTTTTTTTTAACAATTTTTTTTAATCAACTTGCAAAAATCAATATTTTTGGCCCGGACATTTTTTTAGGTTTTTTGGACCATTCTATATAAAAAAGGGCTCTTATAATTTTTCTTTAAAGGTGATCTTTTTCGAGTTATAAGCAATTTAAAATTTGAAAAACGCGAAAATTGCCATTTTCCTAATAACTCGGTTAAAAATTATTATTATGAAAGTCAGAAAGTGACTAAAACAAAGTTTAAATCCCCCACTACATGATCCTGAAGAAATCTGTGTCATTAATTTATTACTAAGCTGTTATTTTTAATTAATAACAATGAGCGGTTAGATCGTATTGACGCGGCTGTAAATGTGAGTGCGAGTAAGATGCACAATTGGACTGCCGGAATGGCATCTCTCTCGCACTCAGCATTGACGGCCGCCTAACACGTGCATGGCGCTCATTATTATTATTTAAAAATAACAGATAAGTAATAAAATAATGACACAAATTTCTTCAGGATCCTGTAGGGAGGGCTTTAAACTTTGATTTAGTCACTTTTTGACTTTCAGAATAATAACTTTTAACCTAGTTGTTAAGCCTTAAAAATCGCCATTTTCGTTTTTTTCAATTTTAAATTGCTTATAACTCGAAAACAATCAACTTTAGAGAAAAATTATAAGAAAACTTTTTTGTCCAGAATAGTCCAAAAAAGCTAAAAAAAATATTGATTTTTACAATTTAATTAAAAAAAATTGTTAAAAAAAATTTGGACCACTTTTCACGTGGGCGACTTCTTGAACCTTATTCTGGGATGTCTCACGAATGTGATTATGGAAAAAAATCTCATGGAAATATTTTTTCCACCGAACCCGCCGTTTTCGCCTTGTCTAAAAAGGTACGTATCCGTATTTATTTATTTCTACATTTCGTAAAATGATAAATGATTATATGTAATGGCTTCCTTGGGCCTGGTGTCTCTCACATAATTTCTTTATGTCTGGCTTAATGCTGGTTAATAGCAACCTCAAATCCCCTCTTTAAATTATGTATTGTTTTTCAATATGCATACAGAACGAAAACCTTTCTCCACTAGATATATTGTGGGGAATGCTGATAATCGTAATTTGACTGCATTCCACAAGATTGGATACACTTCTTTTATCTGCGGTCAAAATCTTTCATAGCCACACTCCTGAAACAGACTTTCAATTTCAACATCATGTTTCAAATCAATCAAGCTTTCTTGAAGATAAGGACATGCCGTTGAAACTTCCACGCTAAAAGGATTGATAAACCTAGTTGGCACTTTCAGACTAGTCAGATCTTGGAATCGGGGCTGCAGATTTCTTTCAATATTTGAAGGTGGAGGCAATATGTTTGAAGATCCTCAGAATCACCACAACCACAAGAGGATTTCTTGTTGGGTAATTTGGTCAGATCTCTTCTCTGCACATTTTGTTCACAAATAGATAGTTTGTCACTGAGCACTCCGACTACTCCCTTCGCTTTGGCCATATTTATGTTCTTCCCTTGTAGTTGCAGGTTCATTTCATTTAATTATTCGCATAGTACAGTTAAAATAATTACACTATAACTATTACATAAGAGAAATTGAACGTTTTTTCTACTTTTAAGGACAAAAAGCAAATTAATTAGCGAATCAAATTAAACATTATTTTTCATATCAAATTTTAGTAGTAGGGGGTCATTCGATAGATTTTTCAAAAATATTGAATACCTGCATTTTTCAGCTTTTCGATCTGATGTTCATTTCGCGAAATATTGCGGGGTTCGTGTTTGGTATGATTGGATAGATTATTGAAAAATATTGAACACGTATTTTTTAGTTTTCCGATCTGACGTTCATTTCGCGAAATATTCGCTTTTTCTTTGTGAAACTTTGTGACTCGCCCATTTCGTTACACCCCGCTCAAATCGTTAGATTTTTGAAATATACACTGTTTTGCAAGTACTTAACTTACCTTATCTTAATCTGAAGAGTTTTTCTAAGGATAGATTTTTTTTAGACCCTTCGACCCGGACCTTTTTCGAACCTTTTTCCTGAAGGAACTCCCCTGTATGAAGAGCCAATATATTTATGGTAGAGGTACATTTACAGGGTACAGGGTTTTCCCCCCTGTGATTTTCTAACGCGCTCGAGTAACTGCAAAAATCCCCGCTTGGGCTCCCCTACCATTTGAAACATTATTTGGTTAAAACATCTCAGTTTTTTGGCAAATATATATTTTAATTTGTCTGGATTCAATTATGGTTCTGTTCGATATCTGAGAAGACTTGGTATTTACACAATGTCGCCAAACTGAATTTTGTTATAATCGGTTTAAATTTTCTAGTCCATTTGCGAGGCGACTATACCGATCGAATTAAATTGTGTCATGATTCATAGCCCTCTTTTACTAGACGAGATGCTTGTGTTATTATTACCATATTACCTGCACGGGTATACATATTCACTTTTTATTATCCTATGGATATCCGATCGGAAGTCTTTTTTTTTTCTCAACTACCCATTTCTCGTTTCCCGGATTCTAAACGCCCCCTTTTCTCTATCGCCCCCCATATCGCCCCCTTCGCTCTGTCGCCCCCCCGAAAATCTTAAATCGCCCACCGGGGGGCGTTCGCCCCCCGGTTGGGAATCACTGGTCTAATGTAAGCGAATTGATCAAAAAACAAAATGTTGAGAAAACATGAGGCTATAGTTGGATTTTAATTTCAGTCTTTTACAAATGCTAGAATATACCACAGGGTGATGCGAACTTTGAGAAAAAAACACAGTTTGATTGGTACACCCGGCATACAATGAAAATTTAACTGTTTAGCAACAATATTCTTACAGCGATATTGTGAAAGAATAAAGTTATAATATATTAAAAAAATCACTTAAATCGGACAACAGGTTCAAGAAATTCGAGACATCAAAAAAGACCCATTTTAAGGTGTCCGGTTAATTTTGCACCCCAGTGTATAAACGTCAAAAGTAGATCAGCTGTATTTAATACAGCTGATCTATTATTTGTCAACTTTCTATGGTAATGTTCAGTTTGTATACATTTTCTGACGTTCTAAACGTCACTAGATATAAAAATAAACATTGCAACAAGTGAAGGGTCCAGGACTGTAATAGCTCAATGTTCCTATGTGTCTAGTAGGTTGGCGCTTACTGTATGTACACCATGTTTACTTGGTGAAAGTTAAATTTGACAAGTTGAAGTACCAGAAGACATTTGACAAACTGTACCAGTACGAAGGTCAGAATATTGAATATGCTATGTTGTTGTCTTTTGTTTTTATCTACAGGCCTATGTCAAACTAGTGAAAAAAAGACGAATTTACAAAATTATACCCAGACAAATCTTCTGAACATTTTTTTATTATTTTTGATACATTATTATCTTATTTCTCTAGATATAACCTTTTTGGAAAGCCTAAACATGTCAAAAATGGTAACGTCCCGCTTAAATCCATTGAGGGTATGTCAACCAGCGGTAGTGCAAAATTTTGCAGCAGTCACTAGAAAATATCAAATAGCCTATTGTTACACTGTAATGGAACACAATTCCAGAAACGTCCTACCGACAATATATCAGGATGAAAAGGGAACCATTGTTGTTTCAAATAATGTACTAGATGCTTATTATCCTTTTGATCCATATTTACTTGTAAGGTAAGAAAAAAGTTAATTTATATAATTTTCTTTTATTCTGACGATTTTACTCTCTCTTTTCTTACTTTTTTCGTTCTCTCTTATGCTTTTCTCTCTCTCCATTATATATTGTCCTTTACCATTCTTCCCACATTCCTATCTTCTTACTCCCTTCACAGTATCTTTTATTATTCTCCCATCCATCTCTGCACCGTCCACTCTACTGTTCTTTTTTGCCTCTTACAGCTACATTTTGTTTCATTTATTTCTCCTATCTAGCGCTTTACTATCCCTCTCCAATTCACTCTTCGTTTCTCCTAAATCCCTCCATCATTCCTCTCTGTTTTTTCATGTCCTCACACTATCCATCTCTGCACATCCCACACTACTGTTCTTTTTTGCCCCTTACAGCTACTGTTTTTTTTTATTTCTCCTAAATCCCTCCCTCATTCCTCTCTGTTTTTGCATGTCCTTTCCGATCAGTCTAGTCTTCTTTCGTTTTTTTTTCTGCTCTTTAAACTTACATTTTTCTTTCTTTTATCCCTTTTTCTTCTCTTTCTTAAGTAGCTCTTTGATATTGCTTACTAATCCTTTCCTCTCTGTCTGAGTAAATCTCTCTCCACAGTCAACCCTACTTCCTTTTTTTTGCGCTTTATAGTTACCGTTTTCTTTCTTTTTATTAACTGTTATCTATCTCCTAACTAGCCCTTTACTATTCTTCCCAAATCCTTCCCTTTCTTCCTTCTTACTATCTTCCCAATTTCCTGTTGTTATTCCTCCTTCTGTCTCACTCCTCACCTCACTTCATGTCTCTATGCAGTCTACTCTTCTTTCTTTTTTTTTCTTGTTACATAGTTACGTTTTTTTCTTCTCCCAAATCCTTTCTTCATTTTCCCTTTCTTTTATTTCTTCTCACTCCAATTCCTATCTCCGCTCAGTCTTCTCTTGTTTTTTTTTTTTTATTATTTAGTTGTCATTTTCTTTCTATCCTTTCACTATTTTCCCTCTCCACCTTCCATTTTAGTATTCCCCAAATCCCAGCCTCATTCCTCCTTTTCTATCTTCTTAACATCTTCCCAATCTCTCCCCTTCCTAAGTGGCTTTTGCTAGACCTCTCAAATCCATTTCTACTTTTCTTTCTTATTACTATCTTCCCATTATCTTTCCTTTTTCTTCTTTCCATCTCGACTTGTTTTACTTCATTCAATCTTTCTTTTCAGTCCTCTCTCACCTGTCTTTAATTTTTTTACTCTTTTCTTTCTTCTCTCTCACTCTTTTTTATATTATAACTGGCTCCAATAACTTTCAAATGCCTCTCTTTTATTTCAATATCCAAAGATGTTGATACTGAATCAACCTGATTCAATCATAGCACATAATTTTTTTTATTATTTATGGATTTAATATTATGTCGTATTTGTAGATCTGGCGAAAAAATTAGGTCAATATATAAAGAGTATGAAGAAACTAGTGAAGAAATAGAAGAAATCGATATGAAAGAGACTGAAGCCGATGATTTTTTATTCAATGAAAGTGGGGGATCAGGAAAAAACAAGTCACATCAGTTTTCGTATGGGAGCTCGCCCGGTTTTAAATTTAAATAGAAAAGTTCTTGCTCTTTCGAATAAAGATCATGATTAGAATCTGTTACAGAAGTTTTATCTGTAAGGTTTCCTGACTGTGGTATTCTCTATGGCGCACAGTGGTTCCAAATGCTGAAAACGTGGTCATGAGGTAAAATAAAAGTCCCTATTTAGGGATTTTCATGTTTACAGTTGTTTTCTCATACTATCTTAGAGTCGTAATGCGCATGTATAAAGATCAGACCGGATATATTCTTATTCATAACTCCAGGGCAATTGAGCCATGTACGACCTTATTTTGACTGACAGTGAAAGTCAAAAATAATGCGTATATTAAAAATGCTTTAAAACGTTTTGTAATTTATCAATTTTATTGCTGTAAAGCAGATTCTTCTTTTCAAAATATGTATTAATGTAAGATAAAAGTTGACTAAAGATTTGATAAGAATAAATACACAAAATTTGTTAACGAATAAACAGTAAAAATATACTTGAAATACCTATTCAAAATTTCGTAAAAATACACTTAACAAGTACATAATTCTGCGATTAATGTTTATTAACCTCAAAAAGTACAGTCAGAAGATACAGAATCACATTGGTTTAACTGCCTTTGCATTGCTGGCAGTTTTTTTAATACCAAAGTGCGAAATGACGCATATTATATAATTCTGGCGATTGTTGCGTATGTATGGGCAGTTGTACACTGACCGGCACAAAAAACGGCCACCCCACAAAATAATTCATTTTTGATGTCTCGAATTTCCTGAACCTGTTGTCCGATCTAAGTGATTTTTTTTAATATGTTATAGCCTTATTCTTTAGCAATATCGCTGTAATAATATTCTTGCCAAACAGGTAAATTATCATTGTATACCAGGTGTACCAATCAAACTGTGTTTTTTTCTCAAAGTTCGCATAACCTTGTGGAATATTCTAGCATTTATAAAATACTGAAATTAAAACCCAACTATAGCCTCAGGTTTTCTTAACATTCTGTTTTTTTATTCATTCGCTTATGTTGGATAATAAAAAAGTTAGGTATTTTAACAACTAGCCATGTTCTTCATCAATACAGGTTGTTTTTAAATAAGTGCGACAAACTTTAAGGGGTAATTCTGCATAAAAAATAATGACCGTTTGCTTTATAAACATATGTCCGCAAATGCTTTGTTTCCGAGATACGGGATGTTGGATTTTTTCTTACAAACTGACGATTTATTTATTGCTCTAAAAACCGGTTGAGATATACAAATGAAATTTGGTAGGCTTTAAGAGGTTGTTATTGCGCATTTTTTGACATACAATTAAGAATTTTATATTTACCATTGGCGTGCATGCGGGTAATATTATCCGTCATATTACCCGTATGCGCGCCAATGGGGAATATAAAATTCTTAATTGCATGTCAAAAAATGTGCAATAACTGTCTCTTAAAATCTACTAAATTTAATTTGCATATCTCAACCGGTTTTAGATCAATAGATCGATAGTCAAATACAACAATGAATCGTCAGTTTGTAAAAAACAAATCAACATCCTGTATCTCGGAAACGCAGCATTTGCGGACATATGTTTATAAAGCAAACGGTCATTATTTTTTCATGCAGAATTATTCCTTAAAGATTGTCGCACTTATTTAGAAACACCCTGTATTGATGAAGAACATGGCTAGTTATTAAAGTACCTAACTTCTTTATTATCCAACGTAAACGAATAAATTAAAAAACAGAATGTTAAGAAAATCTGAGGCTATAGTTGGGTTTTAATTTCAATATTTTATAAATGTTAGATTATTCCACAGGGTGTAGTGAACTTTGAGAAAAAACACAGTTTGATTGGTACACCCGGTACACAATGATAATTTACCTGCCTAGCAACAATATTATTACAGCGATATTGCTAAAAAATAAGGCTGTAAAATATTTAAAAAATCACTTAAAACGGACAAGAGGTTTAGGAAATTCGAGACATCATAAATGACCCATTTTGTGGGGTGGCCGTTTTTATGTCGGTCAGTGTACATAAACAATAGGTTCTGAATATTGTACTTCAAAAAGAAAATGTAATTGTAATCAGCAATTTCAAAAGTCCCTTATCTTATAATATAAATTTTCGAAAATAAAATTTTCGAATTTCTTTCGGCTATATTGGATTCGCCATGTTATTTTTCAAAAAATAAATGTTAGATTTGTAATCACCGACCTTAAACTACCAAATTTGACAAATAATTTTGCGTTCTGATTGATATTTTCAATTCCTTTTTCAAAAAAAAATTATGTCAGATTCATAATCAGCAATGCAAAAAACCCTCAAGTACAGTTGAGTTCAAGGTTCTTTACCAGTGCGTGACCATTTAAAGCATACGAAATAAGTCGGAAATTTACTAAGCGCAACAGCAAGTAACAGCATAGGCGTAACCAGGGGGGTTTTGGGCAGAAAGTGACTACTGCTCTGATCACGGGTTATAGTATAAAATTTGATTTTATCAAATAAATAGAATGTCAAATGTAGGTTTTGCTTTAAAATTTTGGTGCATAATTACAGCTACATTTGAATTAGCTTAATAAATTCTTTTAATATCATTGATTAATAAATAAATAAACAATTTATAAAAAAATTCAATAACATATTTTGTCATTTTATCCACTTTGGCGGAAACTTAAACACTTCCTTAACTGTGTGAATGAGGTTAGCTTTGTATGTTGTAAAATAAATGTAACAAATGTAAATATACTTAAGTACCATAAAATTTCAAACTCCAATATAAAATTAGTTGTGAAAAAAACTGTTTGTGTACTATAAGGTTTGTTCCAACTCGATACAAAACCGTGCTTGAACGGTTACGAGTATGCGCAGTAACGGAAAATGTGTTACTGCGCATAACTATTCGTTATTGCGCATGCGCGTAACGATTCAAGAACGGTTTTGTATCGAGTTGGAACAAACCTATAAAAAACTTCAAAATGCAAAAATTCGACAAAATTCAACAGACTGACGGCCACAAAAGTAAACAAACCAGAACCGTCACAAATTGTACTCAAAATATGAAAACATCCCCAAACGTCTTTTTTTGTACCTATCTCTTTCCATTATTGACTGAGTCTAGAGCGTTCATAAAAATAACATGTGTTTTTACTTAATAATAGGCGGTAGCTGGTTTGTCATTAGTTTCATACGTGGAAGAGAATGATGCTAGATAAAAAGTATGTGTTTTATCTCGCCAGGTATTAATGACGCACGGGTAAAGAATTGTGGACTCAAGTGTACGAAAGTAGTTCCGAAGTTTATGAACAATATAGGTGCGCTTTTAAAGGTTCATGACCACTTTTTCGGCATTTGGAACCATAGTGTGGCGTATAAAAAGTGGAGTAGAAGTTGTCAAGATCTAGAATACTACAAAATGTTTATTTATTTTATTATTAATTTTTTGATTGTATACAGGGTGTCCCCGAAAATAGTGCGTTCCTTTAAGGTATGGATATAATACACAATTTAGAACAAAAAAGTCCTATAACATTTTTTTCTAAAGTTAACTGTTTCTAAGAAAAAATTACATTGTTCTCCATATAAGTGAATTTTTATTTTCATAAATTTGAATGGCATGGCAACGTAGCCTAGAAGAACTTGCTGTGACTGTGGAAATTTAACCTAATAACCCCTTGTTTATTTACTTTGAGGTGTGAGTTTTGGGGTTGTTGACATCGTAGGTACCTACCTGCAAAATAATGGATATGGGTTTGGTTGATATTTACATTATTTTACCTACCAGATGCAACTGACCTACAAACCTACTTTTTTAATCTTTAGATTTTTGAGTTGCGCGTTGTTACCAGACTTCAATTCGCATATCAAAACGTATTTTCGTTTTTTTGGTCAAACGGATCAATTTAGAAAAAAATGTTATAAGACTTTTTTGCTCTACATTGTGCCTTCTACCTATACCTTTAAGGAACGCACTATTTTCGGGCACACCCTGTATATTCCGTTTGAAAATATATAAATTAAACATGTTCAGTTGCAGTTGTGTTAAGTTTTCGACTCTTTAAACTTTTCTTTTGTCTTGATTTAATTTTTTATTTAATAATATGGTTCTTTATGTCGTAAATTTTATACTCTATATAAAAGCGACTGTGATTTTATTTGTTTTAATAAAGCGTTTAATAAAGCTATTGTTTAATTCCTCGCATATACAAATAATGACATGAAGAAAACACAGATAATGGAAATGAAGAAGGTATTGTTAATCCGCTATAACTTTTCCCATGCGTCACGATTCATTTTTAAACAAATTAAGTTAAAATATAGAGTGAAACGAACATCGATGTGTATATGTTACAGTTCAAGTTGATTCTCAGTTAGAGTTGACTTTTCCTAGTTCGAGTCAACTCCAACAGAAACGAGCAGTAAAAGTTGATTTGAAAAATTTAAATCAACTTTTACTAGTTGAAGTTGACTCTTCCTAACTCTTTTTAGTAAAAGTAGATTATACAATTTATATGAGTATAATCTCACGTGCATTTTTGATGAGTGTGCGTCTCTTTGTTTTGACCGTTTCAACTACTTATTAGTCCAGAGGTAACGTCGCCCCCGTTAGTTAAATTATTCTGATTCGATTTTTTTGCACAAACTTACTCAAACAAATACATCCTTATAACAAATACACAGTGTCAGGCGGTACCGCGGTCAAAAAATTGTTTAACCAACTTTTGTTAACCAAATTCACAAAAATAATTCTTATCTACTCTACCTCATATTTTTATTGTGTCAAAATTGTAAATATAGATAGCAGTACATGAAGGGTTTAAAGTGTGCCTGAAGTAATAATGTATTTTAAATGGGATTTACTTTTTCGCACTGTTTTTTAGCACACTTTCATATAATCAAATATCCTTAACTTTCGCCTTGTCATGGTGATGACATGTGAGCAATAAATTACAAAAAAAGTTTGACAGTTTTGTGGTTTGACAGAAGTTTGAATTTTTAAATGTCAAAGTTATAAAAAATTGTAAAATAGGAATGTATTCCAGTGACGAAGAGTTGCAGTTGTTTTATTTGTTTTTTGGTAGATAAAATATTATAGTAAACTGTGCGTGAAGTACTTTTTGCGCACTTAGGCGATGTATAGCACTCGGCCCGCTCCTGCTCTAAACATCGCGTGCGTGCGCAAAAAGCATACTTCACGCACTGTTTTATAAATAACTAAGTATTCCACTCCGGACAAATTTTTTTAGGTTATTTTGGTCATTCGGAGCAAAAAAGATCTCTTGTGATTTTTCTCTAAAATTGATAGTTTTCGAGTTATACGCGATTTAAAATTTGAAAAATGCGAAATGACCATTTTTAAGGCTTAATAACTCGATTAAAAACTATTATTATGAAAGTCACCTAATCAAAGTTTAAAGCTACAATATCTTGAAGAAATTTTTGTCATTATTTTATTACTAAGCTGTTATTTTTAATTATCAACAATGAGCGCTAAAAGCGTATCGAGTCGGCCGTCAATGTGAGTGCGAGTAAGATCCTCCATTCCGACCGTCCAATGGTGCATCTCAGTCGCACTCACATTGACAGCCACCTCAATACGCTCCTAGCGCTCATTGTTAATAATTAAAAATAACAGCTTAGTAATACAATAATGACAAATATTTCTTCAGTCCTTGTAGGGGGGTCGTTAAAATTTGATTTGGTGACTTTCTGACTTTCATAATAATAATTTTTTAACTGAGTTATTAAGCCTTGAAAATGGTCATTTTCGCATTTTTCAAATTTTAAATCGCGTATAACTCAAGAACAATAAATTTTACAGAAAAATCACAAAAGACCTCTTTTGCTCCGAATGACCCAAATGATGTAAAAAAATGTCCGAAGTGAATTTTTTTTGTGAATTTGTTTAAAAAAAATTGTTTAAACAATTTTTCGATTACGGTACCACCCGACACCCTGTGGATTCGTTATAAGGACCTCTTTTTGAATAAGTTTGTGCAAAAGAATCGAACTGGAATAATTTACCTAACGGGGGCGACGATACAGCTTGGACTATAAATATCACGATTTGAACATAATATACAGTAACATTTAATATCCAGAATCGGTTGTTTGTGTGAATCAACTTTTACTAAATGGCATTGGGAAGAGTATACTTTAACTAGTTGGAGTCTACTTTTACTAGTAAATGTTGAATAAAAATCTTCATTTTATATTTTAATCAACTTTTACTAAAACCAGCCGTTTGAGTCGACTCGAACTAGGAAAAGTCAACTCCAACTGGATAATCAACTTGAACTGTAACATTATATACAATTTGTATACTATATACTACACACATCGGCGTACATTTCACTTTATATTTTGACTTAATTTGTTTGAAAATGAATCGTGACGCATGGGGAAAGTTATAGCGGACGAACTATATAGATCACAATAATTAAGAATACACAGACTTAACAATGAATATGCAACATTATTGTACAGAAGATCAAGCGCCATTCCAAAATGATATTGAAACTAATGGTTAATTAATTAGTAATTATTATTAATATTAAAGAATCTAAAAAACAAAAAAGGCCTCTTCCACTTCGGACGTCGCTATCTAAATCCAGTGGAAGTCGAAACATCAATAAAATCGTTGTTCAAGTTAAATTGTGGCTTATTTCCTAATTAGAATAGTAAAATACATAATGTTACAAAGAAATAGCTTCAGAAAAATAAAGTTAACACTCATGAAAACAGAAAATAAATGAAGGTCAATAAACTAACAGAAAAAGGATTGTATACAGGGTGTTTCATTAATAATTGTCCATATAGTAACTGGAGAAACCTTAGCACAAAATACGAAGATTTAACCTAAAACACTTAAATAAAATGTGGTTCCTTACTGAGTTACAGGGTGTTTTATCTAAAAATTTAAAAACTATTTTTGCTCAGCATTTTAAAACTATTCGACGTATCCTTTTTATACTTGGCAGAAAGTGCGACTACTATACACCCTACTAAATTATGATAAACAAACGTTTCTAGCTACTACCAGAAGCGTACGACAGGGGATAGTGAATGGTTGACCCTTCTCAAATTCTACGCTACTGGAAGAATTACTATTTTAGTGCCATTTTTAGATCTCCAATACTTTCTACGTAAATAATATACTCATCATTGGTAACGATAAAATCATTAGTTTTCGAGATATTTGAAGTTAAATATGAAACGGCACGGTTATTTTGAATCATTTATATGATTCATATGATTAAAATTTAAAAATTATTTGGATCCGGTACTTTAAAACTATTTGGCGTATCCTTATCATACTTGGCAGAAAGTGTAGGTACTGTACACCCTACTAAATTAAGATAAATAAACGTTTCTAGCTACTGCCAGAGGCGTACGACAGGGGATAGTATCTGATTGACCCTTCCCAAATTCTACGCCACTGACGAAATTGCTATTTTAGTGTAATTTTTTGATTTTCCAATACTTTTTATGTCAATAATGTACTCTCATTCGTAACGATAAAATGATTAGTTTTCGAGATATTTTAAATTAAAAATGAAGCGACACAATACATTAATCAAAATATCCGTGTCGTTTTCATTTTTAACTTCAAAGATCTCGAAAACTAATGACTTTATCGTTACGAATGAAAAGTATATTATTTTCATAAAAGAGAATCCAAAATTTGAACTAAAATAGCAATTCCGCCAGTGACGTAGAATTTGGAAAGGGTCAACCATTCACTTTCCCCCGTCGTACGCCTCTGGTAATACCCAGAAACGTTTGTTTAACATAATTTAGTAGTTTGTACACTACATATACTTCCTGCCAAGTATGAAAATGATACGTCAAATAGTTTTAAAATGCTGAGCAAAAATAGTTTTTAAATTTTTAGATAAAACACCCTGTAACTCAGTAAGGAACCATATTTTATTTAAATGTTTTAGGTTAAATCTTCGTATTTGTGCTAAGGTTTCTCCAGTTACTATATGGCCAATTATTAATGAAACACCCTGTATAAACGAAACAAATTAAATACCTACGGGCCGGTTGTTCGAACGCTAATCAACAATGATCATTATTAAATATTTAATTACTGTCACCAAAACTGTCAATGTCAACTTTGTTTGGGTTGCTGAAAACATAATTAATTACAATTATGAGATTTATTATTAATTATGTTAATAATTATTGTTATATTAATTGATTATAGTCTCAGAATTGTAATTAATTATGTTTTAACAATTGACATTGACAGTAATTAATTATTTGATAATGATCATTGTTGATTAGCGTTCGAACAACCGGCCCTACATGGAATGGACCGACAAGGAATTTGAACAGGGGCAATATTTTTTAATGATAACAACGGAAGAAGGAAAACACTGTATAAATTTGAATAGGTAGAGAGATTTAAATATTTGGGGACTAAATTTTCGAGTAAACCAAGTACCTATCCATAATGGTAAAAAATACTAAAGTAAGGAAATTATTGCATGCATGCATTCAATAGAATACTCAGAAGCAAAAATAAATCGAAAGCAGCTGAATCAAGGACTTATAAAACTAATAAGACATCAGAAAGGTGGACTATGATAAAAACTGAGCTATTAATGTTACAAATATAGGAAAGCAAAACTACGTCGAAGGTTATTTGACGGAAAAATGATAAATAATCAGTGGACACGAAGAACAAACACAGAGTTAGAAGAATTATATAAAGAGCATAATATAATTGGTGTGGTAAAAAGAGCACAAAGATGGTTAGGACATGTCCAAAGAATGACCCAAGTTAAATGCCTAGGACCAGATGGAGGCCTGAAGTTAATGATGGCCTGAGGTATCTCAATGTAGGAAATTGGAAAGAACAAACAGGAATGAAGGAAGTTTGTGTCATAGAAGTGTATGTAAGTAATGTTTTCTTTGTTTTTATTGTTTATATTTATTGTATAATCATAATATATCAATTAAATGCGAAAACTGTAATTTTTATTTTCCATCACAAAGGTATTTAAATGAAATTACAAAATGTATTTCAAAACAAGCTACACACATTTAATATTATGGTCAAAATTTAGTATTGATTTAATTAACTTTTAAATTTTAGATTTATTATAATACTTTTCTGTTTAGGTTTACTTCATTATAAGTGTACGTGTACGAAGAGTTTGACAAAAGTTTTACGTTGTGTAAAATGTTGTTTAAAATTTGGTGAAGGCACCAACTAAATTTTTTTTTTAATTGCCGGATGCGCCAGGTAACAAAATCTCGAGTGTTGATTTAGCATACATTTCAAAACAGATAGCTGTAATTTGTGTTGCATAAGTTGCATTCTTTAGCGTTGACGTGTTGGGAAAGGATAGGCTATTCAGCCAACAATGCAATGACAGGTATCTTAATTTTTAGGGTTATGTGATTTTCGACTGAAAAGTAATTTTCTTTTCTCGGTCTGTATTTATGGAATGAATTATTGAAATAAACGAAAAATATGGCAGATAAAGTTCCAATAAAATTAGGGGGAACAGATTACACCCAAGTGTTCATTGCAGTTTTTGTCATAGTTATAACTTTGGGTATGTACCAACATATGGATATGTTTTATTAAAATTTATGACAAAGGTAGCCACTAAGATATTGTATGGTTACTGTTGAATAAATATACATAATGTAACCTTCTCTTTACTAAATTTTCTTTTAGTTCTAATTGCTCTTTACAAAAGAAGGAAGAGTTCTCGCCAGGGAATACTTTTAACTGGTATCTGTGACAGTGGAAAAACTTTAATATTTTCCCAACTAATTCACAATAAGCATATTCAAACGCACACGTCAATTAAAGAAAATGTTGCAAACTATATAAGTAACAATGTAAGTAAACATATTTACAAAATATTAATACAGTAGGTATACTCTTTCTATAACGAACAGGTGTGAGGGGCATTGCGAGATTTCGCTTATAACGAGGTGTTACAATTAGGTGTCCCATGAAATTCATCTTAAACTATAACACATCTAACGAGGCATATTTGGTTATAATGAGGGAAATGAGATTGAAAAACATGTTTCTTTACCTCTTTTTGGCGCTGTGATGGCTATAAATAAATACCCCAGCTGCCTGTATACAGATATGCCTAAAATCTGTGTGCTTATCGAGGCCAGTGATATAATAAACTCCACCACCTGTCAAATTCTTCCTTTTTATCCACCAACTGTTTTTCAAAAGAGCCATTCAAACAATGTTTAGCATCTTTTATTGCTCGTAATGGTTTCACTAGAGGAAGTTAATGTTTTAGAAAACTACATATTCATATTATGTATGCACAATATTATTGTTGTCTGATATAACGAAATCGGCTTATAACGAGGTAATTAGTCTGCCATTTCAGTTCTCGTTATAGAGGGAGTCTACTGTAGCATTAGAAATTTCGTAGAAAACGTTTCTCTTCTGTATCATAAGCTTTTGTGTTGTTTCGAGTGATCTAACACATGTAGTGGGAAGTTAAAATTTCTGCTTGCAGTAAAATTTCTCCAAATTCTCACTTTTCTTTCCAATATGTAAAAGCTTATACATAAGCCTTATATATACATATAATTTTGTCATTTTATTTTTAAGCAATATAAATACTAATATAATATTTCAGGAAGTTCTGAGGATCATCGATATCCCTGGGCATGAACGTTTAAGAGACAAATTTTTTGAACAATACAAAGAAATCACTAAAGGTATTGTGTATGTAGTGGACTCTAATACCATTACCCAAGATATAAGGGATGCTGCAGAATTTTTGTACAATATGCTAGTCGATCCTGTTGTTATTAAAAATAAACCCAAATTGTTGATTTTATGCAATAAACAAGACTACACTTTTGCTAAGGGAGGATCTGCGGTGAAGGCTATTTTTGAAAAAGAATTGTAAGTATTTAGAAAATTATACTAATTACTATATTTACTGTAATTACTATACTGCCTTACTAAAAGAGGGTAACTATACTTTTTTTTGAAAAATGTGATATGAATGTCTTTTCATTAAATACACCTTCATAGATGCTCCAAAGCCACATAGAAACTGTACTTCATAATAAATTAGACCATACAGTAATAGAAAAAATATAAAGAATCTTTCAACCCATTGGTATCTCATTAAAAAAAATCTGAAACAATATAAATTACAGATACCCACTTTTGGCTTAGTAGGTCAGTATATTAGTTGTGTTTAAGTAGGGTTCGAAAATTTCATGATATTTATATTCATCATTCTCTTTGCCTTATCCCTATCTTGGGTCATATCAATATTAATCCCCTTTAGCAACATGTCCTGCCTAAGCATCTTCTGAACATTTTGCAATTAAATTTCATCGCTGCAACTATGGTAGGCATTCTCCACTGAGTAGAATCATTCTGAATGGAAATAGAATAGACTTTGATTTGTTGCTGTGCGCTTCCGAACACAATTGTAGACAATGTGTAAAAAAATGTTTGTAATTTAGGTGAATTGTTATGTGCTTTATCTTATTTTAATATTTGTTTTTTCTATATGGCTGCATCGCCAATTTTTGTCATATTCTCTATATTTATGTTTAATGTATCACTAGATAATAATTATTGTAATATTTTATGTATATATATTTAATTGGGTGGTATCCCGCCAATAGATAAATAAATAAACATTGAACATGGTCAAACCATCTTCTGTGCTCTCTCATTTTAGCATCAATTGGTACCACACCTAGACTTCCCCTAATATACTCATTTTTAATTTTATCCTTTTTTGTTACTCCATCATCCATCTAAGTATTCTCATTTCTACCACATGCATTAGTTGTTCTTTTTTCTTTTTCACTGCGCAACATTCAGTTCCGTACATCATAGCCAGTCTTATGACTGTTTTACAGAATTTTTCCCCAATTCTCCTACATGCATCTCCATCTATTTCTCCATTACTCTATAATACCGATCCTAGGTACTTAAAACTATTGCTTTTCACAATCATTTCAGCATCCAAAGATATCATTTTATTTGTAGTAACTCCATTCCAAGTCTCTTTCACTATTTCCTACTAACATCATCAGCATACATTAAACACCATGGAATGTTACCCTGTAGTTTTGCTGTTATCTGCTCCAAAACTAATGAGAATAAATACGGACTAAGCACTGAGCCTTGGTGCAATCCTATTTTCACATGAAATTTTTCAGTCTCTCCTACTCCTGTCCTAACACTAGGCGGTACTCACTCATACATATTCATTGATCAGATAATTATATTGGCATCAACTTTGAAGTCCCAGCTACAAAGTATAGCACTTTTCTTACATAAAATTTGCAGCTCGGTTTTCTGATGTGTTCAGAATTTCTCTGTGAGTTACAGTTCGTGAGAAAAAGTGTTTCATGGGTTCTACATGGGATCATTATTTATTCGTTGTTCGGTTAACTATATTGGCATCAACTTTGGAGTCTCAGCGTCAAATTGTAGATATACATCCCCGATCCCACCTTCGAACCCTGTTCCTAAGCTTTTCATGTGTGTATATTGTATTGTGGTCACCGTTTATACTCTTTTTTTTTTTTGTAGAAATACCCTTCGTATTACAAAATCCAATCAACTTGAATCAGTGGATCCTAAGATGAAAAAGACAGCCTTACTAGGAGATCCTGAAGAAGACTTTGATTTTGCGGCCTTGCCATTGAAAGTTGACATTGCTGAAAGTTATGCATATCACAAAAACGGCACTGTTGATATTGATGGATTGAAAAAGTGGCTTGCTCATCATATCTAATTTACTGATTGATTGAATTTAGAGATCAATTTTTTTTGTAATTTAATTTTTGTTTTAGCAAAGATTTTGTACTTTTTTTAATTATTTATTGTTGTGGCCCAAAATAAAAGATATGAGTTAATTATTATATAATTTTGTTTTTTATATTGGAAATAGATTATCAAAAGGTTTCCTGGTCACTAAAGGATGAAGGCAACGATGCTGTGTATCGCCAGTATTGTTCAATACATACATTGACGAAGCCCTGAAACAGTGGAAGAAGAAGTGTAATAGAATGCAACTACCAATAGGAGATACAAAGATCTTAAGTATATGGCAAGTAAACTAATAAGAGGATTGTAGAAAATGGGGTCTGAAGGTGAATATCAAGAAAAACAATATCTATGCGTAGGAAGGGAAGAAACAGAGAACCTTAACCTGGAACAGGAGACAATAATTGCAAGCTGCAATGAATACATATATCCGGGAATAAAACTAAGGAGTACAGGATCAAACGAAGAAAATGTTAAAGAAAGGATAGTAAAGGGAAGATAGTTGATAGGAGCCCAGAATTCGGTACTGTGACAACTAAGAAATAAAGTTACAAAACATTTTTTAATATTTTTTTATTTTCTATGAACAGGTCGAGTTATAAATATAATTATAAATTTAACAAAAAAAAATTCATAAATATGGATGATTCAGAACAGGCACATTTATACAATAGATTTCCTTTTAGACATAAACACTGACACTTAATGTTGTTAAAATGCGTTTGAAATTGAACTGATCCAAGAAAATATTATTTTAGGACAATATACAATGATGAGTCAGCGAATAACCAGTAAAATATTGGAAAAGATGGAAAATATAATATGTTGTGATATAGAAAGAGATGAAACTAGTAGAGGTGAGAAATTATCAATAGAAACATAGATAATTTACATTATGCTGATAGTTCCCCACCTTTAGACTTATCGGAGTCAAACTGTTACAGTGGAGTTGTCAAACTCCTCCGATACATCTAAAGGTGGGAAACTATGGATGTAATGTAAATTTATAGATTTCTATCGCTAAATTTCCTACTTCTACTAGTTTTACCTCCTTTTATGCCACAACTTATTTATTCCAATATTCTACAAGTCTTGTGAGTTAGCATGATGTTCTCGAATGACAGACAACGAATGTGACGTCATACTGCTATTTTATAAAGTTATGTAACTCTAAATACACTCTCTTCAGTAGAGAAATTCATTTAAAACTGATCATGTTAGTTATTAATTTTTTTGCTGGCAAAAAATGACATGACAAAAAGACAGCTCTAAATACATACTTCACAAAAAGAAAAAAAAATACCTATTAATAAAAAAAACACAAGATAAAATAATTTGCTCTGAAAAATGAAAATATCTCGAAAACTAATAAATTTGGGCATAGGGAATGTTATATAAAAATTAAAGTACGTTAATTTTACTTTTCAATAATGATATAAAATACAGGGTGTTCCATTTAACATTACTGAGAAAATAATGTACTTGCGTTTTGACTCACCCTGTATCTGATATAAAGAAAATTAGCAATATCAATAATTCTTAAAAATTTTGACAATAAATAAAAAAATATGGCATTAATAAACCAATGCTGTTGTGCTTATTTTTATTTATACAGGGAGTTGAACTTGTTACGATTTTCATACAAAATTGGTTATAACTTTGTAAATACCCTGTATAACATTACAAACCTTTATATTTTTGTGATGGAGAAGTTAACAGGATTTCGAATATAAAATAAAATATAGGGTGTTCCATTTAAAAAAACATAAGTTAGGTCTGCCACTGTGTTATCGAACACCCTGTAACATTCTAATTAATTTTGTAATATGAAGCTCAAAGGTGGCTAAAATTTTTGTTATTAACTTTTATTGCTATCTATTACTATAGCGGAGCTATTGAGCTTTACCCTACTAATCAATCATCCTGTATAGATTGGTAGAGTAATAATTACTCGTCATGAATTATTTATCTTAAATGTTTCAAGTTAGTTCCTAGTTTAATTTTTACTATTTAGATACCTTACAAAATGGATTTTATCCTTAGTTATAAATTTTTATATCTAAACTGTATTTGGACAATTTTGGTTAGTATTACAACCCAAACTCACTGTATCACTGAATAAGTGCAAGAATTGGTCAAAACTGAAGAAATGAAGATTATTACTCGCCATTTATATTTAAAGTAGCATTGGGGTTCTGTCCTAGAGCAGCAGAATAGGTGAAATTTTTCTTCATTGCCCTCTCCTCATCGGAGGCTGGCGACCATCAACTATAAAGTTCTTCTCTATCTTGTACTAATTATATATAATTGTGCTGGTCTTCCTGATGTCGAGCCATTGACTTAAGTTTCGCAGCTTCTTCTTCGGATGCCTCGTCTTCCTTAGATCCATCCTTCAACGAGCAGGTGCAGAGTACCATACTTATCATTTCTAAAGGTATGGCCAAAACATGCTGCTTTTCTTCGCTTAACTGTTGTCAATATTTGCTTATCTTTACGCATTTTCTCCAACACTCAATAATTTAACATTCTCTTGATCGATATTTTGAATAATCGCTGGTACAACCACATCTCAAAAGAATCCAGGTGACATGGTTTTTGCCTTTAATGTCCATCTCCCAACTCCGCACAACGGCGTAGATAGTATGTAGTATTTAATTGCACGCCATCGGGTAGTGGAATTAGCTAGTGAAATTAATCATTATCACAATGTTTATCGACATTACAAATGCAAATGTTTATCGACATAGTGTCGTCATTGTACCAATTTAAATAATGCAATTTTTGGCGTTTTCACGAATGAAATTATCCATGACATTTGCAGGAATAAAAAAACATGCAAAACTAATATTGGAAAAAGGCATTATATATTTGTTAAATAAATAAATTACATCATCATCATACACAAAAACAATATTATCCGGAACAGTCAATCTCAGCTTCAACATGCCTCAATCACAGTGCTTTTATTTTTTTTATTACCGTATAAATAATTTGTTTAGAAATGCTATTTCGACTGCGCCGCAGCCTCCAACTCCTGCTCGACGATCTTGCGGTATTCGTCGAAACCTCCCTCCACGCTTTTGACCGATCCGTTTCCGCAGACCCACAATTCGCTGCAGACCATTCTTATCAGACGTTCGTCGTGAGATACTAAAATTACACCTCCCTAAAAAAACATTAAAACGTTAGTAAGTGCCCTTAAGTATCCAAACCCATACATATACGAAGGGTGACAGGTGGACAATTCATTGTAATATCAGGTTAAGACTGGAGGGCTAAGTTAGACTTCTATCAGCCTAGAGAACAAGCTGGATTTAGATCTGGATATAGCACTAACGACCACTTACTGGTAATAAAAAACCTAATAGAGAAGTCTGCGGAATACAACAAACCATTGGCACTGATATTCGTGGACTACGAGAAAGCATTCGATACCATAAGCCAGCAGAAAATGTTAAAAGCATTGACAGAATGCCGAATAGACCATCGCTACATTAACATGATCAAATATCTACCAAAAGGCAACGGCTAGCGTAAGACTGTCTGAACAACAAACAAATACATTTTGTATACAGCGAGGAGTACGGCAGGGAGACACCATCTCACCAAAGCTATTCACAACCCTTTTAGAACACACATTTAAGAAGGCAGATCTAAACGAATATGGTATCAATATAAATGGAGAGAAGCTCAGTCATTTGAGATTCGCAGATGACATCGTCCTTATAGCCGATCGTATGGATGATGCAATAATAATGTTGAACAAATTGCGAACAAATTGTTGAACAAATAATTACGCTCGGCGTAACTTCGAACAATGACTTACGAACTTGTTAATGAGGTAACTTCTAAATAGACTGCGCTCAAAAGATCTCAAATCCTCAATTTATAATTTCACAAATATTGTATACCTCAGCACAGAGGTTAATGCATCTATCACAGTAACAAACTTTGAATTCTGAGCTTACGATACAATTTAATCGAGGACGTGATTGCAACACGTGATCAAAAACATAAAGTATGATCAAAAATAGCCATTTACCACACCGTGTTCAGTATCTCGAGAATTAAGCGTTTTTTTGGGAGTGCCACTCGTCTATAAAGTCACATAACTTTTTTCCTATTGCATATTTTGACTTGAAATTTTCCAGAAAACTTCTTCATGACTTATGTTTTAATGCTGTGTTGATTAAAATTATAAAAGTTTGTCATCCAACTTTTTTAAGTAAACATGAAACTAACGAAATCTGACGACATGTTTAAAAATTAACAACTTCTCTTTTAATTTGTTTAAACATCTCGGACAAATCTCATTATTATCTAAATTCTTCGGGAATGACACAGTAAAATTTTCAAAAGGAAATATTTACAGCGACCAAAGATACAGCGAGGTAAATATGAAAAATTATCAAAATTGATTTTTCGCATTTTTGCATGCAATTTGATTTTTGAACATGTTCCACCAATTCTAGATAAAAATAAACTTCATATTCGGATTTAGCGACCTCGAAAACATTTAGCGACCTCGAAAACATAAAGAATGACCAAAATTTGCCATGCATCTATCATGGTTGTTTTTTCGATTTCTAAGCCTCAAATTAGGGGTGTGTCGGTCGCCTACTAGACACTCAAAACGAGGGATATAAACAGATTAGAAGCCTTCGAAATGTGGCTTTACCGCCATACCGCTGTATCCTAAAGATATCATGGACGACGAAAGTCACAAACGTAGTTGTCCTTAAGAGAATCAACCAAGAACGCCAACTTTTCGAAACCGCCAAGAAAAGGAAAACGACGTATCTGGACCAAATCATGCGAAACGAAAAATACCAGCTCCTTCAACTTATAATCGAGGGTAAAATTGAAGGCAAGGGAGGAATAGGACCCAAGAAAATGTCCTGGCTCCGAAACATAAGGCAATGGACAGGGATTAACGACATACAATCTCTGATACACATTGCAAGAAACAGAGAGCTAATGGAAAATGTGATCGCTAACATCCATTAGTGGATTTGCATCTGAAGAAGAGAAGAAGTTGCTTTGACAGAAAACGCTCAAAATTAGTAAATACTGTAAAAATATTTTAAACGAGATAAACTGACTCTTATCCTCATTTTTAATATTGTTCTGAAACTATTTATTCTCATTTGGTATGAAAATCACACGATTAAAGATTAAAACCACTAAACAGAAAACTTTTGAAACTATTCTTTAACAAAAGCCCTTTACTCACAACAAACGTTATAAATACGCATTTTTAAATTTTAATTCAACTTACCGTGTACTTCTTTAAGGCTTTGCCGAGGGCTTCTATCGTTTCTATGTCCAGGTGATTCGTAGGTTCGTCGAGAACTAGGAAGTTAGGTCGGCCCATGCACATCGTAGCGAAGGCTACTCTCGATTTTTGACCTCCAGAGAGACTCGATACTGTTTGGAGAGCTAAATCACCGGAAACACCAAAACTGCCCAGTTGCCTTCTATATTCTTCGATTGGTTTACCTTAAAAACAATTATACATATAATTAAAATTCAGGTAATGAGTATTATAGCTAGTTCTTGTAGTAATTGTGGAACTTATTCTTTCCTAAATTCATATGTTTAGACTTTAGAAGTGCACCAACGAAAATTGAATTGTTGATCATCCCAAAGTAATTTATAAAACGATCTAGCTAACTGGCTAAAGCAAGAAGAGGCTTTAGTAAGAAGACATGAACACTATGTAGTTAATGTACATAATAACAAAAACCTTATAGATACAAGATAGAATTTTAACATGAAGGATGATGGAACGTATAGAGCAAGGTTGGTTGAAAGGTGTTTTGAAGTACAGGAGGAGAATCGACTAAAATCAACCTATGCACATGTAGCAAGAATGAGCACAGTGAGGATGATGCTGGCTCATCCACTTCAAAGAGATTGGAAAATTTATCAACTTAACATGGCCAGTTTTTGAAGTTATACTTCTCTACGATCGAGAGTGAAATTTTATCAAATGCCGGGCGCATGCGCACACAGACAGTATGTATTTCGTTGCTAATCTTTCAAGATACGTATGTATCAGCGCTGTCAGCGCAAATAAGTCATATTATATCATATAAAAGGATATATTAGTGTTAAGTAAATGTATTATTTATTATAATTTTTGTGTATTTGGGTTTGTCTTCCTCGGGAATAAGATATTTTATAATAATAGTAAGTATATTTAAAGTATTTTTGTATACTTCACTTGGTCAGTATATGAGAAATCTTGTAACCTGTCAAAGCAGAAGGGATATAGCTCAGTGGTAGAGCGTGTGACCGGAGATCAAGAGGTCCCGGGTTCAAATCCCGGACGATTCATATATTTTTTTTTATATTTTTGGTATCGTTTTAATAATTTTTGTTTAAAGTGGTAGGTAAAGAAAGTTAGTTTAATATTTAAATAAAATACAGATAACCTGTTAAGTATATTAATATCGTTGAAATCATAATAATAGAAGTATAACTTCTTACGTGCGTAAAAAGTACACACACATTCTTTGTTTAAATGGAAAACTTGATTCAGAAATATAATTTATCCTCTACAAGGACTAATACTAAATATAGCATTATATAGATTTAAAAAGTCGCCAAAATTCTAGAATCATATTTTTAATAGAGTTCTAACAAAGAATGGATTTACTAGCATACTATCAAAACACGGTATTTGTTTATTGGTGAAGACATATAGTATATGATTGTTTATGTCTACGATATAATATTAACAAGACGTTAACAGAAAATAGAAGAACCTGTAGATATTTTGGTTGCAAAACAATATGGTGATATGTATTGAGTATATATGCTCTGACAATATTTTGGCAGATTTATTGACAAAGCTTTTATCAAAAAAAAAAAAAATTGTCATTCAAAATCCATGTAAAGTCTTTCTTAACTACTATAAAATTATTGGAAAATATTTGTCTTCGTAGCATTATTTAGATTTAAGACATTTTTCCTTCTATGTAAAGTTCCAAAGTTTAAATCGAGGAGTGCTAAAAAATATAGGTTGGTAGTGTAGCATTACAAATTTCTGCTACAATGTTTTGTTAATAGAATTCATTAATTTTATATCCTATCCCAAGAAAAATATCTATTTTTCTAATTTATTTTGCGAGTTTATACATCATTAAAATTTCCCTAAGCCGTTCCTGTTGGAAATATTTCAATATTTCACAACATTGTAAAACTTAGGAAATTTCCTATTTATTTATGAAAACATTCCTTATTTTAGAAGGATTCGTTGAAAAGTCCCGAGTTAATTTCCCTTTCTTTGAGCGCGAAATATTCCCTGTTATTATTGGTCAGAATTTTAAAAGATCACTGAGTTCTCTCCGCCGATTGGTCAATGTTTCAGCCGAGAGAGTGTGATCGGCTTGACGCGTGAGCGTCTCTCACTGAGAAAGGTGATGAGGAGAGTCAGTTCTAAAAGTTTGTTTGAAGGTTGAACATCTTTTTGGGTAGAACTCAACAGACTCGCAGAAAATCGCACTTGCCGGCTTAAATTGGCTTTTTTCGTTATGGTAAACGAAGAAAAGGACTTGCAATTTGTCCTGTAAATATTAAGGAATGCTTGTACCAAGTTTCACAGCATTACGTTAGATATATTCATATGTTATGGATTTGTTCCTGTTCCTGTAAGAATTCCTGTATTGAAGTACCCCGATGATATGTTATTTGGTATCAACTGTTTCCTGTTTGGTTAAAATTAAATGTCTTCCCACCCCGCCCTTCTTGAATGGAAAATTTTGGTTATGTGCGAAGTGACGATTGGATTTTGTTTTAAAAATAAAGGTATGAAATAATGTTTATTTTAATTAAATTCCAAGTGGATATTAATTTGGTAAAGGTTTTGACTATTTTAATAGTTTGTTTTCAACATGGATTCTCGGAAATTTTTATGTAAATTAGATAAGATGGCAGTGACGTTTGACTTGACAGCATAAGTCAAACTTTGTTTTGACTGCTCTAAAAAGTTATTATGTATGTAAAAATAATGTGAAATAATAAATTTTGTGTATTTTTGGAAATAGAAAAGATTGTAAAATATTTATTGTCCATGGTAAAATCTTATTAAAAATATATAGTAAAAATATTATTCATTTCATGTTTGAGAACATGTTTATTCTCATAATAAAAATAAAGTCTAAAGGTTTAAATAAACATTATAAAATGTACCTATTTTTATTTCTGTAACCTTTTTTTGGAGAATTATTAACCAAAGGTCTAATACAAACGAAATAAGTTTTAGAGTAGAGAAAAGGAAATGGCATAGAAGCCATAGGATGGTAATTAATAGCCCAGTTTGACCCAACGAGGAATCTAAGATGAATGTCCCCCAATTGGTTCCCATAAGTACGGAATATGTCCAGTAAGTACTCGATATGTGAATTTGAGGATTTTTCAAACGGCGTCCAAATTTCTTTAAATAGTAGGACAGTCCTCAAGTCTGTGTAAGTATCCTTTGCTTATTTGGATATGGTAGTTAGTCTTCTTTAAACCCTCTTACGCCCCCTAACGATTCCACGACCTGCCACCGCACAAAAAATGAGCTGTCGTACGTAAGAAGCTTTATATGCCTGTTCCTTCTTCTTTAGCCCCATTTTGACCCAAAGTATTTTTATAGTTGGTTCTATCCCTGTTCCCATTTGAGCAGACATGTAAAACGCTTCAGTAGTAGTTAGTGTAGGTAAGGCTATTGTGTAATTATGATTTATGTCAACGTCATGTTTGTAAGTGAAGTAACGAGAATGCAGATAAAAATGTAACATGCTAATTATATTAAAAAAAACTTCTTCTTCTTAGCCTTCTATCGTCCACGTTTGGACACAGGCCTCTCCCAACTCCTTCCATCGGTCTCTATCCTGAGCAACATATTTCCAATTCGTTCCGGCTACTCTTTTAATATCATCAACCCACCTCATCTGTGGCCTTCTTCTCGGTCGTTTACTTTGGTAAGGTCTCCAATGTTGTACTGTTGCATTCCAACGTTGGTCTTTTTGTCTAGCAGTGTGGCCTGCGAAGCTGCATTTAAGTTTGGCAACTTTTGTTTTTGATCTTACCCAGTCCGTTCCTATTTTTATCTGACAATCGTATACCTAACATGGCTCTTTCTGTTGTGGCTAGTTTATTCATATTTGCCTTGGTTAGAGTCCAGGTTTGACATCCATATGTCATGATAGGAAGGATGCACTGGTTGAACACTTTGCTCCTTAAGTATTGGGGTATTTTGCGGTTCTTAAGTATCCCACTAAGTTTTCCAAATCCTGCCCATGCTAGTCTTGCTCTCCTAGTAATTTCCGCACTTTGGTTATATTTGTCAAGTTTCAGGATTTGGCCTAGGTAGATATATTCCTGGACTTTTTCTATCTCACTGCCATTTATAGTTATACATCTGGGGTCATCTGTGTTTGTCATTATTTTTGTTTTTCTCATGCCGACGTATTGGGAGCTGCCTACGAGTTCCTCCATCATAATTTGCAGTTCCTCGAATGAGCTCGCTATAATCACAACGTCGTCAGCGAATCTGAGGTGGTGTTGACCAATTTGTCGCTTTGAAGACGTCTTCTAGGGCTAGGTTGAAAAGCTTTGGCGATATTACGTCTCCTTGCCTCACGCCTCTCTTAATGGGGATGGGATTTGTATTTTCGTCTAGTTGTACTATCATAGTTGCATTTTCATATATTATGTATTAGCTGTCTATATCTCGAGTCTATTCTACAATTTTTAATAGCTTGTTCTGTGGTCCACATCTCGATACTATCAAACGCCTTTTCATAGTCTACGAAGGCAAGAAATACGGGTAGTTGGTATTCATTTGCCTTCTCTATCAATGTTCTCATTGTCAGCAGGTGGTCTGATGTACTATATCCTTTGCGCAAAAAAGCTTATTCATCAATAATGAGTTTATTTAAGTCGTTTCTAAATTATATTATCAAAATTAAATACTTACCGGGATATGTTTGTTGTAAAAGTTCTACGGAATTGACGTTCATATCTAACTGATCCACGTGATGCTGACTAAAATATCCAAATTTAAGATTCCGGTGCACGTTTCTCATACCAGATGTCGGAGATAATATTCCCATAATGATTTTGAGAAGGGTAGTCTTACCAGCGCCATTGTCACCGACCTAATAAATGGAAATATAAAGTAAGTTACTAAATAATAAAATTTAGTTAATCTGTAGGCAGTTAGTAATACAGAATACAGGGTAGAAGGAGCCGTAGAAGAAGAGTTGCATCTCCTGCTTAAACAATTTGAGAGCTTGGTTTAACTGCGCTTCTGCTGATCTCTTTAGAGCAGCGGCATGCAAAGTAAGAATTGCCATGATGATTGCCGAGCCTCTTAGAGTAGATGGTACATGAAGAAGAAGAAATAAACAAAACCACTGTTTTCGAGAAGTCTTGTCTTAAATGGATATTTACTCTTAGCACCAACGCGTTTAACTCAAGTCCTCTCTCACCTGAGACACTTTCGCGGTTTCAAATATGTACAATTGTACTAAATATTGACTTGTACATATAGGAATGTTGCAACGAAAAGTGTGCCAATAAATTATATCAATTATAAATAAAAATATATGGGGTGACGACTTAACCCATATAGTTAGCATGATAACAAAGCAACAACTATAATGTAGATCAACACTTACGATACATATTCTGGAGTCCATGGTAGCTCCGAGGTTGACGTTGCTAAATATAACTCGTTCGGAGTTATACCGGAACAATATTTCGTCTAGTTGTAAAATGGGAGGCGACAATGGTTCTGTCTCTGGTAATCTTAATACAACTTCTGTTTCTTTCACAATAGGCTTCAATTCAGGACTGTAATAAATCATAACAATTAGAAAATGGCGATCATAATGACCGATAACTGGTGGGATTTTACTTTAATCTCCACCAATTGTTGAGACACGGGTTAATTTTTCTTTTCTCTGAGGATATAATACCAACTATTGATGGATCATGGGCCTGTGAAAAAGAGAGTGTGCTTCGATATTAATAGCGGACATCCATATGTCGCTGGTTTAAATCCGGCTCGAAGGACCAAAACAAATGGCTGGATTTTACATTAATCTCCATTAATTAATAAAACCAAATAAATTTGTGTTCCGGGTTAGGGTCTGTCTTGTTTGGATACCCCCCCCTGTATCGGTTCACACTCTTTAATTCACCAAATAATTTATGTAATGTATAGTATCAATTTGCAGTACTTACAGTTTTTCCAACATTTTTATTTTAGACTGCACCAATGCGGCTCTGTTTGCGTTATACCTAAACCTATCGATGAACTCTTGGACGTGCTGTCTTTGCTGCATTTGCGCCTCATATTCTCGTTGTTGGTTCTTCAATTTTTCCGTCTTTGTTTTCTCAAATTGCTCATAATTTCCCCTAAAATTGTATAAACACATAGAAAAAAGTTGTCGTTTTACTTATTTTTTGGTTAATTTTACCTGTAGGCCTCTATCCTTTGAGAGTGAAGGTGTAGAATATCAGTAGGCACCGTGTCTAAGAAATTGCGATCGTGAGAAACTACCAGTAACGTCGTAGGCCAGTTTTGTAAATAGTTTTCTAACCAGATGATCGCTTTAATGTCCAACATGTTAGTAGGTTCATCAAGAAGTAAGAGATCAGGTCTAAAATAAAGAAGAAACATAATTTAAAAGTATATTAAAATGCGCAGTGTACAGATTCTAACCTTGCGCCCCTTAAGTGCGCATTGGACAGATACTACACGTGTCAAAACATATAATCCGTCCTCATGCTATTCAATGCAGAATTCTAATGTAATAGTTTGCATTTCGAATGCATTTGAATGTAAAAGTTTGATTTTTAGCAAATTCCTTGTCAATTAAATAATAATTAGTAAATTTAGTAATAAGAGTACCTGTTACTAAATAATATTCTGCCATCTTTCTCTTTCTGTTAATGAAATTGTCGAGACTGGCTGAGTAGCTAATGTTATTGTTATTCTCTCTTCAATCCTGACCCCCCGGAGGGAGTGTAGTGGTCGACGTGATGTCGTGTATTGTCCGTCTTCAAAGATCTTTGTCTCTGGTCATTTCTTTTAACTCATGCATAAGTCTTTTGCATATTCCTGTAATTTGATCGATCCATCTTGTTGGGGATCTTCCTCGTGATCTTCGGCCTTCCACCTTTCCTTGTATAATGAGCCTTTCCATGTTTTCTGTGTTTGCTCTCATAACATGTCCATAGTATTTTAATTGTTGGAGATAGACTTTACTGGAGAGTCGTTGGCTAACTTTTAGCTTTCTTAAAATTGAATTATTTGTTCTATGGTCGGTCCAAGGAATTCGCAGCATTCGTCTCCAACAGAACATTTCAGTGGCGTCTATCTTTCTTCTTTCCGAATTTCTCAGGGTCCAAGATTCACATCCGTAGGTCAGTATTGGGAATATTAAGCAGTTGATCAACCTCATCTTTAACGCTCTTGAAATTTGACAGTCCTTCCATATTGTGGTCATTTTTACTGTGGCGACTTTTGCTAGATCACATTTACGTTTTATTTCTTCCTGTAGCGACCCTGTGTTTGTGATTAATGATCCCAGATATAAGTATGAGCTCACGACCTCAAACCGATCAATTGTGGTTATGTGTGGATGATTGTTATGTAGTCTATCCACTATCATGATCTTTGTCTCTGATATGTTTAATTGCAGACCAAATATTTGACTTTCGTTTTCAACCAGTCGTATAAGATCAATCAGCTCTGCTTGACTATTTGCAAGAAGGGCTGTGTCATCTGCGAAACGTAGGTTGTTTATTTTATGACCATTTATTGAGATGCCTTTTTCCCATCCTTCAAGTGCTCTTCTCATAATATGCTCTCCATATATATTGAATAATTGTGGAGATAGTATACATCCCTGTCTGACACCCCGTTCTGGATGAAATTCGTTTGAAAGTGTGCCAAGCACTTTAACTGATCCAGTAGTGTGTTCGTATAGTTCAGTTATAAGCGAAATAAGGTATTGGGGTACGCCTACTTCTTTTAGTATACGCCATAAGTGTCTCCACTTGACCCTGTCGAACGCCTTACGATAATCTATAAAGCATATTTATGTACAGTGGAATATTAAATTCCCTAGATTTTTCGATTATCTGTCTTATATTCAACAGGTGTTCTCGAGTACCTCTACCTTTGGTAAATCCAGTTTGCCCTTGTGGAATTTCTCTTTGAAATAATGTTTTTAGTCTCTCATTGATTATATCCCGGTTTTGTTATTATCCCGACATTGATTTCTTTCCGACATTGCCTTCTGAATGCCGCCTAGCCAGAACTGTTTCGACCTTCCTCTCTTCCTTATTTCCCTTGGAGTCCATTTTGAAATTTGTTTTGGCAGCCTGTCGTCGTCCATTCTTTCTACATGACCATACCAGATCAGTTGTCTCCTTTGAATTTCGTCTATGATGGTTGACTTGACTCCCATTATATTTCTGATTTGGTCATTTTGTATTCTTTCAGGCCTTGATTTTCTAGCCGATCTTCTCCAGAAGTCCATTTCCAATGCAAGTAAAGGGCGTTCCAGTGATTTAGTAAATTGCCATGTTCCACTTTTAGAGAGGGAGTTAAAATGAAATGTTTTCTTTGATTAGATAGTTCTTTTGACCATAGCATCGGGTTTAGACAACCAATCACCTTTTTTCCTTTCACGATTCTTTGCTCTACCTCTTTTTCGGTGCGCCCACTCTTGTTGATTGTTGTTCCCAAATATATATATTCCTCACAGTTCTTGATTGTTTCACGTTCGTTAACCATTAGATCTTCTACTTCATTCCCGATGCATAAGTATTGTGTTTTGTTTCTATTTACAGAAACACCCCATAACCGTCTCGTCATGAATTCTAAATCTTCCTTATCTGCTGCTACTACGACTTGGTCATCCGCAAAATGTATGTGAGTGGCTAATGTCCATGCCAAAATAAACAAACACTGTCCAGTAATTTTAAAAATACTGATCCATTGTATATAAATTTTAATACATACCTAGAGAAAAGAGCACGAGCTAATGCCAATCTCATCCTCCACCCTCCAGAAAATGTCTTAGTGGCGTTCTGTTGCATTTCGGACGTGAAACCTAAACCATTTAAGATAATAGAAGCCCTGGCAGGTGCTTTATCGGCTTCTATGTTTTGTAATTGATTATACACTTCTGTCAATTGACTGTTTAGTTGTGGATCAACCGATCTACAATAAAAAAAATACTTTAGTTACATACCTTTACAGTGAAAAACTACAAAATTCTGACTAATTGTAGGAACGACTGACTGGCTTTAAAAAAATTCAAGGATACTTTACCCACTATTAATTGCAGCACTAATTTCTTTTTCCTTTTTTAACAATTCTTCGCGCACAGTATCACATTCTAGTACACTATCTAAGGCTACAGTATCATCACCTACAACCTAAAATTAAAATCAACAAACACATCAGCTTAAGAAGTCACATTTTTTTCTGTTAAAAGTACATATTTCGATGAAATAAAACTAGAATTGGCATCACTGCTAGGTTAAGACGATTACAACGCCATCTATTAATATTTTTTGTAACTGTTTATAACTTTTTTATATTTGTTACATTTAGGAACTGAATAATTAATTTTGACTTACTTCTTGTTCCACATGAAGAATTGATATGTGGGAGGGTATTCTTAATTGGCTTCCAGAAATCATCCTTAGGAGAGTACTTTTTCCTAAACCGTTTCTACCTACAAGACCATATCTTCTACCACTAGCAAGAGTTAGATCAGCTCCTTGAAGCAAAACCCTAAAATGACAAATAAGTTTTATTTCCTTTTATAGTAACTCTTACAAGGTTAGTAGTTCTTTCTCATTTAGCTTACCTATCTCCATAAGCAACATCGAAGTTTTCTATTCTTATGTCCTGTGTCCTATTGGTACCTTTGGCTTCTAGTTTGCTGTCCTTTTTGCTGGTAACTTGCGATGCTGTAGCGGTCTGTAGTTTGGGCGGTGCTATAACCTTTATTTCTTTCGTTCTCTTGTCTAATTTTTCTTGTAGCTTAGCTTCAGCTTTTTCTAGTTTTCTTGCATCGACTTTCTATAAAAAACAAAAAAATGTATAACTCAACATCATGATGGCATCTTATGGCATCACCAAAGATGCTGCAAGAAGCAAGGTTCAGAAATTGCTTCTTAGGAATTATCAAAAGAAATGGGGAGCCATCACGGGCAAATCCAGGTTAAGAAAATAATCAAGAATGATACAAACTCGTTTCTCAATTTGATGAATCTCAACAAACAAGAGATTAAAACGATAACCAAAATAGTGACTGGACATTGGTGGTGAATGAATTATGGTGCAGGTAATACGAAATGGAAGAAGATACTGTCATACACAGTCTATGGGTCTATGCCATTGCAATGTGCTAAGTAATAAAAGGCAGGATTTTACTGGTCAACTGAAATTTGAACCAGAAGAGACTACAACTACTAATGAGAAAACTGTTGGCCCTTGTTGAGGCTACAAAACTTTAATGGAAACATTAATGGAAAAAAAACAGTATGGTACCAAGATCTGTGACCAAGTGCCATTTAAGTGTCATACTCTTCATTTCTCGTAACTTTTCTTGTCTCATTCTTCAATGTTCTGTGAATTGTTCCAGTGATCAAATAAAATTACTCACTTATCGGATGATGGTTAATTACTAATTTTTTCTTATGAGGTATTTACCCTCAAACGCCACAACTTTCATCCTTTGTTGATATTCTCTTCTTCTTCTTCTATAGACATGACTGTCTGTTTTTTCAATGTGCCTCTAGTAAGTTGTTGTTCCATCGTTTTCGTGGTCTTCCACTGATCGTCTTCCTATTGTCGCTGTCCTTATTACTCTATTTGTTGTCATTCATTTTGATATTTTGTTTGATATTTTCGTATTGAAATATTTACACATTAGATACAGCTTGTATGGGTTGTTGATTTGAGAAAAGTTTATTAACCAAATTGAAAAATTATTTATACAGAAGAAAATTTTTTGCTCACAATATTTTCTCCCACAATTCAAACTTTGTTAACATTTTAAAACAGCCATTTCTATGCACTTGTGTATATTTACGTAGATTGGTATTTTGATACAATCTATAGATTGATAAGAATTTGAAAGTTTGACTTTGATACTTCTTTTCTTTTTTTGAAGCTGTGTGAATAACTACTGTGTGAAGATATTGAAAAGAATAAAGCAAGATAAACTAATAACTAAAAAACAGATAACCTCTTATTACATTAGTGCCACACACAAAGCCATGTTATTTAATTGATACAAAAAATATAGCACAGATAAGAGCAATAGTTATGAATGACTGAAATCATTAAAAATAAACAAATCAGTCATTAAACTCATTTATCATGTTTCTTATGCAATAGTTATACTTTTTACAACAGATTTGTACATGCATGTATGGGAGATGCAATATCATTAAATAAAATATAGATTTGGGCATGTTTATCTCTGTTTTTTAGTGAGAGGTCAGTAAGTCTGTGACTACAAAACTAAAAAGAAATGTTTAACTTTTGAGATCTTTATTTAAGAGAAATAATTTCGGAAAAACTGCCAAAAGTATTAATTTGGAACAATAGTTCAGAGAGATAAGGAAAAAAATATCCTGTTGGTGACACAACCCCCTCCAGGCCGAAACCAAATTTTTTGAGTAGTGTGGACATCTATATTAATAACCTATATGTTTCCAGCAGCCGATTTTGATGATATACCTAGTTAGTAGTTATAAACAAATGAAGATCAGTAAACAGTAAATTTTCTCTTTTTTCGTCTATTACCAAAAAGTTAAGCATTTTAAACAAATTTGAGAGTAAGAAACTCATAAATCGTATAAAAAACTTCAATATGGCGTTCGCTGAATATGTCTATCCTTATTGGTTGTGGTAGGGGAGCCCAAGCGGGGATTTTTGCAGTCACTCGAGCGCGTCAGATTAGCATATGGTGAGAAACCTGGTACCCTGCAGATGTACCTCTACTATATATTGGCTCTTAACACAGGGGAGTTCGTTAAGGGGGGCCCGAAAAAAAAAATCTGCCCTTAAAAAAACTCGAAATTGTCAGATTAAGATAAGGTAGGTTAAGTACATGCAAACGAGTGTATATTTCAAAAATCTGACGATTTGAGCCGGGCGTAAGGAGATGGGTGAGCCCCAAATTTTCACAAGAAAAAACCGAATATTTCGCGAAATGAATGACAGATCGAAAAACTAAAAAATATATGCTCAATATTTTTTAAAAATCTATCGAATGATACCAAACACGACTTTTCACGGAGAGGGGTGGGGGGTTAATTTAATATTTTAAATACGAATCCCGTGATATTTCGCGAAATGAACATCAGATCGAAAAACTGTAAAATACACTTATTCAATATTTTTGAAAAATCTGTCGAAAGGCACCAAACACGACCCCCCATGGATGTGGGGCGGGGGGTTACTTTAAAATCTTAAATAGGAACCCTCACTTTTTATTGCAGATTTGGATTCCTTACGTAAAAATAAGTAACTTTTATTCGAAACATTTTTTCGAATTATGGATAGATGTCGCTATAATCGGAAAAAACGATTGTTGGAAATGGAAAATTAAATTAAAAAATGGCAAGCGCCCACTAAAATGGAAAACTTTACTTAACTTTTTTTGGTTTTAAGACCTACTGTTTACAACCCAATAGGTCCCCAAAGCGCTCGAGTGACTGCACATTTAGCATACTTTGCTCCCCTACCATTGCTTAGAAAATTGCAAAATAAATCATAAATTTTGAGATTTTATAAATATTCGTAACTTATGTAAAAATTAACTTAGAACCTTCTTAATATACAGAATGCTGAGACTTCTGGTGCTTAAATCATACCCTAAATTTCAAACAGGCCCGTGCGCAGGGGGGGGGGTTTTGGGGGTTCTAACCCCCCCCCCCCCATCGAGAATTTTTCCACATAATTTTCCACTAGCAATAGTCCTTATTCCTATTAGTATCCTATAGCACTCGATGTGTGCAATGGAGATGCGTTTCCAAATGTACATCAAATGCTTCGCATTTTGGCAGTTCTGCCTGTAACGACAGCAACGAATGAACGCTCCTTTTCAACATTGCATCGCCTCAAGACCTACCTCAGGTCAACAATGTCTGAAGATCGGCTGAACGGATTAGCTTCGCTCAATATACATCGCGATGTCGAGGTCGATCCGCAAAGAGTTTTGGAGAAGTTTTTTTCTACACCTCGCAGAGTTAATTTATTATATAATAACTGAATATCAAGTCAAGACCAAGACACAATAAAATGTCTTCATTTATAAGAAAAGTTTCTTATTATTTTTTATTAACTTCATAACCTAACATGATACACATATGTCAAAACCTCCCCCATAAACGAATTCTGCGCACGGGCCTGATTTCAAAGCAATCAGTCAAATAGTTTAAAAGCTATTTAATTTGTTTATCCCAAATTAATTTTTTGCAACACTATAAGTCAAAAAATGATGAAGTTACATACAATAATACTTTGGATAGTTTATGAAAGAAAAAGATTTACACTATTATTTTAATTAAAAAAAATGACAAAAAATAATTCTAAATATTGCAAAATTATTTTGCAAGAACATGTGAATTAAAAAAAGGAGGGGCTAACTTCGTCAGTAATTGTCCTAGGACAATTGTTTTTCTTTCTGAATGTGTATAAAAATTTAGTCTTTCTAAATAGGAAAAAAAATAATTTTTCTACGGGTAACTGTTAAAAAGTTATTCTAATTATATAAGTAAGCAAAAAATCGATATGTTTTTGCAAAATAATTGTACACTGTTTAAAATTACTTTTTGTCATTTTTTTTTTAATTAAGTTAGAGATAGTGCAAACACTCCTGACCACAGCACAGTAGACGAAATTTAGTTCAGTCCCCACTTCCATGCGAAACGCACTGTGTCTACAATAGAACCTTTCTGTCTTTCCATGAATTTTGACATTTTGACTCCGCCTTCGCACAGCTCCATGGTGAGGAGTGTTTGCACTATCTCTAATAGTATAAATGTTCTTCTTTCATAAATTGTCCGAAGTATTACTGTAACCTCATAATTTTCTGACTTATATAGTGTTGCAAAAAAATGAATTTGGGATAAACAAATTAAATAACTTTTAAATTATTTAACCAATTGCTTTAAAATTTAAAATATAATTTAAGCACAAGAAGTCTCAGCATTCCGTGTAATAAGTGTTCTAACTTAATTTTTACATAAGTTATGAACATTTATAAAATCTCAAAATTTATGACTTATTTTGCAATTTTCTAAGCAACAAATAAGGATAGACATATTCAGCGAACGCCATATTGAAGTTTTTTATATGATTTATGAGTTTCTTATTCTCAAATTTGTTTAGAATGCTTCATTTTTTAGTAATAGACGAAAAAAGCGAAAATTTACTGTTTTTTGATCTTCATTTGTTTATAACTATGTATATCATCAAAATCGGCTGCAGGAAACATATAGGTTATTAATATAGATGTCCATATTACTCAAAAAATTTGGTTTCGGCCTGGAGTGGGATGTGTCACGAGAAAAATCTTATTTCTCTGGACTACAATTGGACGGCGTTATGCAGAAAGCTACCAACCCTCAATAGTGGCAAACTGAGATACAGTCGGAAAAATGAAAGAATACCCATGAACGAACATATAAAACACGCTGTATTTTCCTGTAACCGTGTCACACAAAAAATTGGCCACCACAAGTACATGTAATAATTATTGTTATATGTACTTGCACTGGACAATTTTATTTGTGACACGGTGACAGGAAAATACAGCGTGTTTTATATGTTCGTTCATGGGTATTCTTTCATTTTTCCGACTGTAATCAAGTTTAAAGTTTTTATTGATTTAAAAAATCTGTAGGATATGTTGCTACTACTTTGTAACTTTTTTTTTATGTGGATAAATATTTTGGTATTTTCTACATGTTTAAATATTTTAATTGTAAATTAAAAAGAGAAATGGCAAATTCATGTGGATTGGTAGGTTTCTGCATTTTGCAAAGTGGGAAATTAATACCAACAATATGAAATAAAAACAACAGTAAAGTTAGAAAAATTATTTTTATTTACAGGAAGTTGAGGATATGAATATTTAACGTATTAATTTAATAAATTTTTATATTAATCTACTTCATCCACTTCAAAATCTAGATCTTCAACATTGACATTGTAACCCTCAACATCTTCAGTTATATTGGAACCCTGCAAATTTTGATAAAAAGTCAATGCATCAGCAGGAATAAGGTGCATCATTTCCTTTAAATTTTGTAATTTCGCCTCATCGATAGGCTACCCGTTAGGCCACAGTGGTATTAAATCGCTAAAGATTTCTTCGTTTCTTCTACCTCGAGAAGATTTTTTGATAGAAATTTTTTGATACGGTTGTGAAAAATCGTGTTGTTGTATCATTAGCCTAAATGGGTCAGACTTTTCTATTTTGATTGACCTAATCTTCAACCAATTAATTTTTTCTTTATCTTCGGTCACTTTGCGATTATCAATTTTTTTCTCAATGTTTATTACGCCTAAAAAATCTTCGACATGCATTTGGGTTACTACCAATGGTCTCTGCTTTCTACAAGAACGCATTACCTCGATATAGTCATTTGGGGTGTATAATCTTTGCTGTCGTTTAAGAGCCGACTCAATATCACTGAAATCAGTGTTGTTGGGCAAAAAACTATGACCGGAACACAGATATTTTACGGTAATGCTTTCTAGGTTTGTGCGTGTCCCATGCAAAATTGATTTAAGCGTAAGTATTAACTTAATATTTCGATTTTGCCCACCGCAAGAATCACACCAAAGCGTAAAATGTTTGACTTCTGGAGTTAATTTAGTTGTAACATGTTTTATAAGGCAAGAGCCTATTTCTTGGGCGCCTCTTCCAGCTGAACCTTCGACCCAAACGTAGCAGTATCCTCTATTTTCTTTAGCACTGTGTATTTCTGCATTATACACCCACAACTGACGCTTATAAAATACGATGCCTGTAAGAAATATCTCGAAAACCAATGATTTTATCGTTAAGAATGAAGAGTATATTATTTAGAGGGTATTGAAGAATTGAAAAATTGCGCTAAAATGGCAATTCCGTCAGTGGCGTAGAATTTGGGAAGGGTCAACCATTCACTGTCCCCTGTCGTACGCATCTGGTAAGAGCAGAGACGTTTATTTAACATTATTTCATAGGGTGTATAAACTTTCTGTCAAGTATGAAAAGGGTACGTAGGTATTCTGGGAAGCGGTAGAGTTTTTTCCAAGTCAAAACTTAAACACTCTTGATCTGTTTGTTCAGTCACTATCTTGAAATCATCTCTTCTCATTTTATGTGCCTCCTCTGCAACTTGCAAATGCTTCGTATGTTCCTGCTTGAACTCTTTTTTTCTTGATCCTTTTCATTATCTATTTTCATTTTAAAAGTATCGCAAACATTGCAGGTGTCTTTTTTTAATGGTTTTATTTTCAAATTAAATTTCGTGTAGAATATGTCCTTGTATGACATTAAGCTTATGGGATTGGTTTCTTCCTGCTTGTACATGTCATACATTTGTTGTAAAGTGATACCAGGTGGTAAATATTTCGCCTCTGTTTGTTCCCGACGGTAGTGTGAAATGTATTTAGGTATTTTATTAATATGACTAACAACTGCTTGAATTCGTTCATCTGCTAATTTGTTTTTGCTTCCCTGCTTTAAACCTCTTTGATCACTAGTAGGAGCCCGACCATGCAATTTCTTTAAAGCAGTGTTTACTCGAAATGCAGTTACCTTTAGAGTATTTATAAGCATTTCTCTACACACTTTTGTGTTCTTTATTTTATAAATTCGAGATAATTTCCTTTTTTCAATATTTCGACCATAAGACCTTTTTTTTTTTCAATCTCGGATACACTAGCAGCAATAAAATTAGTTTGAGCATCATATGAATTTAGTGACCAAAACCTCTCAAATTCATATTTTCGACTTTCAACAGAAACATTTTCTGCACATTTAGATGTACAGTTACAATGGAAATCCCCAATATTTGCAGAAAGCTACTAACCCACTTGGATGCAAGTGGCGCTTTATTAAAATTCTACCAAGTGGGTTGGAAGGTTTCTGTAAATTAAAAGTATACTACCAAGTGGGTTGGTAGGTTTCTGCAAATTAGAATATCAGATAAATTTAATATGTGGCTTAGCATTTTTATAGTTTTATAGGTTATATATTAATCTAGAGGTGGTAGGTTTTTACAGAATGCAGAACTCGTATTTTGTTGTCCAAATATGCATCCAACCCAATATCTGAGATATTGAGGGTTGGTAGCTTTCTGCATAACGCCGTCCAATTGGACTTATTCCAGCACAATGAAAATTATAAAATTTACAGTAACTTGTTTTCTTTTTTAAATCTATTAATAAAGACTTTTATTTGTTAATCCTCAGCAATAGGTTTTATGTAGATGTTGTTTTATTATTTTATAATTTCCCACCACATGAGTAAAATTAGGAACACAATTAATATTAAATTGAAAAAGACAATTGCCGGTTTGACAGTTATTATTGTATTTAATTTGTCTGAAATTAAGCAAAATGATCTTTCATCATAAAAAATGTGCAAAATTTTAATCACCAAATGCATCACAAATTAATTACATGGCTAATCAACAATACACTTTATTCAGATAAGAGATAAAAAAGGATAGATATGGACAGAAACGTTTTCCTAAGAATGTGTGACAGTTCTTTGTAAATTATTTACAATGCGATACTGAATGGTAAAATGTATGTATATAGCAAAAGGTTTTTTCTATCAAAGCTGTAGATTGATTTGTATCTTCTTCTTCTTCTTGTAGTGCCAATCCAGTTCAGTTTTTTGCGACCATCATGGCAATATGTGCTTTGCACACTGCTGCTCTAAAAAGATTTGTGGTTGTTGTGTTGAACCACATACATAGATTTTTCAACCAGGAAATCCTTCGCCTTCCTGATCCTCATTGTCTTCTACTTTTCCATGCAAGATTAGTTGCAGCAGTCCATATATTTTGCTGTTTCTCATGATTTAATCGAGATATTAAATTTGGTTGTTTTTATTGTAGTTTTTTCTTTTTGAATTAACTCAACAACGACCTCAACAAAACATGCTGATTCTTATAACTGACTGAAGTACACATAATTAATAATTTTACCTTATTTTGCAGTTTTTGGAGAAACAAACCAATTTTACTTTTTACTAACTTTTAGAATAGCCCTCTTGGGGAACCTAGAGATTTTGAAGAGTATGATTCTTGGTATAAGCAATGGCCCGCTTACTAACCAAACACTTCAGACAGTTGAGTTGGTAAGTACTAGGGCACCCTTTTGCCCTGAGACAAATGATTTAAGATCTCTAATGACATTATCTTGTGAAAAGAAAACAAAAACAATGATTATTTCCAAAATTAGTCTACCCGGAATAAACAATTGATTAATGGGCATCCTGTAGATCAGGAAGAAAGATTCATATTAATTACATGGTTAATCAACAATACACTTTATTCAGATAAGAGATAAAAAAGGATAGATATGGACAGAAACGTTTTCCTAAGAATGTGTGACAGTTCTTTGTAAATTATTTACAATGCGATACTGAATGGTAACATGTATGTATATAGCATCCTAATATATGGCATGGAAACATAGACATTGAAAATCAGTACAATGCAAAAACTGTCAAATCAGTACAAATAACATGCTACGAAACGTCAAAGAACAGACCGAGTTAAACTTCTAATCACTAATACAAAAAAAGCCCAAGATAGTGAAGAATGTTTTTCCAAAATGAAGATAACTTTTGTTATCTCCACCTACCATAAAATAATTATTTTCTTATAAAACTTACCAGAGAATCATCCCGTTGTATAAGCCATATACTTTTAACATCATCAATATTTGTATCCGTATTGTCTACCATTGACCCCAAATGTACTGGCGCATTTAAAACTTTCATAGCCCCGTTAGTAGCCTTTTCTCCTTTATCCGGTTTTAACATGCATAGAAGATCATTGCAGATATTTCTAAAACTCACAGAAATTAGATCACCTAGTGCATGTTTGTTAAACATCATTTACCTAATATCATCTTCGGACTTGTCGTTCGAAATTTCTTTTAGAACTTCTCCTACTGCATCATATACTTCTTCACTATCCTCAAAATCATCCGCACCATTTAATAATACACCTAAAACATTTTTGAGTTGGCAGAGTAATTTAGAAATTTGCAATAAGTCATCCGTAATAAACAAATTTACCTTCTACATATTGTTTAGATTCTTCATCTATCGCAGGAAAAACATTTTTAATGTACTCACTACACGTCCCCATTGTTTAGAATAGTAAAATCCAGATTTTCTTATAAAAATTTATGTGACAAGTTACCCTAACCTAAAACCACCGTGCAGTAAAGACGGAAAAAGAAGAAAACATTGTAAATGTAAACTGTCAAAATATACTCGATTTTAGATCCTGACCCACTACTTTGCGCCGTGTAATTTGGGTTGCCTACTGCGAACTTTTTACATGTCTTCTTAAATCATATGTTTACTTTTCCGCATGTTTTCCGCATTCCACGCACTTATTAATTCTTTCCACACCGAACATTTTCGTTGTCAAGAAAATGAAATACCTACTCAAAAAGCAAACACAGAACTGTGAACAGTAGAAATGATTGAATCGGAAAATTGATCTAACAGCTTCACTGTGCAATTGGTAATTATACAAAGAGTCTACATTCTACCACATCCAATACTATTTTAATATTAAATATCATGTAACTGCAGTAAATATCGATTTTTATTACCATTAAATAGTCTTTTCAGCGTTTTTCTAAAAACAATTTTAACGGTCCCATATGATCCATGACATAAGACATAATTAGCATTATAAGCAAAGCAAATCACATATGATTCATTGAACGCGCTTCGCATCTTCGCAATTAAAATCTAGAGTTTAAACAACTAATTAAATTTCGTCAGCCCTAGCTTTTCACCGACCTTCAAGGCCTTCAAGTGACTTATCAATTGATTTTGAATTTTGAGTCTATACTTTCCTAAATTTACCTAATAAAATTTGTGATTTTTTATATTATCTAATCGTTGATTTATTTAAGTCAAACATAGCCACAGATCAATCTTTATAGTAATAACTTTTCAGTTTCATTTTTAAGTACATCTAAAAAGGTATTACTACCTACATACTTAATTTAATTTATTTATGCCTTACAATGTGAATTTCTAAAGTTGCTCGAAAACCATTTAGATACCTTTTCTTTATAATATCTATAAATTAATCCTTTTCCCATTTCTATTTTATTCCAATTTCTATTTGTATGTACTTAATATTTTTTAAATACATAACTCAAAGGCCCATTTCGCCGATTCAAGTTTATATAGGCAACCCAAATTACACGGCGCAAAATAGTGGATCAGGATTTAGACAGAATAAAAAATATAGACAGCTCGTGGTGGTGGAATCAAATCTCATAAAGCTCGTTTGGTATTAATCGATTATTACGATTGGGAGTAATTTTAATCGAGAGTAGGTGTTTTGTCAATATTTAAAATTAACCTTAAACGCTCCACAAACGTTTTTCACCGCAAATTTTGTATTTTGTGGAAAATCTAATAAATAATGGCTGCAGCTGCTGCCGCAAAAATAGCCGAGGTGCGCGAAACAACTCGCGTTGAAAGAATTGGGGCCCATTCTCACATTCGAGGTCTAGGATTAGATGATAGTCTTGAAGCCAGACATGTGTCTCAAGGTATGGTCGGCCAAGTAACAGCTAGAAGAGCTGTAGGTATCGTTCTACAAATGGTTAGAGAAGGAAGAATTGCCGGCAGAGCGGTCCTCTTGGCTGGACAACCTGGTACTGGTAAAACAGCAATAGCTACAGCTTTGGCTCACGCACTTGGTCAAGATACCCCTTTCACAAGTATGGCAGGTTCCGAAATATATTCTTTAGAAATGAGCAAGACCGAAGCTATAACTCAAGCTATTAGAAAAAGTATTGGTGTTCGAATTAAAGAAGAAAGTGAAATAATCGAAGGTGAAGTTGTTGAAGTGCAGATTGAACGTCCAGCTACAGGAATTGGTGCAAAAGTGGGAAAACTCATCTTGAAAACCACTGATATGGAAACTGTTTATGACTTGGGAGGAAAAATGATTGACAGTATTTTGAAGGAAAAGGTCCAGTCTGGCGATGTGATCACAATTGACAAAGCCACAGGTAAAATTACGAGATTAGGCAGATCTTTTGCTAGAGCTAGGGACTACGATGCCACTGGACAGCAAACTAGATTTGTACAGTGTCCTGAAGGTGAATTGCAGAAACGTAAAGAAGTAGTCCACACTGTAACATTGCACGAAATTGATGTCATCAACAGCAGAACGCATGGATTTTTGGCGTTATTTTCTGGAGACACTGGCGAGATTAAACCAGAGGTGAGAGAGCAAATTAATGGCAAAGTAGCTGAATGGAGAGAAGAAGGTAAAGCAGAAATCATTCCAGGCGTTCTATTTATTGATGAAGTTCACATGTTAGATATTGAATGTTTTTCATTTTTGAATAGAGCATTAGAAAACGAAATGTCACCAATTGTCATTATGGCTACTAACAGAGGGATCACCAAAATTAGAGGAACAACATACAAGTCTCCCCATGGCATTCCACTAGATTTATTAGACAGAACCATAATAGTCCCCACACAACCCTATGACGAAAAGGAGTTAAGAGAAATCTTAAGTATCCGATGTGAAGAAGAAGATTGTCAAATGTCAGATAATGCACTGACTGTCCTCACAAGAATATGCAAGGAAACTTCTTTGCGATATGGTATGCAGTTGATTATGACATCGAGTTTAATAGCAAGAAAACGCAAAGCACACGAAGTTGATGTCGAGGATATTAAAAGAGCTTATCAACTCTTTTTTGATGAAGGAAGATCTGTTCAGTTCTTGAGAGAGTACCAACAAGAATTTATGTTCAATGAAATAGATGATAAAGATGATATGGAAATTGAAACCATGTAAATGCAGCCTTTTTGACATATGTGTTCTATTTTTTTATTTTATAAGTTCGTTTATAATATTCTTAATAATAAAAAGATTTTCTATTAAAAAGACATCATTGCTTTTTATTTAATATCTTTTCTGTGTATGTTATAGCTAATTTTCGTTATTATCATCAATCAGCCTTGGCTTGTCCAAGATCTCTTTGTTCGGTGCATCTGCTATCCAGTTCGTCACAATATTCTTAAAGGTCTTTAGTCCATCCTGTTGGGGATCAAATACACATCAATTCAACAATTGCTGTGAACTCATTGGGGTCAAGATTTCTCTTTATTTTGGTTTTTCCATAGTGTATCATTAAATAAACCCCTTGCATCTGTAGCTGTATTTACAGCATAACTCTGGCTTAAGAGGTGATTTTTTACAGGGGCGTAACAGAGGGCCCCGCAGCGTGAAGCTTGCGGGGGGCCCCAATCGCTTAAGGGCCCCATCTTGTCATCTGATATTATGTAAAAATCTGTTATTGTTTTATTATTTTTACGTTGTCTGTTTAAATTTAAAAACGTAAAAATTTCTAACTAGACGTATTTGCCAAGTGAATCATCTCATAATATCTAGAAACTTAATCCCTTCCGGCCTACCGAAATTTTATGGCAGCGACAATATACTATATAATGCTTTGTACGTGACTATTGAAAGATATCAGAATTGCAATTTGACGAATTTAAGAACAATATTTTTAAATCTAAAAATGGGTTTTCTTTTCTCTTTGTTCTTTACCTACTTTTAGTATTTCGATACAATATTATCGCCAGTAATTTCATATTGGTTGTTTGCATTGAATGTTATTTATGTTTGTGTCGTTTTACGGTTATAGCTGCATCAGTTTGGTACGCATTTATTTAACAATTATTGACGACTTTTCTTGTGTAGGTAATTATTGGACAATCTCTCAACAGATAAACGGTAAGATAAGGAAATTATAACAGTTACGCTTTAGGGGAGTCAATGTAGAAAAGCTTGCATTGTTTCGGTTTCGGAAAAAATCAAACAAGCTTATATTTTTCTAAAACATTTTTTGTTAGTTTATATATCTTATCTTAAAGTGAAAAGTTCTACTCACAGATGCCTCTAATTGTTTATTAATTCTTTAAACAATAAAACTGTTTTATATTAAATAATTTTAAAAGATATCGGCGAATGTTTCTATTTGCTTTTTGATTATGCTGAATTCGAACATGTCATTAAATCAGGGCTATAAGTACGATGTTGGGGCCCCGGGGCAAACGTGATCTGGGGGCCCCCTACCAGGAGGTCTGGGGTTAATCACCCAGCAGAAGGAGTCCGGGAAAATTGATATTTAACCACTTGAAAACGCATTTTAATGTACTCCATGACTGAAGTTTCCTGTACCTACCTACATATTGCTATTTTAGTTGACCAACACAAAAAAAATTTGAAATCACATTATCTTAAGCTAAATATTTACCATCAATATAACATTTTCTGTTTTCATAAAAAATATACTACATATAATGTTACTTACATTCTTCGGCTATAATGTAGGTTTTTAATCGCGTTATATTGCCTATAGGCAGTATAACGCGATTACAATCGCCGGGGGCCCCGAGGCATTGCCCCAATGGTAGTTACGGCCCTGTCAGACATTATAATTTGAAAATTCAAAATAAATTTTTTTGAGCACTTATACAGTATGTCTGCGTGGCTTCGAACCATATGGGAAACATTTTTATTATCAGTTTTACGAAAAAAGTTATTCTTCATGAAATGCTCTGAATGGTCTTAAATCTGAGATACAAAATAAGCCAGATAAACCATCAGATATCAAAGCTTATCAATTTTATACGAGGTAATTCAAAAAATAGGAATTTAACTCAAGGATAAAGTACTTTTATATTTAACAATATACGATTTTAATTTTAATATGTTATTACATCCTTGTATATAAATAATTAATTTTTCCAAATATTTCTCAAATTACCGATAAGCAACATCATTTTATTACAATATTATAATAACTATTTTATTACTAATTTTTTAGTTTTACGAAAAAATTCTTATCAGATTCTTTATAAAAAGCTCTGCATTATCTCAAAACGAAGATTCAATCGTAATATATCACATTTTACCAACTTTATACGAGGTATGTCAAAAAAATATGAATTTCTCTCTACGAGAAGAGTTAAGTACCTACCTTTATAGTTCACAATATTTCAACTGGAATGATATAATTGCATATTTAAACATAGTTTTTAAATTGCGAACACTTTTTATAATAAAATTTTTTAATATTGTAAAATATAAAGGTGGTATAGGTACTATTGAGCGAAACTAATATTTTTTGATATACCTTGTATAAAATCAATAAAATTTAATATCTGATTATTGCAACTTAGGTTTTATACCATGCAGAGCATTTTATGAAGAATAACTTTTTTTCGTAATATAGATATGTAATAAAAAATTTCCCATAGGTTCCAAGCTACGCAAAACCCACTTTTTTGGAATGGGTCTGTATACCGATAAAGATGAGAAATGTAAGTTGTTATGAACAGTGAATGATAACGCTAACACAAAAAAGTTTTTGTTAAATAAGTCGTATTTAGTAATTGTTTAACGCGGGAGCAGTCACGCTCAATTCTGTCACGTAAGCAGTCGCGCGTAGAACAAAATCTAACAATACGAATTTAAAACAAATTTCAATTTAATAATATTTTTGTTTGCTTGTTATGTTAAAAATATCTATTTCTAACAATTTTAAAACTAATTGGTTCCCACCAAAGCCATAAATTCCAACAAAAAAAATTAAAATGAAATTTAAAAAAAAATCCTAAGCATTACTACAATCTTCTTCGAGGCACTTACAAGTGGAAAGTTATGTTGCAAAATTGTTCATTAAGTTATCACGGAAAATGATAAAAAGTTGGATTTTTTCTAACGGCGCGACTGCTCCCGGATTAAAAGGGGCCCCATTTCAAATTCTACAGGGGGGCCCCGACGGAGTTTGTTACGCCACTGATTTTTTAGGCTTTAAGAGTGTATTCTGCTCCGGAGTGGAATATGATACATCTCAAAAGGAAAGGGTAAGAAACAATGCCCCCATTAAAACCTCCATGATAGGAGACACAATCAAACTCTCAAGAAGAGATAGAAATCGTCAGAAATGTAATGTCCTTATAGATTAAATACATAATAATTTCCAAAATCTGTAACGAAGAACAAATGTCAGAACAGAAGACACGTTGCTCACTACACAAAAAACGAGATCCTGGACAGTAAAAATTAAGTTTTTTCTTATTGTTAAAACTACTAATATAAGAAAACTCTAAGCATTGGAGATGTGGTGTTACAGACGCATTTCAAGAATTTCGTGGGTGGATCGTGTGACTAATTTTGAGGTCTTACGTAGAATAGTCAAGGATAAACGTGAGATAAACATAAAATTATAAAATACAACAAATTAGTTCATGCTAATAACCTTGTTGATGAGATTAATAGAAATTAAAGTATCCAACAATATGTATTCATAATATTTGTTTATTGATATTCAACCTATTACCCATGACCCATACCGCCATGAGTCCTCTTTCAAAGAATCGATACAATCGAATTCATATCGAATATAATCGATTAATCATAGTCAATTTTTCATAATTCATTTGTGATCGAACCAAGCTAAAATTTTTGATATCGTTTAATTGAAACAATAAAAAATAATAGTTCTAAATCTAATATAACACCCCTCTTTACCTTTTTTGGATTAAAGATCCAGAATATTAAAGTAAACGAATTGTATGCATTTACAAGAAATAAATGAGTTCAATGAGAAATCTTTCTGATTTATGTCGCCATCTGAAGGTCATATATTTCACTTAATAAAATGTCATTGTCATTAGTCAGATATATTTTTGTAGACGTTAGGTATGCTGTTAACTTTTCATGTGAAATTTAAGACCTTCTGTAACACATATTACTAATTATTGTTATTTTTAAATATCTTTGTAATTCCTTGATTCCGATTATAGCATTTGGTATTTTACAAATTATAGAAATTAGTGGATTCAATGGCCAAACAGCGTGTTAGGTAAGTTATTTCTTGGAGTTTCATATCAACAGTCATTCTAGAAATACTTCTCATATCATTAATAATTTTATATTGCACGTAACATATTATTTAATATCCTTAATTATTTTGCGAATAAAATAATTTATTTTTAGAAGTCGGGACCAGAAATATAGGTCTCCAAAATCGCATAGGCCAAATCCGAAAAACGGCGTTAAAAAGAGAACTATTAAAAAGAGCAATTTTCCAACAAAACCAAGAAAGAGTGAAGGCCGAAGAGTACAGGATGCTCGTCAAACGCTTCTTGGAAAGAAACGAAAACCAGTCGTCGATGCTAGAGACATAATAAAGACGAAATCAAAAGTTCAAGATGCTCGCACAAAGATTAATAGGATACGTGATGATAGAAGCACTGCACCTTCAAGCAGCGGAAGCGTTAAAGTAATTGGTCATAGCATTTTAAAGAAAACAGATCGTAATGGAAGAATCAGCTTAACGACTAATAAATCTAAGCCAAGGAATGATTTGAATGTAGCAATACAAAAGCAGCTTGGACTGATACCACCCAACAGGTCCCCAACTAAGAGGCCAGCTCCAAAGAGGAATGCTGCAGTGAATACAAGTAGAGCAAGTAGATCCCCACCTAGGTATGTATTATTTGGCTAATAGATTATTAGTCATTTAGGTACATTTTTTCCTATAAAAATCAGTAGTTTTGGCCGAAGATAATTATGAATAAGTTGTGCTAATAATGTTTTTGAAATCTATTTGGTATAAGTTACACAAGAAAAAAATTATGTCATATCTGTCATCAAATGATATGTTTGCAGTCCAAATTCAAGTAGGTGGGACATATCTTAGGCTATAGTGACATTTTTAGACTGTTTGGGTGTGTCTGTTTGTTCTTTTTGTTGTTATTAATGACTCGTTTTGCTAATGATACTTTCACTTTTTACAGATGATGATACATCTGTTATTATCAATGAATTGAGTTGTGTTGAACTATGCTGCAAGGCTAATATCTGGACTAGAGATTTAAAATTGCCGGAAAAAACTGGGTATCAGAAAAAACCTGTCTTTTTCCAGAAAAAAAAACAGGAAAAATATGGATAAATTGAAATTTGTTACAGTATACTGTGGAACCTCAATAAGTCGGATTAATCAGGACCACAACCGTTCCGGGTTATCGAAAATCCAGGTTAGCCGGAGAATATGGTAAAAATTAATAAAATACTGTATACTTACAGGTAAACTCTATTATAATTGCAACAATAATACATAGTATGGACAATACATCTAAATTACATACAGTTGTATACAGTATTGTTCATTTCTTGGTAAAAAACTCAGTCAAACTGAAAAAATGTTTTGTCTAATGAAAATTAGTCCGGGTTAGCGGAACTTCCGGGTTATCGGAGGCCGACTTATCGGGGTTCCACTGTACTAAACAAATTCTGCATTTCGTATCAAAATTGATAAATATACTTAGTAGAGTCGATAGATCTATATTATCACAAGTGCCTATTGTCTTTAAGTAAAGGTACAATATTAAATATTCCCCAACAAGTTGACCAGACTAGTTTTCTTATCGAAAGCTTGCAAAGATATGTTGAAGAACGCTACGAAGACCAACTAATAGAAGCTATAGACTACTTTTCTGAAATGGCTTGTTCACTAAATCTAGGTGTAGGGAAAGTGGTGGCAAACCTAGCCCAATTTAGAACAAAAACTGGATTTTTTAGTAGAAATTATTTTGGGATAGTGTGTATAGTAGTTATCCTGTTATATGGTGGCAATGTTTGTGTACATCGCAGCTACTTATGCCAATTGCCTCTCGAATTTTAAATGGACCTCTATCTTCCGCCTCTTCAAAAAGAAACTGGTCTTTACACAGTCTCGTATACTTATATAAACCATAGAAATATATTGTTACAGGATAAAATTCAGAAGTTAATTGTTATTCATTCAAATGTGGTTATAAACGAAAAAGAGACATTTATTTATGATATATCTGGCTAGACCAGATCCACTTTTAGAAGAGGCTGACAATAATCATCTTGTTTTGTCCATCCAGGATGATAAAGCCGAGAAGATTCTCATATCAGATGTTCGGTACATTCCTTTCATTAAGTACAAAACCATATTATTTATTTTATGAATCTTTCCCTACTCTAAATGTTAGCGAAACAAGTCTTAGATTTTATTTATTTGTTTCAACTGTAAAACTGTCTCAAAAACATTAGTAGGTACACAATTTGATATGGCATCATCAGTACCCATTAGATTCTATCATATCATTTCTTTTATAATAGGGTACACAAGTCTATTATGAGAGAACCTGACTACGAGCCAAGGGAACCAGTAAGGTTATATGATCCAACTCTGTACAAATGGACAAAACCAGAATTGAGAAATACAGCTTCACAGATGATAAATTCTCTAGAAGTGACAAGACAAGCAATGAGGGAAGCTTTACGAGAAGAACTAATTTATGGGTGGCCAACATATGCATCTCATAAGTAAGTAGAACAATTTTTTGCTTTTTGTTTGAATATACATACTAAGTTACAGTAATGCGATACAGGTTCAGTCCCATCATAAGTATCCTATTTTATTACAATAATTCAATAACTATGAAATTAAATATTAGAAATTAAATATATTCTAATCTTTTTGGAATATTTCATTAAATTCAAGATTGCCGTTTTGTACTTTTTATAATTTTTGAGAGTTTAACAATGCTTTTCATTTGAATTTGCTGATATTTTTGCAGTTATATTTTGAATGAATCTTATTTACTAATAATTATTTTTGTCTTTATTCTTTTTAATTTTATTTATTTCTTTTCTTTAGTTAAGTTCTATTAATTTATCTGCTACAAAAATATAAAATTAAAGATAAACAATTATAGTTTCAGATTGACACAAAAACAATTGAATCAGTCTTTTCAGAAACTAGACATGTTCAAAAAAATCAATTTTCTTTTTTTTTGCATTTTTACTACCTTTATGTAGAGTCACATGTTTCAAGAAAAACCCGACCCGATTTTACATTCTAAATGAACCTAAAGAGTGGAGAAAACTTTTCTGCAACAAGAGAAACCTGGCAACCCCGAGATGTTTTTGTCGTTTTCCACAACTTTGCTTTTTTGGACATGTCGGGTTTCTGAAACGACTGATTCAATTATAATTAACTATTTTTAATATTTTTTATACTGATTCAATTATCTTCTTTAGTTTTCTAAAAGCTTTACAATGTATTAAATTAAAAAATGATTTGTCAAAATTTGGGTGCAATTGGCCCATTATTTTACAAGTTACAGTGATTTGAAAATAGTTTCTATCCTTATGGGATCGGTACTCACTGGAGGAACCTCAGATGTTCGGATACAATTAGCGTCTCTTTGTAAAGATAATGAAGTCGACTGTACTAAGTAACAAGACATTCACTCAACACACACACTACAGATTACACTATATGATTGCAATAATAAAAGAAGTAAATGCTTGATAAGTGTTGTGCTGATTCTACACTGTCAGAAATAATGGTTAAGTGATATGTTGACTTAAAACACCCATTTATCAATTAGAAATTGGTGCTCAAAGTGTGTGCATCTTTTGCTGTCAAGGAATAAAAAAATCAGTCAGTTTATTCACTCATTGACAATTTAAAACGTTGTTTGGCACTAAATTAACAGATGCCTTAGTAGTAGAAAATGGATTAATTGCTATGAACAATTGTTAACAGAAAACAGAGATGGATACCTTAGAACCTCATTAACTGAAATACCTATCAATTGAGATGGAAAGAGGGAATAACTAAAGCAGTGAAAGCTAGGGGATAACTAAAGCAAATCAATTCATCACATACTCTTTTTAATTCCTCCACACGAAATGTGCAAAAAATTCTTCGGATGATGTCTTTATGGGTTTCTTATTCTAATTTTTTTAAATTGGGATCTAAATGTATGCAAACTGCCCATTTTGTCAGTATAACTGTCATGTGGTAATTGTACTTACAGTTTATGTTTCTGCTAATTATATTAGTATTTAACAAATTTTAATAAAACAATGAATTTGCAGTGCTTATCAAAAGCTGACTGGAATATATGAAAAAGGACCCCTCCGCTCTTACAACGCAACTTTAAGGTATGATATGCTTAAGATAATATGATTGTAGATAATGTGACATTTTCAATTGATCTGAATATAAATATTTAATAAATATTGGAAGCATTTAGGTTACACCAGCATTTCCCAAACTTATTTTTCCGTGGCCCGGTTATTTTTGTGTTTATGCTTCGTGACCCACTATTTACATACTACATACTCACTACATACACTGGTGTGTGTGTGAATGAAAGGTGCGAAGTGCGTGGTGCGAGGTGCAATATGCGAGGTGCAAGGTGCGAAGTGCGATGTGCGTGCTGCAATGTGCGAGGTGCGTGGTGCGATGTGCGTGGTGCTTGGTGCATGGTGCTTGGTGCATGGTGCATGCTGCGTGCTGCGTGTTGCTTGGTGCTTGGTGTGTGGTGCTTGGTGCGTGGTGCGTGATGCGTGTTGCTTTGTGCTTGGTGTGTGGTGCTTGGTGCGTTGTGCGTGGTGCGCGGTGCTTGGTGCGTGGTGCTTGGTGCGTGTTGCTTGGTGGGTGGTGCGTGTTGCGTGGTGCTTGGTTCGTGGTGCGTGGTGCTTGGATCGTGGTGCTTGGTGCGTTGTGCATGGTGCTTGATGCGTGGTGCTTAGGGCGTGGTGCTTGGAGCGTGGCTTGTGGTGCTTGGTGCGTGGTGTTTGGTGCGTGGTGCTTGGTGCGTGGTGCTTGGTGCGTGATGTGTGGTGCTTGGGGCGTGGTGCTTGGTGCATAGTGAGTGGTGCTTGGTGCGTGGTGCATAATGCTTGGTGCGTGTTGCTTGGTGCGTGGTGCTTGGTGCGTGGTGCATGGGCACCTTCTCTTGTACTTTAAATACAGTTAATTGCTACCTTGTAATGTTATATTTAGATTGTTCGGGTAATAAAAAATACCACAAAAATAGGCTACCTTGATTAACCAATTAACATAATGAAAACTGTCTTTAAATTGAAATATTGCATCCATAGCCCTTGGTGGATGTTGTTCTAAGAATAGTGAAATTTCTTCCATTAATTCAATAAGTCTTTTTTAAAAATTCTCTCTTGATAGCCAACGAACTTCGCAGTGTAAAAGATGTTCATGTTCACTTGAAGATCTGAAGCGACGAGGCGAGGCGACCCGGCGTTTTGCTTTCATGGCCCTGTACTGGGTCGCGACCCACCGTTTGGGAAACACTGGGTTACACCAACAAAAGTAAAGCTGTGCTGACATGGGTCAAGTTACTTGATCATCTCACTTGAATTCAAGTGAATTAAATACTTTTTGAACTTCTTAACCCCCAATTCATCTGACTTTGTCAGATCATCAAGGGCATCTGACTACAGTTGAGTCCGCGAGTCTTTACCCGTGCGTCATTAATACCTGGTGAGATAAAACACATACTTTTTATTTAGCATCATTCTCTTCCACGCATGAAATTAATGACAAACCAACTACCGTCTGTTATTAAGTAAAAACACATGTTATTTTTATGAATGATTTACACTCAGTGTATTGAAAAGAGATAGATACAAAGAAAGGCGATTGGGGATGTCTTCACATATTTTAAGTACAATTTCTGACGTTTTGGTTTGTTTACTTTTGTGGCTGTCAGTTTGCTGAATTTTTTGCTGTTATTTTGTCGAATTTTTGCATTTTGAAGTTTTTTATAGTATACAAACAGTTGTTTTCACAACTAATTTTATATTGGAGTTAGAAATTTTGTAATAAGTTTGTTATTTTACGATAAATTTTGACAACGTACAAAGCTAACCTCATTGTTGACACAGTTGAATGCTTGTAAAATAAAGTGTACCAATAAGTTTTCAATTTAAAAATCTTTTAGTAATATTTTTAATATTTTCAATATTAATAATTTACTATTAGGATTGAAAACTACTTCGTCCTTGAATGCTTGTGTTTAAGGTTCTGCCAAAGTGAATAAAATAACAAAAAGAAAATATGTTATTGAATTTTTTTATAAATTGTTTATTTATTTATTAATCAATGATAATAAAATAATTTATTAAGCTACTTCAAATGTAGCTGTAATTATGCACCAATATTTTAAAGCCAAACTTAAATTTGACATTCTATTTATTTGATAACGTCAAATTTTATAATAACCCGTGATCGGAATAATATCCATTTGCCGTCGCGTTTAGTAAATTTCCGACTTATTTCGTATGCTTTAAATGATGACGAACGGGTAAAGGCTCGCGGACTCAACTGTATGTCAGATGCCCTTCATTGCTACGCAAAAATACATTCAGTGACATTAATGACAATTAATGTTTTACAACTTGTCACAGAGAACACCAAGAAACAGGTTTAGCAAATATTCAGGCGAAGATATCAATAAAATATTAGTTTATGAAATAATCTTACCGAATTACTCTCGAGCTTCCAAAAATTATCAAGTTGTTTTGCCCTCGTGACACTTTGACATAAATTAAAATTGTCAAAGTGTCACTCGGGATACAAATAGATAATTTTAGAGCTCTCATGTAATCACTAATGATTATTGATAAATGCGTCAATTTTACACAATCTATAGCAGCTTGTCTATTATTTTTAGAACTTCTCGTCTTCAGCCAAGTACATACATAGATTTAGATGCCGTAGACGATGAAGAAATGCCCATGGCTCCTCCTCCCAGGGCTAATACCGTATCCTTGCAAGGAACTTCCCGTGTTACAAACGTACATTCACGACTGGACGAAGCAGTTCCTAGCGAATCGCACGGCATTTTCTCGGCGAACAAAACGAAAGTTGTTGTGCCCGCTGGACATAGGATCGTAGTCTCAAATTTACAACAGACAGTCACTCAGGACGACATAAAGGTATCGTATATTTTCATAGAATGATTAATGAACTAACTTAATACTCATAATAATTGGAAGAAAGGACAACTGGAACTCAGTACTAATGTGCTGAATATTTCCAAATTATCTCAAAGAAAAATACATATTGAAACTCTCTGACTCATTGCCTTGACAAGGTGACTGCTGCGCTGTTTAGTTATTCTATTGTTAATCGCGTTAGTACAAGTACAATACATATATTTTTATACAGAGCCATCGCATAAAATAGTAATTTAAGAAGGCCATGAAATCAGTTATTTATACTGTATATTTATTTAGTAGTAGTGTAGCATACTGGAATTACGTCAAATTTTTTATCCACATCCAAATCCACAAGGCAGAAATATATTTGGTTTTTTGACAATAACCTCTCCAATCTTTTTATTTTCAATGCTCATAGGCCACGGTAATAAGACAAAAATATACCCTGTTCGTGACACTTCAGCAGCCAGGGTACAGAAGCGTTTTTTCGACAGGTAATACCTATAGGAACAAATTATAGCTATTTGTATAACAAGGGAGGAAAGTGCTACTTTTCCTCCCGAGAATGAAGTTTACTGCCCGACGCGTAGGGGAGGGCAGTAATCATTCAAGGGAGGAAAAGGCACTTTACTCCCATGTTATACATATGGTTTTTCCACCTTCCTCAAATAACAAGTCATTTTTTCATTTTTACTTAATTTATTTATATAACTAACCAACAAAATTTATTAGAACTAAAACTAACAAGTACGTACAATATAACTGTCAACTGTCAAATATAAGTCAAATTAATAATGTAAACATTGTTAAATCAAAATAACAATTTACTGTTTTTTACCATTCTGCAAAATACAGAGTGTTTTATAAATAAACGTTAAAATGTATAGAAACTTACGTAATAGAAAATAGATATTGTACAGGGCGTCAATAAGTTACATTTCATGAATGAAATACCATGACGTCACTTTTACTTTTCCTCCCTAGGGAGGAAAAATATTTTCCTCCCTAGGGAGGAAAAGTACAACTTTGCTCCCTACAATCAGATCCGGAAAAGTATACTTTCGGTAGAGGTAGGTGGAAATAACTATTTACTGCGTAGGATCTGGCGGCCATTTTTATTTATAAACAATTAACTGTCAAAAAATGGCATTTTCCCCTTTTTTTTCAAATCAACGGAAAACAGTGAAACTTATGATTATTTTAGTACAAATATCTTCGAGATTATGGAAAAAGCTTTAAAATGACGTGTTACAAAGTTTGATATACTCATTTATTGTTAATATAATTGCGAAGAAAGGTCGGAAAAATATTTTCTCAATAACTGTTGTAAAAATTATTGTACAGCTTTGAAATTTTTGTCAAATGAGGGTTCTTTGGTGCTTAATATGTGATAAAAATTTCAAAGCGATTCATTCAATTGTTTAAATTTTATTCAAATTGTTTATCTCAGAGAGCATTTTTTTGCAATCACATGTCAGAAAAAAATGACCTTAGAACCATTCCACAGGTGTCAAATGAAAGAGCATGATCTACATTTTCAACATGGTTTAAAAAAGTGAATAAAAATGCATTTATTAATAATAAATAATTATGCAAAAGTATCGTCAATTTTTCTTTATAAACTTTTTTAAATAACTTTTTCCAAAAAAATTAACTTTTTTACCCTGTTTTAAGTGCACAACTACCAAGTAATGTTACCTATATCATAATTGATAAAAAATTGTAATAAATATGTATAATTTCTTATATAACAAAATAAAAAGTTTATAAATAAAGATTTAGGTTACTTTTGCATAATGATTCATTACTAATAAATGCATTTTTTATTCACTTTTTTTAAACCAAGTTGAAAATATAGCTCATGCTCTTTCATTTGACACCTGTGGAATGGTTCTAACGTCATTTTCTTCTGACTTATGTTATTGCAAAAAAAATGCTCTCTGGGATAAACAATTTGAATAAAATTTAAACAATTGAATGAATCGCTTTGAAATTTTTATCACATATTAAGCACCAAAGAACCCTCATTTGACAAAAATTTCAAAGCAGTACACTAATTTTTACCACAGTTATTGCGAGAATCATTTTTTTTGCAGTTCCGGCCTTTTTCCGCAATTATATTAACAATAAATGAGTATACGCTCTGAGCTTCGCTGGTGTCGCTCCTAGCGGATTAGTAATGCAACTTTCACGGGTAATTTTTAAATTTATTATTTAATTGTTATCGCTTAATATTTACAACGCAAAAAATAATTAAATTGTAATCGATTTTTTTACGATTTTGCTAATCATTTTGACGTTCTATTGATGAAATATTAATTTCTTACTTCGGATACTTTCACAACTATCGTGTAGATGGCGCTAAGATTAATAGATTAATTTATAATTACATATTACGGAACATTAAAAAAACTTAAATTCAATATTCTAAAACGTAAGTACATTTAAGGTAAAAATATATACCACAGCTTTGACCAACTAATATTTTTTATAATTAATGTTTTTAATTTTAATTTTAAATTAATCACTTTGACATTTATGTAAATATTTAGCTGGTATCGTTCATTAGAATGCATTTTTCAGTTTCGTACAAAGGCTTTAATAAATATTTTTCAAAGCAGAAATTGAAGATTACAGGGAACAAAACACAGCCTTGCCTCACTCCATACATGATTTTCACAAATTCAATGTTTTCAGCTTCAACTCTGAGATTTGCGATCTGATTCCGGTAAAGGTTTCTAATTATTTTCAGTTCTTGGTTGTTAATTCCTGCTTCTTTTAGTATTTGTATCATATTGGCGTGCTGTACTCGATCAAACGCTTTCTCGTAATCAACCAGACATGCGTATATGTCGTAATTGACGTCTCTGCATTTCTAGAGTAGGACTTGTAGTGAGAACAAAAGCCTCTCTCGTATCAACGGCATTTATGAACTCGAACTGGTTGGGGGAAATTTGACTTTTACACAGATTGTAAATTCTCTTATTAGTGTAGAAAACAGAGGTTGAACCTCGCAAAATGGACACAAGTCCGGTTTTATTTTTTTTTCTGGTATATCAAGGGGTGATTATTATAAGACAAACTTTTTCTTAAAAAATTTCTCCCCGGAACCCCCCTTTTCATCCCTTTAAAAGGGGTAATTTGTGGTTTTTGCGAAACGTAGCCCTAGGACTATATTTCCTACTATTTATTTCCCGACAGCATATGTCTATCACCCACCGTTTAGCGGGGGTGGAGCCCCAAAGTTGACAAGTTTTTAAAAAAGATATTTAAAAAAGAAATTATTTTTCCCTAACTGTAATGAAAATTAAGAAGGATCCCTGGTAAGATTAATCACATAGAAGTGGCTGATTTTTTGGTATAGGTTTCATTTAAGTGAAATTGCCCGTTTTTTAATGACAGGGTGTTACATTTTAAAAACCCCTTTTTATACCATCTGAACCGCCTATGCTAGAGTAAAAAAACTTTCAGCGATTATCCATGTACTGGTGTTATTTAAAAATTTCTATAATGCTCCCCCATTTTTTTTCTGAACCACCCCAAGAAAAAATGAGAATGAATAAAGAAAGTGATTTTCTTGGAATCCTTCACACACCATGCCCTTTAGTAAAATGCTTCATATATCATTTTGTGCACGTTCTTATTGCCCATGCATGGACACCAAAATCGATTTCTTATTGCAACCCCTGTAGCCAAAAAAAATAAAGGGGGGGTTGAAAAAAAATATTTTTTTTTTTGCTTTTTGACCCATATGGACGTATGCTCCAGCAATAGGGTTTTTCATAAATATATATATATGATTATTGCAACATCCCTGCGGAAACTACCCCTATCCTTGAAAATAAACTGCAGAAACTACCCCTATCCCTTGGAGAGCATGTTTTGATGATTTTCTCATTACCCATGCATTTTTTTAAAACAAATCTTAAACAGAATTAAAGACTACTATTTTCTCTGCAAATAAGTTCCTATGCATTTTTTTCGTATAAGCAACCGTTACGGCACAGTGGCGCCGTAAACCTCAGAAATGCTTTGGCGGGCTCCAGTTTTTGTTTTTTTTTTTCGTCACCTATTCATTTTATCGATAACGTGCTTATAGAAAATAAAAGAACACACTGTCTGCTACACATTATGACCTATGCTTATTTTATTTTCTTTGCACCCTAAAGCCACAGTGGTGGCCCAAAATCAATTTTTGATTATTTTCGGTGGGTGATAGACATATGCTGTCGGGAAATAAATAGTAGGAAATATAGTCCTCTTCATTTTACTATTAAGTAAATTTTTTGCAAAACGCACAGGAAGGGCTACGTTTCGCAAAAACCACAAATTACCCCCTTTAAAGGGATGAAAATGGGGGTTCCGGGGCGAATTTTTTTAAGAAAAAGTTAGTCTCATAATCACTCCTTGATATACCAGAAAAAAAAAATAAAACCGGACTTGTGTCCATTTTGCGAGGTTCAACCTCTGTTTCCTACACTATATGGATTATCTTTAGGAACAATTTTAGGAGAACACTTATGAGGCTTATCGTAAGATATTCTTCGCATTTTTTATGCCAGAGTTAATATTCAATTATTAGATTATCCACTAATTGTTATTAACCATAATTATGGTGGTTACAAACGCTGGTAAATTATTGTTAGTTTGTTTTTTTATCATACATATTTGTCGATTTTGTTAACAGTTCCTAAACCATTAAAAAATATTAAAATAATTACTATAATTTTAATCATTTAAAATCATCCTATTCTTAATTGATTAGACTAAAATATGCTGATAAAATGATCCGAATATTTTCTGTATTAAATCATTAGCTGAAATAAAAATGGAGAATAGGGAGCTTACACATTTTTTTTATTACATAATAATGTTCAGTTTTGTATAAAAATGAGATTTCCAAAATTTCACGCTTCAAAAACTCATAATAGCTTGAAGTACAAATTTACTACTAGGGTATTTAGCCAGATCGTCGTAGGGGAATAAGGGAAAAATATTTATATTCTAATGACATTTATCGTATTTCGTTGTAATAATATATACCAGTTTGTTGAGATTGGAGTTTGAAACAGTTTTTGAAGGAAAGGAAAGAAGGTTTACCATTGAAAATAAAACCATTTTGTAAAAGTACAAATTTTCTATGAATAGTTCAAACGATCAAAAACATTTGTAACGTCACATAACTGTATTTTCTACTGACGTTTATAATGTCTTATTTAAAATTATATATACAATTGGTGTTGAATGTAAACATACAACCCCGTGACGTCACGACGCGTTTTGGGGTGTTTGGTATCAGTTGAATTTTTAGTCGTCTTTAGGGGCCAAACGAAAGACAAACAAAATTATTTTTGATCTTCTTCATGTGCCATCTCCTCTAAGAAGGTTGGCAACCATCACGGCAATTCGCACTTTCGATACCGCTGCTCTAAAGAGATCAGCAGAAGTGCAATTAAACCAAGCTCTCAAATTGTTTAACCAGGAAATGCGTCTTCTTCCGCGACTCCTTCTACCCTGTATTCTTCCTTGTATTATTAATTGTAACAAGTTATAACGCTCGCCCCTCATAACATGTCCCAGATATTGCAGTTTTCTGACTTTAATTGTATTTAAAACCTCTTTATCTTTTCCCATTCTTCTCAACACCTAGATATTCGTGACTCTATCCACCCAACTTATTCTTAATATTCTTCTGTAGGCCCATAACTCGAAGGCTTCTAATCTGTCCGAAACATCCTTCTTTAATGTCCAAGCCTCCAACCCATAGAATAATACGGAGAACACGTAGCATCTCAGAAGTCTTATCTTTAAAGAAATTGTAATGTCCTTGTACTGCTACAGAGTACTTTTTTCAGTTTGTTGAAAGCATTTCTTGCCTGTACTATTCTTGCTTTAATATCTTCTGTGTACTCATTAGTTTCATTAATTATTGTACTCAAATATTTGTATTTTTCAACCTTTTTAATTTGTTATCCATGTATTGTTATGCTTTCTTGGCGCTGTTGAGCTTTTGTGATTACCATAAATTGTGTCTTTTTTGTGTTTAGGGACAGTCCGTTTTCTTGGCTGACTTCTACCACTCTGTCAACCATTTGTTGTAAATCCTCAAGACATTCGGCTTATTTTTGATTCAGGTTCTAAATTATGTTCTGTTGTGATTTATACCATTTTTTTCGAATTTAAAATTTTATGCAAGTTCCCTATTGCTGTATTTCTTATAGTTTATGAGTTGATTGTCTTGAGGACGTTTTCTTTCTACGCTTAAGTATATGTTTGCAAATATTGTGGTATGCCCAACTAAGGGATGATTTTATGCTCGTGCAACATTCTAATTTAGTGTTTCTAACAGGAACTGTTTGAAGACATCGGCCAACTGCTAACAGCCAAACTAGTACGTCCCGGAGTAGCGGAAGTCGTGTACAAGAACTTGAAGGATGCTCAAAAGGCCGTCGATACATACCACAATCGACAACTAGACGGACAACCCATGAAATGCCTGTTGGTGAACAAGAGACCACTCAATTACCCCACAGCTGCTCCCATCTCAAAACCTGAATCGTAAGTTCATTTTTTAGATAATATACTGGGAGGTAGTGACACATTTTTACAGTGATTTTAGCACGGATTCTATGAACTTATTTTTGTAGATAGTACTTGTTTGATAACGAAAATGTTTGTCAGCTGGCGCGACTCAGGGGCTTTTAGGCAAGAAAAGATAAAATATAAAAATAGATGGGAAAACCCTACAACTTATATGTCAAATATTTATCTCCGTGAGTTACATCCATAATGGCCTAATGGTTAGAATACCTGGCTCCTGGCTTTCACCCAGGCGAGTCAGGTTCGATTTCTGGCGTTTTAAATCCTTTTTGAAGTTATACTTCTTAGGCACGAGGGTGAATTTTTATTTTCTTGGGCGCATGCGCACACTGACAGTATGGTATTAGTCGCTAACACGTTATACAGGATCTTATTGGGTGTTAAAATCATCTGTCAATAATTGTTGGAGATTATGGATAAACAAATGTTGTGTATTGTTATGATCTGCTTTCTATTACTTTTATTTTAATTACTATTTATTTAATTAATTGTTGAGTTGACGCAAATCATACAAAAAAATTAAGAAAAAATCTCAGGGTGCCTTTTTGTCATAAAAAATAACTAAATTATCTTAGGTTATACTTATCCTTTCTCGTGGCTTCAGTATCTCTTAGTTGATCCTTATCGGGATAAAATAGGAAAAGGAAATAAATAGAAAAATCATAAATAAGCACATACAAATACCTTTATTATCAAAAGCAATGCTCTTAGAATCTATCAATTAAATCCTGTGGGCATAATTGTCCAAATGAAACTTTTATTATATAATTAATCTAATTCAAACAAATATTTATCGCTTTGTTCCTGATACCATTAATAAAATAAGCTAAACACAAATTTAGGTATTTGCAAAACTACTTATACTTCCTATTAAATTTTTGAAATGTTGGAATCTTAATTCATATGCTTTTACGCAAAATTTTTAACTTCTGATTATAAAGAACATCTATCACATAAGATATTGACTGACCTTTTTGATTCACACACAATGATGTCTTCTCTTGACCCAAACAGCTCTTCATTGTTGATTATGTTAGGCTACCAATCAAAGCTCTCTCAGTTCTCAGCATCAATCCAGCAGCATACCAGCAACTGTTTCTCCAAAACACAAGCCAGGCCGCTTTTGACCAGTACTCGTTCAATAAACTCCAAAACTCTCTCCTCTCTCTCAATAATAATCTCCTGAGACCCAAGTATCTTTTTTACTTGGTGTCACAAATAATTTTAATACTATAAATCTTGTAACTTACGCTCTTGGACTTTACAGAATCAAAGAGGCATTTCTTCTCAATTTGATTTGTCTCTCGTTCCACTTTTCAGCTACTCTCCACTATCAAACAACCACTAGTACTTGCTTCTGAACTATCCGCGAAAACTTTCGACTGCCCTTCTCGGATGCCGGCCACACAATGATCTTTCTTTTCCAAACTGTCTCCACATTCCAACTTCCCTTTCCCCATTCTAAATTGCCAAGCCAATCAGAAACATTTCTCTTTCCACATTCCTCTTTTTCATTCGAAACACCCAGGCATTCTTTCAAACAATGGGTGCGTTCGGACGACCACAGCGGCTGGACAGCTGAGCCAGCAGTAGCTGTCAGACGTCACCGCTGGAAGTCAGCTGCTGAGAAATTTACTAAGCTTTCCCTATCACGGCTGGATACAACCACTCAGCCGATTTCTGCTGACAGTCAGCCGCTATGGTCGTCCGAACGCACCTAATACTTCTACCCATCCTAATCACTTTCCGGAAATTATACAAATATCCTTGTGCTTAAACAAACAGACTTAAAATTCCAAATCTCTCTACCTTTATTTTCCTAAAAACTAATAATTACAGCTACCTGTGGATCTTACCTTTCCTGTAACAAACAATATTTTTAAATTATAATTCGAAATAAATTGTATTTTCACTTCACTTTGTTTACAAATGTCTTTCAAGTCTTCAGGGAAAAACTCATTAAGGATAGACCCACTGCGTAAAAGCTACCTTCTACTAAATAGTTACAAATCAATATACAGGGTGTATCAAATTTATGTGCCCGCGTTATAATTAAAAAATTAAAATTTTTACTCTATCTTTGATTGATAAAGTGATAATAATAGTATATTAGTTTTTATTGTTGTGATGGCAGGGAAAAAAAGCAAGTTTATAATTGTAGTGACTTTTTAAATAGTTTTTAAAAGCGACAGGTACGTAATAATTGTAAATGTTTCAGTATCCTAATAAAAAATTACATAGGTACCTACCTATTTGGAAAATTTAAAATGAACCTACCAAAATAGTATGTAATGCTTTGATTTACATAATTTGATTACCATCAAAATTTCTGTCAATATTCACCTAATATATTGTTTTCTTACTCTATGTTTTGTTGTATTTTAATATTTCAACATTCTACAAAAATCAAAATATTTTGGTTAAATTCAGAACTGTCAAAAGTTTAAACCTTTTAGTTCGTCGATCTCCCCACATAATGCATGTGTCTCCGTGGGTAAAAGTGTAAGATGAATGAATTCCAATACTAACTGCGCAAACATAAGCGGGTTCGAACCCCAATAGAAACTTTTATTTTTTTATTTGCTTTATACATTTTATGCTTATTTATTATATAATTTTTTATATATATTTATTATATAATTTTTTATATAATACGTATTTAGTTAAAAAATTGTCCGACAATTATTGTTCAGAAATCATTTGTGGCATTTTTCAATGTGTTTGTGTGTGTTTTATTCTTTTATTTTTTTAATTTTTGGTACTGTTTTAATACAAATTTTTGAAAAGTAGTATAAGTATTAAAATTAGTTTACTATTTAAATAAAATATAAATAAACTGTTTAAAGTATATTAATTTCGTTGAAATCATATAATAGAAGTATAACTTCTTACGTGAGTACAAAGTACACACACATTCATTTTTTGTTTTTAAAATTGACATTTCGATTTGAAAAGTAATTGTTTTTATAATACCACGTTTTTATTATTTATACGACACAATATAAGAAAGTATTATAAAAACAATTATTTTTCAAATCAAAATGTCAATTTTAAAAACAAAAAGGATATCCGACGCCAGGAATCGAACCCGACTCGCCTGGGTGAAAGCCAGGAGCCAGAGTATTCTAACCACTAGGCTACCATGGATGGAAGTCACGGAGATAAATATTTGATATATAAGTTGTAGGGTTTTTCCATCTACTTTCATATTTTATCTTTTCTTGTCTAAAAGCTCGGTTTTGGGCCAGCTGACACATAATTTGTTAATAAGCTTTGGAACACCTAACTAAAAAAAAACAGCCATGCTAAAATCCGGTCAAATTTGACAGTACCTCTCGGGCTATAATATACATATTAACAAATTGACAACAGGTGTTTCAGTGTCAAGGCATTTTTTCGTAATTGAAATATTTCAAGACAGTATACTTTTTTGGTGCGTGTTTAAATTGATCAACTTGGTGATTAGGTGTTTAGGTTTTTTAGAAATAGGGTAAACGTAGTATGACATTTATCTGACAGTATTATTTCTTTTCTTCTTCTAAATTACTTAGCTAATTGAGGTCTTTAGTTTGACATATACCCTTTTCTGAGTTTTTTGTTCAGATTATGACCCTACAGACTTACATTTTGGGTTTTTTTTGAGGTAAACTTTGATTTGAATGACCTACTCATCAACCCATATTGTGAATTTCGCTTATCACTCTAAATTTGTGATCTTTTGTTTGATACCTTTTTGTGGGTTTTTTTCGTGCTGATTATATTATGATCCTGTAGACTTCCTTTTTGGATTTCTTTCTACTTTTTGATTTGTATAACAGTTTATAATTCCATATAGTCGAGGAAATGAAGCATTTTGGCTCGCAATTTTTTCGTCCAGCATGGATTTACTTGAAATGTTCATAGAAGCTAGATATATTAGGGGTAGATTTCACCCTTAAAAAACCAAAAGCGTATAACGGCTCAATATAGAAAATGAACTAGAGGGTGTAATGACCCTAATCCCAAATTTTTGTACAAATCTATACTGGACGAAAAAATTGCGAGGTTTTGCCATTTTTTCAGCTTCATTTCCTCGACTAATATTGCAGATTTTACTTATCTAACTTGATGGACTAATTGAGGCTTTTAGTTTGACATTTCACTTGTCAATCTAAATTGATCAACTAATTGAGTCTTATTTTGACTTATATCTTTTCCTGGGTTTCTTCTTTCGAATTATGGACCTGTAGACCTTACTTTTGGTTTTTCTTGAGGTATACTTTGATTTGAATAACCTTTGACCATACCCGATTGCGGATTTCACTTGTCAATCTAACTTAATGGACTAATTGAGGCCTTTAGGTTGACATATACCTCTTTCTAGGTTTTTTTTCGGTCAGATCATGACACTATAGATTTCCTTTTTGGTTTTTTTTTTGAGGTATGCTTTAAGGATTTAAATAACGAATTTCAAATTTCAAAGCACTCTTTCAAATGTATATTCTCCTTGCCTTTGCAGCCTGTTTGCAACTTTCGGATAGGTTTTAGCGCCTTATGTTGGTTCCCTTTTGATCCGAGGCCTTACTTCATCAAATAACGAATTAAATTTTACTTGTCCTACTGCTCAACCTGAGCAGCTGGACATTTTTCGTTTCTTGTTGAGTTTATCACGGAATTTATGACTCATAGAATGATATCCTTAAAATGAAATATATCATAAGATAAATTTGCATTTCTGATATTCCTACAAGTAGAACAGAAGTAATACCACATTTAGGCCGCCTGTTATCGTTAATTTGTTTAACACATAATAATAGATACTTAGCATCTGACAGATGTCACTTGGCATGTAACACACGACATTTAACATGTAATAAATGACATAACTGTGATATATGACATGTTACACTGCCTGGTCAAGTGACATTTGACACATCAAAAATTGGTACGTTATCTAGCTTTGATTGATTGATTCATTTGTACTGTTATTTTTGAATTTTTTTGAAAACCTAGAATGCCAGTACCATTTTTACCTAAAACTATAAGCTTTTTTCGAAACTAATGCTCTAAGAACCGCTTTGGTGTTTTTCTAAAGTGTTGTATAGGTAAAATACTGTTTTGTTTTAGGTTTTTGAAAGATCGTATCGGCCTACTATGAAAACAAAAATCCATAAAACGAACAAATGATGTAAGTTTGCTGACGTTGTTGTTTTATTTTTTATTTTCAGGATGACGGCATCAAGAAAAATATCCGAAGTAGCGCCGTGCCCGCCTGAAAATAAGTTAGTGCCCGATATTACTACAATACATAAAGTACTTTTTCATCGGAAATAGTATATAGTGTTAGAAAATATATGTTTCTCTTCATTATCTTAAATTGAATTATTTATATGACCTGAACAGTGCGAGAAATGCTCGAAAACGTCACAAAAACGTTTGGACAGCTTGTATATCAGTGTTGCCAATCTGCGGATAATTATCCGATTTGCGTACCTTTTGGAGAGTTGTCGTATCTTCTTCGTACCTTTAAATAAATCGGATATTTGCGGATATTTTTCAATATATCTACCATCGACTAAAACTTTCTCATCCATATACATATTCCCAACACCAACAACACATTAATTTTGTTTGGTTCCACACAAATTTTTATAAATAGCCTATACTTGATGAATGTTAGCGACATCCGATACTTTTCATCTTTTGACAAAAGGGACATGTGCCGATTCTTTTGTTTAGAATTTAAATGCACAAGTGCATCCACTTAAGGCATACTAATCCAATTCAAATTTCAAAAACCGTTATACAGTGTGAAAGGCACTTACGGAATAAAATTATTTGTGTCCTTGTTTTAAAGAACTATAGAAAGCGCTGGGACCAGTCGATTTTAATATATATAAATGTGCATTTTTTAAATATAAATTTAAATCTACAGGGTGATTGACGCAAGCCTGGCAGAGTCCATATGTTTTATTTTTATTGGAACACCCTATATATTTTTATATTTTTAAAAGCTGCTTAACAACCAATTTTAACGAAATATAATTAACAATAATACAGGGTGAAATTTTGAAATTAGAAAGTATGGAAACTACTTATGGAATAAAATTGTTTGTGTACTTATTTTAGAAAATTATTAAAAAATGCTGTGACCCGTTAACTTTTAAATTCAAATGGGCGCTTTATAAACATAGATTTAAATATACAGGGTGCGTCACGAAAGTCTAGCATAGTCCATGATCTTTAGTTTTAATGAATCACCCAGTATATTTTTGTGTTATTAGAAGCTAATGTTTTACCTAATTATATTTATGATTTTTTTGATGAATGTAATGGTACTATGCAGAAAAGAACTTTCTGGCACAGAAACGTCACTTTTCTGCACACTACTGTCAGTTATTCTGTGAGAACATATTAAGTTTGTTAACATACAATTGTGCAGAAAAATGCATTTGGAATAGTGGTTGTAGAATAATCTACTTATCTGAAACTAGTAATATCTAGATATCTACTAATTAACTCAAAAATCCTTCAAATTTTTTGCCTATAAAAATTATTTAGCCGGACATTTAACGTTGAAGGCACCACGGGTATTATGGATAATAACTTTGATACCTTAATAACTACAAGACTGTCAAATACATTTCTATTGTTTTAGTTGTAATAAATCTTTAGTTGTTAAAAGAGCGTAGGCGCAAAATTTTGGACCAATAATCTTGAAACTTATTCATTTTTTTCGAATCTTGAGAAAACTAATCAATATTTTTGAAAAATTTGAACGCAGAATGAAAGATTACATTATTATCGAAGGCTGAAAGTCCCTTAGAATAAACAAAATGTTTCTTTTGAATGAGATATTTGAAATTAAAAATCACACTCAATATTCTCTTTTCCTTTTACCCCTGTAACATATTAGAATAAAAATTATAGAAGTCTTCAGAGACTTTCGGCCCTCGGTATTAATGTAATCTTTCATTCTGCGTTTAAATTTTTAAATAATACTTATAGCTGTCTCAGGACTCGAAAAAATAATGCATTTTAAAAGCATTGACCAGAAATTTTGCGCCTATGCTTTTAATGTAGCTGTAGCGTTATATTAATAAATTAATATAACGATCCAAATAATGAAATATTTATATTTATTTATTTATTTAGAATTTAACACTTACTTTAATACAAAATACGAATAATATAATAATAGTAAGTAAATAGTATTTACATACATGAATTAGGTAATAATCAGCTAGGATACAAGATTTTCATCTATAAACGAAAATTTTTGAACTTTGAAATAGAGAATCCAGTATAGTAGATTAAAGGGCCGGTTGCGGTTGTTCGAACGCTAATCAGAAATGGGATCAACTCATTATTATCAAATATTTAATATTTAATTACTGTCAATGTCAACTTTGATTGGGTTGCTGAAAACATAATTGATTACAATTATAAGATTAGATTAATTAATCAATTATCTTAATAATTGTTACGTTAATTGATAATTAATAATTAATTAATCAATCAATTATGGTAATTATCATAATGATAATTGATTACAATCAACTGATTGGCGTACGAACAACGGATTTTGTTATTTGATGGTTGTTAAGGGGACTAAAAGAATAACATTGGCAACATTGATTTTAATAACAGAATAATTTTTGACCTTGCGTACCTTTTCGTGACAAATCGGATATTTTTCGAGCGATTATCGGATAATCTAGAGAAATGCGATTGGCAACACTGTTGTATATTAGTGCACCCTAATATTTACGTGGCATTGGATCCGAGGTTGACATGTAACACCGTTGCCATATCCTCTATTTTTTCATACTATCACATTACATAAAGTTTCATTAGAACATAGTTTTGAAACACCAATTAAGTAAAGTTTTTTAATACAAAAAGCTCAAAAGAGGCATTTTAAATTAAAGCTACCTTGAAATTGTTATAAAAAAGAAGATCAACTGATAAATAAAAAATATCAATGAAGATAAACTGTATAAATGTTTTTAATTCAAAGATAATTTAAATTGTTATAAAAAAAAGTAGATATGTAAATAGATAAATCAAACAGGTGAATGATTATAATAAATTCAAAATAGTTTTGAAACACCGATACAAAAAGTTTTTAATACAAAAAGCTCAAAAGCGTCATTTTAAATCAAAGTTAATTAAAATTGTTATAAAAAAGAAGAACAACTGATAAATAAAAAAGATCAATGAAGATAAACTGTGTAAATGTTTTTAAATCAAAAATAATTTAAATTGTTATAAAAAAGTAGATAAATAGATAAATCAAACAGATGAATGATTATAATAAATTATTCTTATAATAATAAATCTTAAAAAATTCTTATAAATTTACATTCTTAATTCTTGTAGGTACATTTAACATTGATTGAAATTATGAAAGAAATAAAAAAGTATGGCAACACTATGACGCACAAACATACAATTCAGATGTACCTAGCTAACGTAAGGTGCACTAATATACAACCTGTCCCTATCCAAATGTTTTAAGTCGAGTTAAAAATTAAAAACTATGTGTTTTTGGGGCCTTTAAATTTGAATCTGCTGTTTTAATCTCAAAATTGAAAATGGTGACTGTAATATGGCGGACCAAAAACATATGATATGTTGCACCAGTGTTGCTGCAACTTGAAAATTAAATATATCGCTTTTTCTGAATCTGAATGAAAATCAACATTATCTGGTGAAATAAACTGATTAGCCTGACTATTACGAAGAAATTTACTAGTCATTTTAGTCGTCTTTATGGTCCGAGAAATCTACCATGCTGCACTGCCAATTTGTAGTATTTTGAGCAGCATGCTTGCCTTGAGGAGATACTAATAAGTAGAAGAGAACAACTTACAAGTTGTGAATTCGTTAAATAACGGGTATTTTATTCAAATTGGTTGGTATTTGCAGATAATATTGGATTGATATAATTTTTAATACTATTGTAGTTTATTTTTAGACTTGAATCACAATTGGAACTTGCAGAAACCTTTTTACGTATAGATCAGACATAGGAACGATCTTTAGGACTTGGTTTTTGTTCGGGACCTCAATCTCTTGATCCCCATAAGCAGCACTAGTGCAGCTGTGTGTTAAACCTGACGGGGCAGCTCTTTTGTAATGTGGATGGAGATATGGGATTGGCCTTTTATTTTTTGTTGAGACAATTGGGACGTTCTTCGATTTCAATAGCTTCTCCGATAATCCCAAATGCCAACAACGTAGTCCAAGAGCCAGCGCTGAAAAATCTCTTTGAATTTACTAAAGCTAGATTTTTCACAGTTGATTACTGTCATTATGTAGAGAAACATACTGCGGTCGGTCAAGCGAAACGTAGAACAGGGGTTACTGAGAGGGTATCAAAGTTGCTTTTCTACGAAGGTAATTAAATCGATTTACTAAGGCTGAAAATCAGTACACACATTCTAAATTGAATATAAATAAAAGTTATTATAGTCGGTCAGCTGTATGGCGGGCCTCAGTGAATGTACAGGGTTATTCACTATATTTTGACCCCCTTGTAAACTGCTTTATTTACAGAATTAGAAAAAAATGTAAAATACAAAAGTTATTCGATTTTTAAATTATTATTTTTTGACATATATATCGTACTAGTGACATCATCCATTTGGGCGTGATGACGTAATCGACTATTTTTTTAAATGGGAATAGGGGTCGAGTGCTAGCTCATTTGAAAGGTTATTCAATTCTCTATACAGTACTATAAACATTAAGATCATTATTTATACAGGGTGTCCAAAAAAAAATTTTAATTAAATTAATTAATTAATAATTAAAAAAAATTTTTTGGACACCCTCTATAAATAATGATTGGTTCGTCCACATAAGTAGGAATAACAATTTTTAATTTTCTTGTTTTTGTAAAGAATATTTTAATTCATTTTCTTTTCAATATTATGGGACACCCCGTATATACGAGTAGGCCAATACCTAATTCAGTGAGTATGTATTAATTTTTATCATTATTTTCAAGTAAAAACCTTAAAGTTTTTTGTATGTAATTACCTGCCTACTCGCCTCATTTTAAAAAGACAATTCGCCAACCAACTCTCTTGGTTAACAGTCACTTACAATCATTCCGAAAAGTGTATAGAAACTCAATATAGTCCTCGCGAGTGATTTATACTTTATACTACTCAGCAATAGCAGTACGAAAAATAGCAGGCCTGCTCCAGCTTGTGCAACGAGAAATGACAAGGTAGGAAATATTTTTATTACAATTTACTTTAAGGTCTGGTTTTTTTACTGTTATTTTTTTTATTCTATTTTTAAATTCACCCTATGCTAAACAGTCCACTAATAAAGCTCACTGAGTTAGTAATCTCCTCCAAGATGATTTATTGATCCGTTACGAGCCTGATAGATCCATTTTCTATATTTTTTTCTTGCATTTTTCATTTTTCTAAGAGGGTAATATAGTCGGGGAAAGTTTCTTTTAAACCTGAATTGTTTGATTTTATTGTCATACTTTGCTAATTTACAAAGATCAGAATTAAATTCAGGTTATTTAACCGCATTCCCTTTGACTTTATTTTTTTGTTATTCTTTAACATAAGGCGATAAAATATTCTTTACCAAATTAAAATCACGTATCAATTAGTAAATTGGTTTTTTGTTTGTGCCGATCGTTAGTGATACCTATACCTCAGTTAATGTTGTTTTTCAAGTAAAAAAGGAACACATTAATGTAAAAGTAATTATTATTAAATTGTCAACGTCGGCCAATAGACAAATTTTGTTATAATAATTATTATACAGGTTGACTCTATTATAGATGAAACTGTGTGTTTATTTTACACAGTAATTTTTATTTAAAGGGTTTATGTTTTATAATTATTTTTTGTCTATAAATATTCAAATAGCAGAGGACATAGTTTTCTATTTTATTAGCACAAAGTTCGGTTGTATTTTATTAATTTTCGTGTGGTGAACCTATTTTATTTCCTAACGCTAATTTCATATTTTTCTAAATTTATTAATTCTACATTTAAATTTACAAAATGGCAGATAAAATTAAAAAATATCAATCTTTAAGACAAGTTGAAGTGCAACAAATGACTGAAATTCATGCTGTTGCTTTAAAGGTAGCTGCTGACGATAAGAATTTTTACCCGGTTTTGGAAGTTATGTATGAAGGATTGGAAAAAATTCGTGACAATTTTTATGATCTTCATAATAAAATAATTATGTTAGTTTCTGAGCAAGATAATGAGGACGCGCTATTTAAAGTCGAAGATGATTGCCGTAGTAATTTTGACAAATTATATTATAAAATTAAATTAACATACGTGCAAGCCTTTAGAAAATCTTCAACATCAAGTCAGCAAACTACATCAACTTCACAGTCTCAAAATCCTTTACCTATAAATTATTTTAATTTACCGAAACCGGAATTGCCATCTTTCAGTGGAAAAATAACTGAATTTAGAAGTTTTATAGATCAGTTTGATGCTCGCGTTCATACTCTTACTTACTTACAGCCAATTGACAAATTTAATTTGTTACTATCGTGTTTAAAGGGTGCAGCGCGCGATGCTGTGGATCATATTGACATCACAGCAAACAATTATCCAATTGCCTATGATCTGCTTTGTGAAAGGTTTAATAATGTTAGGGTAATCGCTGCCAATTTATGGAATAACCTTGAAAGTTCACCACAACTGACTTCAGAAGATCCAAAAGAACTACGCAAGTTGTTAGATACATTTTCGAAAAATGTGGCATCTCTAAATAAGCTAGGACTACCCACAGTACATTGGGATTTTATACTTGTTCAAATGATTTTAAAACGATTAACTGTTTCTTTAGTAACACGTTTTGAGCTTTTTCATAATAATTCAACCATCCCAAGCTATAAAAAACTGATTGATTTTTTAAATCAAAGTTGTCTCGCTTTAGATAATATTGATTTTCACACTAAACCAAAATCTAACTTTTCTAAAAAACCTAATTCTTCCAAATCTACATCATTGCTTGCTCAAACAGAACCTGAACCAAAATGTTCTATCTGTAAAACTAATGATACCCATGCCATTTATAAATGCTCCGTTTTTTTGGCAAAATCTCCTGTAGATCGATTTCAATTAATAAAAAAGAACAAGATGTGTATTAACTGTCTTGGATCACATCGTTCTAGCCTATGCAAATCTACATGGACTTGTCACTCGTGCCATAAAAAACATCATACACTCCTTTGCTTCTCCTCTTCTAAGAAAGAAGAGAATGTTCAAGATTCGGCGGCATCCACTTTAAATTCAACGACTGGATCATCCGTTTCTGTGTGTTTTTCTTCCGCTGATAAAAGTACTTTGCTTTCCACTGCATGTATTGAGGTGCTTGATTGTCACGGTAACTACCAACCTGTTAGGTGTCTGTTAGATTCGGGAAGCATGACGTCCTTCATCTGTCAAAAGACCCTTAGGCGTTTAGGTTTACGTCCCATGAAAACTTCAGCTAACATCCAAGGATTAGGTTCTATGCAGTCGACCACTAATTTAGGTGGGGTTACCATTTCTTTTAAACCAGTACGTAAATCTTCTCCTATTTTGACAACCGATGCGTTAGTCTTGACAAAAATATGTGAGGATCAGCCTTTATGTAATTTAGAAGTTAATACTTGGCCCCATATTGCTAATTTAAAGTTAGCAGATGATAACTTCTTTCGTAGAGGATCCATCGACATTCTTTTAGGAGCTGATGTATTCTCTACAATTCTTTTGGATGGACGTATTTACGGCAATCAAGATCAACCTGATGCAATTAATACTATATTTGGCTATGTGCTTATGGGAAAAGTAAATATTTCAAAGGCACCTACTCTTACGTCTTTATTTTGCCAAGTTGAAGATACGGTTTCTTTGGATCAGCAAATAAAGAAATTCTGGGAATTAGAAGCAGTCCCTGAAGTTTTTTGCTTAGCTCCTGATGACGCTAAAGTGGAAAATATGTTTATGAATACTTATACGCGTGAACATTCAGGACGCTTTGTAGTAGATCTACCTTTTAAGGAAGAAAATCCTGTCTTTCCTAATATTAGATCACTTGCTCTTAGTAGGTTTTATTCATTAGAAAGAAGGCTTCAAAAATCTCCTGAACTTTATGACCAATACCGCACCTTTATGAAGGAATTTGTTGAGCTCGGTCACATGGAACCTGTCCCATTGAATAACTTCGATTCACCTTATGTTTACTATTTATCGCATCATTGTGTTTTAAGACCTGAAAGTCTAACAAGTAAATTAAGGGTCGTTTTTAATGGTTCCGGGCATCTTCCAAATCAACCCTCACTCAATGACAAATTATTCACTGGTCCTAAGCTTCAGACTGACATCTGTACAATTTTGATTAATTTTCGATTGCATGGTTATGTAATTACGGCCGATATTTCTAAAATGTATAGGCAAATTTTAATTAATCCTACTCAAACAGATTATCAAAGAGTACTTTGGCGTTCTAATAATTCTGAACCTGTTCGAGATCTTCGTATCAACAGAGTTGCTTATGGTCTCTCTTGTTCTCCTTATCTTGCTATTAGATGTCTACATCAGTTGGCTAATGATGACGGGGATTCGTTTCCTCTAGCAGCCGAGGCACTTAAAACTGGAACCTACGTTGATGATATCGTTTCTTCCTGTCCTAGTTTCGAAAATGCCTTAGCACTAAGAGACGAACTTATTGCCTTACTTGCCAAAGGAGGTTTTGAGTTGAAAAAATGGTCCAGTAATGTACCCGATTTATTGAAAGGATTAGCTGTATCAGATTTAGCAATAAAACCTCTTACATTTAATGATGATATTTCGTCCAAAACACTTAAAGTATTAGGGTTGGAATGGGACGCTTCTTCGGATACATTTGCTTTTAAAGTTCAAGTTTTAGACTCTTCTTGTACAAAACGTCATCTTTTGTCCAATTTAGCAAAAATATTTGATCCTCTTGGATTTTTATCTCCAATAACATTTCTAATTAAACACCTTATTCAAAGAATATGGACTCAAAAGATTGGTTGGGATGATGCTCCATCAAAAGAAATTATCCGTTTGTGGAAAAAATACATTGATGATGTAGCATATTTGAGTAAATTAAATTTACCTCGTCATTTATTAATTGACGATATTTTACGCTTAGAAGTTCACTGTTTTGGTGACGCTAGCGAGAAAGGTTACTGCGCTGTCTTGTACTTTCGATGCTTATCACCTTCAGGCCAACCTTTTGTTTCTTTTGTTATAGCTAAATCTAAGGTCGCACCCATTAATAAGGGACTTACTATTCCCAGATTAGAATTGTCTGCTGCGGTTTTAGTGGCTCGACTAGTCTCCTTTGTTTCTTCTGTTATTAAAGATAAAGTAGAAATCAAGGAAATATACTGTTATTCTGATTCTGCTGTTACATTACGTTGGTTACAATCTTCCCCTCATCAGTGGAAAACTTTTGTGAGCAATAGAGTAGCTTATGTGCAGGAACGAGTAACTTCTTCATGTTGGCACTATGTTCCTTCTGAAGAAAATCCTGCTGACATTGGTTCAAGGGGTTGCTTACCCTCTGAGTTAATTAACTGTTCCAAATGGTGGGCGGGGCCAACCTTCTTACAATCTGATCCGCTAACGTTCTTTGAACTTAATTCAAAGGAGTCTACTAATGTAAATTTGGAAGTGCGGACTGTCGCATTGATTGCTGAAATTCCCAATAATTTTTTAGATATTTTATTGGATCGTCATTCGTCTTTAAATAGGTGTGTTCGATGTTTGTGTTACATTATTCGTTTTTTCCATTATGTAACCAAAAACCGATATGGTAATCTGGAAATAGGTTGTTTAAGTTTATTGGAGCAACATAACTCCTTACTGGTTTTTGTTAAACGAACACAGCAGATCTTTTTTAATACTTTAATAAATTTTATCCAAGATAAACAGCTGCTTCCAAAAAATTTAAGAAAGCTTTCACCTTTTATCGATGCAAAGGGAATTCTACGTGTAGGTAGTCGCCTAGCTAATGCGCCCATTTCGTATGATCGCAAATTTCCGGCATTACTTCCTAACAGTTGTAAATTAACTGATATGATTATTGAATCTACTCATCTGCAATATCTACACGCCGGGCTTCAAACTGTTCAATACCTAATTTCTCAGCGTTTTTGGATTATATCTTCCAAACGAGCCATTCGTAGAGTACTGTCTAAATGTGTTAAATGTTTTAAGGTGAATCCTTTGTCCCCAGTTCCGTTAATGGGAAATCTACCGCTAGCTCGAATATCTCAACTAAAACCTTTCAGTAATGTTGGAGTTGATTTTGCGGGCCCTTTTCCTATAAGAGCTTCCAAACTTCGAAAGTCTCAAACTCTTAAAGCGTATTTGTCGCTTTTTATTTGTTTCTCAACAAAAGCTCTTCATTTAGAGCTCGTATCTGATTTATCCACTGACGCGTTTTTAGCTGCGTTTAAGCGATTTGTCAGTCGTAGAGGCCGATGTCAACATGTTTATAGTGACAATGGCACTAACTTTGTTGGAGCCAGAGCAGAACTTAACAGATTGGCATCACAAGCTGCTTCCCATGAATCTATTCAATGGCATCTCATTCCCCCTTCTTCTCCACACTTTGGAGGTTTATGGGAATCTAATATTAAGACGGTAAAGGGTCATTTAATTCGCACAATTGGAGAACAAGTACTAACTTTTGAAGAGTTATATACTATTTTTTCTCAAATTGAGGCCATCATGAATTCGAGGCCAATATGCCCGTTAAGTTCAGACCCAAACGATCTTAGTGCGTTAACTCCAGGACATTTTTTGACCATGGAGCCTTTGAGTGCTCCGGCCGAAGAAACGTTGCTCGATGTTCCGCACAATCGGTTGAATCGTTGGCAATTATTAAATAAGTTGCACCAACAGATTTGGGAACGGTGGTCTAAGGAGTACCTCCAAACTCTTCATCAAAGGGCTAAATGGAATTCTCCGTCTCCAAACGTCCAACTAGGTACCTTAGTGGTAATCCGTCAAAATAATATTCCCCCGCTACAATGGCCTTTGGGCCGTATAATTGAGGTTCATCCTGGATCTGATGGTATAGTTAGAGTGGCCACAGTGAAAACTAATAGTGGTATATATAAACGCTCTATAGTAAAATTATGTCCTTTGCCTTTTGAGCCGTAACAATACTGCGTATTGTGGTGGGCGGTTGTGGTTCGTCCACATAAGTAGGAATAACAATTTTTAATTTTCTTGTTTTTGTAAAGAATATTTTAATTCATTTTCTTTTCAATATTATGGGACACCCCGTATATACGAGTAGGCCAATACCTAATTCAGTGAGTATGTATTAATTTTTATCATTATTTTCAAGTAAAAACCTTAAAGTTTTTTGTATGTAATTACCTGCCTACTCGCCTCATTTTAAAAAGACAATTCGCCAACCAACTCTCTTGGTTAACAGTCACTTACAATCATTCCGAAAAGTGTATAGAAACTCAATATAGTCCTCGCGAGTGATTTATACTTTATACTACTCAGCAATAGCAGTACGAAAAATAGCAGGCCTGCTCCAGCTTGTGCAACGAGAAATGACAAGGTAGGAAATATTTTTATTACAATTTACTTTAAGGTCTGGTTTTTTTACTGTTATTTTTTTTATTCTATTTTTAAATTCACCCTATGCTAAACAGTCCACTAATAAAGCTCACTGAGTTAGTAATCTCCTCCAAGATGATTTAATGATCTTAATATGTATAGTACTGTATAGAGAATTGAATAACCTTTCAAATGAGCTAGCACACGACCCCTATTCTCATTTAAAAAAATAGTCGATTACGTCATCACGCCCAGATGGATGACGTCACGAGTACGATATATATGTCAAAAAATCATAATTAAAAAATCGAATAACTTTTGTATTTTACATTTTTTTTTCTAATTCTGTATATAAAGCAGTTTACAAGGGCGTCAAAATATAGTGAATAACCCTGCACATTCATTTGTGCCGACCGACCGGCTCTGTCCCATCATACAGCTGACCGACTATAATAACTTTTATTTATATTCAATTTAGAATGTGTGTACTGATTTTCAGCCTTAGTAAATGGATTTAATTACCTTCGTAGGAAAGCAACTTTGATACCCTCTCAGTAACCCCTGTTCTACGTTTCGCTTGACCGACCGCAGTATGTTTGTCTACACACTCACAGTAATTAACTGTGAAAAATTTAGCTTTAGTAAATGCAAAGAGATTTTACAGCGCTGCCTCTCCGTCTAACGGCTGTTGGTTGGAAAACAGCGCTCGAACAACGGCATTCAAGGCATTAGAGAATGCAGTTCATTTTTGTGAAAACAGTTAAGCAATATTTTTACTTTTAATAGACATTTAAACATTTCCTCCACAGGCAGCGCTGCTGTGTGTGGTCTCTTGAGACACTTTTCTATTGTTGGTGGATATATGGGACACTACGATTTTCAGTTGATTCTGTTTTCGTTTCTTGTTGAAACAATCGGGATGTTTTTCGATCTTAATGGCTTCTGGAATTATTACAGTTGATTCAGGTGGAAATAATCGATGTTGTGTAGATGAGATTTTGAATTCTTGGTGCTCTTTATGCGCATTTTTGCAATAATGGGGGAACTCCACAAACTATTTTGTAAAAACACGAGACGCACGACAATATTCTATTGGAAATCACATTTCGAAGAACAGTTTCAATGTAGTAGGCAATACAGTTCAATTTTCAAAAAGGTAAAAAGCAAAGTTTTTAAGTTTGATAGTCGTTTTCCGAGTTTAGGTGACGTTTTCGAGCATTTAATCCACTAACCGATGTTGAGTTGCCTCCATATCAGAAAATGTATCCCCAATGGGACACCGACTGTGCCTCGAAAGTTAAACCATTCACAAATGTGTTCTTGTGGATGGTATTACTCTCACGCTTGCTGTGTTTTACATGAAAAGCTCCAAATAAGATCCCAATATCTAATATAGACACTCTGGCGAGGAAATAGCAATAATTTGTAATGAGATACCTGATCACATAAATGTTTTAATAGTTTTTCTCTTCCGTTCATTGAATAGGTCCTAGCCATCTCATTGTTTATGATTTTTTTGTTATCCACTGTTAATACATAATACAGAGTGAGTTTTATGTATGGATACCATCAATTATCTCGGAAAGGGCTTGCACGATTTTTATAAAATTTGGTGGGTAAGGGTTTTCTAATACGGAAAAGATTATAGTGCTAATTACATTGTTGTCAGATTCTCCATTTTTCTGAAAATCTAATGAACTTTCTTATTTCAAAGGGAACATCCTGTATATTTTTGCGTGTTGAAGTCCTTAAAAAATACTGATTATTTCTCATGTTATATTCTCTATACCTAAATGCCATAATTTCGAAGTTATTGCTACATTTATTTTAAAAAGAAATTTAAAAAAATTATAAAAATACATTTTTTTGGCCTGGGTAAACATTTTAGGTTGTTTGGATCATTGGGAACAAAAAAGATCTTTGTAGTTTTTCTCTAAAATTAATCGTTTCCGAGTTATAAACAATTTAAAACTAAAAAAAAATCGAATAATGACGATTTTCAAGGTTCAAAAACACAAATAAAAAATATTATTTTTGAACCTGCGAAGTACCCAGATTTAAGTTCAAGTTTATTTTATCAGCTACCGATAAGAAATTTGAGCTTGTTTCATTTTAAAACATTGTTTTTTAGTTAATGCAGCCCGATTTCCCGTCCTGTCATATGCACTTCATTAAAAATAATTAAAAAGCAATGTTTTAGAATAAAACTAACCAAAACATCTGATGACAAGCTATTAGAAGACGAGTTGAACTTGAATTTAGGTGCTTCGTAATTTCGAAAATTATATTTTTTACTTATGTTTTTGAACCTTGAAAATCGTCACTATTCGATTGTTTTCAGTTTTAAACTGTTTATTATTCGAAAACGATTAACTTTAGAGAAAAATTACAAAAGACCTTTTTTGTTCTCAATGATGAAAGGAACGTAAAATAGTCTATCCGTGCCGAACAAATTGATTTTCATAATTTCTTTAATTTTTTTTTATAAATGTAGCAATAACTCCGAAATTATGGCATTTAGGTATAGGGAATATAACATAAAAAATAATCAGTATTTTTTAAGGACTGCAAAACGCAAAAAATATACAGCATGTTTCATTTGAAATAAGAAAGTTCATTAGATTTTCAGAAAAATGGAAAATCTGATAACAATGTAATTAACGCTATAATATCAGCCACATCAGAAAACCCCCACCTACCAAAATCTATAAAAATCGTGCAAGCCGTTTTCGAGATAATTGAGTGTTTCCATACATAAAACTCACTCTGTATGTATATTATACAATTATACCCAATGATTGATATTTCTTCTACATCCTTCCTCATTATTGATGTCCCTGCATCTTTTCGTGCATTTAAAGATTATTTTTCCCAATAGTTTTATAAAGAACCCAAGTCTCCCTGTTCATCTTAACTTTCGCTGCATCATTTGTAAAAACTAACAAATTTTTCAATACATTTTGAATCAATTATGAGGAACAAAATAGTGGTGGCTTCACTAACCGTTAGTAATAAGTACTAATACTTTTTCTGCTACCGACATTTTTTAAATTAACGTATTTGTATAGCATTTATACGATATTGTAATTGTTGAACAGTATTGTGGTACAAACGGTTTAAATTTAATTAATAATATAATTTGTTTCTGATATGGTGGCCAGACTGGAAGATCTCAACACGGAAATTTTGAAAAATATTGGCCCTATTTTTAGTTTATATAAGAATGTTATTCAGATTTTTATTACGGTATGTTTTTTACATATTTTGGTTGATGCAGTCAATGTAATAACTTGTCTGAATGTATATTTTACCGAATAATAAAATATAATTTTGGCGTCCATTTTGTGTAGATTATTTCTGTTGAAAACATAAAATCCCACAACTTTTTCCTGCTTATATTACTAAAAATGGCATCAAACATATTTAAGAGCAACATCCGGATAGCTGTGAAACGGAAGACATTTTATCAATGCGTTCTTCCTATTATGACATACTAGTGCGGCCGATATGTGAAACAATTGCACATTTAATGATACAAGCATAAAATTTGGACCACATATACTACACATATAAAGGTTTAAATTTAGATATGAGACCATTTCAGATTTTGCCTTTTACAAAAATGGCGGGCATTCAAAATGGCGGCTACACATATGTGTTTAATAGTATCATAACTTTTGAACGAAAAGCCCGATTTCAACCAAATTTGGTATATAGGTTCTCTTTTTGATTTATAAGATGGATGTGGTGAACCAGAAGAATCGGTTTACCAAAAGTTGTGTTTTTACTGGTTGTTTATGTAAAAATATGTTTTTTTTTTCAATTTTTTCCCTCTGTATATATTAATTTTTCAAAAAGGTAATACCGCAATTGAAAAGAGCGTAAAAATATTTTGTAGAAAATATTTTGATCTTTTTAGCTATGTTAATTACCATTTAATAAATGCATAACGTATCTTCACATGTACCTATGTATGCAAATATTATAAGAAATATTGTGCATTTAATAGTAGAAGCATATACTTTGGACCACATGTACTAAGCACATCAAGGTTCAAATTAAGATATAAGGCCATTTCAGATTCTACCTTTTACAAAAATGGCGGAGATTCAAAATGGCGACTATACATATGTGACTAATAGCACGATAACTTTTGAACGAAATTTCCGATTTTACCAAAATTTGGTATATATGTTCTTCTTTTGATGTGTAAGACCAAGGTCTTGAACCGGAAGAATCGATTTACCAGAAGTTGTTTTTTACCGATTTTTATGTAAAAGCATGTTGTTTTTTTACCAATTCTTTCACCCTGTATATATTAATTTTTCCAAAAAGTTAATACCGACTTTAAAAAGGACGTAAAAATATTTTTTAGGAAATATTTTGAACTCTAGTTATGTTAATTACCAATTAATAAATGCATAACGTATTTTCACATGTACCTATTCACCCATGTGCGGCCGATTCGTGCAAATAATATAAGAATTATTGTGCATTTAATTATAAAATCATATAATTTGGACCACACACACTACACACACAAAGATTCAAATTTAGATATGAGGCCATCTCAGATTTTGTTTTTTTTTTACAAAAATGGCGGGCATTCAAAATGAATCTGCCTCACATAGGTAATAGGTACATGTGAAGATACGTTATGCATTTATTAAATGGTAATTAACATAATTAAAAATTTCAAAATCTTTCCTAAAAAATATTTTTACACTCTTTTCAATGGCGGTATTACCTTTTTGAAAAATTAATGTATACAGGGTGAAAAAAATTGAAAAAAAAACCAACATATTTTTACATAAGAAATAGTAAAAACACAACTTCTGGTAAACCGATTCTTCCGGTTCAGGACTTCAATCTTATCCATAAAAAAAAAAGAACCTGGATGCCAAATTTGGCTGAAATCGGACTTTTCGTTCAAAAGTTATCGTGGTATTAGTCACATATGTATAGCCACCATTTTGAATGTTCGCCATTTTTATAAAAGGCAAAATCTGAGATGGTCTTATATCTAAATTTAAACTTTTCTATGTGTAGTATATGTGGTCCAAATTATATGCTTCTACTATTAAATTCACAATAATTCTTATAATATTTGCACGCATCTGCCACACATAGGTACATGTGCAGATACGTTATGCATATATTAAATGGTAATTCACATAACTAAAAAGTTCAAAATATTTCCTAAAACATATTCTTACGCTCTTTTCAATGGTGGTATTACAATTTTGAAAAAATACTATATACAGGGTGGAAAAACTGGAAATAAATTATTTACATAATATAAAATAGTTTTACATAAAAAACCAGGAAAACACAGCTTCTAGTAAACCGATTCTTCCAGTTCACGACAACGATCTTGTAAATCACAAAAAGAACCTATATACCAAATTTGGTTAAAATCGGACTTTCCATTCAAAAGATATCGTGCTATTAGTCACATATGTATAGTCGCCCATTTTGAATGACCGCCATTTTTGTAAAAGGCAAAATCTGAGATGGCCTCATATCTAAATTTGAACCACTATATGTGCAGTATATGTGGACCAAATTATATGCTTGTATCATTAAATGTGCAATTCTTAATAATATTTGCACGAATCTGCCGCACTATACGGAGAAGAAACTCTCACGCTCACAAAAACAACAGCACTAAGAATGCGAGTGGCACAAAGTTCATATATCACTTTGTGCACGTTCTTTTTGCCCATGCATAGACACCAAAAGCGATTTCTTAATGCAACCCCTGTAGCAAAAAAAAAATAAAGGGAGGTTGAAAAAAAATTTTTTTTTTGCTTTTTGACCCATATGGATATATGCTCCATCAATAGGGTTTTTCATAAATATACAGTGCGTCCATAAAATAACGCATAAATTCATTATTTCGTAAACCGGCGACGATGAGGAAAAATCCTGAAACATATCGATTTTTATTTTTAAATTGCGATTTTTTGACACATATATCATACTAGTGACGTCATCAATCTGGGCGTGATAACGTAATCGATGATTTTTTAAATACAAATAGGGGTCATGTGATAGCTCATTTGAAAGGTTATTCAATTATCTATTCAAAAGTATAAACATTACCATAATTATGTATACGGGGTGTTCAAAAAAAATTTTAATTAAATTATTTGGGACAAAAAGAAGAATACATGTAATTTATTTAATTCAAAATACGTTTTCCTATTGTCAGAAAATTGGAAAAAATATTTATTTGAAAAATAAACATTGATTTTCGCTTAAACGAATATGTTCAAACTAGGTCGCTATGCGGCATGTGGGTGGCAGATTGAACATTGAATTTAAGGAAAAAAGAACATTTATTTATCAAATAAACATTTTTTTCCAGTTTTCCGGAAAGAGGAAAACGTATTTTGAATTAAATAAATTACATACATTCTTCTTTTTGTCTTAAATAATTTAATTAAAAAAAGTATTTGAACACTCTGTATAAATAATTATGTTATTGTTTATATTTTTGAATAGAGAATTCAATATACTTTCAAATGAGCTATCACATCACCACTATTCTCATTTAAAAAAATCACCGAATACGTCATCACGCCCAGATGGATGAAGTCATTAGTATGATATATATGCCAAAAAATCGTAATTTAAAAATAAAAATCGACCTGTTTCGGGATTTTTCGTCAAAGTCGCCGGTTTACAAAATAATGAATTTATGCGTTACTTTATGGACGCACTGTATGATTATTGCAACATCCCTGCGGAAACTACCCCTATCCTTGAAAATAAACTGCATAAACTACCCCTATCCCTTGAAGAGCATGTTTTGACGATTTTCTCATTACCTATGCATTTTTTAAAACAAAACTTCTACAGAATTAAAGACCACTATTTTCTCTACAAATAAGGTCCTATGCATTTTTTCCGTATACGCTCTGAGCTTCGCTGGTGTCGTTCTTAGCGGATTAGTAATGCAACTTTCACCGGTAATTTTTAAATTTATTATTTAATTGTTATCGCTTAATATTTACAACGCAAAAAAGTAATTAAATTGTAATCGATTTTTTAAAGATTTTGCTAATCATTTTAACGTTCTATTAATGAAATATTAATTTCTTACTTCGAATACTTTCACAATTATCGTGTAGATGGCGCATAGATTAATTTATAATTACATATTACGAAGTATTAAAAAACTTAAATTCAGTATCTATTTAAAACGTAAGTATATTTAAGGTAAAAATATACATCACGGCTTTGACCAACTAATATTATTTCTATTAATGTTTTTAATTTCAATGTTTTAAATTAATCACTTTGACATTTCTGTCAAATTTCCATTAAAAACTTACAGACTCACTACTGGCACTCGCGAATTTTTAATTATCCCCTCTACCTACGAGCTCATAGCGTATAAGCAACCGTTACGGCACAGTGGCGCCGTAAACCTCAGAAATGCTTTGGCGGGCTCCAGTTTTTGTTTCTTTTTTTCGTCACTTATTCACTTTATGGATAACGTACTTATGGAAAATAAAAGAACACACTGTATGCTATACATTATGACCTATCCATATTTTATTTTCTTTGCACCCTAAAGCCACAGTGGTGGGCCAAAATCTCAATTTTTGATTATTTTCTATATTAATTCTCCTTTTTTTTAGGGTGGTTCCGGGGAAAATATGGGGGTGCATTATACAAATTTATAAATGACACTAGTATATGGATAATCGCTGAAAGTTTTTTTACTCCAGCATCAGCGGTTCAGATGGTATAAAAAAGGGTTTTTTAAAATGTAACAGCCTGTAATTAAAAAATTTACAATTGCCCTTAAATGAAACCTATACCAAAAAATCAGCCACTTATTTGTGATTAATTTCTCCAGGGTTTCTTCTTAATTTTCATTACAGTTAGGGAACAATAATTTTTTTTTAAAACATCTTTTTTAAAATTTTGTCAACTTTGGGGCGCCACCCCCGCTAAACGGTGGGTGATAGACATATGCTGTCGGAAAATAAATAGTAGGATATATAGTCCTCTTCATTTTACTATTAAATAATTTTTTTGCAAAACGTACAGGAAGGGCTACGTTTCACAAAAACCACAAATTACCCCCTTTAAAGGGATGAAAAGCGGGGTTACGGGGCGAAATTTTTTAAGAAAAAGTTAGTCTCATAATAAGTACCCCTTGATATACCAAAAAAAAAATAAAACCGTACTTGTGTCCATTTTGCGAGGTTCAACCTCTGTTTCCTACACTAAAAAAAAGACGAAATAAGAAACCAATACCTAAGGAAAAGAACAGATATCACTGATGAACATATAGCCAAGCTGAAATGGAATTGGATAGGTCACGTAGCGATACTAGAAGACTCAATTTGGACCAGAGATTTAAATGACTGGCGCCCAAGAGAAAACAAACGCAGCAGAGGACGACATTAAACGAATGTCCAAGAAATGGCAACAAGCCGCACAGAACCGTGGAGAGTGGCGAAAAATGGAAGAGACCTATGTCCAACAGTAGACGGAAGAGGTCGCATGATGATGATGAACTCAGTTTATACCAGGTATAGACGAACATGACGATGGATGGATTAAATATAATTAGAAAAATCTGGATTGCAGATTTCAGAACTGCTTTACCTAATACTCAAAGCATGGTATCTACGTAATGTTAAGCCGAATGGGGAGGAATCATAAAGAACAAAATAGAAGATCCGATTTTAACTATCCGGGGCAGTCCACTTACATAAATTTTTGATTGAAAATAATTTACAAGATGATTTTTCTGAAATAATTTGAATTCTTCAATTACTTGTTACGATGCCAGTGACAACTGCAGAAACAGAACGATGTTTCTCTGCATTGAAACGTATCAAAACCAAAACTTTCCTTAGAATGGCTATTGGCTAGGATCCATTAACAGCACTCAAAATGTTTTCAATAAAAAAAAATGATTCAAGAAATTTCAAATTTTACTGAATTGGATATTGAAGAATTTAGGGAGCGTTTAAGTATTACGTAACGCGATTTTTGAAGATTCTTGACCCCCCTGCGTAACGCACTCTAATGGGCGTTTAACTATTGCGTAACGCAATTTTTGAAGATTTTTGAACCCCCCAATCTGCGTTAAGTAATACTTCAACGGTCTCTAATCTAAAAAAAATAACAGGCGACTTGACTTTCGTTACAAAACTTGTTTGTAACATTTAAACACTAAATTATAATTTTAAGTCAATAAAATACATTATTTATTGTAATTTTTTTAAAAGGTCCTTTGATTTTTACAATTTGACGACACAAAAAACTTTACCGACCCTTATGTGTGCACCCCCAATACTTTACACCAGGTGCCGCCACTGCTTATAATACAAAAAGAGATATTGTAGGTGAAAATAGTTTGCTTTTAGGTACATGCCCAAATTGGTGTATTCAACTTGAAATAACAGAAACGGTCGATTTTAGGTGTATAATGCTATCAGTACCTTTTGTATGCGAGATATGCTGCAAACAAAATTGATAACTAATGTATTTTAAGAAAAAATGAGAAGTAATTTTAACCCCCATCCACCAGAATGTAAATGCATCGTTTTACTTCTACAATGCCTTTTATTATAGTGTTATTTATATGCTCAAAAAGTTGGATAAGTTTAAAATGAATGGTTTAAAAAAAAATAAGGTCAAATTATAGAGCGCATTTTTAAATTTTCTTAAAAATCTTCCTTTTTCTTCATACAACTTAAAAATGAGAAGAGTTACAATAATGAAAAACAAAAACGAAATTTTTATCTAAAAGTACCCCACATTTTTGTGTGGTATCTTTTTTTCGTATCTCTTATCATTTTCGAGTTACATGAAGAAAAAGGAAGATTTTTAAGAAAATTTAAAAATGCGCTGTATAATTTGATCTTATTTTTTTCAAAAATCGTTCATTTTAAACCAGTCCAAATTTTTGGACATAGAAAAAACACTATAATAAAAAGTATTGTAAAAGCAAACGATGTATTTTAATTCTGATGGATGAGGGGTTAAATAAACATCTCATTTCTTCTTAAAATACATTAGTCATCAATTTTTTTGTAGCATATCTCGCTTAGTTTGAATGTAATCGACATATTTAATATTGCTCATTTTAAATGTCTTTTCAAGCACTACAAAAGTTATTAGTATCATTATACACCTAAAATCGACCGTTTCTCTGTTATTTCAAGTTGAATACACCGATTTGAGCATGCACCAAAAAACAAACTCTTCTCACCTTCCATATCTCTTTTTGTATTATAACTAGAAGATTTATGAAGGAACAAATCTCTTTGTTTTTTATAAGGTACAAAAATATTTTGTATAGTTTTTTTGTTAGATGCATAGTTTTTAAGGTATTCGCAAAAATCCGTCCCAAAAGGTGTTATTTTTCAATGCAAATGGCCAATTTTCAACCACGAATATAACTCAAATGTATGGAGTTTTCAAAAAATAATTATAGAACAGTTTTTGCTTAGAATTAGGTTCTCTAGCCTCTTCCGTGGCTATTTTAACCAAAAAATTTTCACCCCCGAAAAGGGGTTGAAACCACCCCTAAGATAAAAGCGCAAATCGTCATAGGGTAAACTTTGTTTCTTAAGCTATTTATTCCCTACTTACTGTGAAAATATCAAGCAAATCGATATAGTAGGATTGAATTCGGAGCCAAATACCCTCATTGACTACCCTAAGATATTCCACGTGAAAAATAGCGACCAGTAAGTTTTTTGATTTTTAAATGCTTTTGTTCCTGGATCAACGAATTATTCCTATTATGCATCTATATTGGTTGTTTTAATGATTAAAAAAAATGCCCTATTTTGGCGATTCAAGATTCAAACGACGCGTGGTCGCAAATTTTGAATGCGCGCAGGGAACAACTTGTCCTGCGCTAAAATTTAGGAGCAGGCTAACAGAAATACTAGAAGATCGTCCCATTTTAAGGCACTCTGAATATGAGTGGGTTGTCCATACCCTTTGGGGGCACGCCAGGTTTTCTCAACACGACTCTACCTTATCGGCAGAGTCTACGAGTACGAGAAGTGTATGGTAAATTGAAGCTGTAATTACAAAAAAAGAAATATGTACTTATGTCTTTGTACTCAGTTTATAACGCTCAAAAAAATGATTTTATAAACATAATTATAGATATATATGATATTGTAGCGGAAGAGAAATCTTGGCCGATCCCCGTATAACAGTAAACACCTCGAGAATGACGTAATCGGATGTGCTAGGCCTCGCCGGAGAATTCTGGAAGGTACACCTGGTTCCAAAAAAAACTGATACGACTCTTGAAGCGTATTTTGTAGAAAATTGAGCAGTGTATTTTGAAGGATAAATACTTAATATTTACATACTGTCAATGTCACTGCCAAATCTTAAAATTTGTCAGATAGCTTATTCTGTTCCACGGTTATTAGACTTTATTATTAATACTTTCTCCGCAACTGAGAGTATCTTATCAACTGTATTGTTTTTAAACAATAGATGATAAAATAAAAATATTGACAGTTCAAAAATGTGAACATTATTGCATTGTGTGTGGCCTAAGTTTGGGCTGAAAACTGAAATGTATTACATTTTTACAAAATTTTGGAATATGTTTAATTACGTAGACCAATTTTAACAGTTGTTTTCAATACAGATTTCAATCCTCTACAAATAGTTTCTAATGTCTTTTGATGTCAAATAATTAGGGAAGCTGGAATTTAACAGTTTAGAATTTTACATTGAGTTAATGCAAAATTGTGACGCATGTCAAAATTCTCAATGTATTTTAATTGTATTCATTTTCTTCGAATCCTGAGAAAACTAATAAATATTTTTGAAAAATTTAAACTCAGAATGAAAGACTACATTATTACCGAGGACTGAAAGTCCCTGAAAACTTCTATAATATTTATTTTAATAAGTTACAGGGCTGAATTGAATATTAATTTGTTTTGTTGTATAATCCACGTTTACAATAATTATGTGATCTATTTGATGTAAAAACTATCATTTAGATAGTTAATATAAAAGTTTAGATAGATTTAAAATAATAAAAACATTTAGACCTTAATAATTAGTACAATTTATGAATTAACATAATATGTAATCAGTTGTTTGTTTATTTTATTATTTGTATGTCATAATAAATATAATGTCAGATCAATCAAATACACTGCTCAACATGATCAAATCTTACTAAGAGTCGTATCAGTTTTTTTAGGAACCGGCTGTACGTCACGTAGGCGGAACAAGCCGATAGCTCGAGATGGGAGTCGATTGTTCCAGAATAACAACTGGGTATAAATACGGGCATATTTTGTAAATAAGTTTAGTGTATAAGATAAATTCGTCTGTAACTTGTATAAATAAAAAATAAAGTCGTATATAAATTACGAACCGCTAGTTTTATTGTAATTAGAAGTAATTACACTAATCACGCTACAATATTAAATGTATAAAATATTGTAAATATTTTATGTATAATATAAAATTTTGTAAATATTTTATGTATAATATAAAATTTTGTAAATATTTTATGTATACAAAACCATTCAGCCTGACTGCCTGCGCCATCTATGTGGTAAAGGATGAATGAGGGGAACCGAAAATTGTATGACGACGACAGCCTCAGAATCAACCGATAACCAATTGGACGATTCTTGTATTCCTGTTTGCCTGTTACATTTCTGTAAACTTGTTGGATTTTAGTGGAAAAGAGGCATAAGTCACACATATTGGTTTTACTAAAAATATTGTAATTAAATAATAAGCTACCTAATAAACTTTTGAAAAATTTAAGCGCAGAAAGAAAGATTACCTACTATTACGGAGTGCCGAAAGTCGCTTAGAATAAACAAAAAGTTTCTTGTGAATGAAATATTTGACATTAAAAATCACACCCAATTTTCTCTTCTTTTTCACCACTGTAACTTATTAAAATAAACATAAAAGTTTTCAGGGACTTTCGGCCCTCGGTAAAAATGTAATCTTTCATTCTGCGTTTAAATATTTCAAAAATACTTATTAGTTTTCTCAGGATTCGAAAAAAAATATGAATTCATTTAAACAGCGTAGGACCAAGATTTTGCGCCTATAAAGTTAGTTATTAGACAGTTATTATTCAACAACATTATTATACAAGTAAATAAAACTCATATTATACTAGTATTTCTTTACTATAGTAATTCTTTAACAAAATGAAAATTATTTTGTTAACAATTAATTATGTATGTACATTAACAACGCCTGACAAAAGTAAACTACATTGTGGCAGATAGGATAGAAGTGACTTCAATAATGTATGTTTCAAATAATCTTGTTATTTTATTATTTAATATTAATATAATGAAATTTAATATTATTTAAGAAAAATAAATGATTTGATGATCATATTATTATAATTATTACCTACAAAATATTGTCAGCATTCAGCCTAACTGCTTGCACCATCTATGTGGTAAAAGGATAGATGAAGAGAACAGAAAACTGTATGACCACCTACGATGACGACAAACTCAGAATCACAACCAATAAATTGGACTTAATTGGACTATTCTCGTATTCCTGTTATCCTGTTTCATTTGTGTAAACTTGTTGAATTTTTAGTGGAAAAGAGGCGTAAGTCACACTGAGCCATCATAATCATATTTTTACTAAAAATATTGTAATTAAATAATAAATCTACCTAATAAACTTTTGAAAAATTTAAGCGCAGAAAGAAAGATTACCTACATTATTACCGAGTGCCGAAAGTCGCTTAGAATAAACAAAAAGTTTCTTTTGAATGAAATATTTGAAATTAAAAATCAGACTAAATTTTCTTTTTTTTCACCCATGTACATTATTAAAATAAACATAAAAGTTTTCAGGGACTTTCGGCCCTTGGTAAAAATGTAATCTTTCATTCTGCGTTTAAATATTTCAAAAATACTTATTAGTTATCTCAGGATTCGAAAAAAAATGAATTCATTTAAGTAGGACCAAGATTTTGCGCCTATATACCCCCTTCATAATAAATTGATTTGTTGATTCAATAATAAAGTTAGTTATTAGACCATTATTAAACTGCAAGTAAACAACAAAACTCATATTATTCTAGTATTTCTTCACTATATAAATATAGTAATACCATTGTATAACTAGACCAGATTGTGTAGATAAACAATGGTAATACTTTAACAAAATGAAAATTATTTTGTTAACAATTAATTACATTAACAACGCCTGACAACAGCAAACTACATTGTGGCAGATAGGATAGAAGTGACCTCAATAATGTATGTATGTTTCAAATAATATTGTTATTTTATTATTTAATATTAATATAATGAAATTTAATATTATTTAAGAAAAATAAATGATTAATGATTTGATGATCATATTATAATTATTATTATTACCTTAGAGGATGGAAAATTTTTTGAGGGTAAAAAAATTTTCCATGCTCTAAGATAGGGATGGCGGTTTTTAACAAAACACCGGTTTTCGGTTATACCGGTTTTTTTGCTTACGGTTTAACCTGGCGGTTATACCCTGCCAAAAAAAAACCGGTTTTTGAAAAAACCGGTAATCGGTTTTTTTAATCCAATAGGCTACAAAGTTACATTTACAATACACTTTAATTTGCGATACTCCATTCGACTCAATAACAATATGATCAAAATTAGTACTATCGAAAGAACATGTATTACTTTTAACACGTTTGTATATTTGTAGAATAGGTACATTTTAACTCATTTAATACTTCCTGTATGAGTGTATCGTTTTGAAAACGTAGCGAAATTCTTGGAGATTCGTATTCGTAATCAGTAATTCGATATTCATAGTCAGAGCATTATTTTTGGTAATCAGAAAAAGTCATTCACCCACTTTCAATGTCAAGAGTTAAGTGTGAAAAATAGATGATGTTTGCGTCTAATTCGACCAGATCACTTCTTATGTAAATATTATGATTACAAATACCTTTTCAAGGAAATATTATAATAAAACTTAATAATTGTTTCTGGCTGATGTGAGATTGCACTTTCAGTTTGCTTGTGTATTTTATAAAATAAAATAAAATTTGAATTATGGTTTTGTTTGGAATAATTACTTGAGGATAATAATTATGATTTGGATCCAAAATAATACCTAACCTAATCCTAATCACCGTAAAAACCTAATAACCAGTTTTTACTTTAAAAAGAAAAACCGGTTATAACCGGGACAAAAAAACAACCGGTAAAACCGGTTATTGTGAAGAAAAAAACCGGTTTTAGGTTTAAACCGGTAGGTTTTTCCCATCCCTACTCTAAGATTATTACCTACAAAATATTGTCAGCATTTAGCCTAACTGCTTGCACCATCTATGTGGTAAAATGATAGATGAAGAGAACAGAAAACTGTATGACGACCTATGATGACGACAAACTCAGAATTACAACCAATAATTGGAATATTCTCGTATTCCTGTTGTCCTGTTACATTTCTGTAAACTTGTTAAATTTTTAGTCGAAAAGAGTCACCACACTAGAAATATTTATGAACATGCTTGGATTAGGCACTAATAACACACTCTACTAACATTTTTGTACAAATAAAACTACTATGTTGGGTGGTTTTTAAGGGATGAAATGACTTATAGTACCTACCATTTTTCTAGTAAGAGATGGATTGTACAGAAAGCAAAACATGTTTATTGTTTGTACCTACATTAGAAAAATTAGAATAAATAGTTTATATTGTTTTCTTCTACATGAAGGAAGTGGTCCTTCTTCTTTCAGTGCCTGTATCCGTTTCGGATGTTCGGCGACCATCATGGCAATATGTACTTTGCACACTGCTGTTCTGGAAATATTTGTGGTTGTTGTGTTGAAGGACCATGTAGATACGTAGATTTTTCAACCATCAAATTCTTCGCCTTCCTGGTTATCGTTTTCCTTCTACTTTTCTTTATCTGTCTATATCTTTCGCTGTTCCTCATGATGTGACAGATGTATTCGATTTTGGCTGTTTTTATTGTGATTAACAACAACAGCTCTTTCTCTTTTTACATTATCAACAAAACACCCTGATTAGTAACGTAAGCGAAATAAGATATCTTCAGGATTCGACAATAAAGCCACATTTCAAAAGCCTCAATTTTCTTGCAGGTAGCGTCTGTGCAAGTCCACAACTCAACTCCGTATAACAGTATAGGAAAGATATAACATCGTAATAGTAACTAACTTGATTTTTATGGGTATTGATAAATCATGACATTTGAATAGCTTAGCCATTTTTTGAAATGCAGATCTTGCTTTCTCTCAGCCACAACTGACAAACGGATTTGCCCACCAAGGATCAAAAATAACATTGGCCTTTGCGGATGACGTGGACACAATTTCACAATCCACCAGAGATACAAAAGAAGTTTTCACCCTATTCGAGAACGGAGCCAAGGAAGTTGGTCTTAAGGTCAACGAGGACAAGACCAAGTACATGTTGGTTACGAAGAACCCAAGACCAAGGGTTAGACAAAACGTAACAATTAATGAATACAATTTTGAAGTCTTCAAAGAATTTAAGTACCTGAGAGCGATCATAACATCTGAAAATAAATATGAAAAAGGACGTGGCAGCCAGGATCATTGCAGGAAACAGGTCATATTACTCATTAGGACCCTACTTAAATCAAAAATACTCTCAATACCAGCAAAAATAAGAGTATATAAGACAGTAATTCGTCCCACAATAACGTATGGAAGCGAAACATGGACTCTGAATCAGCGGGAAACGACAAAATTACTGGTACTTGAAAGAAAGATACTGCGGACTATCTATGGGCCTTGCAGAGAAGAGATAACAGGAGAATGGAGAAGAAGACACAACGATGAACTCCAAACAATACATGGAGATAAAAACATAGTACGCTATATTAAAGCAAACAGAATACGATGGGTGGGTCACGTGCTAAGATCAAGTGAAGAAAGACTTCTGAATGCCACATTCTGGGAAAGGCCCGATGGAAAAAGGTCATGCAGTTGGTCGCCCAAGAAAGAGATGGAAGGGCGCAGTAGCCAGTGATCTACGCAAAATGGGAATACAGCAATGGGAAATAGCTGCTCAGGACCACAACAATGGAGGGAAATAGTAAACGCGGCTAAGACTCACATAAAGTTGTAGCAAATGATGATGATGATGATCTTGCTTTCTCTGTCCTACACTTGCTTTCTAGAGAATTGTCCCAATTTTCATTGACGTTCGTACCAAGATAGGTGATTTTAGTCTTTCCATTTGTTGAGAGTTCACACACTGATTCGACCAAATTGCTGTTTCCTCTTAGAGATCATCATACATTTTGTTTTCTTAATCTTTAGTAAAAGTCCATATCACTGACTTACTTCTGTGATTCTATTCATTAACTTCTGAATGGATTCAGAACTGTCAGCGAATCCCACCGTGTCGAGCGGAGTGAAGAAGTGGTCCAGCTTCGTCATTGACTTCATCGGATGATATAAAATCTCTAAAATAAGAATGATGAACTGGAGGAATGTAAGTAGCTAGCATGGTAGGTAATACTTAGTAAATTAAAAATACCTTTCCCATTTTTGAAGTTATACTTCTTTACGATCGAGAGTGAAATTTTATAATTCTGGGCGAATGCGCACACAGACAGTATGTAGTTCGTTGCTAATCTTTCAAGAAGTTATGTATGTATCAGCGCTGTCAGCGCAAATAAGTCATTAAAAGAATATATTAGTGTTTTTAGTAAATATATTATTTATTATAATTTTTGTCTTTGGATTTGTCTTCCTCGGCAGTAAGATAATAAAATATCTATTATAACATTTTTATACTTCACTTGATCTATTTGTCACCGTGATGTGTAATTATATCCGAGACGTCACTTACAAGGGGTTTGATAGCTTGGTTGGTAGAGCATTGGACCAGAGATCGAGAGGTCCCGGGTTCAAATCCCGGACGATTCATATTCTTTTTTTTTTTTTTTAATTTTTGGTATTGTTTTAATAAAAAATTTTTGAAAGTGGTAGGTAAGAAAGTTGGTTTAATATTTAAATAAAATACAAATAACCTGTTAAGTATATTTATTTCGTTGAAATTATAATAATAGAAGTATAACTTCTTACGTGCGTACAAAGTACACACACATTCTTTTTTTAGCTGGCATGACTGGTCGAGGTGCATGCAATCCAATTAAACATTTCTCAACAATGTTGGTCTTCCCTTCTGCTTGCTTCGAAGGATATTAATTTGTGAAAAAGAAAAAATCTTCATTTAGTGTTTCTTTATAGAACAGTGAAAATGGTTCATATTGTTTCATAGGCATTTTTACCCATGACACTGGCTGGTTATTCTGGCTAGGTATTGGTTTTTCATTTTGTGATTGCATGATTTAGTGAGATTTGTCAGATCTTTACAGTCTTCAATAGCATTTTTGTGAAAATGGCTTTTTCTTTCTACACCGAACAATGACTGAAAAGCAATCTTCAGGCACATAAATCTGTTTACAAAACTTTCTTTCATGCTTCTCATGAAGCTGAGGTCATCTTCGTCTTGTGCTATCACTATTTGGTCGTCAGCAAAACTTTGGGTATATGTATATAGGTATTAGTTTCTTACTGGTAAGTCCATTCTTTCGTACTTTTTTCCATCGTTTCAGGTTTTTTTCCTTGACTATTTTGAACAGAGTAGGGGATGTAGAGCAGCCTTGTAGCAGTCCCTTTGTCATCTTAAATGAACTGCATAATCCTATTGCCCGGTTTGTTTTTCTTCTTCAGATGCATATCCACTAATGGATGTTAGCGATAACATTTTCCATTAACTCTCTGTTTCTTGCAATGTGTATCAGAGATTGTACGTCTTAATCCCTGTCCATTGCAATATGTTTCGGACCTAGGACATTTTATTGCGTCTTATTCCTCCCTTGCCTTCAATTTTACCCTCGATTATAAGTTGAAGGAACTGGTATTTTTCGTTTCGCATGATACCCAGATACGCCGTTTTCCTTTTCTTCTTCTTCTTCTACGGCACTACAGCCCAAATTGAGCCTTGGCCTCCTTTATTTTTTGCGTCCACCCTTGTTTGTCTGTGGCTGCTCTTCTCCATATACGGACTCCTAAAAGGGCTTGTGCGTCGCTGTTTACTGTGTCTTCCCAGCGCTTTCTTGGCTTTCCAACCGGTCTCTTTCCCTGCATTCTAGCATTCAGTGCTCTTTTTGGCAGCCTATCCTCTCCCATTCTTATCACATGTCCGGCCCATTGCAATCTTTGTATTCTAATGAAGTCTGACAGGGGTGCTTCCTTATAAAGTTCGTTGTTGTATCGATTTCTGAAAATTTCCATTTTCTCTCACAGATCATAGCATTCTCCTCAGCACTTTCCTTTCGAATGTGTCGAGTTTGTTTTTGGATGTTTCTTTCAGGCTTCACTGCCATAGCATGTTATTGGTCGAATTAAAGTTTTATAGATTCTCATCTTTGTATTTCGGTGGACACTTTTAGACCGAAATATATGGGAGAGGGCAAAATAAGCTCTGTTTGCCTGCGTTATTCTCTTCCGTATTTCTCCATCTTCTGATCCGTCGGCATATATTTCTACTCCCAGGTATGTAAACTTTCCAACCGTTTCAATGTCATCTTCATGTATAATGTTTTGTGGGACTATATTTCTTCTCGTCTAAGTCATTACTTTTGTTTTTTCTTTGTTAATTTCCAGAGCTAGCATTTTTGTTTTTGTTTTTAGCTCTGCGTATGTTTCCTGTGCTCCTGTTAATGTTCTACTCATAATATTAATATCATCGGCATAAGCGACCAGTTGAACCGTTCGGTTGGTCAGTAGGTTTCCTCGTCCAGTTTGCATTTGCCTAACCGCATACTACAGTGCCAGGTTAAACAATGTTGGGGCCAGCCCATCTCCCTGCTTTAGTCGCTGCAAAATTTTGAAAAAGTCTGTCCGGTGATTTTGTATTCGTACACATGCCTGAGTTTCATCCATTGTGGCTTTAATGAGTTTTATTAGCTTGTGTGGTATTGCCAATTCAGCCAATATATATAGTATAGTTTGTTCCTTTTGACTGAGTCGTATGCCTGTTTGAAGTCTACAAACACGTTGTGAACATCAATATAGTGTTCCCATGATTTGCTCAAGATCTGTTTGACTGTAAATATTTGATCCAGTGTGTGTGTTCACAAAGAGGGGATGGCATTAGATAAAATTTTTGCCACAGATATTTGAAAGTTGAAGATTGAAGATGTCGTCGATCTTCCCCGTCGGAAGCCCGTCTGATACTCTCCAATAATATTTTCTGCTAGTAGTTGGAGCCGCTGGTTTATAATATACGTGAGGATATGCTGTATATAGTAGAGAAATTCCACAGTAGTTTTTGCATTGGAGTTTGTCTCCTTTTTTATAGATCGGGCATACTATACTTTTCTTCCAGTCGTCGGGTATTTTCTCTTTTTGCGATATGTCTTTGATGAGCGCGTGGATGTGCCTTGCTAGGTGGTCGCCACCTATCTTATACAGTTCTGCTGGTATTGCGTCAACTCCCGAAACTTGATTGTTTTTCTGGGTCTTAATAGCTTCCAGAACTTCCTCTATAGTTGGAGCTTCTACTCCATTATCTACTTCCTTCTCTTCTACGTAGTTCATACCCATGTCATCTATGTCTACTTGTGTTCCAAGTAGGGTCTGATTCCAGGTTTCTGTGACTTTCTGTTGGTCACTGATTATTTGCCCACTTTCATCTTTACATAGACTTGTTTGAGGTTTATACCCACTTCTCATCTTTTTTAGGTATTCGTATGCCTCTGTAATTTCGTTGTTTTTGAAATTTTCTTCCATTTTTTCTATTTGTCTATTTTCATAGGCTCTCTTTTTCTTTCTACATATCTTGTCTTGTCGATGTTTCCTTTTCTTGATGGCTTCGAAAAGTTGGCTTCTTGGTTGATTCTCTTAAGGACATCTACATTTGGGACTTTCGCCCTCCACGGTATTAGGATACGGCGATAAAGTCACATTTCGAAGGCTTTTAATCTGTTTATATCCATCATTTTGAGTTTCCAGCCCTCTACGCCATATAGCAGAACTAACGTAGCACTTAGTAAACCTTAGTCTGAGTTGAAGATAGAACTCTGAACAGGTCAGTACCTTCCTGAATTTTACGAAAGCTTTTCAAGCTTGCTCAATGCGATATTTTACTTCCCTGTCCGATGTCTGGTCTTCACAAAAACACGTTCCCAGGTATTTAAATTCTCACTCTTTCAATGGACTTGGTATTCAGTGTTATGGTGGAGTTTTCAAGTGCATCCAAGTTTCTGGAGATGATCATGAATTTGGTATTTTTGGTATTAATCTCTTTGGTATTAATCACATTCGCTTACCAGAGACGGATTTAAGGGGGGGCAGGCTGGGCAGCTGCCCGGGGCCTCCACATTTTGGGGGCCCCCACAAAGCCCCAAACTTAAAAAATCATCACATTATTCATATAGAATAATTTTTGTCAATCAATTAACTGTAATATTTCGTTATATGGAAGGTTTCTCTCCTATTAAAAATGTATTTTTGGCAAATTACGGTCATAAAGCAGAAGATATATTTAAGACATTCTTGCAAGAAGATGATATCGATTTGAAAAGCTGCAGGGGACAGTCCTATGACAATGCGTCAGTTGAGTGGAAAATACAATGGTGTTCAGCTAAAATTTAGATAACACAATATCTTGGTGTTGTAGATTCCATGTGTCGCCCACTCTCTAAATTTAGTTGCTAAAGCTGCAGCTAAGTGTTGTCCTGCTGCCATAGAATTCTTTGATTTCTTGGAAGGACTGTATGAACCCTATGTATTTTTCACTTCCTCTACATGTAGATATAACTTGTTAATCGAATGTTTAAAAACGTCTTTAAGCGAGAGCAACGCCGACCAAGGTAGACTTATTATTGTTCCTAAAAAAGAGTAAATACTACTAGATGGTCGTCTAGAAGTGATGCCGCAAAAGAACTAGTTAAAGGTTATAGTCAGATTAAAGGAGTATTATCAAAAATTTCAAAAGACGATGGGCAACAAATTTAAACTCGTAGCGATACAAATGGTTTGTATTCGAGTGTGTTTACTGAAAACAGGGATATTTGCAGTCTTTTGGAATGAAATCTTAGAGGGGACAAACAGCACAAGTCGTATTCTCCAAGATCCAAATATTGACCTTAATTCAGGAGTGGCGGCACTTAAATCAATTAAAAAATTTATATTTTTCTAAGGAATATTTCAGAGACTGAAATGACAACATCAGAGAAATGTAGGGCTCAAAATGTTATAGCTATTCTAGATCACTTAATTTCCTCTTCAACTCATAGGCTTTCGGCATGTGAATCCATTCATTCCAATTTTGGATTTTTGCATTGTTTGGAAAATTTAACTCCCAATAAAATTGAAGCTCACTCACTGAAGCTTACCGAGAATTATAGCAATGATTTAGATAAAAAACTAGGTGTCGAACTAGTACAATTTGTAGAATTTTTCAATCCATTTAAAGAGGAAATCGGCTCATCAAAACTTCAAATGTACCGACGCGACCGACGGTTAAAAGAGAAAAATGTGAATAATAGTTCTGATGGTAAATAACTGCAGTGGAGAGAGATCATTCTAAAAATTTAAGTTAATTAAAAATCGACTTTGGTCTATGATAGGCCAAGAGCGTTTGAACCATCTCTTTATAATGAGCATTAAACACAATGCCTTAAAGCAACTAGACATGCCCGACATAATCAAGGAATTTTCAGTTAAAAAATCTCGAAAAGTACCCCGACTTTAACCATACCATAGTCATAACAACAATTTGTTTAATGGTAGGAGGTAGGGCCCCACACCAATTCTGCCCAGGGGCCCCCACTGCCTTAAATCCGGCTCTGTCGCTTACTGTATTCTCCGATTATAGTGACAAGTTGTTGAAGATCGACTATATTGTCACAAATTAAGGCACCATCATCAGACTATCGTATATTGTTGATCAATACTCCGTTCACTTTTATTCCCATCTCTGCACCTCCAAAGACTCTTGAAATATGGCTTCCGAATAAATGTTAAATAAAAGAGGGGAAAGCACACATCCCTGTCGAACACCTCTTCTTATACGTATGGGCTTGGATATAGAATTGTCTATTTTTAATTGTGCCGTTTGATACCTGTACAAGTTTTTTATGCATCTTATATGTCTTTTTGGTCTATATCAACTGTTTTGAGGATCTGCATTAACTTGTGGTGTTGGACACGATAAAACGCTTTTTCGTAATCTAAAAATCATAGGAACACGTCCTTCCTTTGATCGTAACAATTTCGGACCAGCACCTGTATTGCTGCTATTGCTTCGAAGCTACGACAAATAATAATCCCCGGACAAAAATCCCCACAAATTATCCCTGGACAAAAAATCCCCGGACAAAAAATCCCCACAAAAAATCCCGGACAAATAATCCCCACAAATTTTTTTGGCCAAAATATCCTTACAAAAAATCCCGGACAAAAAATCCCCAAGAAATAGTCATCGAAATAATTGCTGTCGAATAGTTCTCTAAAATTTTAAACTTTATTTGTTTATACGTGACAAAAAAGTGTGAGTTTTTTCAAAAATCGTGGAAAATATGGGGAATGAGCTAAGGCCCCGTTTTCATGACAGGCACTTAACGCGCATTTTGATAACGCGCGATTACAACTACATACATTTTACTTGAGACCGTTCACATGCCAACGCGCGTCTTAATGACCTAAAACGCGCGTTAGCATAAAACGGTCTTCAATAAAATGTATGTAGTTGTAATCGCGCGTTATCAAAACGCGCGTTAAGCGCCTGACATGAAAAAGGGGCCTTAGCTCATTCCCCATTTTTGAAAAAACTCACACTATTTTGTCATGTAAAATTTGAAGTTTTCAGCATGGAATTGGAAATCGAAATTTTTTAAAATTTCGGGAAAACTTTTAGATAACTATTCGGCAGCAAATATTTCTTGGGGATTTTATGTCCGGGATTTTTTCTGGGGATATTTTGTCCAAAAAAATTTGTGGGGATTATTTGTCCAGGATTTTTGTGGGGATTTTTTGTCCGGGGATTTTGTGTCCGGGGATTTTTTGTCCAGGGATAATTTGTGGTAATTTTTTGTTCGGGATTATTTGTCCGGACCCCATTGCTTCTCTTGTTCCCAAACCTTGCCGAAACCCGAACTGAGAATCACTGATCTCCCATTGCACCCATTCACATTTATTGTTTGTTGCGGTTGTGTTTTTACCGAGTATAGTTTGGTCTATAATTTTTCTATGGCCTCGTTTATTTCCTTTCTGTCTCGAACGGTGACGTCTTTCTCGTTTCTCGTTTTTTATTTCTATTATTTTTGTTGTGCCGCTTGAGTTTTGTTTTTGCTTTTAATACTTTCATATTGCAGTTATCTCGTATTGTATTTTTCATTAGATTGGATTTATTGGTTTAACAAAAATTCTAGGAAAATTTGGTAATATGGGGAAAAAATTAAATAAAAAATATTAATATTTTATTTATTATAATCACAAAAGTATAGTATACTTCATAAAGCGATAAAAACGAATTTAAATAGGTATTCTACGTCTAATAAATATCCACTATATTATTTTAGGCTCTTAAATTACAGGGCGTTTAGAAATATTAATCTTTTAGTTAATGGGTCAATAATTTTTTAAATAAATTTTGAATATTGTAAACAAATTAAAGGAAAGGCTGTAGGAATGTTATTTTAGGGTATCTAAATACGCTTAAAGGCATTATTTTATAGGTAGGTATCAAATAGTCACGAAATAATTTTTATTTTTAATAATAGTCACGAAATAATAGTTGTGTTGAAAATAATCAATAAATGGACTACAAATAAAAAATTAATACATAAACACTGATTAAAATCCGAATTGTAACAACTGTAATAGTCGAAGAAATAAAGCACTTAACCTTCGAAAAAAAAAAACGACAAGACGGATCTTAATAATTCTTTTTGCATTCGATTCGTGAATGCACCTGGAAACTTTGTGACCCCTAGCCATGAGATAATATTGAAAAACTGCATACAAAAAATGATTCTTAAAGCGCATTTCAAACAGACAATAAAAAAATTCAGAACTCGTCAATATCGGTGGAAATGAGTTCAATTTTGTTTCTTGGGGGTTTTTGGAGTCGCTGAAAACGAATATGACGTCGTAAGTGATCTCCGGAGTACCTGGTGCCCAGAGTACCTACTGTTTACCTCGTCTTGTGGAGTTTTCGGCAAGTTTATTAAAAAAATTAGTAAAAAATCATTACTCGGGGGTTTTTGGGGTCGCTAACGACGAATATGACATCGGAACTTATCTCCAGACTACCTGGTACCCAGGGTACCTACCTACTCTTTACCTCGTTTTGTGGAGTTTTCGGCAAAAAATTTATTAAAAAATTAGTCAAAAATCATTACTCGGTGGGTTTTGAGGTCGCTAATGACATATACAGTGTGTCTGCGTAACTTGGAACCATATGGGAAACTTTTTTAATATCAATTTTACGAAAAAAAATTATTCTTCATGAAGTAATTAAAAATTATGTTATAATATAAATTTACACTCTTCTAATTAAAAATTTTTTTTTGAAAATTTTCCTCAAATTACGGTTACCCAACATCATTTTTATTTAAGATAACTCCGTTATTATTAATTCTGCGAAAAAAAGTTATTCTTCATAAAATGTCTGAATAGTCAAAAAACTAAGATGCAATCATAAGATATCAATTTTTTCAATTGTATACGAAAAATGTCAAAAATATGAATTTCGCTCAAGAATAAAATACCTTTATAGTTCACAATATTTCAACAAGAAGAATGCAATTGCATATTAAAACATAGTTTTTAATTCTGATCAACTTTTTATAATAACAAATTTCAATTTTGTGCAAATAAAGGTACTTTACTCTTCAGCGAAATTCATATTTTTTGACATACCTCGTATAAAATTGACAAAATTTAATATCTTATAATTTCATCTTACTTGTTAGACTATGCAGAACGTTTTATAAAGAATAACTTTTTTTCGTAAAATTAATAATAACGGAGCTATCATAAATAAAAATGATGTTGGGTGTCCGTGATACGAGTACATTTTTTTTAATTAGAAGAGTGTAAATACAGATTATAACATAATTTTTAATTACAAACAACTTTTCTCCATGACAATTTTATATTGTGAAGTATAAAGGCACTTTACTCTTGAGCGAAATTCATATTTTTTGACATACCTCGTATACTGTTGATAAAATTTGGTATCTGATGATTGTGTCTTAGGTTTTAAACTATGCAGAGCACTTTATAAAGAATGACTTTTTTTCGTAAAATTGATATTAAAAAAGTTTCCCATATGGTTCCAAGTTACGCAGACACACTGTACATATGACATCGGAAGTGATCTTCGGAATACCTGGGGCCCAGGGTACCTACTGTTTACCTCGTCTTCTGGAGTTTTCGGCAAATTCATTAAAAAATTAGTCAAAAATCATTACTCGGTGGTTTTTGGGGTCGCTAACGACGAATATGACATCGGAAGTTATCTCCGTAGTACCTGGTACTCAGGGTAACTACTTTTCATCTCATGACTAATGATTTTTGACTAATTTTTTAATGAATTTGCCGAAAACTCCAGAAAATGAGGTAAACGGTAGGTACCCTGAGCACCACGTATCAACTCCAGAGATCACTTTCGATGTCATGTTCGTCGTTACCGACCCCAAAAACCCCCCGAGTAAAGATTTTTGACTAATTTTTTAATAAACTTTTTTTTAAGACTCCTCAAGTCGAGGTAAACAGTAGGTACCCTGGGCACCAGGTCACTTACGACATCATATTCGTTTTCAGCGACCCCAAAAACCTCCGAGTAACAACATTGAACTCATTGCCACCGATAATTATTCACGAGTTCTGAATTTTTTTTATTGTCTGTTTGAGATACACTTTAAGAATGCATTTTTTGTATGCAGTTTTTCAATATTATCTCATGGCTAGGGGTCACAAAGTTTCCTGGCGCATTCACGAATCGAATGCAAAAAGAATTATTAAGATCCATCTTGTCGTTTTTTTCGGAGGTAAGGCCGATTTTAGTGCTTTATTGCTTCGCATAAAAAGATGTTTTATAAAATAAATAACAAATATTCCTACTTCCACTTCTTTCACACTCACAGATATTTTATAAAATCAATAAATTATTAAATTCAGTTAAAAACTCTACAAACTAGTATATCAAAAATAAAAAATGAATTTTTCATATATTTATATTTAATTGTTCACATTTAAGGTTCTTATATCAATATCAAATATATTTATCAAACATCTTATTTTAGAACATATACATATTGTTCTTCCATTTGCCACTGCTGCAGGTCGTGATCTGTGTTATATGCAGGGTAATGCAAGGCCACATATTGTTGCAACAGTAAGAGATTGGTTTCATAATGAGGGTATTACACTTTTACCGTGGCCAACATAATCGCCAGAACTTAATCCCATCGAGCATGTATAATGTATGAGATATACTTCAGGGATGTATTGCTCATTAGCTGCATAAATACTAGCTTACCAAGGCGGTGTCAAGCTGTAGTCAATGCTGATGAAGGATATTAGGATTATTAAACACATTTTTGTTATATTTTTATATTTTATATTGACTTTTATGTTAATTTCCATTAGATTAGTAAAGTTCTGAACTTTTGTTTGATTATTTCATTGTAGAGAAATCATACTACACTCAAACTAAGGAATTCATTCCCCAAGCCAAATTGATGGGTATAAGAAAAAAACTTTATGTTCTTTATTAGACCAGGGCGCATCTGTAAAAATATTAGTATATTTGGATGTTGAGAGGTGAGTCATATTTTTTTGCAGAAATTGCTTGAAAAAAACTCATATTAATATTTGAGTTATCCTCCCACTCAAAAAGGTCCGGAACATTGTTTAAATAATCAAAATGTCAAAGATTGAAGCAAAAATTCGATTTTTTTCTTAATTTTTTGATTATAACTAAAAATATTCATTTTCGAGAAAAAATTCACTGACATAAAAGTTGTATAATTAAGTTTCCTACAATACAGGATTAGTTAAAAGTTTTAAAAATTGTCACCCTTGTTGCAAAATAGCAATAATTGCGAAAAAACCATAAAAAACAAGTATTCGCATTTTACTTTTTTCAACCATTTATGCTATACTTAGGACCTTCATATTTCACCCAGAAAAACTCTATAATATAATAAAACAACACTTTAAATTTCATTAAGATCGGTTTAATAGATTTTGCAAAATAAATTTTGCAATACAGCTTTCGCAAAAAAAATTATTTTTTCAAAATGTTGCAGGACTGAAAATAAAGCAGACAATAAGTTGAATTTTTTTTACATATTATAGAAGAATAATGTACCTCTCATTTGCAATTTCCCAAATTAAAATCGGTTAACTACCACGACGTCAGGAATTTTTTTTAAATAAACATTAATTTTTGGTGTTACGCGCAGGACAGCGAATACGTTTGCTCTGATTGGGCATTCCAATGACCTTTGATAATGATTGATGAATTTTAATTTTTAGTACATTTCGATATAAATAAATAAATTTTTTTATTGCAAAATAAAAACACATACGCTGTCTTTTGAAATAATATTTTTTAGCCAAAACTTTCTTTGTTCATATATTTCAACTAAGAGAATAAAAGTTTATTGTTTTTAAACATATGTAATTGTTTAAACAATTTTTCTCAAACAATAATCAAATTAGTTTGATTTTTGTGGAATTAAAATATTAAAGTACAACAAAAGATAGAGCAAGAAAATAATACATTAGATAAAGATTGGAAGAAAGCACTTGGAAGTATGTAGCACCAAACATTAATGTAATGTATATATAAAAAATTTCTGACGACGTGGCGGTTAACCGATTTTAATTTTGCAAATTGCAAATCAAAGGTACAGTACTATTCTATATGTAAAAAATTCAACTTGGTATCTGCTTTATTTTCAGTCCTGCGACATTTTGAAAAAATAATTTTTTTTGCGAAAGCTGGATTGCAAAATTTATTTTGCAAAATAGATTGAACTGATCTTCATGAAATTTACAGTATCGTTTTATTATATCATAAAGTTTTTCTGGGTAAAATATAAAGGTCCTAAGTGTAGCATAAATGTTTGAAAAACGTAAAATGCGAATTATTATTTAAACAATTTGATTATTTAAACAATGTTCAGGACCTTTTTGAGTGGGAAGATAACTCAATTATTATTATATAAGTTAATTCCAACTAATTTTTGCAAAAAAATATGAGTCACCTCTCAACGTCCACCTCAAAACAGATGCGCCCTGGACTATATACATTATTGATGTGTTTAGTGACAAGTGATTACAAGAATGGCAGACAAATGAGGAAAAATCGATAAAATTGTATTTATAGTCAATTTATAGGAAATTATTAGCAGAGCCTACAAATTGAAGGCTTACAAAGGAGGAAAATTCAAAACCTGAAACCTAAAATGTGAACAAATACCCACTGTACCATATTTACTTGTAACTGTTACATTTAAGACATCACCATAATAGTTTACAGCTACTCCAATGTGCTCTTTATATAAGTACGAAAATATCTGAACCCACAAGATCCGAGTACGCTTTTTTAACTTCCTATCACCCTGTATTACATACTATCTGTGGTATAATTTTGTGATTATAGATAATCTTGGCACAATTCAAGATATTGAGAATACTTACAATAAAAAACTAAAATCAGAAATGTATAATCTCATTTCACATCTACAAATTGGACTTGAATGAGTCAAGAGAGATGTTTCATTTATAGTATGGCCTAAAAAATATGTTTTATATCTTAGTTGTATCAGGGTTAGTAGAGGAGAAGATCCTAATATGAGTCCTGCGGTTAATATGGGCTACCATAAAAATTGGACACGATAGTATCCGCCATCTATTTAAAACATCAAAGAAACATTTGAAGTCGAAAAAATGTGTAACATGACATCGCTAAACGCCATTGCACCCAAAAATGAAGCTGATATCCAATGCAGAAACCAACAAATCTTTAGCAAGAGGAGCAGCTTCTGGCTCTCTGCAAGAGAAGCTGATGGAAACACAACATATTTGTTCCAAATTCATTGACAAAGAGTCCATAGACATATAAGTATCGACGTCATGTTCCAGGGAGACTTCTCCAATATTTGTGTCATCTTTTGCAATATTCCCTATAACAAACTTAAAAAAAAATTCACTTATGGACGAATAGGTTCCAAATAACAAATAATTACTTCCTCTTCCAACAAAACTGACAAGATTCTCTCGATAAAACTCCAAGCAAAAGACTTGATAGCGTAAAAAGAAAAGCATTTGGAAATTCAGGAAATGAGAGTTCAACATTGCCGAAAAAAAGAAAATTCCAGAAGAAATCAAAAACATCCCAACCTAGCAGTGAAGGCAGTTCCACAGCATCTGTGGAAATGCCTTCATATCAATGCAGAAAGCAACAAATCTTTAGCCAAATGAGAGGATTCTGATTATCTGCAACAGAAGCTGATAGAACTACAAACTACCTACTCCAAATGCATTGACACACAGTCCATAGAAATCATGCTTCAGGGAGACTTCTCCAAGATTCAACCGTGGACCAAAAGGTCCCAAATCACAAATAATTACCCCTCTTCTAACAAAAGTGACAAGATTTTCTCGATAAAATTCCAAGCAAAAGACTTAACACCGTAAAAAGAAAAGCAATTGGAAATTCAGAAAATGAGGGTTCAACATTGCCCAAAAAAGAAAAATCCAGAAGAAATCAGAAATATCCAGTGAAGATAAATTCGCAGCATCTGCGGAACTGCCTTCACTTCAATGGGGAAACCAACGAATCTTTAGCCAAAGGAATAATTTCTGGTTCCCTCAAAGAGAAGATGATGGAACTACAACCTATCTACTCCAGAGAGCTATCTACGTCATACTTTATGGGGGCTTCTCTAAGATTTGTGCCACCTTTTGCAAAACCCCCAAACCAATTAAAAAAACACATCCACTCATGGACGAAAACGTTCCAAATAACAAATAACTACTTCCTCTTCCAATAACACTGACAAGATTCTCTCGATAAAACTCCAAGCAAAAGACTTGATAGCGTAAAAAGAAAAGTATTTGGAAATTCAGAAAATAAGAGTTCAACATTGCCGAAAAAAAAAAGAAAAATCCAGAAGAAATCAAAAACATCCGAACCTAGCAGTGAAGGCAACAAATCTTTAGCCAAATGAGAGATTTCTGGTTCTCTGCAACAGAAGCTGATAGAACTACAAGATAGCTACTCCAAAGGCATTGACACAGAGTCCATCGACATCATGCTCCAGGGAGACTCCTCCAAGATTCAATCGTGGACGAAAAGGTCCTAAATCACAAATAATTACCCTATCTTCTAACAAAAGTGACAAGATTTTCTCGATAAAATTCCAAGCAAAAGACTTGACCCAGTAAAAAGAAAAGCAATTGGAAATTCAGAAAATGAGGGTTCAACATTGCCCAAAAAAGAAAAATCCAGAAGAAATCAGAAACGTCCAGTGAAAATAAATCCGCAGCATTTGCGGAACTGCCTTCACTTCAATGGGGAAACCAACGAATCTTTAACCAAAGGAATAATTTCTGGTTCCCTCCAAGAGAAGGTGATGGAACTACAACCTATCTACTACGTCATAGGTACTTTATGGAAGCTTCTCTAAGATTTGTGTCACCTTTTGCAAAACCCCCAAATCAATTAAAAAAAACATTAACTCATGGACGAAAAGGTTCCAAATCACAAATAATTACCTCCTCCCTCCAAAAAAACTGACAATATTCTTTCGATAAAACGCCAAGTAAAAGATTTAATAGCGTAAAAAGAAGAGCATTTGGAAATTCAGGAAATGAGGGTTCAACATTGCTGAAAAAAAGAAAAATCTAGAAGAAATCAAAAACATCCGAAACTGGCAGTGAAGACAGTTCCGCAGCATCTGAACTAATTTTCCCAGCTGACGTTGATCTTAAGTTGGACAACACGCCATAGACGACCAAGATGCAGAGTGTATAATATGTGTTTTACCAAAGCTTTTTTAAACAATTAACTGTTCAGTATTATTGATAAATATTGAATCTAAGAATATGTCTAATTTTAAGCAATTATCTTGAAAGGGAAAAAATAGTTGGAAAAAACAAAATGTGGGCTCAAATTAGGACCTTCTCCTCTCCCTTTTTAGGTTAGGATAGAATTTTCAGCATGTAATTTTAAATATAGAGTTGAATTTGTTCTTATAAAGAAAAATCACTTGATAAATTGCAATAAAATCATTACCAATTTTTAAAAACCCTCTCCAAAACAAACCATTATAAATGGTACCATTAGCTCTTAGCTCATGTCTTAATTATTTTCTTCATTATTGTTAGAACACAAAAAATCTGAAATGATATAATCGTAGGGCCACATTATTAATGAAATATCACCTCTGAAGACACGTCACTACATAAACAAATAAAAAACATACAAACATAGTACTATACAAAAAAATAAAAGTGACATTTAAATATCCATTTTACTTCCTCCTCTGTCTGAGCATTTCCCTCTCTCTCTTCTTCGTGTCAGCGTTCCTCAACACCTCCGCGTAAGACATGTCTAGCTTTCGCAACTTATGCAAATCCTGAGAAGCCGAACTAGGCTTAAATTCGTACTTATGGGTGCTACCCTGACTAGGTGTTGGCGAAGGGAGGTTCCTGTTCGTTGGATAGAACTGAAGGGTGTTTCCGTTCCAGTTATTTGGCTCTGGTTCTTGGTTCCTGTGGTTGGATCGTTCTCTTCGGCGCCTACCGGAGTTAGGTCTACTGGAGTAGTTGATCTTGGGGCTGCCTATTATGTGAGTCATAGGAGAATCGGACCTTTCCACGTATTTGTTCTTGCGTTTTGAAGATGAGCGCTTCCTGACTTCTACTGAGATATATTCCAGAGGTTGACGCACTAGAGGCCTTAGTACCATTCCATCTGCTTCAGACTCGCTTTCCGGTATCGGCTGGCCTTGAGACTGAATCAGGGTTTCTATTACTGTAGTAGGTTCAGCTTGAGAGATAGATAGCTCAGACATAGTGGAAGATACAACACTTTGACTGTCGTCATCTGGGAAATCAGGAAGTTGATCAAGTGATGGTGTAACAGGAGGAACTTTAGGTGTGAGTTTTACAGGAGTAAAATCATCTAAAAGAGGTAGGTCGTCACCTTCATCCTTATTTTCCGCGGCTTTTTTAAGTACGTTAAATATTTCTTTAAATAGGTTTTGGTATTCCGGTCTATCCCTGAACCTTGAGTCGATAGGGCTTGTATCATCGTAAATACTGAATTTGCAATCTTCTCCATCGGCGATGGTGCACAAAAAGGATCCAACTCGACCTTCTGTTTGAGTACATTTGTTACTAGTCTCGTCTTGGAACCCAGATGAACTGGTTTCGGTTTCCGAAAAATCTGTAGGAGTAGAAAACGTTTTCCTGGTTTTCTTATGCTGCAAGCTATCACCATGGCCACTTTCTTCGTCGGTGTCTTTGGTACTTGCTGAGTTGAAGCCCCCAGACATTTGCATCTCTTCGTGACGAGAGATAGGAGAGGCCTTGATGGGCTTGCTGTGTACTTCTACCAAGGCTTCGTATTTTTCAACTAACTTCTTGTAGGGATTAGCCGACTTACTTTGCAATGGTGATGGTTGTGGGTATCCCTAAAACAAAAACAAAAGTTTTCCCTAGTCGAGGAACTTAAAATGGTTAATTTATTAGTTAAAATGTTAAAAAAGCATGTTTGTTTTGTATTAGAAGTTTGTTAACTAAGAAATAAAAAAAGTCTACCTACTAGATTCAAGTCTGCACATCTAGCGAAGTATATCAACAAAATGCAAACAAAAAGTGCCAAACTGGAAAATAAAGGGTGCCACTATAGTATGCGGTCTACCGTCGCGTTTATGCTATAGCTTTCGGTCTACCAACAGCATAATTTTATCTCAGAAGGGTCCACAAATAATAATGAAAGGCAGCAAACCGTTGGTAGGCAAAATGTTGATTGCTAACCAGTAATAAACATTTTCAGGAATATACAATAAACTTATTTCTTTACTATTATATAAATAACACCATAATCTTCTTGGGAACAACAATCAACAAGAGTGAGAGCAAAGGATCGTGAAAGGAAAAAGGGTGATTGGATGCCTAAGCCCGATGCTAATGCTATGGTCAACAGAACTATCTAATCAAAGAAAACATCTCATCTTTAACTCCATCTTTAAAAGTATATGCTCTATGGATGCGAAACATGGCAATTTACTAAATCCCTGGAACGACGCCTACTTACATTGGAAATGGACTTCTGGAGAAGATCGGCTAGAAAATCCAGGCTTGAAAGAATACAAAATTACCAAATCAGAAATATAATGGGAGTCAAGTCAACCATCACAGACGAAATTCAAATGAGACAACTGATCTGATATGGTCATGTCGAAAGAATGGACGACGACAGACTGCCAAAACAAATTCTAAAATGGACGTCAAGGGAAAGAAGGAAGAGAGGATGGCCGAAACAATCCTGGCTAGGCGGCATTCAGAAGGCAAGGTCGGAAAGGAATCTTCACCAATAATAAAATCTTCTTGGTTAGGGTGTCGGCATGACTTTTTTAAGCTAGAATCCTTAACTGTCTTTCTCTCTTAAATTAAGGTGTAATCATTTTTTCTTTAATAATAATTAGGCTGTAGCTTTTTGTAACGATACAACAATGGAGACCATGGACAGGAAAGAAAGCAAGAGGACGACCCCAGATGAGATGGGGAGATGATATTAAAAAGATAGGAGGAACGCACTGGAAACAGAAAGCACAAAACAGAAGTGAATGGGGGAAACTGGGGGAAGCATATGTTCAAAATTGCCCGAATATAAAGGACAAAAAGAAGAAGAAGAAGAAGCGTTTTGTAAGTAATTGGGTTACATATAAATTTTTTTGTAAATAGTTGGGGTGGATTTTCTTTGTTAATTATTATTTCCCTTTAATTTTACATTTATTTTCCTCCAAATGTTTATTACTTCGGAATATATTTTTTTTTCTACAAGAGTTTTTTGCACTTCACTACTTTGCGCAAATCCTTCAGGAATTTTCAGCTTGCGATCGGTACGCCACGCATTATAATAGAGCTACATGCAGAGGTAGACCGCATCCTCGGGGTAGACCGCATACTATAATACCACCAAATAAACATAGATGCAACAATGCTCAGCATAAAAAAGGTATTAGTGGTAAAAAATAAAACCCCAAAATAAACGGACAATACAGATTTATTAAGAAATTATAAATCAAGCGTACAGGTCCACTACACAGACCAATCACACCGAACATAAAAAAATCAACCGTAAGCTTGAACAAAAATAGTAAATATTATAAATTTTAAATAAACTGTGCCGTCACAACTAAAGAATAGACAGAGTTACACGCTTATTGTGTGTTAAAAATATATTATTTGATCAATATCCTGCAGTAAAAAAGAAGAATTTCGATCTTCAATTCGATCAAGCATGTGTTGAACATAATGTATGCCATAAACTGTGATATGATCATGTAACGTTTTCAATTTTTTAGTCATAACTACCCTTATATTAAATTTTGATTCGGCTATACCACGATATGACATCCCGTAGACTGTTTATATTTCGTCGAACTACGTCGTAGTCTCAGTTCCCATAAATATAACTAATTTCGTCTGTGTTTAGCCTACCTTACCTTATTCCTAAGCCGTATAATGGGTTTTGCATTATAAACACAGAATTTCACATACACTTTCTATCTCAAAATACCTATTAAAAATGTTTATATTAACATTTTGTTCTAAATAGTATAGCTCTAAGGTATAAATAATATGCAGCGAGATCATGACTTGATCAGATTAGTTTTGGTGTTTAATATAATTGTTTAATTTTGTTAAGAATTAAAAGTCTCTAGAGTCAATTATTGGTCTTTTTCTACGTTAATACACTAAAATAATTGCAAAATTCGTTTCACTTGGTTAATACTCAAATACGAAAAGAGAAGAAATTAAAAAGATTAAAGTTTAGTATAAATAGAAGAACCATTATGTATACAAATTATTTGGCAACACTGTATACGCTTAGCTATGACGTCACTTATTCGATGACATATTTACTACATTTCAAAACATTTGATTGTTTTTAAAGCAGCTTACGGTTGAGTTCAACAGTTTATATATATTGTGATCTAATAAAATGACACATTTGACACAAATAGCAAAATGAATACGATTTTTTACACATTTACAGCTGTATTATAAGTATGGTCGTCCTTTTCCAAATATTTCGTAAAAGACACCTATCTATGCCACCTCTTTTTTTGTCACAACCACTCTGTCTGTTTGTTTTATGAGGCTTTTTTACTTGTTGCCCATATTATTTCCTTAGCTGCATCCTGCATCCAATTAATAGTAGATGCTTATGTTCCATAGGTTGTTTATATCATTATTACGTTCTATTTCTTTTGGTATTTCTATAATGGTAATGGTTGGTTCTTTCTTTGCTAAAATGAACTGCCAAAAAGTGTTGTAATTTCCCACATTCAAATAAAGTCACAAAAATAATTTGAAATGAACTGTGGTATTATCATAGATATAATAACCTGTAGATTAGGCAAGGTCCGAAAAATAGCGTAACGCCTCTAATGATGGCCGCCGCCTCTGTGTCTGTGTGGTTCCATTACTCCCACCTCTTGGTAGATACGCTCACACTCGCACGACAGACAAAGATAGCTAGACCACCGTACTTGATATTGACGTTACACCCCGATGCATTGAGTGGCATATAACTAGCCTGGTCTATTGTTAACATGTCTCTGGGTATTATCGACAGATAATTATCGTTTATTTTAGAACAAGATCTGAACTTAACCTCAAAAATAATGACGCTTGACGTCACACTAATATGGCATACCGTTTTCTTATTAGTCTCATTGTGTCTTTTGGATCACATTATGTAGACCACAATACCTATATACTTTAAGTATTGCACCAAACATTAAATCAAGCTTAAAGTTAACAATAGTCATAGTCTACAAAATATCACATTATTAATTGCCTTAAGAATAAGTTAGAATTTTGAAATTATAACCAGATAAAGGTATCAGTTAATTAAGTTAAAATAAGGATATCTGCTTGAATCAAAATTGCCGTTAAAGAAAATAAGAAGAAATAATTTCAAAAACCGTTGCTCATAATTTGTAAGATTTGTTTGATATTTCACGGTAATTGTTTGTCAATTCAGCAAGGTTCACAAACCTCTTGTGGTAGTATATGGTATAAGTATGAATGACGTCATCATCCTAATTGACTCTACAACCCTTAGTGAGTCCGTTGGCTTGTTCTAACATCAGCTTCCATTCCTTCATATCCTCCCCCAAGGTTCCAATTCGGTACTCTTATTACCAAAGAGTAGATACGAAAAAAAAGTGTGAACAACGACCAACATTAAAATATGTAAAACGTAGCGATGTTGTCAGATAGTAATAAAACCAGAATTGCCACGCTCCGGTCAGTAAAAAGTACTCTAACTAGAATATGATTGTAATGAGACTGCTGTATTGTAAGACTTTCAAAAATTCGGTATAAATACTTGGCACTTATTTTGAAAATAATATACAAAATACCTAATTAATTTTAAAATGTGTATGTAGGTACACAGTGTATATGTATTGGCTTCAGATGTCAGTATTACCCATTACTCCATTCCTTCTATTTTTAAGTATTATCTTCCATTCCTCTATTTCAAGCAATTTTAATTCAAGCAGTCCATAATAAAATAAATAAGATTAGGTTCGCCTAAATATAACTTTTAATGGTTTTATTTGTTAAATATAAATATCTTCGTTGCTTAATGAAAAACTTATTTTGAGTTAAATATTTTGACAAACAGTTATGTACATTGCATTAAAGAATTCGTTATAGTATGTTGCGATTTCTCTTCATTATTAGTATTAACACGTTGCCATAAATGGTAAGACCAGAGTGGTTTCATGGCACTCACCGTGTTAACAGTAATAAATATACTAAAAGGCAGAAGTGGGCAACAATTTTTTTGTAACGAGCTGTATAGGCCTAGTGGAACAACCGCCAGCCAAATTGATCATGTCTTGATAGACAAAAGGGCCGCAACAAGCATATAAGAGGTGAAGAGAAGAAAGAGGACCCCGTTGCGGATCTGACTATCTCATAGTACAGATAAAATATAGATGTAGAATTCAGAGAAACAAGAGAGACAAATAGGAACAAACAACAGAACAACTAGATATACAAAAATTGGGGAACAAATATATCAAACGGAGCTGTGAGACAGAAATAATACAAACACTGGCAAATACAGAAAGTCTAGGCCAGAGGTTCCCGTAGGTGTGCCGCGAAATTTTACCTACGTCTTTTTTACTAGTATTTACTTTTTTAATTCGCCGTGATAACAACTTTTACCGACTATTTTTCATTAAATAAAACTTCTGTTCTGCGCTTGTCAATTAACGGATTGCCAATAGTGATTGTGTAAAGGGAATTGTTCGTCAGTACCCTGAAAACTATTTATCGTTCGGTTTCACGTCATCTAGTGATGAATAGCCTAAACCTCGATGCTTGATATTGTTCGTCTGATATAACTTTTCCCATGCGGCACGATTCATTTTCAAACAAATTAAGTCAAAACATAAAGTGAAACGAACGTCGATGTGTATATACATTTTGTATACTGTATACTATACTATATACTACACCCATTCGGCGTACGTTGCACTTTATGTTTTGACTTAATTTGTTTGAAAATGAATCGTGACGCATGGGCAAAGATATAGCGGACGAACAATATGTGGCGAACAGCTGTCCAACGAAGCCATGGTGCCGAGTACTACTCACAAAAGCATTCATTTGCGGCTGAAAAACCTACTGAATATTTTAAAAGGCTCTTGTTAAATCAGTCTACTCAGGCTTCCACTTAAAAAAAACTTTCATCTGCGTTGGATAAAGCACAAGAAGCCAGTTACGCTGTGGCTGAGTTGATTGCAAAAATATGAAATTCCATACAACTGCCGAGACGACTATTTTGCCAACATGCGGTGAAATTGTTAAAATCATAAAGATAAAAAAGATCAAGGCAGGTTTTGTTTATATTTGATTCAGAGTTGGACCACCATCTCCATATAGCTATTTCAGCATCCTTATGCCTCATCGGTGAAGCTCAGAAGTCTCAACTCTTATTAGTCTCTTAGTCATTGTTAAAATAATGTTTGGTGAAAAATGGGAAAAATAGGTAAAAAAATACCATTATCTAATAATACGATTAAAAGGCGTATCGAGGACATGTTTAAGGATGTTGAACCCCAAGTAAATGAAAAACTCAAAACAGCTGATTTTTTTGCGCTTCAAGTGGACGAATCCACAGCTGATATAACTGGGAAACCCCAGGTTATTGCTTTCGTTATGGCGGGTTGACACGATCCAAGTTGCATCCAAGTGTACTTAGTCCAAGTCAACTTGGACGCTGCGCGCGCTACTTGGAAGCTACTTTGATCGTGTAAATTACTTGGATGTCAAATAAAATCACAAATAACCATTGCAAAGATGGGGAAAGTGATTATGGAGGGTACTTAAGTGGTTAAGTACTGCTGATATGTTAATACATAAGCTTCAGATCCAGAAAAAAGAAATTAAAAAGAAAAAAAGGAAAATTTGGATTCTTAATTGGATACGTGACGCGTTTGGAGCTTAGTCTAATTTTCTAAGTGAAGTAGTAAAAATGAAGATTAAAATACATTTAAAAACTATTTAAAAATAACTACCGAATAATTTGAACAACTATTGCAAATGGTCAATCCAAAAATTTAAAAAGTTGATACAAATATGAGATAAAAAAAATTGTATGAACATGTGCATAAATCATTCAATTATCATGTAGTGTAACTCACGTAATGTAACGTCAAGTAACGGATATTTGTACATACATAACAATACACAAAGTGTAAATAGACCAGGCCATTTAGCACTAAAAACACCCGAATAAATAGATTTTTAAATACAGCACCTAGAGACTTGCAGTTTTTTGCATTATGTTCAGGATCACTTCAGAAAAAATGTCTACTATTCAAAAATGGGTGGAAATGCATAATTGCACTGTAAAGTGCATAAAATGCATCAAAAATTGCATAAATATAAAAATAAAGTCAAAATCAGTACACTAAGGAACACAATTTATTATTTGGGGGATTTTGGGGTCACTGAATACGATTACGCCATCAAAATTTACCACCGGAGTACCTGGTGCCAAGGGTCGCGACAAAGGCACGTCATCGTCTGGAGTTTCGATGGATTTCGGCACTAAATTGACGTAACTGGACTATTCGGGGGGGTTTTTGACGTGGTTAAACACGAATATGCGATCAGAACACACATCTGGATCACCTGGTGCTCAAGGTTACTGCAAGGGACGTCATCTTCGGGAGTTTCGAAGACTTTCGATATAAAATTGATGCAAGCGGATTACTTACGGATTTTTGAGGTCGCTAAACACGAATATGCCATCAGAATTGTCCTCAGGGTACCTGGTGCCCAGGGTAGCTACAAAGGCACGTCATCATCTGGAGTTTTGATGGATTTCGGCACTAAATTGATGTAACTGGATTACTCGGTGGGTTTTTGAGGTGGTTAAATACGAACATGCCATCAGGACAGACCTTAGGATCACCTGGTGGCCAAGGTCACTGTAAGGGACGTCATCTTCTGGAGGGCTTTCGGTATTAAATTGATACAAACGGATTACTTGGGTTTTTGGGGTCGCTAATCACGAATATGTCATCAGAATTTAATTTCGGAGCACCCGTTGTCCAGGATCGCTACTAAGGCACGTCATCTTCTGGATTTTCGAGGGTTTTCGGCATAAAATGGATGCAAATAGATTAGTCGGAGGTTTTTGAGGTCGCCAAACATAAATATGCCATTAGAACAGACCCACGGAGCACCTGGTGACCATGGCCACTGCAAGGGACGTCATCTTCTGGAGTTTCGAGGGATTTCATCGGCATTAAATTGATGCAAATGGATTACTGGAAGGTTTTTGGAATGGCTGAACGCGAATACGCCATCAGATCTGACCCACGGAGCACCTGGTGCCTAAGGCAGCTCATCTTCTGGAGTTTCGGAGGGTTTCGGCATTAAATTGATGCAAACGGATTACTCATGGGTTCTTGGGATTGCTGAACACAAGTACGCCATCAGAAGAGACATCGGAGTACCTATAAGCCTAAGGCACGTTATCGTCTGGATTTTCGAGAGTTTTCGATCGAAAACACATTTCGAATACAAATACACCATCAGAACAGACACCAGAGCACCTGGTGGCTAAAGTATATCATCTTATAGAATTTCGATAAATTTCGGTGCTAAATTGATGCAAACAAATTGCTCATAGGTTTTTGGGTTTGCTGAACACGAATATTAAATCAGAACCGACCCCCCGCGTTCCTAGTGGCTAGAGTGGCTGCTATGCACATCATTTTTTAGAATTTTGAGGCATTCCGACACTAAATTGGTACACACCGAGTACACCGAAGTTTTATGAGTTGTTGTTTAAAGAAAACGTTCAAATTGGTAACATGCGGACGTGCCTTAGTAGCGACCCTGGGCACCAGGTACTCCGGAGATCAATTCTGATCGCATATTCGTGTCTAGCGAACTCAAAAACCCATGAGTAATCCGCTCACATCAATTTAGTGCCAAAAATCCTAGAAATTTCAGAAGACGACGCCCTTGCAGTAACCTTGGGCACCAGATGATCCATGGGTCGGTTTTGAGGCGTACCCGTGTTCACTGGCCCAAAAAACCCCCGAATAACAAAATTTGGTCCTTAGTATACCATTTTATGCACTTTAAAGTGCAATTATGCATTTCCATCCATTTTTGATTAGTAGACTTTTTTCTGACGTCACCCTGAACGTAAAGCAAAAAAGTGCAAGTCTCTAGGTGCTGTATTTAAAAAGTGATTTATTTTGTGCTAAATGCCCTCGTCTATTATGTATATATCAAATTTATATAAACTTTATTTATATCTGACAATGTATTTAGCGACCCCTAAAACCCGTTAGTAATCCGTTTGCATCGATTTAATGCCGAAAACCATCGAAACTCCAGAAGATGACGTCTCTTGCCGTGACCTTGGGCACCAGGTGATCCGGGGTTCAGTTCTGATGGTGTAATCGTATTCAGTGACCCCAAAAAACCCCAAATAATAAATTTTGTTCCTTAGTATACTGATTTTGACTTTATTTTTACATTTATGCAATTTTGGATGCATTTTATGCACTTTACAGTGCAATTATGCATTTCCATTTATTTTTTAATAGTAGACTTTTTTCCTGACGTCATCCTGAACATAATGCAAAAAACTGCAAGTCTCTAGGTGCTGTATTTAACTATATATATTCTTCTATTTGTACTTATATCCCGTTTTATAGTTTCCGATGACACGCCATTGTAACTATACTTTGATGCTACTTGGAAGAAAGTTGGCCACCGTCCTACTAGACTTTGATGCGACTTGGATAGAACCTGTTGATGGAAATATACTTGACGAGGGTGGTGACACGGTCAAAAGAGCCTTCAAGCGTTGCGCGCGCAGCGTCCAAGTAGAAAAGGAGGGTGGACTTGGATGAAGATGAAAAACACTTGGAACGTGTCAACCCCGCTCATACTATCAAAGTAACATCCAAGTATTGCGCGCGCTGCATCCAAGTGGACTTGGACTAAGTACACTTGGATCGTGTCAACCCAGCATTAGATTTATCTGCGAATCTAACGTAATTGAACAGTTTTTATTTTGTAAAGACTTCCCTGAAAATACAACAGGACTAGACATTTTTCAATTAGTGAACAATTATTTTATCACTGCTGGTTTTTATCACTGGCTGTCTTGTTTGAGTGTTTGCACAGACGGTTGCCCTGCGATGGTAGGACACTTAACAGGGTTTCTGGCTTTAGTCCAAAAGGAAAATCCAGATATTATTTTCACACATTGTTTTTTTACACAGAGAAGCACTTGTTGCTAAGTCATTGATGCCTGAACTAAATGACGTTTTGTAAACTGTTGCGAAAATGGTGAACTACATCAAAAGTAGGCCTTTAAAAGCGAGATTATTTAACAGTTGGTTTTCTGCTATGGATTATGAGCATAGGCAGCTATTGTTGCATGCAGAAGTAGTAAGACGGTTATTTCGCGGACGTGTCCTTCAAATATTCTATGAACTTAAAGAGGAGCTGTTAGTATTTTTTACTTGTGAACAGTCTGAAGATGCCAATTTCCTTAGTGATGACACCTGGTGCACCAAAGTTGCGTTTTTGGTAGATATTTTTGGGAAATTGTATGTTTTAAATAAGGGCCTGCAGGGAAAGCAAGAAAACATCCTCACCTCTACTGATAAAATCAGTTCCTTCCGCAAAAGCTTTTACTGTGGATAAAGAAAGCTGAAAATCAAGCCACGTGGAGCATGTTTGAGTTAACAAACAATTGCAATGTACCTAGAACCAAATCTGTCAGACCTTTTTTTTGGAAAAGTCTTAGTAAGCTGAATGACAATATCAAAAAGTATTTTCCCTCCCTCCATACGTCATGAATGGACTGGGTGCGAAATACATACATCGAGTCGGCTTATGACACGGCCTTGTTCACTACTGATGAAGAGGGTGAACTGATATAAAAAACGACCGTGGACTTCCCAAAAAAAATTATTAAAATCACTAGACAGTTGTGTCTCAGATTGGCGAATTTAGTATAACAATACATTATGATTATACTCAATATAAAGATTATTTACCCAATTGTGCCGTGGCTGAACGAGTTTTTAAGTTAGTGTGCCTAAAGCTAAAAAAGGTTGGGAACCGCTGGTCTAGACATAGAAGAGCATTGTGAAGAAATCAAAATAAAATTAATTGATGCAGCAAGAAAGTTCATAGGCACAACAAAGAAAAATCAAAAAAAGACTGCTTCAATAACGAGTGTAAAGAAACCATACAGAAAAGAAATCGAAAACACAAGAAATATAATATGGAAAGAAGAACTAGAGAAACAAGAGCAATCTATGATGGGGGAGAACTCTCATGGGTTTTGGGTAGTTGGGTATTTTGTATAAGTTAAAAAAGGAATTAACATGTGTACATAACTGTCTCTTAATAAAATAAATATACACAATTGCTTTTGATTCAATTCGAGCCTCTCAGCATTCTCCTAAATGTGTTTCAAGGTTTATCAATCATCAGGGAAGACTTCTGTGAGAGGAATGAATTGAACCGTTTCTTAATATTTTTAACAATTTATTTGAAAAAATAAACCCGCCTTTTGGCTTTTACCATTTAAAGTTAAAATAATAAAGAATGTTAACCCTATATACATATTTTCCTGAACACTTAAAATAGGCTATATTACACGGTTCAATTCATTGAAGACCATACAAAAATCGAACATTAAGACCAATGAATATGTACATTATTAGTTTATTAAATTATTGGATTCTTATTACCTGAAAAACCTATCATCACCAATTGGTTAATCGTAAGAGGAGCGGTTTACCCCCATAAGTAGAGCATAAATCGAGTATTTTTTTACCAAACGTTTTTTATTCGATTATCTATGTTGTTCAAAGTTCAAATATATTTTCTTAAAGTTTTCCAAGTGGACCGGCAATTGTTATCAACAAATAAGTTATATAAAAAAAACATCAACTTCATCGAATTGTTTCGGAATTAATTTTTTCCCTATCTCATCGATATAAACACTTTTCCTCTCTTGGTAATTTTTCCAAAAATGCTTTCTTTTTGAGTTATTTGCAATTTATTGTTGAAAAGATGCCAGAATTGGTTATTTTTAAAATTTTTAAAGTTATACTTCTTTACGATCGAGAGTGAAATTTTATAATCCCGAGCGCATGCGCACACAGACAGTATCTAGTTCGTTGCTAATCTTTCAAGATATGTATATGTATCAGCGCTGTCAGCGCAAATAAGTCATTAAAAGAATATATTAGTGTTTTTAGTAAATATATTATTTATTATAATTTTTGTGTCTTTCAATTTGACTTCCTCGGAAGTAAGATAATAAAATACCTCTTTTTTATACTTCACTTGATCTATTTGTCACCGTGATGTGTAATTATATCCGAGCCGTCACTTAGAAGGGGCTTGATAGCTTGGTTGGTAGAGCATTGGACCAGAGATCGAGACGTCCCGGGTTCAAATCCCAGACGATTCGTTTTCTTCTTTTTTTTTTTAATTTTTGGTATCATTTTAATATTTTTTTTTAAAGTGGTAGGGAAGAAAGTTAGTTTAATATTTAAATAAAATACAAATAACCTGTTAAGTATATTTATTTCGTTGAAATCATAATAATAGAAGTATAACTTCTTACGTGCGTACAAAGTAGGTACACACACATTCTTTTTTTTTTTAAACTATCAAATGAATTGAAATTATACTAAAAGCTTTATATCCTTTAAACCTTCATGTACAAGTAGTAAGAACATTTTGACAAGGATAAGTTTTATATATCTTTCTAAAAACATAGTTTTAAATTTAAACAAAGATTTCTACGCGCCGCGCGCCTGTATCACCGCGATCGCTGTACACACTTAGCGGTAGACTGATCGAAAGGCATATTATATTCCAAATATTTGGATCCATATTTTCAGCGAGAATACCACGAGAGAAAAACGTTTATTTGGATGAGAATACGCATACAGATTTAATTCCAAATCCATTCGGTAAAATAATTTTTTTTATAAGTTATTTGTTAATAGTAACACTTTTTGGCCCACTTAGAAAAATAAAAAAAACTTGAACATTCAAAATAATATAGAATCGAGTGAAAAAAGGTTTAGTGAAAAAAATTAGTCGGTATATCCATTTCTATTAAGTGTCTTTTTAGGGGTAAACTGCTCCCCTATTAGTAGATGTGGAAAGAAATGATTCGGCACTTTACTTTTATTGTATTTGTATATTTTATTGTTAAAATTAACGAATATAGTAATGAATACTGCTTGCCAAATGATAAAATCCAAATGACAAAATCACACAGATGTCGTAAAAAGAAACAGAGTGATATTGACCTAAATGATACAAAACTGATGACAAACAAATGACTGACAAAACTATCCCGATTTTAAGTGAATTTTACTTATTTATCATTCTTTTTCAAATATTTCCACATCTATTTTGTAATAAAAATAAATAATACATTTATTTATTGTTCCTTTTAACCACGTTTGTTAAAACAATTATGTAATGGTAAAACGGATCAGAATAATACTGTTTGTCTAATTAACATCAGAAGAGCAGGTATAATAAATTAAACAGACATCTCCTACAAGAAGAATAATAATAATAAGAAGAAGAGGATAATGTCACCAAATCGGAAATATATTTTTACACATTCTAGAGCTGTTGGCCCCAAATTTCACACACTTTTATTTATGTCCTAAAGGAACTATGAAGGAGTTCACAACTTTATGTCTTCTCTACCTTAAGTTGTCTCTAAATTTGTAAAATTTGACTTAAAAGCGCGTAGGCGCAAAGTTTCGGACTAATACTTTTTAAATGAAAACTAATAAATATTTTTGAAAATTTTAAAACGCAGAATGAAAGATTACACTATTAGCGAATGCCGAAAGTCCCTTAGAATAAACAAAAGGCTTGTTTTGAATGCAATATTTGAAATTAAAAATCACATTAAATTTTCTCTTTTTTTCACCCCTGTAACTTATTAAAATACATTATAGAAGTTTTCAGAGACTTTCGGAACTCGGTAATATTGTACTCTTTCATTCTGCGTTTAATTTTTTCAAAAATCTTATTAGTTTTTTCAGGATTCGAAAAAAATGAATGCATTTAAAAATCATTGGCAAAAAAGTCTTGCGCCTACTTGCGCTCTTACTGACTCCAGATTGAGTCGACTTTCTTATGGACTAATCTATATACCAAGTTTATGGAACCTATGTACCAAGTTTTAAGGCTCTAAAACTTTTTCTTTAGGAGTTATCATACAGACAGATATGTGCATACATTGAAGTGCAACAAAGGTAAAGTTAGACTTTTATCATTCGAGTTATAATGAGATTTTTAACTAAAAAAAAAGACTAGATACTAATAAAAACTCCTAACAAAGACTAACAGCCTAAACCCTAGACCATTTATGGAATACAAAAAACAGTAAAAGCCTGCATAAAAGGTATATTTAAAATTCCTCAAAAGGGCCACATCAAAATCATGTAACTAGTTTTCGACTGGTTTACCAGTCATCATCAGTGCTTACGTGCAATGTACATGTACATGCTAACCACCAAGATATTATTTAGGTTAGGTTAGCATGTACATTGCACGTAAGCACTGATGATGACTGGTAAACCAGTCGAAAACTAGTTATGTGAATTTGATGTGGCCCTTTTGAGGGTTTTTAAATATACCTTTTATACAGGATTTTACTATTTTTTGTATTACATGGTATAGAGCCAACTACAGGAAAACTTTTTCCTTGTGAATATTTATGGAATAATCCAAAGTACTATATTTGGTTAATAATAAAAGGTCGAATAGATGGAAAAATAGAACAGCATTAGAAAAGGAAAATACTACGTACTGAAGAAAGTGACCATACAGTAAAAAAATCGGAAAGAATATGAAGAACAAACAATTTTAACTTGGTTCTCTTTTGATTCAGGTTCTCGGTATAACATCTCTTTAATTATAACCATAACCATCTTCTCACTGCCATTTTTACCATTACATAAAAAATTATGTTGGTACCGGATCTATATTACCTACACTAAAAATTCTAATCACAGTCTACACTTCTACATTGGCGAAGTCCTTGTAGTATATTATTAAACAATTGTATATATGTAGTTATGGTATATTAGACCAGTAAGGATCTGCGAAAAAACGTCTATTTTTGGATGTGAGAGGTGGCATTCGGATTTTTGCAGATAAAGTTAGGTGACACCTTCAGTAATAATAATTCACTTATGCTCCTTCTCAAATATGCCCGGAACATTAATAAAAAAATTTAAATATTTAAAAATTTCGAAAAACATCGATTCTTTTCTGCTTTCTTTGCTTATAACTTTAAAACGATTCGTTTTGGAACAAAGTCGTAGAGAAACTAAATAAATATAATTGAATTTTGTATGATATACGACTGGTAAAAAATGTCTTAAGGTATTACCTTTTCTGCAATATAGCAATAAATACAAAATAAGGGGGCAAAATAAGTCTGTTGTTATTCAATATTTTTTAACCACTTTGGTGGCACTTAGAACCTTGGTAATTCGCTTAGGAAATTCTTTGTAATGTACTTAAATCGTGTACCAAATTTCATTAAAATCGACCTAATAAATTTTGCATAATAAATTTTCAATCTATTTTTTTTTTAAAAGTTTAAATTTTTTAAAATCTTTCTGAACAAAAAGTAGACCATTTAGAAGTTGGCTAATTTTTTTTACATATAAAGAGGTGCTCTACCTATCCAATACACTTTACAGAATTAAAATCGGATTATTTAAGGGGCCTCAGCAATGTTTTAAATGTATAAACAATTTTTTGGCTTATAAACAAATAGCTTTGTTTAATAATAAAAAAATAAATTTTTAGCAATGCAAATAATTACAACCGGTATAATTTGACTTAAACTTTCAAATGATGTCAGCAGAATTGCTATTTTATTTTTTAATCAAACGTTATTCGCGTTCAAAAATTGCAATTTCTCGATTTTTTTAAAGTTCCACCGCGTTTATCTTGAAAACTATGCATCCTACGAAAAAACTTGTAAGAACATTTTTTGCTTAGAATTACTCAAGAAATACAAAAAAATGTTTTATTTTGCGAAAAATCGATGTTATGTAATTCCTCAACTTCTTTGTTTATAACAATCTTATCGACATCCGGATCAACTGTTACCCAAAAAAATCGTGTTCTACGGGTCAAAATACATAAAAAACTTGGGAAAGTCCATCTAAATAAAGGAGCCCGTAGCACCCCCTCCTGGCCACAGCACTAATTTGTTTATAAGCCAAAAAATTGTTTATAACTTTAAAACATTACTGAGGCTGCTTAAATAATCCGATTTCAATTCTGTAAAGTGCATTAGATAGGTGGAGTACTTCTTTATATGTAAAAAAATTGACAAATCTTTGTATGTTCTAGTTTTTGTTGTGCAAGATTTTAAAAAATTTTTATTTTTAAAAAAAAGTTTAGATTGCAAAATTATTATGCAAAATCTAGTAAGTCAATTTTAATGAAATTTGGTGTACGGTTTTAGCACATTACAAAAATTTTCTAAGTGAATTAGGAAGGTTCCAAGTGTAATCTAAGTGATGGAAAATCATTGAATAAGGACAGGCTTGTTTTGCCCCCTTATTTTATATTTATTGCTATTTTGAAGCAAAGGTGATGAATTTTTATCTAATCGCATCTGATAGAAAATTTAATTATCTTTGTTTTATTTCTATACGATTTTGTTCTAAAATGGATAGTTTTTAAGTTATAAGCAAAAAAAGTAGAAAAAAAACGAAATTTTTTGAAATTTTTAAATATTTTATTTTTTTTATTAATGTTCCGGAGATATTTGAGAAGGAGCATAAATCAATTATTATTAACGAAGTTATCACCTAACTTTATCCGCAAAAATCTGAATGCCACCTCTCACATCCACCTAAAAACAGATCCTTACTGGTCTATATCAACCACCCGAGTGGAAGATATTTTCGAACGTATTACAAGACAAAAATGGAGATGGGCGGGACATGTTGCAAGAATGAAAGACGACAGATGGACAAAAAAATTGCTTGAGTGGAAACCACGGGCAGACAAGCGAGCCAAGGAAGACCCCCAAAGCGAAGGACAAACGACCTCAAAAAAATTGTGACCAATTGGATAGCAGAGGCACAGAACAGAAGAAGATGAAAATATCTGCAGAAGGCATATGTTCAAAATGTAGAAATCAGGGCAGATTGATGATGATGATGATAGTATATTAAGAAATCAGGCAAAGATGTGGCGTTCAAGATGTCATCGAAAGAATCACGATGTTTAAGTGGAGCTGGACAGGGCACTAAGCTAGAACATAAGGTGGACAGTCAACAAGACGAATCATGGAAAGAAGCCAATAAACTATAAAAGAAACCGAGCAGGACCGCTGACTAGATAGACTGATGACATGAAAAGCGGGAAACTCGCTATGGGCCATTCCACGAACATACGCCTGTTTTGGATTACTTCGACAACGAATATTTTACTGTGCAACATAAGAAGTAAGAAAGTAAATGGCGCTAATAATTATTCCAATAAACAACAATGTAATTTGCAATTTACTTTCGTTCTTCTTATTTTGCACAGTGAAATATTTGTTGTCGAAGTGATCCAAAACAGGCGTATGTTCGTGGAATAGGGTATACAAGCGGTCCAGTGTAGAGAACATTGGATAAAACTGAGGGGGCCTATGATCAGCAGCGGGCGCGATTGGAAGATATCCAGAAGAATACACTAAGATTGAAAATGGCAAGAGCATACTATCATAATTTAACCTTATTTTATTATATTAGATATATTCAACCTCAAAAAAAGATCCGGTACCAACTATAGAGAGTTAATATCGTTAACACAAACCTACCTGGTCCTGTCTTTTATCACATACCTTACAAATATCTATATCTAATGCAACTTATGCTTAAGGCAGTAGTGGAAGAGGATAAATGGGACTTTCAAGGGTTTTTCGAGGAGAGGAATGAGGATGGCGTCCTTCAGGTACATACACAGGTCGAAGAGTAACGACACAAGGTTCATGGTTGGCGAAATCCACAAAACTGAGACGGACAACTCCCTTTGGAGAATCTCCTCCAGGCTATTGTCCTAAGGAAACAAACATATAAAACTAAAACGGGTATTTTGTACATTATACAACCTTTCTATACGTAGTCGCTAGACGAGTTTATCTAAACATATATAATATTTTATCTAACCTTCGTGTATATTCTTAAAAAAAACTTAAACTTAACTTTAACTTGAAAAAAACATCCGGTATATGATTTTATTTTCTGTAAGTATTTTCTCAGGATTCATTTTCTTCCACCCACTTATCTATTTTGACTTACAGTTAGGCCCATCAGTACTTACTGCAATACCCGTAATAAACTTCTTTTTGCATATATAGTAAATTATCCCTCAAAGAAAGTGCCAAAAAATATGAGGTTAGTTAGGTAAATTTCAGTTTCGTTTGAAAACGGATCGCTCGGACCAGTCGGACAATTAACGGTATTTCCCACTGTAATTTTTTTTACAAAAAGAAATATCCTTTCTAGGGGAGTGCATTTAGATTTTCACTTCGGAAAAAATCAAACAAGATAAAACTTTTTGTAATTTCATTAAGAAATGTTTAATAAACAACATATCAAAAAGTTCTACTCGAGAAGTGGGTGCTTCATTTGTTATTAAACAAATGAACTGCGAAATTAGATGTTTTTTTTAAATAACTCCGAAAATATAATTTTTAGAAAAAAACTGACTTGACCATTGAAAAATTCAGAAAATTTTACAAAAAAAACCTTATATAAAGATTTTTCGAAAATTAAATCTCTAGCTTCTGTAATTTTTATTTATAACGCTAAAGTCATCCTTCTCACACACATTGGCGCACTGTAAACTAGCGTTGGAAGAAGTGCACGGTTGAGTTTTTTTAATGTAATTCTTTAACTAATGGATCAAAAGAAATTTTACAAATTGGACATGAAAGAAGATGAAATAAGCGATCTTATGGTTGTAATAAAAAGAAATAAAATGTATGGACATAAGTACGGTGTGAGCGGAAAGTGAGCCTTACATGAATTTTGTTTAAAAATGATTTAAAAATGTGTAACTAATACAATCTTACTTATAAAACTCTCAAATTTGCACAACTTACCTCTCAATCATTTTACTAAGCGATGTTTTATTCAAAAAAAATCTCAAAAATTTAATTCAAATAATACGATGTCTCAAAAAATGTAATTTTTGAAAACTTCGTAGTTTTACAGAATTCCCACCACTTTAAAACGGTATTACTCAAGTTTCAATAAATCTAATACAATTTTTTTGATATTTTTTTAAAGCTTAGGATCTAATCTTTAAAAAACACTGAATTATTTTAGTTTAAAAATGAAATAAACAATTTCTTTTTGAGAAAACTAAGAAAGATAACAAAAATGCAATACAAAAATCGAAAATTACCAGCTGAAAAAATGTATGTACAGAGTGATCAAAACTTTTTTCTGTAAAACTTACCTAAAATACATTTAATAATAAGCTTTAACAATAATAAATGTTCAACAAAAAAAATTTTTTTAGCTCTTATACAGTATGTCTGCGTAACTTGGAACCTATTGATAACTTTTTTAATATCAGTTTTACAAAAAAAGTTATTCTAAAAAAGTACCTTTATATTTCACAATATCGAAAATTTTTATAAAGAAAAGTTGTTTGGAATTAAAAACTATGTTCCAGTATGTAATTATATCCTTTTAATCGAAAATTTGTTCTTTCTTTCTAATACATTTTAATTTTTAATATTATTGTGAAAATTATTTGTTTATCTTTTTTTTTTAAGAATAAAATTCCATATTTGTTTGATTGGATTCTACTTGTTTTTCATTTAAATATCCGCCATTTTGGATCCGCCATTTTGAAATTTAAATTTTTAATCTTTAATTCAGATTCAACAACCTGTTAAAAATAAAGACAATAAATGTTTTAGAAAAATGTTCTTTTTTATGTTCTTTTTAGAAAATCCGCATTTTGGATCCGCCATTTTATAGTTTATAATGTTAATATTTAAGGTTTATCAAAGCTCTCAAAAATAAATATATGTAGAAATAAATACATTTTGTAAAGAAATTATGATTTTACAACTATTTTTTAAGTTATCCGCCATTTTGGATATGCCATTTTATAATTTAAATTATTAAAATTTGATTCAGGTTCAGCAACCTCTCAAAAATATCCACATATATGTAAACAAACACGTTTTATAAAAAAAATTCGGATTTTACAACTACTTTTTAAGGATTTTTAGGAAAAAATCCGCCATTTTGAATCCGCCATTTTAAATTCGGAAATTGTAATGTCAGATTCGGGTTCATCATAATCAAAACTAAAATAAAAACATTTTTTATCAAAATAAAATGTTGAATTCACCCATATTCTTAACATTATTTATACAAAACAATTGTTATTTTTTAAACAATTAATAAACAATTAGCGGCAAAATTTGTGAGTAGAACTTTTTACTTTAACATATTTATAAACTAACAAAAAAAGTTTTAAAAAATATAACCTTGTTTGATTTTTTCCGAAACATTGTATCTTTTCGTTCTAATTGCACTCCCCTATTCGATCTAATTTCATTTTTTCGCCGTACACGATGAAGTGAAGTTCAACTAGTGTGTTTTGGAGACCCCTGTCAAAGAGTAAGATATCTTTGATACCTTTCGTATTTATTTATATTTTTATATTTTGTTTTCTTCGGCTAGTTTTACTTTGTTCGTTTCTCCATCCAATTGGATTACAAGTATAATCCAATCGTGCTCCAGTGTTAATTCCTAAGTTAGTCCGTAGAAAATCCCGAGTTTAAAATTCCAAATGGACATCCAACGATAGTCCAACGTTAATCTCAAGTTAGCTCCAAACGTAGTCTCGAGTCAATCTAAATATAAGTTTCTGCATAACTGATTATGGACTACACAGAAGGTCAGCGTCCAGTTGATATACCTACAACTCAAAGTTATTGTGAGTACTTTTCTTTATATGTATTGTAAGCCGATTTAAGTTATTTCAAGTTAAGAAAGTTACACAAAATACGAGAGACTATAGTTCATTCGCTTTCAAGATGAGTAACGAGACCAGTTTCAGACGCCTGAATCGTGGGTTTTTAGTATCGTCGCAGCTTGTCGTTTGTTATAAATGAATTTATTCTATAGATATGATAAATTAATTTCTAACCAATAACAAGCTGCAACAACACGAAAAACCTACCAACCAGGCGTCTGAAACTGGCGTCGTTACTCATCTTGAAAGCGAATGAACTATAGATATAGACATTTTTTTTAGGTTTGTTCCAACACGACCGAGAACCGTCACGAAACGGTAATGCTCCTGCGCAGTAAACAAAATCCGTTCCAACAAAAATATGATCGTCATCGGATCGTCCTTCCCACTGTTCCAACAAGAATTGTGATCTTTCGGTGACGGTTTCGTGATGATCATTTCAGTAATCGGGCAAGTGCATAATGTGCTGGTTGGACTGACTTGCGCACTAGGACTTAATTCTTTAAAGTTTTTGAGCCTTTGATCGACTAAAAGCACACAAGCTGTCACCAATAAAAATGACAAATATATGATTACCGTCATGGGACGATAACTGGGCGATACAATTACGAACATGCGCACAACAAACGGTACAAGTAGTTTCGTGACGGTTTCTGGACCGTCCAAAAGTTCATGTTGGAACAAACCTTTTAAATTGCCTTTTATATATGTTGATAGTTAAACTGCATTCGCTCAGCCCAGATTCATTTTGACACATTCGGAATTGGAAACCTACTACAGCACAAAAATTCCTACCTCACACATCACACTATTAACTGCTCAAATCAACTCAATCTTTCATTAAAAAAAGAATTATTGGAAATAGCGGGAGTGTACACTAAACCCATAAAATATTGTGGAATTTACTTCTACAAAATATTTTTATTTTAAACTATTTTAAACTTTATATTTTATTTTAATAAAATGATAATGGTGTAAATAAATAATTATTGATTGGCGTAAGGTTTATGTTATTTATGTCTGTTTACTATTAATAATATTGGCAATGAGCAGGTATGTTTAGTTGTGTAGTAATTTCCAGTCACGTCTAGCAAATACTATGGACAGTCCATAGTATTTGCGTCTAGCAACCTAACTTCCCAAAAAATAAATTACCAATGTCACTAGACAGTTGTGTCTCGGCTGAGCAAATTCAGTATACATTATAATTTTTTATTACTTATTAAATGAAATTAATAATTCTAGTACAAGTTTCTATTAAACATGTTTGATCGGAACGGATTAAAAAACTAATAATTTTTTTATATCCTATTATTAATTCGTATTTCTTTAATTCCATGATTTGTTTAATTTGAATATACAATTAATCCATTGCAAAGAGGACTTAGATTAGTTCTCATAGTTAGGGAGAATACAGTGATACTCCCTCCATGCCTAATTCATGGGGGAAGTATCATAAGAAGACATTTAGGACTGTAAGAACTATATTGGGATAAAGTTAATGTCACACACAATGATAATTTGGGAGAGAACTGAAGAGCGGAGGTTAAGGAGGGAGATAACTACAATGTGGATGAATAATTACCGTCAATGCTAATAAAATCATTCAGCAGTATATTAAACTTAAAGGTGGAAATTTTTTTTATATACATATTTTCAGATTTTGGTACTTAAATTTTTTAATATATAATAGTTTTTGGTAGTCTAACTACTCGCATTAGGTTGTATAGTGCTTAAAATATAAATATAATTAATATATCTGTTCTACTCAGTCTTTTCTTTATTGGTTATGTATCAATTAAAAACTTTTGCTAAACAATATAAATTAGCGACGTAATAAAATTTTATTAACACACATATTTTATCTGCTATTATGACCGTAGTCATAGAAAAATTATTATATTACACATAAAAATAAAAGAAAATAAAAAAAAATCGAGCACATGCATTCTAATAAAGCCGTTTTTCAAGTATGTAGATCAATTTTTGCAAAAATTGAATCATACAATTTTATATTGGTCTTAATTTTTTTTCTTGTTAGTCCTGTCGCCAGTTGGGGTACAACGGCCTCCTCAATTCAGATGGACTTACCCAAGATTTTTTTATGTATTTTGACCCGTAGAACATGAATTTTTTGGATAACAGTCGATCCGGATGTCGATAAGATTGTTATCAACAAAGACCTTGAGGAATCACATAACAGCGATTTTTCGCAAAACAAAACATTTTTTTGTATTTTTTGGGTCATTCTAAGCAAAAAATGTTTTTACAAATTTTTTCGTAGGATGCATAGTTTTCGACATAAACGCGGTTGAACTTTCAAAAAATCTAGAAATTGCGATTTTTGAACCCGAATAACTTTTGATTGAAAAATAAAATAGCAATTCTGCTTATCGCATTTGAAATTTCAAGTCAAATTCTATCGGTTTTGATTACTTTTTTATTTTTAAACAAAGCTATAAACACATAGTGATTGAATGATGTTTTCAATGCATTTCTCATTTGAAATCGAACAAGTAGGCGCGCAGACAGACAATTTCTACGTAGATTACGTACATTAAAAAGCATGCATTGGGCACGGGAAACACTCTGTGTTGTGTTTATGGCTTTGTTTAACAAATAAAAACTTAATTTTTAGCAATGCAAATAATCAAAACCGATAGAATTTGACTTGAACTTTCAAATGCAGTAAGCAGAATTGCCATTTTATTGTTTAATCAAAAGTTATTCGGGTTCAAAAATTGCACTTTTTTGATTTTTTTAAAGTTCAACCGCGTTTATCTCGAAAACTATGCATCCTACGAAAAAACTTGTAAGACCATTTTTTGCTGAGAATCACCCAAAAAATACAAAAAAATGTTTTGTTTTGCGGGAAATCGCTGTTATATAATTCCTCAAGTTCTTTGTTTATAACAATCTTATCGACATCCGGATCAACTGTTACCCAAAAAATTTGTGTTCTACGGGTCAAAATACATAAAAAAAAAACTTGGGTAAGTCCATCTGAATTAAGGAGATCGTTGTACCCCTCCTGGCGACAGGACTATGTGGCATCTTAATTCAATTTAGTATTTTTTGTTGGGAATAACCCACAATTTTACTTTCAAATTAAGTTTATTTGAGGTTTCGATTTCCACTTCGGAAATTGTTCTTAAAATAGTATTTTGATAACGATATCCGAAGTGGAAATCAAAACGTCATATACCTACACTTAATTTTAAAGTGAAATTAGGGCTTATTCCCACCAAAAGTACTACATTGCAGGAGATTTTATCATAGCTACTCGCAGATTGACTTATTTAAGCAGCATAATTTATATTTATATTAGTAAATTTATGACAAAGAAAAGATGAAAAACATAGAAGACATGTCTGTGAAAAGGGTTTGATCAAGAGACACTTGCAGATTTTCCAAGACAGTGACACTCATGTAAATAACTTGAATATTATAGAACATTTTCTTATGTAGATCAAAGAAACTTGGGAAAACTAGCGATGTGCAAAAACGATCCATCTATGTACAGGGTGACTTGCAAAAAGGGTGATTATTGTTGTGGAAAATATATATTTTTTGTTTAATAAACGCCGATCTTAGTAATATTAAACTATGTCAAAGAGATAAAAAGAAAATGGAATCTCTTGAAATACAATACCTAAGATGATGAATGATGATATCCCAAATTATAAATAAAAAAATAAGGCCGCACAAATGTTATACAAACAATAAGACAATCTAAGCAAGAACACTACAGTAGTTTGGAGTATTACATCTGCTGGACTTTTATGGTCATGATGTCTTCTCTTTTAATTCGATGTTCTCTCGTCTACTTTTTATTCTTCGATTGGTCTCTCCTATATACGATCTGTCAGAAGTCAGATTTACATAGGAGTATACAAGATCCCTTGTGAAGACTGCGTCAAACCGTACATCGGACAGACCAATCGAAGAATACAGGTTACACGAGAAAAACATCGAAATGCCATCGCAAGAAAATATGAGACATCATCCCTAACACAACCTGTCATAAACACAGGACATAAAATACACTTAAATGAACCAATGACGCTATCTAACATTGAAAATAGGACCAAACGTGTAATCAAAGAAGCAATAGAAATGAAAAAACACAGAACACTGTGGCCTACAATCAGTATTTATTTTTGAATATCGGGAAGAACAGAACTAATCTGACTTGACAATAGCAAGTATGATCTTGCCGAAACGTCGTAACAATGGTTTTTCTAAAAACCAAAACTACTCAGTGCGGAGCCAAATCCGGAAAATTACCGAAGTCATTTTAGTTAAAAAAATAATAGTATCCATCAGAAAATATTTTTTTAGAGAACCTTGCAATCTTTTCGTAGTTTAAGAGATGATTTTCCACTAGAATAAAATCTAGTCATTATAAAATCATCCCAGCTGCGCGCATTAAAGTAACAAAGCTAATAAAAAGGTAAGGAATGGTGCAAGAGATGTGTTCTAGGTGTTCTAAGCATTGTAATGGCTTACTCTTTATAAATCATAAACCGTTTGGAGCATTTACCTAAATCAATGTATACACATCGACTTTTATGGTCATTTCTGTGTAATGATACATTATTTTACAGGTTTATAGGCCGTGTTTTAGAATTATTCCTTTCTCCTGATCTTTGAAGCTTAAAATGTTGAAGTATTTTACCTTTGACAATATTTCATGCAATCGCGAACGAAAATAATAGTGTCCAGGAAGATATAATTCTAAAATCGCGATCTATAAACCTTGGAAAACTTGTTAGGAAGCTTCAAGTAGAAAAGTTTTTTAATAATTGTATGGTTTTAAATTATATTTTTATGCTACTTAATTAGATCACTCTTCGACAAACTATCATTTATTAATTTGAAAAACAGCTCTATGAAAAATAAGGAAGAAAATAGCGCAGTATTCACAGAGTCAAAATAACAACGTCCAACAACCAAACAGTCCAAAAGAAAGACAACGCACCAAAGCACTATAGCACTATAAGACGTAGAGTACATGTCAGAAGAAGCATTCCCTAAGGCTGAGAAAACCAAGATATCTCACAAGCATGTGTTCTCTACTGTCTCTATTGTTGCTCACCTGTACGTCCATGGAGAAGGATGAATGGTACTGCGGCTCTATCAGACCTTCCAACATACTCGAGTCGTCGTCTCCATGCATGTCGCTCATGTCGTTCTGCTCCATGCTTCGAAGACAGCGGCTGCACATTTGACCTTGTCTAAAACGAAACTAACGTTAAATCAAATATACAATTACTTGGCTCATTGCTGGTAAAATTCTTCTAGCCGAAGCGTAGAGAAATGCCTTATTCCATCCCAGTAGGAAACAACACCAAGAAAATATGTACGATCTCCGCCTACTACAGGGTCATTCCATATCAACTCAACACACCCAATTTCCACCCCTCTTCAAATTTGGTTATCATTTGGAACAGTCATAGTAACTAATAAGGGAAACAAAAATACAAAATTTTAAATCTTTATCTCAAGTTGTTTCCGAAATATGGTTATGTAAAATTTTCCAAAAAAATTCAAAACACCGCGACCATACTTTATTGGAAGGGTTATAGAAGCTGTCCTAATTGAGCTAGAATGCTGGGAGAGGTGTCATTTTGCAGAATTTTTAAAGCTCTTTACAGTGATATACAGCATGATGTTATGATAAACAAGTTTTTCTCAAACAAAAAAAATATATTTTGATTAAGTTTTTTTCCAAAAAGTACATAATTCAATATTTTCATAATATTCCTACAAATACGTAATACTGTGGTTAATAACATATAAAACTTTTATCAAGGGATGGTGATTTAAAAATAAAAATCGACCTGTTTCGGGATTTTTTCTTAAAGTCGCCAGCTTGCGACATTACGAATATATTCCTTTCATTTGCACCATACTGTATGTGTGAAATTAATTTTTTTTATGTTGAACCCATCACCATCCCATGATAAAATTTCTATATGTTATTAACAACAGTTCTATGTATTTGTAGGAATATTATGAAAATTTTAAATTACGTACATTTTGGAAAAAAACTTAATCAAAATATATTTTTTTTGTTTGAGAAAAATTTGTTTATCATAACATCATGCTGTATATATCACTGTAAAGAGCTTTAAAAATTCTGCAAAATGACACCTCTCCAGCATTCTAGCTCAATTAGGACAGCTTCTACAACCATTCCAATAAAGTATGGTCGCGATGTTTTGGATTTTTTTGGGCAACTTTACATAACCATATTTCGGAAACGGCTTGAGATAAAAATTTAAAATTTTGTATTTTTCGTTATCTAATCATCCACTATGAGTACTCTAAATTTTAACAAAATCTAAATAGGTCAGGAAAAAAATTAATTCAAAGTGTGTTGATTTGACCTGGAATATCTCTACAGCCTAATGCAAAAGTTTTAGGAATTCAGGAGTTTTAGGAACAGAAATATGTCTGCAACTTGTTTTTGTCTATTTCTTATTTGGTAAGTTGGGGGAGAATATAGATATCTTTTTCTAGTAGTACCTCTGAGTAATATTTTATCCATTCGTCTATTTGTACTGGTTCTACATTTACCACAAGGTTTAAAAATCCTAAATCTAGTCTCAGAATCAAGAGTGAAACGACGACGACAAATGCAACTTTGGTCCTTAAAATTCTGGATTTCTGCAGACAGTCAATGAGTCAATTAGAATATCTAGACAAGAAAGTGTAACAAATGAGAGGGTCCTAGACAGTGACGTACTGAGCATGGTTACGCGGGTTCCGCGGAACGAACTGTTTCATGCCGCAAAAGATAGACGTTTATAATAGACGATAGACGATATATAACAAGGTATGTGTGAGATATCAAACTTTTTTAAAACATCCATATACAGGGTGTTAGTAAATAAGTGTGAAAAACTTTAAGGGCTAATTCTACATGAAAAAATATTGACAGTTTGTTCTATAAACGTATGTCCGCAAATGCTTCGTTTCCAAGATACAGGGTGTTGAATTGTTTTTTCATTGCGAATTTTTTTATTGCTCTAAGATCTTTTAAGCTATGAAAATTAAATTTGGTGGATTTCAAGAGGTAGTTATATCGCATTTTTTGGCAAACAAATAACAATTTTATATTCATCATTGGCGCGCCTATGGGTAATGGTCTGAATTTTTTTAAAGAAAAAAATAGTACGCCACTAAGAAATTTTAAATTAAAAATTATTTTTGTATTCCACGTTTAATTTACGATAAAGAACCTTTCTTATCTTTTTTTCATATGATGCACCGTTTTTATGCAAAAAAAAAAACATCTTCGCGCGTATTTTTCATTTCGTAATACATTATCAAGAACTCTCCAATATAATAATGCCAAACTAGAACAATAACAGAAAACATTTCTAAAAAGATTTTAACTATGTGTAAGGCTACAACAAATGTTCAAAATTACCTCCTTTAAAGGTGACAGAGTAATTTTATATTCACCACTGGCGCGCATACGGATAATGGCAAAAAATTAAAAAAAAAAATAGTATGCCACTGAGATATGTCCAATTAAAAATCATTTTTGAATTCCTCGTTCAATTTACGACAAAAAATCGTTTTTGTCTGTTTTTCATATGTGGCGCCGTTTTTGTGCAAAAAATAAAATATCTTAATGTTTATAAAATATTTGAAATAAATTTCTATGCATATGGAATCTATGTACCTCGAATAATTTGTAAGCGTTAAGATGTTATATTTTTTTGTATAAAAACGGCGCCACATATGAAAAAAGACAAGAATGATTTTTTGTCGTAAATTGAATGAGGCATTCAAAAATGATTTTTAATTTGACGTTTCTCAGTGGCGTACTATTTTTTTTTCTTTAAAAAATTCAGACCATTACCTGTACGGGCGCCAATGGTGAATATAAAATTATTCTGTCACCTTTAAAGGACGTAATTTTGAACATTTGTTGTAGCTTTGCACGTAGTTAAAATCTTTTTAGTAATATTTTCTGTTATTGTTTTACTTTGGTATTATTATATTGGAGAGTTCTTGATAATTTATTAGTGTGTGTGTTCACAAAGAGGGGATGGCATTAGATAAACTTTTTGCCACAGACATTGATAATGTATTAAGAAATGAAAAATACGCGCGAAGATGTTTTATTTTTTTGCATAAAAACGGTGCATCATATGAAAAAAGGACAAGATAGGTTCTTTATCGTAAATTAAACGTGGAATATAAAAATAATTTTTAATTTGAAATTTCTCAGTGACGTACTATTTTTTTCTTTAAAAAAATTCAGACCATTACCCGTAGGCGCGCCAATGATGAATATAAAATTATTATTTATTTGCTAAAAAATGCGCAATAACTACCTCTTGAAACTCACCAAATGTAATTTTCATACCTCAACCTGTCTTTGAGCAATAATAAAATTGGCAGTTTGAAATAAAAATTTCAACACCCTGTATCTCGGAAACAAAGCATTTGCGGACATACGTTTATAGAACAAACTGCCATTATTTTTTCATGTAGAATTATCCCTTAAAGTTTTTCATACTTATTTACTAACATCCTGTATAATGGTATGGAGAAGTCTTTAATTTGAAAGACCTCTCGATGCCATCGATAATCTGTATAAAGATATTATAACTGTGCAAGGAACCATACCTAACTTCTTCCAAAGTTGTAAGCTCTTCGTGCATACTCTTCATATTCAAATCATCTTCCTTATGCGACAGCTGTACCACTTGGTTTTCCAACGCTTGATTTTGCTGGACGAGAGTTTTCAGTTGCTCCTCCAACTCCGATATCCTCCTTTCATCCCTGCTACATTGAGCCCTCGTCTTGCTCAACTGCGACAATAGTTGAGCCATCTGTTCCATGTTGTTATCGTTCTCCCACTCTTCCATCTGGTTAGTGCGTTCGTCATTTTTCGCTTCAAGTGATTTCGACAGCGTAGACGGAGATAACTCTGTAGGTTTTGTTGGCGTACCGTACTAGAAAATACAATATTATTAATAAAAACTGACAAGTGAGTAACGATATGTTTACGAATTAATTTCATTTTCATTTCATTTAATGTTTAATTTATTTACTCCATTTGGAGTACGTAGGACACCTTCTCATTGGAGCTTTTACCAGGCTGAGCAGATGGGACGTGAATTACAAAATGTAAAATTCCCTCATCTTTGTATAATCTTGGCATCCGTATGGCTTATAATTTTTAAAAGCCTCGGAGGTTGTTACCAGAGAAGGTTCCCACTGTTTTCAATCTGATAAGATGTAGAATGGTATTTTAATATCGGTTTATGAATTATTAGATTCAAAACTTAGTCTATTTCTTAGCAGATGTCGCTACGACATTCTAGCCATTTCGTTCGTTGCAATCCGAGACTGCACGCGTCGGAATATCCTGCCTGGTTCAGTCAGAGAGAAGAGCATATGTGTCTACTGACGAGGAGCAAAAATGTCCCGAAATCGGTATAGACGCTTGCTGGACTCTCTGATTGAACTAGAATATAATGCTGCTGCGTTGCAACGAAATTGAAAATATTTATACATATTTAATGTTTCATTTCATTTCATTCATCCATTCTCTTATTAATGTTGTAGAAAATTGGCTTTTCTACTATTGTTCAATAAATGAATAATAATAATTAAACTATAGAGCTTTTCATTCACAGTCATTTGTTTCGAGCTTCTGTCATATGTCGTATAATCCGTGTATATTAATATTATACTCAGATTATACAACATATGACAGAAGCTCGAAACAAATGACAATCGATGAAAAGCCCTATTACTATTATATTATTTCCCAACTCACTAAATTCAAGACATACGTGATCAGCAAGGCACGTTGTCTTCCTGCTGTATCCTATCTCCTGCGCCGGTCAAATTTTTAAATTCGAACTTAACTCTCCTAAAATACTTCATCTCCCTCTTCTATAATAGGCAAGTCAAACTTAATATAGGGAGTTATTATTAATATAACGCAAAATAAAGGATCCTTTATTAGAGGATACTTTAATAAAGGACAAATACAGGACGGTTCTAAAGAATGGTATTGCAAACGCAGTTAAGGAATCTTTTATTTTGACAAATGACATGAAATATTTTCGTAAATATAAAAATATCCTTTAAAGTTCTATTTGTTGATAAAAATTAAAATAAGATAATTGAAAAGAGTAAAACGTTAAATTTAATTATTCCGTCATTTAAAGATGTTTAGAGAACAACATAATATATTCCATAATACTCATCGTTCAATAATATGAAAGTGCAATTGGAAATACTATTTTAGGAGTTTTTAAATAATTTGGCATTGTGGGTATATAAAATGGGGAATTTCTGGAGAATATATTATTAGGGAATATTGGATATCCAGTCCTCAACTACAACTACCTAATGACACCATTGCAGAATTTTCAGACAGAAGTTGTGTTTTTATAATCAATCACAAATCCCTTCAAGACTTGTTATTGAAAGAACATTTGGTATTTTGAAGAGATTTCCCATTTTAACATATATAATTAGATGCAAGTTACCTTTTGTTCAAATAATAATATAAGCTTGTTCAGTTTTACACAATATTGCAGTAGATAATAGAGAAAACGTTAAAATACTGGCAAATGAGTGTGCTGTTGATATTGATATAGAAGCTGTGGCAGTACATTTTCAACCAGGAACTAATCTAATGCAACTAAATTGTGTGTGTGTTCGTTTAAAAATAATGTTCGACATTTAAAGCTAGCTTATACTAATTTTATTTTTATTGGACTGCAGTTTGTTAATAAATTTATAAATAAATATAAATATTATATTGGTGACCGATTTTAAGTATTTTATGATCATTAGCAGGTTTTAAATAATAAATTTATAAAAATATATACATGCTATTGGTGTTTGATCTTTTATCGTTTAAAATATGTCCATTACGATCCAATATGGCCCTCTCTTTTCACCTCTGGATAACTAGTTATCAGGAAGTTTATCTGACAGATTAGATACTAATAGATATCTGACAGAGAAAAACTTCCCGTTAACTAGTTATCCGGAGCTGAAAAGACAGATACTAAGGATACTGCTATATAAACTTCCCAATAATTAGTTATCTGGAAATGAAAAGACCTCTAATATCTAATCTGTCAGATAAACTTCCCGATAGACAAAAATATAATAGAAGAATTAAGAAAATTGAAGAAAAAATCTTCTGTGTAAAAGGTATATTTATTTAAAATCCCAATAAAGGGCTACATTAAAACCATATTTTGTTTAAATTTCAAACATCCCTAGGGTTTAATAAATAATACGCCAATGTAAGACTTTTGGTCGGCATTTTAAGGGTTTTAACCCATGTATTTTTGGTGGCTTAGCATGTAGAGCTTGCTTAGAATACTGATGATGCTCTCTTTAGAGCGAAAACGTTCTGTTTTTTAATGTAGCCCTTTATTGGGGTTTTAAATAAATATACATTTTACACAGAAGATTTTTTCTTCAATTTTTGTAATTAATGGTATACAGCCAGATACAGGAAATTTTTCCTTATGGAGAAGAATTAAGCTTTATGGTGGTTTTTTATTAATTTTTTTGGCAGTGTCTAAATAAACAAATACTGATGGCATGAAATGGATCACGAACAAGGAGGTTCTAGGAGGAATGAACAAGGAATTAGAGATTGTGTTTATCATTAAACGCATAAAACTGTAGTATTTGGGACACATATGAGAAATCAGCACCGTTACTCCTTGCTGCAGTACATATTGCAAGGTACAGTCAAAGGTAAGCGAAGACCCGGTAGAGGGAGAATATCAATGGAACTGTTTCGAATCGCAAATAGCAAGGTTATGATTGCTAATATAATTTCCAACATTCGAAACGGATAGGAACCAAAAGAAGAAGATGGCATGAAAATGAAAGTGTATTAATACTTTTCATTAAAAACTTTATAGATACTAATATATAAAAGATTAAAATTTCAAAAATAAATACTTAAACCTTTGTTTTATTTTGTTAACCTGTTGTTATATATCTGTTGAATTGAACTCTATTTTGAATCTAGAATTTTAACAAGTCCTAACCTTCATTAAAATTTATTGAAATTACCTCTTATATCTATAATAAATATTTATTTCTATACAAAAATGTAAAATATATTGAGTTTAATAAATGAGTTAATAATATTCTATGTCTGATCATTGTAATTAGTAACCCTTTAAAATTATTTACATAATATTCCTTTTTACAACTTTTTGTAATAACTCAAGCTTCAATAAAATGTTTTTTTTTATATTCGTTTGGGTCAAAACATCAATAATCTATATCTGAGAATATTACTTCTTTTTAATAAATAAAACCCAACATACAACTTTAATGATGAAAGTTTAATCAAATATCAATCCCACAATACATAAATGATCAATCCAAAGAAGCGACAAGATAAATTCAAAATACAAGTGAAGACCTTTCTTCACATTTTTGACACGTTATGTCAAAATAAAGGAACTTTTATTAAAATAACGGTATCCTCTAATTTTCCTTAAACACTGTATTTTATTAAAGGACAAAAATAAAAGACGCAATACTGCGCATGCTTATATGTCAAAATAGAGGATCTTTTATTACACGCCAACTTAAAAGACGTTGGCAATAACTCTCTACTGTATGGCTTCTCAATTAGAAGTAAATCAAAGATTTCAACTTCAATACACTTGCCTTAGTAAGACAAGTACAGAAGCTCAGTACTTGCACCTCAGTTCCCCAGTACAGTCTCAGTACAAGTACATAAACCAATTTACTTCTGCTTTATAGATTTTGAAAAGGCGTTTGATAGAGTCCAATATTATAGGCTCTTTGAGTATCTAGAAATGATTGGAATAGATGATAAAGATCTGAGACTTTTACAACATCTATATTGGAAGAAGCTTCTGTTCTGGTAGACGCCAAAGAAACAGAAAAAAAATTCATTCAAAGAGTTGTCAGACAAGGTTGTGTGTTATCTCAACTTTGTTTAACGTGTAATCGGAATTAATATTTAACGAAGCCTTGGAAGGGCAATGTGGAAGTCGAATTGGAGGAGAAACTATTAACAGTATCAGATATGCAGATGACACAGCGATCATGGCTGAAAGTATCGAATATCTTCAATTCTTTACAGATCGAGTCACTATAGAATGCTCCAATAACGGCATAAATACATCATTGAAAAAGTTACTTGTGGTTAGTAAACAAGACATTGACCCTATTAAATTAATTATCAACAATGAGCTGATTACAAAAATTAACCATTCAAATACCTAGGATATTGGATAAATGAGACACTAAATCCTGATGAAGAAATTAAACCTCGTATCGAAATTGCAAAAGGATTAATCTCTGGATTTCCTTGTATTTTGTCTTACTCCTGCCTTTATGTTTCCTTCTTTCCTGCATTAGCTCTAGGATTTCTGAAGTCATCCATCTCTGTGTTTTATTATTTTTGTGGGTAATATCTTCTTTCCTGACTTAACTAACGTTTCTTGTATCATGTTCCATTTGTCACTAACATCTGTTGTTTTTATCACGTCTTGTTTGATTTTCTTTAAGTTATCATTTATTTCTTCTTTTAGCCTCTGACGTACAGGTTCTTCTTTTATATTTGAGACATCAAATCGTGGTATATTTGTTTGTTTTTGAATCTTTTTCAGTTGAGGATGGGTACGTATTTTCGGCTGCAATGCTATTCAAATGGGGATTCATTTTTTTCGAATCCTGAGAAAACTAATAAGTATTTTTGAAAAATTTAAACGCAGAATGAAAGATTGCGTTATTAGTGAGGGCCAAAAGTCCCTGAGAACTTCTATAATATTTATTTTAATAAGTTACAGAAGTGAAAAACTAAGAGAAAATTTAGTGTGATTTTTAATTTCAAATATCTCATTCAAAATATACTTTTTATTTATTCTAAGGGACTTTCGGCCCTCGGAAATAATTTAGTCTTTCATTCTGCGTTTAAATTTTTTAAAAGTATTTATTAGTTTTTTCAGAATTCGAAAAAAATGGACACCATGTCCGTGGTAATATTTTCCAAATCTGTCTTTGTCTTACAACGCACTCAGTCGAATAGAATATTGTCAGCATATTGTCAGTCAGACCGTGACAATCAGTGACAATTTTAAATATTTGACGTGGCATCGGGAATATTTTGAGTTGTTGATTAAATAATATTGATATATAATGTATTTGATAAATAATTGATTTAAGACGTGAACGTAATAAAAAGTTATTTATTGTGTATTATTTGTGGAAAATCCAAGCGAAGAATACATCAGGATAATATTATATTCTGTGATCCAAGTATTTTGTTGTTAAAGATGTTCAAAATTGTAAGCGTTCCATAGTAACAATATATTATTAAAAAATCACTTTAACACTTTTCTTTTTTTCTCGATTGAGTATTAGTTTTTGTTGTACATATAAATTATTACAATCACTGAATAGATAGTTAGTGAAAAAATTATCACATTTATTAACTGAATTAATAATTTGCAATTATACAATAAATAACAGTTACCCAAGAACATTCAAAAACCATCTCTTTAAGTTAATGATGACACTTTCAAGTAGAATGACATTCTAGTAATGTTTACATATATAATAAATTTAAGTTTAAATATATAATTAATTTTACTACACGTAATTTGCCGTGTAAAGACAGAAAAAGTAGGGATAGCCGTAAAATATTTGCGAATTATGTACCCATGGCCTTTATGGATTATGATCTGAATTTATGTCAGCTCCGGGGTATGTTCTCACAGACTTTATAGTGTTTTTATATCTGGATTTGATTAAAATGTAATCTATCTGGTTTCTTACAATGTGATCTTCCGAATCCGCCGGTGATATCCAGGTATAAAGTCTTCTTTTGGGTAATTTAAATAAGGTATTCATTACTACCAGCTCCTCGCTTTGGCAGAATTCGACAAGTCTGTCCCCCCTTTCATTTCTTTTTCCCAAGCCAAATTCTCCCACACATTCATCCACTTTTCCTTTTCCAATCTTGGCGTTCAAACATAGAAGTCTTAAACAGAATAGGTAAAGGCGTAGATGACTTGAAGACGATAAAGAGAAAAGAATATCTGGGGCAAATAATGAGATGTATCAGATACTGGATATTGCAGTTAATACCCAATGGAAAGATGGAGAGAAAAAGTGGGATTGGTAGGAAGAAATATTCATGACCCCAAAACCTTCGTCAGTGAACTGTATTATCCGCAGATGAAATGCTTGTTACATGTCGCGCGAGATCGAGAACAATATCGCAAATCGTCATGGAAGCTACCAATGCCTAAAATTTGGGCCTGGTACATGGGGCTTCAAAGAAGAAGAAGGCACTTACCTCATCGTTATGTACCGTAGAATCCACCGAATCATCGTCTAGTCGATCTACATGTCTTAAAGTAACTATTTCCCTGGAATTCGTGGGTGTCAAAGCTTCATTGTTTCTCTGCGATTTCCTTTTGAGTATATCCAGTTGGAGTTTAAGATCATCGTTGGTGGACTGCAACTCTTCGACTTTTGCTTCTAGGGCATCGACAGTGGCATTTATGGTCTTAAAAATAAGAAATTTAGTGAACAAGAAACAATCAATTTCTAAAACTTTATATAACAGAAGTATCTTTATATTTTGCACTATACAGAGAGAGTCTGTAAAGTGGAATAAATTCAATATCTCAAATACTAATTGTTTTTTTGGAAAATACTCAGACCCGTCGATTAGTATTTCAAATTGTCCTTTTTGACATTCAATAAAAATGTATACAGGGTGTCCCAATTTAGAGATATGACGTCATCGTCGATTTTCTTAAATGGCAACACTGTCATTTTGATAGCTAATTTGATAGGGTTTGTAAAGTTATACATAACTGCAAAATATCAAATTTTTATTCTCTACCATTTACAAGATAATAGAAAATAACAAAGTTATATCTGTAATTTGGAATATATTCAATAATTAAAATACTAACTGTTTTTTTGAAAAATGCTCAGACCCGTCGATTAGTATATCAAATTGTCATTTTTGACATATAATAATAATGTATACAGGGTGTCCCAATTTAGAGATATGACGTCATCGTTGATTTTCTTAAATGGCAACACTATCATTTTGATAGCTATTTTGATAGCGTGTGTAAAGTTATACACATCTGAAAAATTTCAACATTTTATTGCCTACCATTTACAAGATAATAAAAAATAACAAAGTTATGAAGAACAAGAAGTAATCAAATAATAATTGAATTTATTTATTTCAATTAAGCAAATGCTCATAACGTTGCCCATTGACAATTTGACAATAATTGAGGGCAACATTATGAGTTTTTGCTTAATTTATTGAAATAATTAAATTCAATTATTAGTTGATTACTTCTTTTTCATAACTTTGTTATTTTTTATTATCATCTAAATGGTAGAGAATACAAATTTGAAATTTTGCAGTTGTGTATAACTTTACACACCCTATCAAAATAGCTATCAAAATGACAGTGTTGCCATTTAAGAAAATCAACGATGACGTCATATCTCTAAATTGGGACACCCTGTATACATTATTATTATATGTCAAAAAGGACAATTTGATATACTAATCGACGGGTCTGAGCATTTTTCAAAAAAACAGTTAGTATTTTAATTATTGAATATATTCCAAATTACAGATATAACTTTGTTATTTTCTATTATCTTGTAAATGGTAGAGAATAAAAATTTGATATTTTGCAGTTATGTATAACTTTACAAACCCTATCAAATTAGCTATCAAAATGACAGTGTTGCCATTTAAGAAAATCGACGATGACGTCATATCTCTAAATTGGGACACCCTGTATACATTATTATTGAATGTCAAAAAGGACAATTTGAAATACTAATCGACGGGTCTGAGCATTTTCCAAAAAAACAATTAGTATTTGAGATATTGAATTTATTCCACTTTACAGACTCTCTCTGTATATATTTTTGTGTTGTTATCAAGAACGTTGCATGTGGTAGAAAATGTCACCATTAATATCTAATAATACCAAATTTCTCCAAATAAGTTCGGTCGATAATAGGTTCGATCTTCCTGCTTCCTGCTTGTTGACGAATATATATACCTGGGTCAAATAATCAAAGCTAATAAAGAGAACCAAACAATTGAAGTACAGAGAAGAATCCGATTCTCGTGGGCAGCGTTTGGAAAGTTAAGATGGATACTAAAAAGCACAAAGATACAACAGTACCTTAAAACCCGTGTATTTGACCAGTGCATCCTTCCTGTTCTGACTTATGGCTCAGAAACATGGACATTAACAAAGGCCAACATAAACAAAATAGAAATAACTCAGAGAAAAATGGAAACATCCATGTTGGGAATAAAACTACAAGACAGAAAATCAAACAAATGGATAAGAGAGAAAACAAATGTAAAAAATGTAACTGAACATATAACAGGGTTAAAATGGAGATTTGCGGGCCACAATGCGAGACACGAAGATAAAAGATGGAATGCTGAAATACAAAACTGGAGATCGTGGACAGGAATTAGAGGAAGAGGAAGACCTCAGATGCGATGGAAGGACGATATTGTAAAAGTTGCAGGAACTAACTGGAAAAGCGCAGCCAAGGACAGACGGAAATGGAAAGATTTGGGAAAGGCCTATGTCCAAAGTTGCATAGAAATGGGCTAAAGAAGAATAAGATAAAAATTATAGAATTTAATGAATATTATAGGAATATATAGAAATTATAGAACATACCTTGATGATCTTCTTATCCGATGAATTTTCAAGGACTAGACGGTGATTCGCCCTTTCTAGATCCTGGATACTAACTTCTAGTTGCTCGTAGATTCGTAGTCGTGAGTCGTTGACTTCTCGGAGTGCAACAACTTGCTTCGTTAGGTACTACAACGAAAACATATTATTTTAAAGCTTTTGCGCCATGTGTCGATAGATATTAGGGTTATTAGCGCCTTTTTAACAAACGTAATAGTCCAGGGCGCATCTGTTTTGAGATGGACGTTGAGAGCTGACTCATATTTTTTGCAGAAATTGCTTGGAATTAACTCATATAATATTAATTGAATTATCCCCCCACTCAAAAAGGTCCGGAACATTGTTTAAATAATCAAAATGTCAAAAAATTAAGGAAAAATTCGATTTTTTCTTCGTTTTTCGATTATAACTTTAAAAGTATTGACTTTAGAGAAAAGTTGCACTTACATAAAAGTTGTGTAATTAAATTTTCTACAATATACGATTAGTTAAAAATTCTAAAAATTGTCACCCTTGTTGCAAAATAGCAATAATCATTGCAAAAAAACCATAAAAAAAAACAAGTATTCGCATTTTACATTTTTCAACCATTCATGCTACACTTAGGACCTTAATATTTTATCTAGAAATACTTTATAATATAATAAAACTACACTGTAAATTTCATTAAGATCAGTTCAATAGATTTTGCAAAATAAATTTTGCAATCCAGCTTTCGCAAAAAAATTCATTTTTTCAAAATGTTACAGGACTGAAAATAAAGCAGATCTATTAGCAAGTTGACATTTTTTTTACGTATAGAAGAATACTGTACGTTTCATTTGCAATTCGCAAAATTAAAATCGGTTAACTACCACGGCGTCAGGAATTGTTTTAAATAAACATTAATTTTTGGTGCTACGCGCAGGACAGCGGTGTTCGATTCACATAAGTTGATTTCCACCAAAATTTTTTTCCAATCTTCATCTAATATATTATTTTCTTACTCTATATTTTGTTGTATTTTAATATTTTAATTCCACAAAAATCAAACTAATTTGATTATTGTTTGTGAAATATTGTTTAAACAATTGCGTATCTTTAAAAATAATAAACTTTTATTATATATGAACAAAGAAAGTTTTTGCTAAAAATGTGTTATTTCAAAGGACAGTACTTATGTGTTTTTATTTTGCAATAAACAAATTCATTTATTTATATCGAAATGTACTAAAAATTTAAATTTATCAATCATTACACAGGCCTACAGTGTTTTTGGTGCCAAAGTGTTGAGAGCTGATTTTAGGTATAATTGGGGTGCTGATTCCGAATATGGCTTTAGTTTTGCCCTATCAGCTCTAGTTTTCAAGATAACGGAGGTCGTGCCAGCTATTATGCATTAAAATACGAATATGCTGACATGGATATACTAAATTGGAATAAATATCACACAATTAGAAAAAAAAGTATATTTTAAGGCATTTAACTACAATAAAACCCTTTGTACAATGAAACAGATATACAATTAGTTTTGAGAAAAAACTAACAAAATAGAAAAAAAACTTTAGTTGACATAACGAAAGTTTCTCTTGCGCGATTTCCTGGAACGGATTTTAAACTGTCTCTCTTCAGACTCCAGCAAAAACCTGCCATCATACGGGTGTCCCATATTCCTTGGTACCGGTCCTCCATGGTTTTTATGTCTTGGTGAAATCTATCACCTTGCTCACTTGTGTCACCAAGTTTTCAGGGAAACCGTCCAGGTGGCTGTGAAGATAGTGGACTTTGATGCTTATATTACATCCGTAATTGGAAATTATTCAGCAAACAGTTTACCAGCTCAGCATAGTTTTCACTTTTGTGATTTCCCAGAAAATTTTTCATAGTGTCCACAAGAAAGCCAAGCTTTTTTCTCTACCTCATTCATTGACCCCACAAATGCCGTATCCTTTGTAAGAAGTCTGATCTGTGGTCCATCAAAGAAACCAGCTTTAAGTTTTTCCGTACTTATCTGGGGCAGCTTCCTTCCTATGTAGGCGAAGCATGGTCCATTAGAATCAAGTGCCTTAACGAATTGCTTCATTAGGCCTAGCTTAATATGGAGGGGTGGTAAGATTATTTTCTCTCGTTCGACTAAAGACTGGGCAATAATGTTCTTTCTTGCATAAATAAGGCATAATACATTGAGAACAACAAATATACCGAGGAAGAAGTTTAATTAACAATGTATATTCCTTTGAATAACATATTCTTCATTATCTGACATATTAAAACTACTAATTTCGGAATGTGCCATATCCATAAAACTAGAGCTGATATAAAAAAACGGAATCCATATTTCGATTTATCGCCCCTAGTATAATAAAAACCAGCTTAAAGATTCACGGCACCAAAACAAAAATTTTTTTCTGTAGGCCTGTGCAAAGGTCATTGGAATGCCCGATCAGAGCAAACGTATCCGCTGTCCTGCGCGTAGCACCAAAAATTAATGTTTATTTAAAAAAATTCCTGACCCCGTGGTAGTTAACCGATTTTAATTTAGCAATTGCAAAGGAAAGGTACAGTATTCTTCTATACGTAAAAAAAATTCAACTTGCTGTCTGCTTTATTTTCAGTCCTGCAACATTTTGAAAAAATAATTTTTTTTTTGCGAACGACGCTGGATTGCAAAATTTATATTGCAAAATCTATTAAACCGCTCTTAATGAAATTTTCAGTATTATTTTATTATATCATTATGTTTTTCTGTGTGATATATGAAGGTCCTAAGTGTAGCATAAATGGTTGAAAAGCGTAAAATGCGAATACTTGTTTTTTATGGTTTTTTCGAAATTATTACTATTTTGCAACAAGGGTGACAATTTTTAAAATTTTTAACTAATTCTATATTGTAGGAAATTTAATTACGCAACTTTTATGTCAGTCCAACTTTTCTCGGAAATGAATACTTTTAAAGTTATTATAGAAAAACGAAGAAAAAATCGACTTATTCCTTCATTTTTTGACATTTTGATTATTTAAACAATGTTCCGGACATTTTTGAGTGGGAGGATAACTCAAATATTATTATATAAGTTATTTTCAAGCATAGGCGTAACCAGGATGATCCTAAGGGGGGGGTTACATCTACCTGAAAGGGGGGGGTTACAACTACTGGAAATATCTGAGGGATATGATGTTAAGCGTATAGAGCTGAAAGTACATCCCAATGGGGGGGGTTACAACCCCCAAAACCCCCCCCTGGTTACGCCTATGTTTTCAAGCAATTTCTGCAAAAAAAATATGAGTCACCACTCAACATCCAAATGTACTAATATTTTTACAAATGCGCCCTGGTCTATAAGTATCAGTATAAGTAAGAGTGCGTTCACTACGGAGACCAAAGGATGGTATGCTAGCCTAGAGCATGGTATCGTACTCTTCATATTCGTGAATTCTCGCATTTAAAATAATTTATTTATTTTACCTGGCGATCGAAACTATATTATCGATCGCTATTTAAAATAAATGCATTATTTTAAATGCGAGAATTCACAAATATGAAGAGTACGATACCATGCTCTATTCTAGGATACCATCCTTTGGTCTCTGTAGTGAACGCACCCTTAGGGATTTTGACAAGAGCTATGAGCTTGAAAATTTCACTTAAACTTGTGTACTAAATCTGCATGACTCATAGCTATTGTTAAAATCCAATACCTATAGCAAAAGCTAAAACAGAAGCGTATACAAATCTACACATACCTACTGTAGTGTTTTCAACGGCCTTTTAATTTATTAATGAATTTTAGCAATTATGTTCTTTAGTGTTTCTTATTTATTTACACCTAATCTGAATTTATTTATACATACTATTTACACCAAAATATAATTTATATAATACATTTTATATTTCCCGACTAACAATACATAATGGATTTATAACTCTGGATGGATAACATGGACTGGATGAATGATATAAAATAATTCTGTTTATATATGCCGACTCTGTTTTCTAGAAATATCCAGTAATCTCTATATACTATGCGGCATACCTCGATCATTCTAGCTTCGGTAATGGCTAGGCATGGCCAGGGCCGGACTGGTACACGTGTGTTTGATAATTGTAACAATATGATCAACTTGATACCACGGAAGGTGAACCAAAGTTATTTAACTAGCCAAACATAGAGCAAATAAACCAAACATTTTAATCAGGTTAGATATACTCGAGGTGAAAACAATAAAATACTAGCGAACATCCTTCACAAAAAGGATGTTACAAGCGATGGAAAAAGTACTTTGACAGTTTATTAAATGAAGAATTTGACAAGAAACTTATTGAGATAAGCAAGGCAGTAACAGAAATGGTCACCAAAATAACAAACGAGAAAGTTGTTGACGGTTACATATTTTAAAAGATGGATTTTAACGACCTATACTAATAAAAAAATGACTAAGTTTTCACTCTAATGGCATATAAAACAATATAATGCTATTCTACATCCCACCAGAATGAAAACAATGGGAACCTTCTCTGGTTACACCTCCGAGGCTTCTACAATTTGCAAGCCATACGGATGCTGAGACTAAAGAAGATGAGGGAATTCTACAATTTACAATTCACGTCCCATCTGCTCCGCGCGGTAAAGTTCCAACGAGAATGGAGAATGGTGGGATGTAGAATAGCATTATGTTGTTTTATATGCCATTAGAGTGAAAACTTAGTCTTTTTGCTAGCAGTTGCCGCTAGGGCATCTATGCCATTTCGTTCGTTGCAATCCGGGACTGCACGCTGGGGTTTGTTTTGGTTGGATCAGGGAGAGCAGCATATGTGCCTCCTGATGAGAGACTAATAAGTTTCGAAACCGGTAGAGGTGCTTGATGCACTATCTGATTGGACTAGAATGTGGTTCGGCTGTATTTTCCTTTTGCAACGAAATTGAAAATGGTTATTCATTTTCAATAAAAAAATGTTTGAAAACCATATTATTTTTTAATACTTACTTCTATTTCTTGAGTTTGATCATCAATGATAGTTTGGTGTTGTTTCAGTGATATTTCTAGTTCTTTGTTCCGTTCTAATAAAGTCTTGCCAAGTTCTGCTGCCAGCTGAAGATCTGTAACAAAACATTATTGTTAGTGAAACCAAGCTGATTTAATAAGGTACTGTTTTCTTGTGGAATATCTAAGTTAAATATTGCGTTTACATGGGATTACGCCACAATTGATTGTAATTAAAATTACATTTTGACTAACTAAAGTTTAATATTTGGATTTCCCCTCCAGAAATCGTTTTCAAAAATATTATTTAAGAACTTTGTTGAAAAGAGTGAACATTAGACCTCAAACTGAGAAAACGACGGCGACGTTTAAAGTTCAAACCTCATTTATTTTGGGTTTTTATTATGTAAAACCTTCAAACCTTTTTTATTGAGTTTCTGATTTTTTTTTAGCTGAATGTATTGTTTTAATAGTAAAATTTATTATTTTACATTAATTATACCAGATACTGCCAAATTTACAACGAAAAATATTAACAATGCTAAGATGTTTTAGTTGTAACTGCAATGTACTACGCCAAATAAGTGGTATCTGCGTAGTTACGTCCAAAGTTCTTAAGTAAAAGCAGATACCACTAATAAAGCTTAGTATTTACACTGTATACTACCAATGATAAAATAATATAAATTAGAGATTACTAGGATATAAATTTATTAACTGAAACTCCCAATGATTAATAAAAGGTATTTAAAGTAGATATAGTAGTTATTATGCTGAAATGCTCAAGTAAAAGACACTTCTACGACCATTAACGCTTAGTAATCTATTTAATAATAGATATTTAAATTTGATCAGTTCAAAGTTCTGATGAATTTTTTAATTTTGTTTATGTATTCCCAATATTGTTCTGAAGCTATTTCTGTGTGGCATTTATGTAATTTATTATTCTAAATGGGAACTAAGCCACAATTTAATTGAAAAAATTATTTTATTGACGTTTCGAAGTCCACATCGGATGTCGTTTTCAAAATACAAAATATTACTAGATTAAACAAAAATGTTGTTGCTTTAAAATTCTTTTAATAATTTAATTTAATCTGACTCATTCATATCGGTAATTCAGACATAGTATAATATATAATATTATTATACATTTTAAAGCAGAAGACTTTAAAATGATATTGCCAACATTTATGAGTTGCGTTCCTGTGACGACTATATGAAAAATAGTTCATTCGATTACATGAAATCAACTTTAACTCAAGAATATTCGTCACAAAAAATCATAGCATGCGATTTGTCTTTAAAAAGACAACCACAGGCAATGGTGACAGTAAAATTCTCACGTTAGTGAAAAAACCTCATGATACTATCCCGACATTGTAAGTATTTGGTCTTACTTTCAGTTTACTCTCAAAACTAACACCAAAATTTTGATTTTACATGTATGTTATTTTTAAATATTATTAATAATACATAGATATATCAATAATACTAAAATATAAAATATGTACTTCTTTCTATTGACTTCCTCTTTTAGTATAGGTAACCTCATCCTACTGCATTCTACAGAGGAATTTGCGACACAATTGGTTTCATTTAGCATAATAAGAGCCGCTTCTATGATTTTTCTTTTTTTACTATGTTTCTTTCAGGACTATACTTAAATCTTTCCACTGAACTCTATGTTCACTGTCCCATGCGTGTTGATATATTTGAGATCTATCAAATTCTCTATTTTTAATATAAGACTGATGTCACTTATTCTAACGTTTAATGGTCTTGATGTTTCACCTAAGTAAAATTGTTCGCATTCACAAGGTATTTTATAAATACAATTCTTTGTTCTTTCTTGTTCATTGTTAGGTTTAGTTTTAACAGGGTAGGCAAAAACCAAGGTTTAAAAAAAACAAAATAACCAGTTTTTTTTTGTTTAAACCAGGTTAATTTGGTTTAAACCAGTTTTATTTGATACAAAGTATCATAATTTTAATACCTTAAAAATGAATAAATTATGTTAGAAAATAATAGTAATAAACAATGAAAAAAATGATTAAGATACTTTTATTTTTATTTACACACACAAAAAATAAAAATAACAAAAATACATCTTCAAACGTATCAAAACATATTCAAAATAGCTAAGTTCGAAAGTAAAAAATAGAATTTATTTATCTTAATTTTCTTCATTTGCGGCAGCTGTATAAAAAACTTTAAATAAAAACATCAGTTTGGAGGTTCAATAAAAAAACCAGGTTTTTTTCTTAAAAAACCAGTTGATTTAAACCATGGTTTAAACCAAGGTTTCAAGCATGTTGGTTTAAACCTGCCAACCCTGAGTTTTAGATAAAATAGATCTCAATGTGTTTGTTGTCTTGAATGTTTTTGACACCCCACAAGAACAAAAATTTCTATCAAAAAACAGGTAACATCTATTTACAATTTGTAGTTCCTACCAACATACTAGAGGCAAAAGGTGGTAAATAGTGAGTACTAACTATACTAAGTACTAAGGCAATATAGGAGTATCTAACATAAGCTAAAGGTAAACAGCCGTATCTGTGAAGATACTACTTTTATACCTTAGTATATGTCGGTTACACCCAATTATGCTTAGCAAAATAGGTTAAAATAAACGTCAAACAAAAAATGCGATTTATAAATAAACTATTCATATTTACGGCTAAAGAGCTTTAGTAACGTATAGAGGAAGATCCAAGAATTTACTAGACATCAAAATCTCAATATACCCAAAAATGTCAGATACCCCCTTTACGCTTAGTACGGCAGTATTGATATATTTCCTCAAAAAATTTCAAGTCAACTTTTTTAAAAAATTATTGTTTTACAACATATTTCGTTGTAAAACTGTTGAAATTCTAAGAATGTCCCTGGGTACGAAACTCTACATCATTTACTAAAAGAACTAAAATAATATGATCAATTAAAAATAAAAATAGTTGTATTTCACGGTCAGTTTACTTTTCTCTATGCATGACAATAGTAAAATAAAGTGAAGTTGTGTAAATATTGATAGACCAATTGTTGTACTTCACGTTCAATTGAACATAAATGGCTAATAATATTAATTAGAATCTATTGCAAAATAATTACTATCTTTGTGTAACATGCAACACACTTTTTTCACTTTTACAAACGCATTCAATGACTAAAGTAGGCAGAAATATGTTGATAGAAATTTCTAGGAAGTACTAAGATAAAAGAACTTTAAAAAGTCCAACAGTAGGTTGCTATACATACTATTACAGAATATGATTTTATTGTGATCGAATAACAAACAGTAATTTTTGTTTTTGCGCGAAATCAATTTAAAAAAATTAATTTCGCGCTCGTAACTGACATTCAAAATCGCCGATCGATTCAAGCGTTGAATCTGAGAGAACGGTCCATTCTGCACAAAAAGTGCTAATAAACATTTTTGTGCAAAATTATCTCAGTTACATTCCTTGTTGGAATGATCCAAATCGATATCCACAGCATCCAGCTTGTTTATCTCGTTTTTACAGATCAAATCTCTGGCGACTGCAAACCCGGAGATCTAGTTGAGCACCTAAAAATTTTGGAATAAATTTCATTTGATTCTAAGGACATGCTGATAGACGCCATGTCAGTCAAATTTGACTTCGAAACACCCTTTGAAATGGTCATAAAACCAGCAAATAGGTGAAGAAGTTGAACCGAAACTGGAGGAAAGTTCCATCATACAATCATACGGGATATGAATGAATCTAAGATAGATGAAAGGGCAGGCGTGGGAATTACTGTGTCCAATTTCCGGCTAGTCAAATCTCTTGGGACAGCCCCAACTATCTTTCAGACAGAAATACATGCTATAGACCAGTGGTTTCCAATGTTTTTGAGTCATGTACCACAAAATTCTTCTAAAATTATTCTTGGCACCACCTAACTGAAATACCTATCGAGTTAGGTAATCTAACCATGTAACTATAAATATGCTGGTTTTTGGCTGTGTTTTGTGTACCACCCCAAATAATGATATGCACCACCAGTGGTCCATGTACCACATATTGAGAACCCCTGCTATAGACATTAGTGCCCAAGAATTTTTCAACCAAGACACTCGTAGGGTAATAATCTTTATTTTATCAGACAGCCAAGCCGCCTTAAAGGCTCTAAAGTCATTTACTTATGAGCCAAAGTTAGTTTGGGACTGTAAATAATCCCTCAAAAAGCTTGAGGAATGCAAAAAAGTAACTTTGATGTGATTGCCAGGCTTCAAGGGAATTGCAGGAAGGTGATTGCCTCGCAAAAGAAGAGTTTTAACCCCACTCCAGGGTCCAGAATCTTTCTGTAGATTATAGAAAAACCACATCAGAGAAGAACTCCGGACCTGGGAACTCAATCAACTACGATTATATTGGTTTAACACACCAGGACAAAGGCAAGCAAAAACGCTCATAAAAATGTCGCCTACTGCAACAAACCGCCTTCTCGAAGTGAGGAAAAAAGATATCAAAATGGTCACTGGTCACTGCCCTGTATGATATTATCTCAAAAAATAGGCAAATTAGATATTGCGAACTGTCGTTTCTGTGACAACGAAGAAGAAACGGAAGAACATAATATAATGCAACTGCTTAGCACTGTTCTGCAAACGACTAAAATTCCTAGAGGAGGTTAGTTTAGCGCCCTCTGATACAGGAAACAAGTTACCTAGGAAACTAATCAACTTTATCAGAAGTATTGGCATCCTAGAGTTCAACTAGATTAAGGTATGCACAAAAGGTCTCTACAGGTCGAAGTGCGGTGAAGCTGATTCACATAATCTACATAATCTAATCATTATGGGACCTTAGCTCCCACCTCTATCTTTTAGAAGACTTATTTATCAGACAGTTGCGAATGGGAACCGCCAGGAAGAAAACCAGCTATGAGATGTACATATATACACACAACGAAACTTATATGGAATCACCATGTATTTCAAAGCACAAACAATAACAAGTTTTTGAAAAAACTTGTTATTGTTGCGAAGAATAAAGGTTTTTATTGAAAATAAAGAAATCGATAAGACAATCAGATAGTACAGCTCGGTACGGTATAGGTTATTTGCTTGAGTTGCAAATTGAACGAAAATATAAACGAACTTTTGCGTCCAAAACCGAAAATATGCCTCATGTGGGGTTATATAACTTACAACGGGGAAAGATATTGATCTTGTGGAGAAAGTAATGTTCTCAGAGGGACATAGCTGTAGAGCTATGCGTAACACAGGGCGTTCTGTCCAAAACCTATGCTAGGTAACAGGAACTAGGAAAGCTTAAAAATAGAGCAAGGGAAAGTCGTCAAAAAGTAATAACTGCTCGCCACGATTGTTTAATTATCCAATCAGCTGGAAAACACCCAACCATTTTTCACCTGCAGCTCCAAAAGCAGCTTTTGGAAGCTACAGGTTTAACTTTTTCAGTTGAAACGATAAGAAGAAGAGTTCGTGCCAAGAAGTATACAGCAGGAGACAGTTATGAGTTCCCGAGTTATCCAGGCAGCACAGAATTGATCGCCCATATTGGTGTCTCACCACCAAAACTAGTACATTGGGAATTGACAAAATGTGCTATTTTCAGAAAAAGTCAGGATTGGTTTAAAATCAGATGGCCCACGAAATCGTGTACTTAGAGGTCGAAGAAGACAAGCAAGAATGAAAACTGTCAGATCTGTTCACAAATATACAAGTAGACCAGGGCGGATCTGTAAAAATATTAGTACATTTGGACGTTAAGAGGTGACTCAAATTTTTTTGCAGAAATTGCTTGAAAATAAATTAAATAATAATATTTGACTTATCCTCCCTCTCAAAAAGGTCCGGAACATTGTTTAAATAATCAAAATGTCAAAAAATTAAGGAAAAATTCGATTTATTTCTTCGTTTTTTTATTATAACTTTAAAAGTATTCATTTCCGAGAAAACTTGTACTGACATAAAAGTTGCGTAATTAAATTTCCTACAATATAGAATTGGTTAAAAATTTAAAAATTAGTCACCCTTGTTGTAAAATAGCAATAATTACGAAACAACCATACAAAAACAAGTATTAGCATTTTACGTTTTTCAACCATTTATGCTACATTTAGGGACCTTCATATTTCAACCAGAAAAACTTCATGATACAGTAAAACAATACTGTAAATTTCATTAAGACAGGTTCAATAGATTTTGCAAAATAAATTTTGAAATCCAGCTTTCACAAAAAAAATTCATTTTTTCAGAATGTTACAGAACTGAAAGTAAAGCAGATAGCAAGTTGAAATTTGTTTTGCCTATAGAAGTGTTCTGTACCTTTTATTTGCAATTTTGCAAAATTAAAATCGATTAACACCACAGCGTCAGGAATTTTTTTAAATAAACATTAATTATTGGTGCTACGCGCAGGACAACGGATAGTTTGCTCTGATTGGGCATTCCAATGACCTTTGATAATGATTGATACATTTTAATTTTTATTACATTTCGATATAAATAAATAAATTTGTTTATTGCAAAATAAAAACACATACTTTATCCTTTGAAATAACACTTTTATTAGCAAAAACTTTCTTTGTTCATATATTTTGACTAAGAGAATAAAAGTTTATTATTTTTAAACATATGCAATTGTTTAAACAATATTTCACAAACAATAATAAAATTAGTTTGATTTTTGTGGAATTAAAATATTAAAATAAAACAAAATATAGAGTAAGAAAATAATATATTAGATAAAGATTGGAAGAAATTTTGGTGGAAATAAACTTGTGTGAATCGAACACCGCTGTCCTGCGCGTAGCTCCAAAAATTAATGTTTATTTAAAAAATTTCCTGACGCCGTCGTAATTAATCGATTTTAATTTTGAAAATTGCAAATGAAAGGTACGGTACACTTCTATAAGCAAAAAAATTTTCAACTTGCTATCTGCTTTATTTTCAGTCCTATAACATTTTGAAAAAATGATTTTTTTTTGCGAAAGCTGGATTGCAAAATTTATTTTGCAAAATGTATTAAACCGATCTTAATGAAATTTACAGTATTGTTTTACTGTATCATAAAGTTTTTCTGGGTAAAATATGAATGTCCTAGGTGTAGCACAAATTGTTGAAAAACGTAAAATGCGAATACTTGTTTTTGTATGGGTTTTTCGCAATTATTGCTATTTTGCAACAAGGGTGACTATTTTTTAAATTGTTAACCAATTCTGTATTGTAGGAAATTTAATTACGCAACTTTTATGTCAGTACAACTTTTCTCGGAAATGAATACTTTTAAAGTTATAATCAAGAAACGAAGAAAAAAATCGAATTTTTCCTTCATTTTTTGACATTTTGATTATTTAAACAATGTTCCGGACCTTTTTGAGGGGGAGGATAACTCAAATATTATTATTTGATTTATTTTCAAGCAATTTCTGCAAAAAAATTTGAGTCACCTCTCAACGTCCATCTCAAAACAGATGCGCCCTGGACTAAAGGGGAAGTATAATGTTCTGGAGAGGAATTGTGATTCGTAAAAAAACTTCTTTAATTTTCATCCAATCAACTTTAACTGCTCACAGGTATGTTGATAACCTGTAGTTAGGCTCTGGAGAGATGCAACAGGAGAAAATTTAATTTTCATGCATGATAATGGACCTCCACATACCGTTAGAGTGACTAGACATCATTGAAGTATCCCTTGTTTGAAGTGGACTGCTTGTTCACCCGAGCTTAACCCTACCTATAGATTATTTGTGGGATATGCTTACAAGAAAAATTAGAGCTCGCCGGGATAATCCACAAAACACCGAACGGCTAGTATAAGCTGCTCTTGAAGAATGGAGCAACCTACCACAACAAAATGTGTGACCGCGCAAACTGAAGCTTGCATAGGACTAGAGGTGATAACACTGACTACCAAAAAAAAAAAAATAAAAAAAATAAATAAAAACAATTTACACATTATTAGTTTTACATTGAAATTTTTTATTCTATTAACTTTAAAACAACTAGTTTCAATTTGTTTGTTAAATACTTTATTGTTTAATTTAATTGTTACGTACAGTGGAACCCCGTTAACTCGGATTAATTGGGACCGCGGCCGATCCGGGTTATCGAAAATCCGAGTTAGCCGGAGAAAATGGTAAAAATTAATAAAATATGGTATGCTTACAGATAAACTCCGTTATAAATGTCACACAGACACTGGTAAACCACGTTCGCATTCCACACAAAACCACACATACAAAGCGTCGTCAAATGTCTCATTCTTAGCTTTATTAGCTTTGCACCGATTGTCCAAACTGTCTTTTGTTATCATTTTGAAAAAAATTCTTCGATTTTAGTTCTATTTTTCTTCCAATCCGATACTGTAGATGTACCGACACCATAATTTAATGCTGCAAGATTCACCTTTATCAATTCTACTTAATGCTTCTAGTTTCTTTTCCATTGTCACTACAACATTTTTATGTTTTGTTGCCCTTATAAACAAAAGACACGCAAACACAAAATCTGAATAAATTTACGAACGATTACAAAACCGAAGCGAACAATACGACTTTACTACACACAATACCGTCTCTGATGCTATGTTATTTAATAACAATGATAACTAAGACCATTGTTAAAAAAAGAATTTTAATAGTCTTTTCTAAACAATGCTAAGAAAGTTTCAAATAAATAAAGGATAATACCGGTGCCTGTTTTCGATAACACCACAATGAATGTGGTGTGCCATGAGTCATTTTTACTATGCTATATGTAGTTCAATCCGGTTCCATTATCTCTCAAATATTATATTACATAGAGTTGGTACAAAACCTCGTGAACCTTGAAAATGCGTATGTATAACCGAAATAAAATGAAGCAAAAAACATACGACTATTTTATTTGCTGCGAATTGCGCGACAGGGTCCCATCTGAACCCTGATATTTTCAGTAATGTCGGATTCAATCGTTTCGTTCGTATATTGACGTCACCAAATGAATGAATTAGGTTCACGAGATTTTGTAACAGCAATACATTTTTATTGTTGAAATGTTTGTCTGATAAAAATCAGTCCGGGTTAGCCGGAGTTCCGGGTTATCGGGGGCCGACTTATCGGGGTTCCACTGTATTTGTAATTAAATTGCTTTAAAATAAATTATGTTTGACTTCGTGTGTTCGCTTTTTTAAATTCGCACGAAATAATAAGAAATATCAGATGATTCCATATATAGGGGAGTGCATTTAGATTTTCACTTCGGAAAAAATCAAACAAGATAAAATTTTTTGTAATTTCATTAAGAAATGTTTAATAAACAACATATCAAAAAGTTCTACTCGATAAGTGGGTGCTTCATTTTTTATTAAACAAATGAACTACGAAATTAGATATTTTTTTAAATAACTCCGAAAATATAATTTTTAGAAAATAACTGACTTGACCATTGAAAAATTCAGAAAATTTTACAAAAAAACCCTATATAAAGATTTTTCTAAAATTAAATCTCTAGCTTCTGTAATTTTTTATTTATAACGCTAAAGTCACCCTTCTCACACACATTGGCGCACTGCACTAAACTAGCGTTGAAAGAAGTGCACGGTTGAGTTTTTTTAATGTAATTCTTTAACTAATGGATCAAAAGAAATTTTACAAATTGGACATGAAAGAAGATGAAATAAGCTATCTTATGGTTGTAATAAAAATAAATAAAATGTATAGACATAAGTACGCGGTGTGGACGGAAAGTGAGCCTTACATGAATTTTGTTTAAAAATGATTTACAAATGTGTAACTAATACAATTTTACTTATAAAACTCTCAAATTTGCACAACTTACCTCTCAATAATCTTACTAAACAATATTTTATTCAAAAAAAATCTCAAAAATTTAATTCAAATAATACGATGTGTCAAAAAATGTAATTTTTTAAAACTTCGTAGTTTTACAGAATTCCCACCAATTTAAGACGGTATTAGTCAAGTTTGAATAAATCTAATACAATTTTTTGTTATTTTTTTAAAGCTTGGGATGTAATCTTAAAAAAAACTGAATTATTTTAGTTTAAAAATGAAATAAACAATTTCTTTTTGAGAAAACTAAGAAAGATAACAAAAATGTAATACAAAAACCGAAAATTACCAGCTGATAAAATGTATATACAGAGTGATCAAAACTTTTTTCTGTAAAACTTACCTAGAATACATTTAATAATAAGCTTCAACGATAATAAATGTTCAACAAAAAAAATTTTTTTAGGTCTTATACAGTATGTCTGAGTAACTTGGAACCTATTGATAACTTTTCTAATATCAGTTTTACGAAAAAAAGTTATTCTTTATAAAATACTCTGCATCGTATATAACATAAGATGCAACCGTCAAATATCAAATTTTGTTAATTTTGTACGAGGTATGTCAAAAAATATGAATTTCACTCAAGAGTACAGTACCTTTATATTTCACAATATCGAAAATTTTTATAAAGAAAAGTTGTTTGGAATTAAAAACTATGTTCCAATATGTAATTATATCCTTCTAATCGAAAATTTGTTTTTTTTAAATATTCTTTCTAATACATTTTAATTTTTAATATTATTGTGAAAATAGTGTAGGAAACAAAGGTTGAACCTTGCAAAATGGACACAAGTCCGGTTTTGTTTTTTTTCTGGTATATCAAGGGGTGCTTATTATAAGACTAACTTTTTCTGAAAAAATTTCGCCCCGGAACCCCCCTTTTCACCCCTTTAAAGGGGGTAATTTATGGTTTTTGCAGAACGTAGCCCTTCCTGTACCTTTTACAAAAAATTTCTTTTATAGAAATATGAAGAGGACTATATTTTCTACGATTTATTTTCGACAGCATCTCTCTATCATCCACCGTTTAGCAAGGGTGGCGCCCCAAAGTTGACAAGTTTTTAAAAAGATGTTTTTAAAAAAAATATATTTTTCCCTAACTCTAACGGAAATTAAACAGAAATGCTGCGGAAGTTATTCACAAATAGATGATTGATTTTTTGGTATAGGTTTCACTTAAGGGTAATTGCCCTTTTTTTAATTACAGGGTGTTACATTTTAAAAAACCCCTTTTTATACCATCTGAACCGTTTATGCTAGAGTAAAAAGACTTTCAGCGATTACCCATGTACTGGTTTTATTTACAAATTTGTATAATGCACCCCCATTTTTTCCCCGGAACCACCCAAAAAAAAAGAAGAATTAATAAATAAAGTGATTTTCTTGGAATCCTTCACACACAACGCCCTTCATTAATATGCTTCATATATCATTTTGTGCAAGTTATTATTACCCATGCATGGACACTAAAAGCGATTTCCTAGTGCAACCCCTGTAGCCAAAAACAATAAATAAAATGGGGGGTTGAAATTTTTTTTTTGTTTTTTGCTTTTTGATCCATATGGACATATGCTTCATCAATAGTGCTTTTCAGAAATATATATGGTTATTGCAACATCCCTGCGCAAACCACCCCTATCCTTGAAAATATACTGCAGACACTACCCCTAAACCTTATCCAGCATGTTTTTACGATTTTCTCATTACCTATTCATTTTTTTTTAGCAAAATATATACAAGGTTAAAGACCACTATTTACTCTAAAAATTAGGTCGTATTCATTTTTTTCGTTTAAGCAACCGTTACGGCACAGTGGCGCCGTAAACCTCATATATGCTTTGACGGGCTCCAGTTTTTGTTTATTTTTTCGTCATCTGTTTGTTTTATTGATAAAGTACTTATGTAAAATAAAACAACACAGTGTAACCTACAAATCATGACCTATGCACATTTTACATTCTTTGCTCCCCAAAGCTACAGTGGTGGCCCAAAATAATTTTTTTCATATTTTCGCCACCTACACGCATTTTATTGCGTTAGTGCTACCTTAATAGCACAATATTCACCCCTAAGTGGTCGCTAACCAGTGGCGGATCCAGGGAAGGGTGATGGGGGCGATCACCCCCACCCCTCTCAAACCAAGTGATATTATATTTAGAGATTATAAAAATATTCATTTATTTTTATAGAAATACTTATATTATATTAATATTATTTTAATAAGAATGACTTTTTATGCTTTAGCGACAGTGGCGGATCCAGCATCGTTAAGAGGGGGGTGCCAATTGGTTAAATTTCTATAAAAATAAATGAATATTTTTATAATCTTTGAATATAATATCACTTGGTTTGAGAGGGGGGAGGTGATCACCCCCATCACCCCTCCCTGGATCCGCCACTGCGTAGCGACCACTTAGGGGTGAATATTGTGCTATTAAGGTAGCATTAACGCAATAAAATGCGTGTAGGTGGCGAAAATATGAAAAAATTTATTTTGGGCCACCACTGTAGCTTTGGGGAGCAAAGAATGTAAAATGTGCATAGGTCATGATTTGTAGGTTACACTGTGTTGTTTTATTTTACATAAGTACTTTATCAATAAAACAAACAGATGACGAAAAAATAAACAAAACTGGAGCCCGTCAAAGCATATATGAGGTTTACGGCGCCACTGTGCCGTAACGGTTGCTTAAACGAAAAAAATGAATACGACCTAATTTTTAGAGTAAATAGTGGTCTTTAACCTTGTATAAATTTTGTTTAAAAAAAATGAATAGGTAAAGAGAGAATCGTAAAAACTTGCTGGATAAGGTTTAGGGGTAGTGTCTGCAGTATATTTTCAAGGATAGGGGTGGTTTGCGCAGGGATGTTGCAATAACCATATATATTTTTGAAAAGCACTATTGATGAAGCATATGTCCATATGGATCAAAAAGCAAAAAACAAAAAAAAAATTTCAACCCCTCATTTTATTTATTGTTTTTGGCTACAGGGGTTGCACTAGGAAATCGCTTTTAGTGTCCATGCATGGGTAATAATAACTTGCACAAAATGATATATGAAGCATATTAATGAAGGGCATTGTGTGTGAAGGATTCCAAGAAAATCACTTTATTTATTAATTCTTCTTTTTTTTGGGTGGTTCCGGGGAAAAAATGGGGGTGCATTATACAAATTTGTAAATAACACCAGTACATGGGTAATCGCTGAAAGTCTTTTTACTCTAGCATAAACGGTTCAGATGGTATAAAAAGGGGTTTTTTAAAATGTAACACCCTGTAATTAAAAAAAGGGCAATTACCCTTAAGTGAAACCCTATACCAAAAAATCAATCATCTATTTGTGAATAACTTCCGCAGCATTTCTTTTTAATTTCCGTTAAAGTTAGGGAAAAATATATTTTTTTTAAAAACATCTTTTTTAAAAACTTGTCAACTTTGGGGCGCCACCCTTGCTAAACGGTGGATGATAGAGAGATGCTGTCGAAAATAAATCGTAGAAAATATAGTCCTCTTCATATTTCTATAAAAGAAATTTTTTGTAAAAGGTACAGGAAGGGCTACGTTCTGCAAAAACCATAAATTACCCCCTTTAAAGGGGTGAAAAGGGGGGTTCCGGGGCGAAATTTTTTCAGAAAAAGTTAGTCTTATAATAAGCACCCCTTGATATGCCAGAAAAAAAATAAAACCGGACTTGTGTCCATTTTGCAAGGTTCAACCTCTGTTTCCTACGCTAAAACCTTTTTTTTAAGAATGAAATTCCACATTTGATTGATTGGATTCTACTTGTTTTTCATTTAAATATCCACCATTTTGGATCCGCCATTTTGAAATTTAAATGTTTAATCTTTAATTCAGATTCAACAACCTGTTAAAAATAAAGACAATAAATGTTTTAGAAAAATGTTCTTTTTTATGTTCTTTATAGAAAATCCGCATTTTGGATCCGCCATTTTATAGTTTATAATGTTAACATTTAAGTTAGGTTTATCAAAGCTCTCAAAAATAAATATATGTAGAAATAAATACATTTTGTAAATTATGATTTTACAACTATTTTTTAAGTTACCCGCCATTTTATAATTTAAATTATCAAAATTTGATTCAGGTTCAGCAACCTCTCAAAAATATCCACATATATGTAAACAAACACGTTTTATAAAAAAAATTCGGATTTTACAACTACTTTTTAAGGATTTTTAGGAAAAAATCCGCCATTTTGAATCCAATATTTTGAATTTGCAAATTGTAGTGTCAGATTCGGGTTCAGCATAATCAAAACGTAAATAAAAACATTTTTTATCAAAATAAAATGTTGAATTCACCCATATTCTTAACATTATTTATACAAAATAATTGTTATTGTTTAAGCAATTAATAAACAATTAGCGGCGAAATTTGTGAGTAGAACTTTTTACTTTAACATATTTATAAACTAACAAAAAAAGTTTTAGAAAAATATAACCTCGTTTGATTTTTTCCGAAACATTGTATCTTTTCGTTCTAATTGCACTCCCCTAATAAGTTTGGTTGTGTGTACATATAAGCCATATAGGAAATGCGATGATAATAATTTATAATTAGCAATAATTTCAGAGAAGGTGATTGGGAGGATAGAGAGCTGTGTGCTTTAATTTAAAAGGGCGAACTCACAATGGAAAAATTCACAATGGAAAAATGGAAAAAAAGAAGAAGAAAAATACGACATATTACTCTGATATATTATTTAATACCGTCATCTAATAATTCTTATTTTACATATTTTGGAGAACTTATTATAGAATTCTGTCAAAAATCAATTGTTTAACCAAACAAAAATTGTGTTTATATAACAAATCCAATTAACTAGAACAATACAAATACAACAGTTCCTAAGTTCAAGTTCAACAGGATGTACGGCATAATTATTTGTATTAGTTTTGTTATGGATTAGCAAAATACCTGTCCACTTTTATAATTAATTATGTTCTTAACACACTTTTAAATTTCCTATTAGAAAAAATGGTACACGCAGTTCAAGTTCTCAGGTAATTTAGTAAATCTTTAATGCTACTCGAGATTCGAGATGCTATTTGAAAGGATATTCTAATATAAGTTTAATTAAGTACTTCGTGACAGCGAAAATAAAAAGATTTTATTATGAGTTAAAGGAAGTGCGTTCAAAGAATTGCATAAAAAGTAGTTTCAAAATAAACCACGGATTATTAATTATAAATTATAAAATTATTGATTCATTCATACTATAGCGCGGCCCGATAAGGATTGGTCTACTACTGTACATGTCGTACAGGGCCAGATCTGGAGATATGGTGAATTTCATGATTGCCAAGCACTTTTTCCTTCCCCAATTGGGCTTGTTTTTTCTGAAATTCGGCGTTGAATCGGCTCGATAATGCGGCATAGTAATGCCCTGTGACCGTTTGTTCCCTTTACAGAAAGTTGATATAGATCACTGATTAGTTTATTATTAATTAGAAAACAAATTTTTGTTAGTCCAGAAAGCCACTGCGCATCCGCTAGGAAAATTATTCTGATTCGGTTTTTTTGCACAATCTTACTCAAAAAGGACCCCTTTTAACAAATTTGCATGTTGCCAGGACCAAAAGGTGGTCAAAAATTTTTTAAACGCTTTTTTTTTGTTTTTTTTCTAAAATTATTTTTTTTTCATGCAAAAAGTTTTTTTTAGGTTTTTTGGATCATTCCAAAGAGAAAAGGTCTTTAGTGATTTTTCTCTAAAAATGATAGTTTTTGACATATAAGCGATTAAAAATTGAAAAATTGCGAAATCGGCCATTTTTAACCCTCAAAAACTATGTGAAAACTGAAAATTTGAATGTTGCCAAGGTAGGTTAGGATATTCTTTAAACATCTATTGATGAAATCTCGGAGAGTTTTTTGCAATACATTATTAAAAACTCCTTTGTTTTTTAATTGCTAATCAAGCGTGCGCGACACTATTTTCCACCGTTACATGTGTATACAGTATGGTGCAAATGAAAGGAATAAATTCATTTTTTCGTAAACCGGCGTCTTAAATGAAAAATCCCGAAACCGGTCGATTTTTATTTTTAAGTTATGATATTGTGGCATATATGGTATACTAGTGACGTCATCCATCTAGACGTGATGACGTAATCGATGATTTTTTTAAATGAGACTAGGGGTCGTGTGCTAGCTCATTTGAAAGGTTCTTCAATTCTCTATTCAGTAATATAAACATTTACATAATTATTTATACAGGGTGTCCAAAAAAAAGTTTTTAATTAAATTATTTGAAAAAAAAAAAAGAAGAATGTATGTAATTTATTTAATTCAAAATACATTTTACTGTTACCCGAAAACTAAAAAATGTTTATTTCAGAAATAAACATTGCTTTTCGATTAAATTCAGTGTTCAAGCCCGCTCCCGCCAACCACCTGCCTCTTGGAAGTTTGAACATTTAATTTAAGTGAAATGCAATGTTTATTTGTGAAATTAACTTTGTTTTCTGATTTTTGAAAGCAGTAAAATTTATTTTGAATTAAATAAATGACATACATTCTTCTTTTTTGGCAAATAATTTAATTTAATAAAATTTTTTTGGACACCCTATATAAATAATTATGTAAATGTTTATATTACTGAATAGAGAATTGAAGAACCTTTCAAATGAGCTAGCGCACGACCCCTATTCTCATTTAAAAAAATCATCGATAACGTCATCACGTCCAGATGGATAACGTCACTAGTATACCATATATGCCACAATATCATAACTTAAAATTAAAAATCGACCTGTTTCGGAATTTTTCCTTAAAGTCACCGGTTTACGAAAAAACGAATTTATTCCTTTCATTTGCACCATACTGTATACACATGTAACGGTGAAAAATAGTGTCGCGCACACTTGATCAGCAATTAAAAAACAAAGGAGTTTTGAATATTGTATTGCAAAAAACTCTTCGGGATTTCATCAATCGATGTTTAATAAATATCTACCTACCTTGGCAACATTCAAAATTTCAGTTTTTCACAGGGTTTTTGAGAGTTAAAAATAGCCGATTTCGCAATTTTTCAATTTTTAACGGCTTATATGTCAAAAACTATAATTTTTAGAGAAACCTGACCCTTTAAGTCACTGAAGACCTTTCTGTTTGGAATGATCCAAAAAACCTAAAAAAACTTTTTTCCATGCAAAAAAAATAATTTTAGGAAAAAAACAAAAAAAAAACATTTAAAACATTTTTGACCACCTTTTGGTCCTGGCAACATGCAAATTTGTTAAAAGGAGTCCTTTTTGAGTAAGATTGTGCAAAAAATCCGAATCAGAATATTTTTCCTAGCGGATGCGCAGTGGCTTTCTGGACTATGTAGAAAAGATTGAAAAATACAAAGTTAGTTAAATCTAAAAACAGATGTAACATGGAATGATTTCTGATAAACCGAATAAACCAGCATGATATTCATCGGCAACGGTAATATAAATAATATAAATAACTAGAGTACTAGAGGGAAGAGGACTATCTATAAAGTTCCATTCACTATTACGTTGACGAATTTCCTATATGAATATATGAATTATCTAATATCATAATAATTAAAGGAAGACACTAGATTCACTACTTTATAGGCACTAAAATACTTTATTGTGAAATATAAATCTCCCATAGTTATTATTTTTTATTGTATAGTACTAACGTAGGAAAAGCTTAAATGTCTATATAAAATGATTATGTATTAATGATATAAATTGTATTAAGAAGATGCAAAAGAAATATAAATTATACTTCCTCTTTTTATTATTTCACGTTAAAATATCTGCATATTATATCCAACTTTTTTAGATGTATATAATGTATATGGTTTTTTAGGCCCATAGCTTCACAATTACTCTCCATTATTTACGGTCCTTAGTATTTTCTCTTCAATTTCTAACACCTTTCTCTTTAAGGTCCTTTTCTGCGTCATCTAATCATCTTTTTCTTGGTCGACCTACTCTACCCTTGTCACCCATCTCTTTATTTATTAACATGTTTGGTATTATTTCTTCTTCCATTCTTTCTAAACATCACAAACATCTCAATCTGGATGCTTTTAAAACTTCTGACATTAGAAGTGGTTGCCGAAAGTGTTACAGGCAACAGCGATCAGCAAACTAAGCCGTATTCAGCAGATTGCTTGCCCAATTAAATGAAAACAACACCAACTACTGCAATGGAGTTGCTTATTGACATCACCACTTTAGACTATATGTGATAGAGGTAGCGCTGGTGACAATGATGCGATTGAAGATGGAAGAAGGCTCATGATGCAAGATATACTCCAGATCACTGAACCTAAGAATAAAGTAGGGTATGGACAAAAATGACAGCGTAGTAATCACAGAGCTGGCACGTATCTGCATAGCTGCAAAAAATGACCCGAAAAGGTATAGCCTATGCTATGAACCCTGAACAAACCACCTATTACATCAGGAGAGCTGTCACTAGCAACTGAGTGTCATGAGTCACTAACTCAAACTTCGGACGGTAAAACTACCATCCTGACACAATGAAAATAAAAGCAACCGCATTGCTGACTTACTAGCTAGGAACGCAGCAGGCCTAAATCTCTTAGGACCTGGTGATCTTTTTGGTGGGTTAACTACAACAGCCGCGGAAATTACCAATTGTCACTTCCACATGGAAGCCTTGAAAATATGGGGAAAAGAGCATGGCTGTAAACTTGCCAAGGCAATACTAAAGAATCTTGAAAAGCATCAAAGAAGTTCTTGGAAATAACCAAGAAAATCTACACTTGACACTTAATTTTTTAACTAGCCATTGTCAACTCAGTAAACACCTCTACACACTGTGGCTAGTAGAGCCATTCTAACCACAAATTAAAAAGGGTCTCCATACTTACATAGGAGAAATAAATCAATCTGGGAATCGTGCAGAAAGACTTATCGTTATTAGGCGTCGATGCTCTTCTGGTAGAGATATTGTTCTGGTACCAGCATTTTCTGGTCAACGGTCTTCTGGGATCTACGGAGGGGTATCACTGCGCTGCAAGCCCTTATCCCTTGCCATACTGCACCCCCATAGGCCGATCAGACACCAGCTTATTCCAAAAAAAAAGACAGAAAGACTTTTAAATACATATAATAAATACGACATATCTAATGCTAGAAGGAAAAAGGAATACAAAAAATTTGAAAATGTCTGCACCTCCGCCGGTATTATAGGGCATCTTCATTTTCAGTGTATCTTCGTAGTAGGTTACAACAAAAATATTTCTACTTGTTGTTAGAACTTTTAATATTTTTATCTTTGTTATCGTTGCAAAAGATATTCTAATTACTTTCCGGTTCATCGACTCACTTGACGAAGTAAAAAGTTAATGGATTTGTCAGTGCATCAATTCCATGAATATTTTATGAGGTTAAGCAAAGCAAAAACATTGACAATTATTCTGTTCTACTAACACTGAATAATTCGGTTTCATTTCTAAAAAATTATGAAATTATTATATAAGACGATTCACCTTATCTGGTGCGTTACTATATTAGATGTTTATGACTGAGTCTATAGACCAGGGCGTTTAGGAAAAAATAAATCGATTTTTAAATACAACATCTGAAACTTTCAACTTTTCGAATTGCGTTCGGGTGACGTCAGGAAAAAGTATACAGTACTAAATTGGCTCTTCTTCTTATTCGTCTAGCCATTAACGTCCACATCTGAACATAAGCCTCTTCATGTCTTCGTTTCCATTATTTTTTGTTGTACACTACTTGTAGCCAATTTTTTCCGGCAGTCCGTTTCAGATCATCTGTCCATCTCATAGGAGGTCTGCCTCTGGGTCTTTTGTTACTCTGGGCTAATTAGCAAAATACAAGGAAAAGTTATTTACCAGCAATTTTATTGCTGGAATCGAATCTTATTATTGTATGTATTAATAATATAGGTATGTAAAGTCCGCAGATAGTGTGCTACTCTTTTTATAAACAAAATGGCGCCCGAAAATCGTGTTTTTTTCAATTTTTGCTCTATAACTCCAAAGATTTTAACTTTACACCAAAAACACTCAAATAAAAATTCACCGCAACTAAATTCTGCATAGAGACGTGTTTTTCCCGATTCACTTCGACGAAAAATTTCCCCGTAAAAAGCGGGTTTTTCCAACAAAATCTTTAATTTTCAACTAAAATTTTACATAAGTAATTGTTTATCAATAATTAAATAACTTGGTAATATAAAAGCCCTTTTCGTATAGATTATAATTCCCGAAGCCCATGGAAATTGAATGAACAGTTTAGCAACAATTGAATTGTTAATTAAAATTTTACGGTCGCTATAATAACGACAATAATTACGACGCATAAGAATAACTATGATTTTTTCATAAAAAGACACTATACCTATCTCATGTACTTTACAGAATTGAAATTGGACTATTTAAGCGGCCTCAGGAGTATTTTAAAATTATAAACAATTTTTCGGCTTATAAACAAATAGAAGATCTCGGGAAATATTAAACTAAATTAAATTATAAAAGCGGCATTCGAAAAACAGCGACAGGGAGCTTCTTTTAAAAGAAAAAATGTTTAATTATGATGAGTAGTTCCTGAGATACAACCGGTCAAAGTTGACCAGAATTTACGGCAAAGATAGAAACAGTAGGATCATAATTTTTAAACCATCACCTCTTTATTTTTGTCCTCTTTCTCCACTCCAATTTTCATATCCTTAAAATACTCATAACATATATTATTATAATAAAAACTATCGATAGTACGTGTGGAAATTGTCAAAAATAGCAAAATTCCAATCAAAAATTAGGTTGGAGAAACTGTAACCCTCAAAGTTCAAAATCGGTATACGTTAAAAAAATGCGTTTTCTCGGCTTCTCATGGAGCAATTTCCTTCATTCTTTTTTTGTTCCCACGTAACTCGAGTAGATCCATCGAACTAACGTATTATTAAATGTCAGACTTGCTTTTGTTTTGTTATAATAGAATAATTTATTTATAAGAACAGAAAACTACATATTTTTTCAAGTTGTAGGCTTTTTCTTACATAAACTTACTACAAGTGTACCTTTTAAAGTTAAAAACATAAATATTCTCATTTGAAAGCAGTATAATTATTTAAACAATTTTTATTTAAACAAATTAAAATTTTGTGTTATAATAGATAAATTAATTAATTATAACAAAACAAAAGCAAGTCTGACATTTAATAATGCGTTAGTTCGATGGCTCTACTCGAGTTACTTGGGAACAAAAAAAGAATGAAGGAAATTTCTCCATGGGAAGCCGAGAAAATGCATTTTTTTTAACGTATACCGATTTTGAACTTTGAGGGTTACATTTTCTCCAACCTAATTTTTGATTGGAATTTTGCTATTTTTGGCAATTTTCACACGTATTATCGATAGTTTTTATTATAATAATATATGTTATGAGTATTTTAAGGATATGAAAATTGGTGTAGAGAAGGAGGAAAAAATAAAAAGGTGATGGTTTGAAAATTATGATCCTATTGTTTATATATTTACTGTAAATTCCGATCAAATTTGACCGGTCGTATCTCAGGAACTACTCATCATAATTAAACATTTTTTCTTTTAAAAGAAGCTCCCTGTCGCTGTTTTTCGAATGCCGGTTTTACAATTTAATTTAGTTTAATATTTGCCGAGATATTATATTTGTTTTTAGGCCAAAAAATTGTTTATAATTTTAAAATATTCCTGAGGCCGCTTAAATAGTCTAATTTCAATTCTGTAAAATACATTAGATAGGTATAGTGTCTTTTTATGGAAAAATCATAGTTATTCTTATGCATCTTAAATATTGTCGTTATTATAGCGACCGTAAATTTTTAATTAACAATTCAATTGTTGCTAAACTGTTCATTTAATTTCCATCGGCTTCTGGAATTATAACCTATACGAAAAGAGCTTTTATATTACCAAGTTATTTAATTATTGATTAACAATTACTTATCTAAATTTTAGTTGAAAATTAAAGATTTTGTTGGAAAACCCCGCTTTTTACGGGGAAAGTTTTCGTCGAAGTGAATCGGGAAAAACACGTCTCTATGCAGAATTTAATTGCGGTGAATTTTTATTTGGATGTTTTTGGTGTAAAGTTAAAATCTTTGGAGTTATAGAGCAAAAATTGAAAAAAACACGATTTTCGGGCGCCATTTTGTTTATAAAAAAAGTAGCACACTATCTGCGGACTTTGCATACCTATATTATTAATACATACAATAATAAGATTCGATTTCAGCAATAAAATTGCTGGTAAATAACTTTTCCCAAAAATGGCCTATTCTCCGATAATCAGCCCAGACTATGTGTTGGTATGGTCTCCAGGTTAGAATTATTGTTCTGTGCCATTTGTTTAGATCGCTCCTAGCTACATGTCCAGCATATTCCCATTTCAATTTTAATTGCCAAGCATTGCTCTTTCTATCGCGTGTTGAGTGACTCAGTATGTTCATATTCTTTTTTGTGATTGTCCATGTTTGTGCCCCAAATGTTAATATCGGAATAATGCATGCATCAAAAACTTTAGATCTAAGATGTAGTTGAATTTGCTGATTTCTGAGTATATAGTTCAGTTTGCCGAATGCTACCCATGCTAACTTTATTCTAACTAAATTGGTTGCAAATACATAATTGCATTTCATCATCATCATTACCATGGCTTATTCACTCCTGGCGGAGAGTTTACCGCCCTTTTGGGCTTTCTGATTCATTTGTTGCGGAGAATCAGTCCGCTGTTGTCTTTAATTATTATAGCAGCGTGTTGTGTGACTCGGCCCTGTCTACAATTTTCCTCCATTATTTCCGGTCCTTAGACCTCTCCTTCCAATCAATTGTAGATTCTTAGATTCTTTATGTATTCTAAGACTTGATCTCTCCATCTTGTTTTGGGTCTTCCCTTTGGGTCTTCAGCCAGTTATTCGCTTTAGAGAAGAATCTGAGTTAGCTCTTTCTGTGTGTCCCAGCTGCCTGAGCCTTTGCGCCTTCGCGAACTTGATAGGTCTTCACACCCTGGACGGTTTCTTAAAATTCTTCATTGGTTAACCTTCTAAATTCGCCTACACCTATCCTCACCAGTCCCATTATTCGTCGAATTAGCTTTATCTCTAAGATTTCTAACTTCATTTCATCTTACTGTGTTAAGTTCATCTTCTCTGCACCATAGGTGATAACTGGCCTGATTGCGGTCTTGTAAATTTTTAATTGGGTTGTCTTACTAATATAATTTTCTTTTAAGAATTTTTGGTAGTTAATTAATTTAAGCTTAATTTCTTTCTTGATGTTCGTACTCTCTCGATGTTCGTACGCTTAATTTTTCTCTCTTGAACACTTGCGGTATTTCGTTTAGCTCTGGTTTATCTCTAGCCCTCTCTTCTTTGCTTCTTTATCTAGTATTAATATTATCTTCTGCATGGTTTCTAAGTCTCTAGTAATCAGTGCAATATCGTCTGCATACCCTATAAATTGGGCTGAAGTTTCGATAATAGTTCCCATAATTTTGGCTGCTCTTACTGCACCCTCTATGGCGATGTTAAATAATGTTGTTGACAGGAATCTCCCTGTCTGACGCCTACCTCCATTTGTACTTTATCTGAGGGGCCTTCCCTTGTTAGCATTCGTGCCTTGGATCCCTTCATCGTCATTTTCGTGAGTCTTACTAATTTTCCTTGAATGTCTAGTTGTTTCATATCATTAATTAGTTCCTCCCTTATTAGACTGTCAAACGCTTGCTTGTAGTCAATAAACAGTATATAGATCTACTCCGTGCTCGTAACATTTTTCGACGATTTACGTTACAATGTGTAGGTATGCGTTTGTTGTTGACTTACCTTCTCGGAATCCATGTTGGTATTCACCTATTTTTGTTTTCGTTTCTTTTTCTATTCTTTTTCTGATTAAAGTTGTTAAATATTTTGTACATTGTGTTTAATAGCGTGATTCCCCTGTAGTTGGTGAATTTTGTCTTGTCGCCTTTTTTAGGGATGGGACATAATTTTAGAGGTATACTATTGAATTTACAGTACATAAAATGCACATAAAAAAGCAAAGTGATGCAAACAGAGTACTCGGGGATTTTCGGGGTGCTTTATCCAGTGCGGATACAAAAAGAATATAAAAATTAAAACCGTTTGTTTTTAAAAGTCAGCTCTTTATGTCTTTTCAATAAAGAATTTAAATATTAAAATACCTATACCTATTATTAATTTACTTATAAATATAAACTCCATTCATAACCGACAATTGTTTTTATTTATTTCAAGATCGATTTACTATATTCTAATTGATCGTATTAATAGATTCCTACAGGCAAAAGACCACTCGGACGTCCCAGAATGCGATGGAGAGATAACATCCAAGCAGATCTCCGGAAAATTCCATTTGACCCTAGGTTGATGGAAGACCGAAAAAATTGGAAGAAAGTTGTACAGTCAGCCAGGATCCACCCAGGGTTGTAGCGCTACGTGATGATGATGAATTGATCGTATTATTATTAGGCATTGACGTTATTATTCGTCATTCTGAACACCAGATACTCCTAGAGGCTATCACTTTCGTCATATTCTTATTAAACATCCCAAAATCTTAAGAAGAGTGAGAGACGGGTGCATAATTTCACCACTGATATTCAATCTGTACTCACTCAAAGCACATTTTTGAAAAGGCTTTAAATGATATTGATGAAGACATATTAATAAATGGACTAAAGCTCAGTAGCCTGCGGTATGCAGATGATACGACAGTGTTTTCCAATACCACAGAAGGGCTGCAAAACATAATGAACAAAATAACGGAAATAAATAGTAGAACATATAAACACCAGCAAAACCAACCTGATGATCATCAGCAAGCAAAACATAACTGGAGCAAATCTGTATGTGAACCATATGAGAATTGTATGTGTCCCACAATACAACTACTTGGGAACTATGATATAATCAATGAGTCGTGGTACAATACCCAAGAGATTAGATGTCGCATCGGAAAGGCAAAAAGTGCATTCTTGACTATGAGCTCTGTGTTCAAAAGCCATGACCTCACCCTAGAAACAAAAATATAGCTCCTTAAATGTTACGTGTACTCAATGTTTATATCGATGCCTCAGAAGCCAATCGGTGTAAGTCAATAAGTGTTTAAAATGAGATACTAAGATGTTTCTGAAAGTAGTTGCAGAAATATATATAAGTAGTTTTTAAAAACAAATAAACCGTATTTATTTATCATAATATGGGTGATATATATTCATAAATACAAACAAGGATATAATAATATTATTATGATAATATATGTTATACCTCATAAGACATTTTTAGGGAGAATGTGACTTGCACCGTTTGACTTCTTTCTGAGGTATCCATATACAGAGTAGAAACGTGGACATTGACGGTGGAAATTCTATCAAAATTTCAGGGTTTTGAGCTATGGTTGTACAGAAGGATCCTGAAGACATCATGCACAGACAAAGTCACCAATGAAGAAGTGCTATGGAGGCTAAACATAACCGCAGAGTGGGTCAACATTGTGAAGGGTCATAAACTGTAGTACTTGGGATAGATAATGATAAATCAAGGCAGATATGAGCTACTCCAATGCATTTTGCAAGGTAAAATTAAAGGAAAAAGGGCCTCAGGACGAAGAAGAATATCCTTGGCTTGGAACCAACAAAATCTTCATAGCCAGAATGATTGCCAACGTTCGGAACGAACAGACACCCTAAGTAGAAGAAGAAGCCCCAAAATCTATCGAGTACTCTCTTTACATACATTTAGTGTCGGAAAACCTCAAAATTCCAGAAGCTCTTGTGTATACCAGTCACCCTGGGCACTAGGTTTTCCGAGGGACGGATCTGATCTCATATTCGTGTTCAGCAATCAAAAAAAAATCCGCGAACGATCTGTTTACATCAATTTAGAGCCGAAAACCATTGAAACTTCAGATGATGTACCTTAGCTGTAACCCTGGGCACCACGTGCTCCGGGGGTTGGTTCTGACGGGCACAAAAATCCCCCAAGTAATCTGTTTGCATCATATGAATGCCGAAAACACTCGAAACTCCAGAAGATGACTGGCCTTAGCAGTGACCCTGGACACCAGGTTCTCTGTGGTCCGTTCTGATGGCGTATTCATGTTCAGCGACCCCAAAAACCACCTAGTAACAAAATTTGGTTCTTAATATACTAATTTGGACATGTTTATGTACTTTTGAATGCATTTTATGTGTTTTAGTTCTAAATGTCCTGGTCTATAGGATGTTTATGACTGGCTCAATGGCGTTGGCACACTATTAATAACGAATTACGGTGGACCCAGATTCTTCACGTACCATGTAGGCTGGTACTGGTTCTTAGCGTTCTTTAATACCTTCATTTGAAAGTAAAATAAATTTCTAAATAGTTTTTGTTTTGTGAAGTAATTGGAGCTTATTGTTTACGCTCCAAGCGAGACGTCGATGCATTTATTAATGGTTTTCAAGGTCGTCTAGAAATATGCCGTTACTAGTTCTATATTTGTGTACATTTTTAGAGATTATCGTCTTTATTATTCACTTAAAATTACTTATAAAATTATTTTAATAAAAAATGAAATTTTTCAAACGGATAACAATTTCATCAGAATGTTTTCGGCCTTAACAGACCATTACCAGTGGACTCATAAGGTAGGAGTAATTATTTTTAAGACAAAACAGCTTAGAGGTAGCGTACATTTGGCATGATGACATGATTCTTTACTACTCTTATAACTAAATCAGGTTTCTTGTTTACATCATCTGAATTAGTTACTATATTCGGTTTTCCCATAATCTGATTTATTTTTTTTTAAAGAAATATGTACATAAATGTTGATGGACAATCTAAAAATCCACAGAGTTAATGCGATTGCGACCTTGGTCAGTGGAAAGTGTATCGGGATAATGAAAACAGTTTATGAAATGTAAGTTCAACATTTTAGTAGATAAATGATAAATAAGATCTGAAAGTTGAAATTTGTACTAGCTTTTTATATTTAATATTTACCTTTAAAAGAGACGCTTCAATAAATATACATAGCGATCAACTCTTGTGACAAAGTTCGTTATAACTATTATATTAGATACCTTTTTCGTCTCTTTTATAGATATGACTCTGTCTGTTTTTTCCAATGTGAATCCAGTAAATTGTCGTTTTACCCGTTTTTGTTGTCTTCCCACTGATCGTCTACCTATTAGGGAACCGTCTCTCGCCGTCTTTACCATTCTATTATTTGTTGTCATTCGGCTTATGTGGTCATTTCATTCTACTCTTCTGTTTCTTACCCAATTGTTAATGTTTTCGTTTTCCAGCTTGCATCTCCGTCGTACGTCTGTACTTTTAGCTCTGTCCCATAGCGTCTTACCATCGATTTTTCGAAAGGTTTTCATCTCCGTTGTTCCGAGCAATATTTTTGTCCTCTCTGTGCCAGGGGCCTGATTCTAATTAATTTCGAGGTCGCAATTTAATTTAGACTCTGCCATGACAGTCGCAATTTATAGCGATTCTTATTCATTTCGATATTTGTTCCAACTGGGGATATTAACGTTATCATTTTGACACTGATCAGAATTTGGGTTGGTCCTCCTGTTTATTGGAATTATTGGCTATGCAACCAACGCAACGTTTGTTGATAGTCTGGGCAAATTATCGAAAAAATGTAATTTTTGTTAAAACTTATTTACCAGCTATTTTATTGCTCAAATCGAATCTTAAGATTGCATACATTAGTAATATGGGGTATGACAAGTCCGCAGCAAGTGTGTTATTTTATTTATAAACAAATTAGCACTCCTAAATCTTCTTTTTTTTAATTAGTGCTCTGTAACTCCTAAGATTTTTCCTTTAAACCAAAAACACTCAAATAAAAATTCACAAGGTGTGTAATTTAGTTCTGCACAAAGTTATTTTTTTCCGATTTCCTTCAACAAAACTTTTACTCGTAAAATCCGAGTTTTCCCAAAAAAATCTGCAATTTTCAATTAAAATTTTAGGGAAGTAATTATTTATCAACAATTAAATAAATTGGTGACATGAAAGATTTTTTATAGTAGATTATACATATATCAGGAGGCCGGTGACAATCTAACTAATAGTTTAGCAACAATTAAAATGGTAATTAAAACATTTCGGTCGAAATAATAACCAGAAAGATTATGATATATCAGAATAACTAAGATTTTCGTATAAAAAACCACTATACCTATTCAACGTACTTTACAAAATTGAAATTTAACTATTTGAGCGGTCTCAGGAATGTTATAAAGAAACAATTTTTTGGCTTATACACAAATAGAATCAGTTAAAAATATTAGATTAAATTATATTAAGTTAACACTGTTGACAAGGGAACGACTTCTGTGCCCTTTTCGAAGAAAAAAAAAATTGAATTGCGATGAGTGGTTCCAGGTATAACCGATCAAATTACTCCGGCATTTGCGACAGAGTTATAAACAACAGGATTTCAATCTTTGAACCATTACCTTTTTATTTCAGTCCTATTTGTACATACAAATTTTCATATCTTCAAGACACTCATAACAAAAAAGATTTATGTCACCAAGTTATTTAATTATTCATAAATAACTACTTCCCTAAAATTTTAGTTGAAAATTAAAGATGTTGTTTGGAAAACCGGAATTTTCCGAGGAAAATTTCCGCCGAAGGAAATCGGAAAAAAATATCTATGTGCAGAAATAAATTACAGTTAATTTTTATGTGAGTGTTTTTGGTTTAACGTTAAAATCTTCTGAGTTACAGAGCAATATGTAATTGAAAAAAGATTTCGGAGCGCTAATTTGTTTATAAACCAAATAGCACACTTTCTTCGGACATTGAATAGCTATATTACTAATATATGAAATTTTAAGATTTGATTCCAGCCAGCAATAAAATAGCTGGTACATAATTATCCTTGTTTTATACTAATTTTCCCAGATTATTACCTTACATCTTTCATTGAGTTGATAATTCACGTTGGACACATTCTCAATTATTATATTTTTAATTTAATACTATTCTAGCTAATTCCTCCAAAACGAGCAAATTTCCATAAAACCCAGACATATTAATACCTTTTGCTTTAGTTTTCCTTGCAAGAAACAAACAAAACACATCTAAACTAAACCTAACCTCGCTTTCGGCCATTCATTCATGTCCGTGTCGTGTCACAATAATTTCGACTCGAAATTATAATTTCAACCACTTTTGAGGAGTCGATTCAGACATTCAGGCAACCTGCGGCTCTGTTTGCTCTATTCACTTGATCTTCCACTTCTGTTTAGAGCTTGCCGCAGCTACTGTTATATTAAAAAGTTTTACTACTATTTTTGTTTCCTTCATCTATTAGCTTCAGCTTAGTTGTTGTATCATCTGGACCACAAGCTTTGCTAATTTTAGCGTTTTTTATAGAGTGTTCTACCTCTGATTTCACAATATCTGGGCCGTCAGTACAATGTTCGATAGTAATATAAAATACAGGGTCATATTTAACATTATTAAGAAAATAATGTAGTTGCCTTTTGACTTATATTTGAGTTAATGACTAAGTTAGTTAGCCTTCTATCAATATACGAGGTACTATAGGGAGTGAAGTCCTTGTTGAGTAAAGGCCATGACCTAATAGAAGCTGACAGTAGGCGCTAGAACCTATTCGTAAGCTACAAAATACATACAATACACATAATACCTTCCAGTAGCAGTGGGGAAAGTATAAGATAGCAAACAATCTATTTAGAAGTCAAAACTTTGTAAAAACTACAGCAGCAAAGAATCAAAATCTTCTTCTTAGGGTGCCTGTCCATTCTGAACGTTGGCGATCATTCTGGCTATGACGATTTTGTTGGTTGCTATACGGAATAGTTGTGTTGAGGTCTTTCTATACCATCCTCTCAGGTTAGCAAGTCGGGATATTCTTCTTCGTCCTGGTGACATTTTTCCTTCAATTTTACCTTGCAAAATGCATTGAAGTAGCTGGTATCTGCCTTGATTTCTCATTATATATCCCAAGTACTGCAGCTTACGGCCCTTCACGATGTTGACTAAATCTGCGGTTGTGTACATCCTCCGTAGTACTTCTTCATTGGCGACTTTGTCTGTCCATGGTATCTTCAGGATCCTTCTGTACAACCATAGCTCAAAAGCCTGAAGTTTTGATAGAGTTTCCGCCTTCAGTGTCCACGTTTCTACTCCGTATAGAAGCACTGAGTACACGTAACATTTAAGGAGCTTTATTTTTGTTTCTAGTGTTAGGTCATGGCTCTTGAGCACAGAGCTCATAGTCAAGAATGCACTTTTTGCCTTTCCGATGCGTTACACATCACAATCAATTATAGTTAAAAAAAAATAAAATAATTTTTATTTTTTAGGTTTCAACTACTCCTAGTAGCTCTTTTTTGTTCTACAATTTCTGCAGATGATGGGTCTAAGTGCAAAGTTGAAGTTAAAATTTGGAATACCAAAATATATTGCCACAATTTAATATTAAATGATACCGAGTTGACTTTAGATGTACCAAAAATTTCGAATACTTCAAACCTGTATCTGAACCTTGTCAATTGTACGGGAAAAATAGATGAAACATCACTCTCTAATTTACGTGAAGTCACCTCAATTTATATGGGTACGTATAAAAATATAGAGGCAGAAATAAATGCAATTTTTTAATATTTTTCCAAAAATATTTGTTCGAAATAAAGACCTAACCAAATTTTATTATACAGAGTCACCCAAAAACTTTCTACCCACATTTTGTTCTTATTAAAACGATAAGTAACGATAATTATAATTATAATAATTCTCGTTTAGTATTCGGTACTTAGGGTATTGGATAGTAACGAGTATATCGTAACTTACTTACGTACCTACTCTGTTACGTTATTCCAGGATCTAAAGTAACGTTTAATAAATATAAATAATCTAATGGGTAACTGTGAGACTTGCAACACCCTTGCTGCAAGGCTAAGACCAAGATCAAGACCAAGACCGGGAGCGCAATACCAAGACCAAGACCATGTGTATTGCTGCAAGATCAATACCAAGACTGTCTATGTCTCGTCTTGTTCTTGCATTCGGTCAACACTACTCATTTTACGAATTTAGTCGTCGTTGATATTCGTTGTGGTACGAATGTCGTGATAGTGTCATCAAAAATCGACTGTTGTGTCATCCATACTGTGCGTGAACTATTTCCCAAGTTTTGTTTTTAATAAAAGTAACCCGTATTTTTCGTTTACAGTAACCCATTGGAAATACTTGTGCAACAACGTCACATGCGAGACAATCACAAATACAACATGTGTACAAACTAACTCTGGGTACAATTGCACTTGTCCAAAAACAACTACTGGGCCCAATTGTGAAATCAACTTGGTGAACGAATTCGACATTAGTCCCTCGCAGAAACACATCGGAAAAATTTGCGAAGTATTTGATCGAAGCGCACCAGAAGGCGTTGGAAAACCTGTGACACAGTTACAAGACTTCAACAAGACTTACACCATGGTTTTAGAAAAGCAACGGCAAGAATGTATTCGAAATAAATGTCATATAAAAAGAGGTAACATGCGCTGCGATGAAGAATGCAACACCTACGCTTGCGATTTTGATGGTTATGACTGTTCTTTGGGTATCAATCCATGGGCGAATTGTACTGCACCCACCAAATGTTGGGAAGTATTTATGGATGGTCGCTGCAATGAAGACTGCAACAATCCTCAGTGTTTGTTTGATGGACGAGACTGTGAGAAGAAACTGCAAGCTTGCAACCCGATTTATGATGCTTACTGCAAAAAACATTACGCCAACGGTTTCTGCGATTATGGCTGTAACAACGACGAGTGCAACTGGGACGGTTTGGATTGCGAAAAAGAACCACCAGAACAAGCAGATGGAGTTATAACAATGGTGATTTTAATGGACATGGAGAGCTTTAAAAACAACTTGGGCACATTCTTGAGAGACACAAGTCACCAATTGCGCACCACCGTAAGAGTAAAGAAAGATCAGCTAGGAAATGACATGATTTATCCGTGGATGGGATCAACACCATCAGACAACCAACAGGATGGTTACTTCCGAAAGAAACAACATGTAGTCTACTCAGAACAAGCACAAACTGGAGTCAAAGTATTTTTGGAGCTAGACAATCGGAAATGTGCATCGCTGGTAAAGAATTCGGACTTTTGCTTCCAAACAGCAAGTGCAGCTGCCGAATTCTTAGCTGCCAAAGCTTCCAAACACATGATGCCCTCGTCTTTTCCGATATATCAAGTAAACGGCACTCAAATAAATGCTCAAGCAAATGCTGACAAGTTGTTGCTACAGAATTCTGGCAGATTGTAGTGTTACAAAATTCTGACGCATTATTTTACTTAGTGCAATAAAATGATAATAAGTTATTCCTATAATATTCTAAAAAGTTGTAGATTTTGTTAGTGCTTTGGATTGCTACATAATGTCATAATGTACCGGGTGTCCCAATAAGAATGGCTCTCGGCCATATCTCAGGAGCCGTTTATAGTAGAGCTTTGAAATAAAAAATTTTATAACAAAAGTTGCCTCAGGAAAAGTCTGGAAATTATTTTCATAATTGTGGGTCCACCGCTAGAGGGCGTAATTGAATATCAAAAATAAAAAAATCTAAATTTTACAAAATTTTCCTAATGAAGGGGAACTGGAAATACGATTATTGTATTCTTCATCAAATTCTGCGCATATTTGAGTTAACAAGTTTAACTCTACCTTTGCAAATAAGAGGTGGGGGTGAGTGGGAACCTTGTTATAAAAAAATGGCTGTAAGTCCGGTTCTGCTAAATCAAATTTTGAAAACTGGGTCTTGTTGAAGACAGATCTTTTTCTTCAATGTAAGCGTGATAATTCTGAACCATCCTAATAAGTAATAAGCCAGCTGGGAGGCGTTATTTAATTTTTTTCAGAAATCTAGTTTTCTTTGGAAAATATTAAATACAAGTATGCATTTTTAATCATACTTTATAAAATTAGATTAAATTAGCAATAGAATAGCGAAAACCGCATGTCGATACCTTTTTTCTATCTCAAGATATCTCGAGAAACGTGTAAATTTTATACATAACTGTTACTATCACCGGTAAACTAAATTAATGAAAAGTAGTGTGCTGTGGAAAAAAACAAAATAACATTTTCCAGATGTCAACGTATAAAAATATAATTAATTAAAACAACAATATAAAGAGAAACAATACTATTAAAATTAAATATAACACAGAACAAAAAGAACTACTTAGTGACGACCTAAATATTCAAATTGTTGCCCATCATACACTACTCTAGAATACATTATCCAGAGAATACTAAACGCCATTCAAAGCATATCGAGAGCAGAAATTGAGACTGCTGTTCAATTTACTCTTGAAAGAGTAAATGTTTGCAACGAAAATGATGGGCAAAAATTTGAACGTTTATGTCATCACTAAATAGTTGTTTTTATTTCTTTGTAATAGGGCTTTTCAATGCTTCTGATTTGTTTCGAGCCTCTGTCATATGCCGTATAATCCGTGTATAATATTAATATACGAGATATGAACGAGGCTCGAAACAAATGAGAAGCGTTGAAAAGACCTAATATACGTTGACAGCTGGAAAATGTTCCTTTGTTGTTTCCATAGCACACTACTTTTAATGAATTTCGTTTACCGGTGACAGTAACAGTTATGTTTTTAAATTTACACGTTTTGTAAGATATCTCGAGATAGAAAAAATGTATTAACATGCGGTTTTCGCTATTCTGTTGCTAATTTTGTCTAATTTTGTAATATGGTATTAAAAATGCATGTTTGTATTTAATATTTTCCAAGGAACACTAGATTTCTGAAAAAAATTAAATAACGCCTTCTAGCTGGCATATTACTCAGTAAGTTGGTTCGAAATCATAACTTTTACATTGACGAAAAAGATCTGTCTTCAACAAGACCAAGTTTGTAAAATTTGATTAAGCAGAACCGGACTCACAGCCAGTTTTTCATAATAAGGTTCCCACTCACCCCCACCTCTTATTTCCAAAGGTAGACCTAAACTTGTCAAATCAAATATGCGTAGAATTTTATGAAGAATACGACGATCGGATTTCCAGTGCCCCTTCATTAGGAAAATTTTGTAAAATTTAGATTTTTTAATTTTTGATATTCAATTACGCCCTCTAGCGGTGGTCCCACAATTATGAAAATAATTTCCAGGCATTTCCTGAGGCAACTTTTGTTATAAATTTTTTTATTTCAAAGCTCTACTATAAACGGTTCCTGAGATATGGCCGAGAGCCATTCTTATTGGGACACCCGGTACATAATGTCAACAGATAGCTGTAAAGTACTTACAGAGTATAATTTTAATCAATGCTACACAGCACAGAGTTTGTTTTACTTCTTATATTATTAATGCTACAAAATGAACTGTTTCTGTTTCTATTCATTACTATAAATTACTAGCTAATTCTCGTAGATTCTAGTTGTTATGAAGTTACTGATTTATATTTTTAACACTTATATTTAAATAAAAACACTACTTAAGTTATATTATTCTACTATACACAATTATTGTTTAATTCATCCATTATTTACAAGAATTCATATTACTTTTAGGAGGTCAGCGTTTGACTCAGTGTAGCATAGCTCCATGTTAAGAGCTCTTGCAGAGTTCAGTATTGATCATAGGTACACAACTCTTCTTCGGAATATACAGGGTGTCCAGAAACTCTACCGACAAACGAATACAGGAGATTCCTCAGATAATTTTAAGACAATTTAGCTCAATTCACCTAGTCCGAAAATGCTTCCTAAGGGAGCTAGAGCTCTTTGAAAATGGCGTATTGTAATTAGTTTTTCTTACATAATGTTCGGAACTGTTCAATTTACAAAAACGAAAATCGGTACGTATATTTATCTTCCAGAGATAAATCGATTCCATCCATTGCGAATTTCTAGTACCGATCATAGGAGTCCGTTTTGGGTATGGCAACGGTTATTTTATCACAAAACTTTTTTGTCTTTAACTTTTAAGCATTTTTGACACTGGATTATTAAATTGTGAGATATTCTAGTACTAAAAGGTACTCTTGTTTTAAGTCGGTAGGATACACCGTTTTCTAGATAAACCGATTTAAAAATCTTTCGTTTTTTGAATTTGATTTTTTTTTTATTAAAAAAAAAAAGTTTTATTTTACCAACTTAAAGCAAGAGTAACTTTTAGTACTAGAATACCTCATAACTTGCTTAAGGGGATGGGTACCAGAGGTGTAACCAGAATGATCCTAAGGGGGGGGGTTACATCTACTTGAAGGCCTCTGGGGGGTATGGAATAATATTGGTGTTAGTGAGCGTATGGAGAGTAATGGTGAGCATATAGAGCTCAAAGTACATCCAAAAGGGGGGGGGGGGTTATAACCCCAAAACCACCCCCTGGTTACGCCTATGATGGGTACGAACTTTCGACTTCAATGCTATTTAAATGGGATTAATTTTTTTCGAATCCTGAGAAAACAAATGTATTTTTAAAAAATTTAAACGCAGAATGAAAGATTACGTTATTACCGAGGGTCGAAAGTCTCTGAAAATTTCTATGATGTTTATTTTAATAAGTTACAGGGGTGAAAAACTAAAATAAAATTTAGTGTGATTTTTAATTTCAAATATTTCATTCAAAAGAAACTTTTTATTCATTCTAAGGGACTTTTGGCCCACGGTAATAAAGTAATCTTTATTGTTAAACCGTACTAAAAATTCGCAATTATTAATGAAATCGATTCATATTTGAAATATAAATAAACGTACCAGTTTTCAGATTTCTAAACAGTTTTTTTTTAATTATTTTTTTGGAAATTCAAAAAAGTAAAATTTTAAAATCGATTTTTCTAGAAAACAGTTTATCCTATCTACTTAAAACAAGAGTACCTTTTAGTTGTAGAATACCTCACAATTTAATAATCCAGAGTCAAAAATGCTTGCAAATTAAAAATAAAAAAGTTATGCGATAAAATAACTGCTGCCCTACCCAAAACGGACGCCTATGACCGGTACTAGAAATTCGTCATCCATGGAATTGATTTATCTCTGAAACATAAATCTATATACCAATTTTTGTTTTATTCAATAAAAGAGTTCAGGAGTTATTTAAGAAAAACTAATTACAAGACGCCATCTTCAAAGAGCTCTAGCTCCCTTAGGAAGCATTTTCTGACTAGGTGAATTGGGTTAAAATATCTTAAAATTATCTAAGGAATTTCCTGTCTTCATTTGTCGGTAGAGTTTGTGGACACCCTGTATAATAGCTCAACAGCGAGGGGTATTAAGCAAGAACACACCATCTTTCCTAATAGTTCAGAGAAATAAGGAAAAAAATAGCCTGTTGGTGATACAACCCCCTCCAGGTCGAAACCAAATTTTTTGAGTAGTGTGGACATCTATAATAATCACCTATATGTTTCCTGCAGCCGATTTTGATGATATACATACTTATAAACAATTGAAGATCAAAAAACGCTAAATTTTCGCTTTTTTCGTTTATTGCCAAATGGCTAAGCATTTTAAACAAATTTGGAAGTAAGAAACTCATAAACCATGTAAAAAACTTCAATATGGCTCCCGCTGAATATGTCTATCCTTATTGGTTGCTTAGAAAATTGCAAAATAATTCATAAATTTTGAGTTTATATAAATATTCATAACTTATGTAAAAATGAACTTAGAATCTTCTTATTACACGGAATACTGGGAATTCTGGTGCTTAAATTACACACTAAATTTCATAACAATTGGTCAAACAGTTTAAAAGTTATTTAATTTGTTTATCCCAAATTAATTTTTTTTGTAACACTATAAGTCAGAAAATGATGAAGTTACAGTAATACTTTGGATAGTTTATGAAAGAAGAAGATTTATACTAATAAATTAATTAAAAAAGAATGACAAAAAATAATTCTAAGTATCGCAAAATTATTTTGCAATAACATGTCGATTTTTTGCTTATAAACAATTAGAATAACTTTTTAACCATTACCCGTAGAAAAATTATTTTTTCACATTTAGAAAGACTGAATTTTTATACAAATTTAAAAAAGAAAAAATTGTCCTAGGACAATTAGGGACGAAGTTGCCGCCCCCCCATTTTTTAATTCACAGCAGCTTTCTTTATAACAATTACGAAATCAAATCAGTCACATTGGAAAGACCATACTTCAGAGTTTTAATGTACCAAGTATAAAAAATATATACTTTCAAACAAATCGTCCACAAAACTTCAAAATGTGACCCTTAAAATCGGCCGACCTGGAAACTTGGGAGATCGATGAGAAGGGGGAAGGAAATGTTAGCTGTATCTCTAGTTCTCGCCTATGAATTTCGACGTTTCTTTTTTTAATTTGTATCTACTTTTTGCGTACAGTACGAGTATGCATTATTTAAATAAATTAATTGTTATATACACCATCAAATTTGTTTAAACAACTTTTTTTCATTGTTTTTAATAATATTTGAAGTAATTTTAATCACAAAACATACATATTTATGAATAATATAATAATACATAGTTTTTTATTAAACTTAGTAATAATTTAAAGTATGAAAAAACAAATTATCCCATTCGATTGTTTCTAAAAATAGTATTGGTCTATGGAAATCAGAAAATCTCAAATAAACTAGGTTTTATTTTTTTAGTAAACATGCTATTAGATGAATGAAAAACTGAAGTTACAGAACCACCAAAAAAGAGATAAACGTAATTGATTGGGGTTGGAAATTTACCCGTTTTTTAGTTTTTTAGGTTTAAAACAACCGTTAGTGCCGATGCGATCAACAGATCTTCTTTATATAAGATATTTTATTAAAATAAACTATCTGCTCTTGCAAAACTGGTTGCAACGAGTACTTGTTAGTACAGAGATATAAATAGTTTATGGACTTCGGTTATCAAAACCTCAATCTTTCTCTATTATCTATTTTGGAGTTTCTTTTTTTAATCTGCATGTACTCTTTGCGTACGTTACGGATATGTTTTTTGTTAATAAAGTGGTTATTTAATTAACTATGTAAATTGTGTAAACAATTTTTGGAAATTCTTTTATGATATTTTTAGGATGACTTTGTTGGCAATTATAGGATTGGATCATATGCACTTGACTTTACAAAAACTTATAATAAATGGGTAACTGATAATTGTTACGTTTTTCATAAAAATACAAGTATTCCTAGATAAATTTCCTTTAATTTTATTTTAATAGTCTTGCTATCATACCAAAATGTATGAAATATATTTTGTTTTTTTGCAATCTTAAAATTATAACTTTCAATGTTGTAAGATACAATTATTACAATATTGTAGAAAATTTCTGAAAATAATTTTGTTCTTTTTATCCTCTCTCTAATTTTGTTACATTTCATTTTTCGTTTATCTAGTAGCATGTTTATCAAGAAATACATCCTAGTTTATTTGAGATTTTTTATTTTCAATTTAATATTATAAGCCAATTTTAGATTTAGGAATAATTGAATAGGATTAGTAATATAATAATTACAGGGTGTAACAAAATACAGGTCATAAATTTAATCGCATATTCTGGGACCAAAAATAGTTCGGTTGAACCTAACTTACCTTAGTATAAATATGCACATAAAAAAAGTTACAGCCCTTTGAATTTACAAAATGTAAATCGATTTTGTCCAATATATAGAAGAGATTTTTTATTGAAAATAGACATATGGTATTTTTATGGCAGGAGCATCTTACAAAAAAATTATAGTAACATTTTGACACCCCATAAAAATTTTATGGGGTTTTGTTCCTTTAAACCCCCCCAAACTTTTGTGTTCGTTCCAATTAAATTATTAATGTGGTACTATTAGTTAAACACAATGTTTTTGAAACTTTTTTGCCGCTTAGTACTTTTTCGAAAAGTCAGTTTTTATTGAGATATTTTAAATATTCGTCAAATCCACCACATATTTGTATAATATGGTAAGTACGATTATGAAGACTTGGTAATCGTATGAAAATTTATTATTTATAATTTACATTTTTAGGCATATTTTGAACCATATTAAAAAAGAAGCCACATCTTGATAAAAGGTGCCTTATCGAAAAAATACTAAGAGACAAAAAAGTTTTAGAAACATTGTGTTTAACTAATGGTGCCGCAGTAATAGTTCAATTGGAACGTACACAAACATTTGGGGGGTGTAAAGGAACAAACCCCCATAAAAATTTTATGTAAACATATTAAAAAAGAAGCCGCAACTCGATAAAAACTGCCTTATCGAAAAAATACTAAGAGGCAAAAAAGTTTTAAAAACAGTGAGTTTAACTAATGGTACCACAATAATAATTTAATTGGGTTGTACACAAAAGTTTGGGGGGTTTAAGGGAACAAAACCCCCATAAAATTTTTATGGGATGAAAAAATTTCACTATAATTTTTCTTTGAGATGTTCCTGTCATAAGAATGATACATATCCATTTTCAATAAAAAATCTCTAATAGTTTTCGATATATTTGAAAAAATCGATTTTCATTTTGTAACTTCAAAGGGCTATAACTTTTTTTATGTGCACATTTGTATTAAGGTAAGTTAGGACCAATCGATCTATTTTTGGTCCCAGAATATGTGATTTAATTTATGACCTGTATTTTTGTTACCCCCTGTATAACTAATATGTACGTTTTACAATAGTTACATCAAATATTATTAAAAAAATTGAAAAAAATTGTTTAAACAAATTTGATGGTGTATATAACAATTAGTTTATTTAAATAACGCATATTCGTAATGTACGTAAAAAGTACATACCAATTAAAAAAAGAAACAACGAAATAAATAATCGAGAACCAGAGATACAGTTAACAGCTCCTTCCCCCCTCTCATCGCTATCCCAAGTTTCAACGCCGGCCGATTTTAAGGGCCACATTTTTAAGCTTTGTGAACGATTTCCTTGAAAGGAAATCTTTTGTATACTTGGTACGTTAAAACTTTGAAGTATGTTCTTCCAAATGCTGCTAATTTTATTTCTTAATTGTTATAAACAAAGCTGCCGTGAATTAAAAAAAGAAGGGGGCTAACTTTGTCCCTAATTGTCGTAGGACAATTGTTTTTCTTTCTAAATGTGTATAAAAATTTAGGCTTTCTAAGTATAGAAAAATAATTTTTCTACGGGTAACGGTTAAAAAGTTATTCTAATTGTTTATAAGCAAAAAATCGACATGTTTTTGCAAAATAATTTTACACTATTTATAATTATTTTTTGTCATTTTTTTTAAATTAAGTTAATAGAATAAATCTTCTTCTTTCATAAACTGTCCAAAGTATTACTGTAACCTCATCGTTTTCTGACTTATAGTGTTGCAAAAAAAATTAATTTGGGATAAACAAATTAAATAACTTTTAAACTATTTGACCAATTGCTTTGAAATTTAGAATATAATTTAAGCACCAGAAGTCTCAGCATTCTGTGTAATAAGAAAGTTCTATCTTAATTTTTACATAAGTTATGAATATTTATAAAATCTCAAAATTTATGACTTATTTTGCAATTTTCTAAGCAACAAATAAGGATAGACATATGCAGTGAACGCTATATTGAAGTTTTTTATATTATTTACCAGTTTCTTACTCTAAAATTTGTTTAAAATGCTTCATTTTTTAGTAATAGACGAAAAAAGCGAAAATTTAGCGTTTTTTTATCTTCATTTGTTTATAGCTATGTATATCATCAAAATCGGCTGCAGGAAACATATAAGTTATTAATATAGATGTCCATACTACTCAAAAAATTTGGTTTCGACCTGGAGGGGGATGTGTCACGAGAAAAATCTTATTTCTCTGGACTATAAACTATTCACCGCTTTGTTACCGAGAACTATGAGAAACAATAATTAGGAAACTATTGGAGTCAACATAGATGGGGAGTTTCTGAACAACTTAAGATTTGCAGACGTCATAGTCGCATAGTCCTTCTTGCAGACCGGGTAGATCATGCCTGCCAGCTTCTTCAAGACCTTCAGAGTTCAGAGTCTTGTACACGAGTTGGATTTAAAATTAATTTTTCCAAAACACAATAAATGACCAACCTTGTACTGGGCCATGAGATTAAATTAGGAAAAGATAATCAAACAACAGTGCTAGACAGAAGAATACGACTGGCATGGGCGGCTTAGAAATGGGCGGGCTTTAGAAAGTTGAGGAATCAGTTCAAAGACAACTGAACGAAAATTTAATTTGGGAAAATATTGGTGAAAATATCGATGAGGGCTTAAATAAAATCGTAACAACAGTAAAAGAAATATGCGTGAGAAATTTACAAGGCAGGTCAAAGCTAAAAAATCAAGCTTGGATGACAGATGACATATTGGATTTGATGGAACAACGGCGACTAGCGAAAAACAACGAAACACTTTATAAGAGCATACAAAAAGAAATTCGACGCAAAATACGAGAAGCAAAGAGTCAACATCTAGCCAAACAGTGCCATGACATTGAAGAACTTGAAAACAGATATGACACGTTTAACATGTATAAAAAAGTGAAAGAAGCGGCTGGTATCTTCAATAAGAAACAAACTGCATTGCTACATGATGAACATTGTAAAGTAATATTTGAAGTAGAGGACAAACTTAAAGAGTGGGAAAATTACGTCACGAACCTATTCGAAGACGAAGGAGTAGTTCACTTCCAGATATTACTAACTGCGACGGACCCCTAATAACACTAATAACACGCTCTGAGGTTACAAAAGCCATACAATCATCAAAAGATGGCAGAGCGACTGGTCCTGATGAAATTCCAACTGAATTATACAAGCTTATAAATGATAGCAATGTTTTAGAGGCTATAACTTCGTTTTTCAATACCATTTATACCAGCGGTCAACTGCCTAATGGTTGGTCTAATTCACTGTTTATAGCTCTATCTAAGAAAACAACAGCAAAAACCTGTGCTGATTATAGAACCATCAGTTTGTTAAACCACTTATTGAAAATTTTTCTGAAGGTAATACATGGTCGTATCTACAATAAATGCGAGGAATACCTGGATGACACACAGTTTGGTTTCCGTAACGGGTTTGGAACGAGAGAGAACTGAAACGCACTGTTTGGAATGAACGTACTTGCTCAAAGATGTCGAGATATATCTATAGACATATACTGTTGTTTTATTGACTTCCAAAAGGCATTTGATCGTGTTAAGCACTCTATATTGATCGAAGCTCTAAAAGACATTGGCTTGGACGGCCGAGATGTTCGACTAATTGCAAATTTATATTGGAATCAAACAACATCAGTTTTAGTAGATGGTGTGAAATCACAGGCTCTTAATATTAAAAGAGGAGTACGGCAGGTATGCCTCTCGTCACCCCTGCTTCTCAACGTTTACTCCGAAAGAATTTTCAGAAAAGCACTTTCTGAAAAACAAGAAGGAATACTTGTGAACGGTGAAGTCATCAATAATTTGCGATATGCGGACGATACAGTACTCCTAGCTTCTAGTCAAGAAGATCTGCAAACACTACTTGATAGTGTCGTTGAGAGTTGTAGGGAGAAAACCAAAATACTCGTAATAAGTAAACAACAGCATATAAAACCGTCTATATATATGTAAATAATAGTAAACTTGAGCAAGTTGATAAAATCGTTTACCTTGGACAGCAATTAAATTGTAACGCAGAAAGTCACGGCGAAATTAGATCTAGGATAGAGCAGGCTAGAGCGGATTTTAGAAGGATGTCCAAGGTGTTATGTAACAGAGACATAAAATTGGCATTGAGGATCCGCCTACTTCGCTGCTACGTGTTCTCGGTCTTACTTTATGGTGTCGAGTCCTCGACTGTGAATAAAATCGATCTAAATCGCCTTGAGGCTTTCGAAATGTGGTGCTATAGAAGAATTTTAAAAGTTTCCTGGGTGGAGAAGATTCGAAACTCCACAATACTAGAACGTCTCAGCAAGACTACTGAGATCATAAAAAGCATCAAGCTGAGAGAGCTGGAGTATTTTGGACATGTAATGAGAGGTCCCAAATATAGGTTGCTAAAAAATATCATGCAAGGAAAAATAGCAGGCAAGCGCAGTCCAGGACGAAGAAGAACCTCATGGTTGAAGAACTTGCGAGATTAGTATGGTGTTGATACAAGCATGCTATTTTGGGTGGCAGTGAATAAAATTAAGATAGCTATGATGGTAACCAACGTTCTGAAAGGACATGGTACATGAAGAAGAAGATGGGCGGCTTACGGAAAACTGAAAGAAGTTTTTAGATCAGATATTCTCATGTGCTTGAACAGGAACGTCTTTGATCAATGTTTACTCGCAGTTCTAACGTATGGAGCAGAAACATTGGCCCTGACCAGAAAAGTAATCAATAAAATATAAGTAGCACAGAGAGCGATGGAGAGGACAGAGTTTCAAATACAATAGTTAGTAGAGAAAAACTGGTGTTACGGACGCAGTTCAAAGGATTACAACACTAACTTGGCGGGACATGTTGCCAGATTAAAAGATGGAAGATGTACAAAGAAAATTCTAGCATGGAGACCATTCAGAAATTCACACCGAGAATGCAGTACGGCTAAGATAGGGCAATACGTTTCTAATGGGGAATAAACGCACAGGGTTGTCGGTCTTCACCAGTTATTGATTGCTCTCTATACTCTCTCTCTAGATTGCTCTCTCACCAACAGAACTAGATTCAGGGTTTCAAAAGTACATCCAGAATTTTTACTCCATTGTAGCAAACATGCTAGGAAATGGCTGGCTGATTTCTACACAGATATGTTAAAATCAGGAGAAATCCCCGATTCACTAAAAAAGGCCTCTATTATAGCCATATTGAAAACAGGAAAAGCAAATGATCAACCCCAAAACTACCGACCGATTGCACTGTTGAGCAGTGTCTATAAACTGTTGGAACGCTTAATCCACAACAGAATTAGTAACAACATATTTGGGGTGATACCTATCGAGCAAGCAGGGTTCAGACCTAACCGCGGCTGCATAGACCAGATTCTATCCCTAACAACACATATTGAAGCAGGTTTTCAAAGAAAGCAAAAAACATCAGTTGCTTTCATTGACCTATCAGCTGCATACGACACCGTCTGGAGACAAGGACTAATCTACAAAATGATCCGTGCCATCCCATGCCAAAAGGTAACCAAACTCATTGATAGCATGCTCACCGACAGACCTTTTCACGTCACAATGGGCAACTTAAGAAGCGTCCAAATGAAGCTCAGCAATGGACTGCCACAGGGATCTGTTTTGGCACCCTTACTCTTTAATTTATACATCGCGGACCTACCTAGGACAACTTCGCAGAAATTTGGCTACGTTGACGATTGGGCCATTGCAGCAAGACAGAATAACATGGATGTTACAGAAACAATACTGACGGATTACCTTGCTGTTATGGGTGAATATTTTCGTAAATGGAGGCTACGGTGTTGCAAAAATATGCAACGAAAACCGAAGTGTGCTGTTTCCATCTGAATAATGCCCAAGCCAACAAAAAACTCTCCGTTCACTTTGAGAACAGACTACTCACTCATAACTCAACACCACAATATCTTGGAGTGACTCTTGACAGAACTTTAAGTTTTAAGGAACACCTACAAAGAACGGTAGAAAAACTGAAGACGCGAAATAATATAATCCAAAAGCTATGTGGCACCACATGGGGGCCCTCAGCCTCCGTACTCAGATCATCCGCTCTCGGACTCTTATACTCGGCGGCTGAATATGCTTCACCGGTATGGCTCAATAGCAAACACACGAAGATTATTGACACCCAATTAAACCAGACAATGCGAATGATCTCAGGTACAATTCGACCAACACCGAACTATTGGCTTCCCATTCTGAGTCACATTCCACCGCCGAAACTAAGAAGAAGTCATTCTCTTCTCAGAGAATATCGAAAAATCGAGGCTAACCATCAACTACCCATCCACCATGATAGGCTTGATATCGAAATGAACAGACTGCGCTCCAGATATCCCCCATTGTTAAGGGCTAACCGCCAGGCTTTAAACTGCCCCGAAATACATGGACGGCGCTGAACAGAATAAGAAAAGGTACTACCGGTAGATCTGCTGACAGCTTGCATAGATGGGGAAATGCCCTTACTCCTGAGTGTGACTGTGGTGCGCAACGGCAGACCGTCCGCCACATTATTGAGGAATGCCCCCGGAGGCAATACCCTGGAGTTTTCGATGAGTTCCTGAATGTGACCGAAAATGTTTTACATTATATTATTGTTCGTTTGTGATACTTCATGTAACGTTTTATATACTTTTTTTTAAATTATGTGTTCTTATTCTATCTATGCCATAAGATAAATAAATAAATAAGATTCAGGGTACTCAAGATATGATGTAATGGAATCATTTACGGGAGGTTTATGTCCAGCAGTGGACTCAAAACGGCTGATGATGATGATTACACTATTAAACGGTTTAGATTGGTACTTTAAGAAAAAGTAATTGATTTAAATTGTTTTTTTTTTCGTTTCGATTATTTCTAATAATTGTAGTCTACGATTTATTAGTTTTTTTTTAATTTTGTAGAACACACAAATCTAGAAGAGTTTATTTTGCCCATTTTGCCGAAGTTAACTAATATAGAAATAGCTAATTCAGAGCTGCCTGGTCTCAACGATACTTTCAAGAAAATCAACCAGTTGCAAAGTCTTTCACTAAGAGACAATAATTTTGAAATCGCAGACAACACTTTTGACGGCTTGGATCGTTTAGAGTCATTATCAATATATAGACAAAATATTTCGCTAAACGAAAGGTTACTAAGAGATTTGAAGAAACTTAAAAGTTTGAATATCTTCGAAGGATCTGTAGAAGAGATTGGCAGTGATGTTTTTAAACATAATCCAGGTAAATTTATGCTTTTAAATGTTTTTTCAGTCATTTTTGGCATTCGTAACGTTAATTTCAATACTTTGTTCATACCTGAATAACTTCATGTAAAAGGATTACTTGGTTTAATGATCTACAGTCCAAATTAGGGGTGTTCATTTCAAATATACATCGATGTTTTTTGCAATGCATCAATCGGAGCATCGATGTTTTTCGATGCATCGGATTAATACATCGATGTTTTCGATGCATCGATAAAACATCAAATGCGCATCGCGTGTGGATTACCATGTAACACGCGCATGCGCAGCCGCCATGTTGAATAAAAAAACGGGTTTGAAGTTGGAAAAATGAGAGGAAAGGAAGGAGTTAATGCCATTATCCGCAATGGATAAGGCAGACGAAAAAAAAGAAGACTAAAACAACTTGAGCTAACACAGAATGAAACAAAGATAGGATTGGTTGGAAAAGATGACTTGGATTTGACTAGTTTATTTGATGCATCGAATAAAATACATCGATATATCATAAATATTCACTGTATCCGGATTGATTAGATGCATCGAATGGTAAATATCGATGTTTTTCGATACATCGATGTATATCGAGCATCCCTAGTCCAAGTGAGCCCCAGTCTCTCTCTCTCTCTCTCTCTCTCTCTCTCTCTCTCTTTTCGTAATGTCCTCCACTACTCCCTAACAATATTTCTCCTTTGGTCTCTATCTTCCGCTGCTGTAAGAGTTTCACAGAATGAGTGGCCAGCCGAATTTTGAATTTAATGAGACCATTTGGTTGGTGACCATCCTCTTCGCCTTCCCCTCGGAAAGTTTCCAGAAACAGTTAATCTCTCCAAATTGTGGTCTCCTCTACCAACCACATGATTAAAGAACTGTAGAATTTGTTCCACATGTTGTGGACAGTTAAATAAATTTCTATAAGGAATTTATCCAAGTGCTGCTACGTCACTGGTAGCAATATAATTTCTACCTTCATAAAACCTATTGAGTAACTTATACGAAGGATATCCCGGGTAGAAAACATTCAAAAGGTGGTTTTACCTAACTAATTAAAATTTCGAAAATGTCTCCGCTAACTCCGTAATTATAATTTTAAGCAGTTAGTATCAATTTAGAATAGTTTTACGCTCTAAATGGTCGCCATCTTAATTTACTGTTCATCTAGCTACATTTTTGTTGAAAATCTTCTGCTATCTTTGTTGGTCATCTTCGAACCGATTTTTGAACAAATCTTCTACCAGTATTTTTGAAGTTATACTTCTTTAGGCACGAGGGTGAATTTTTACATTCCCTGGCGCATGCGCATACCGACAGTATGGTATTAGTCGCTACATCTTTTAAGTTATGTAGCGCAAATAAGGTGTGCGCGAAAAGAATATATTATTAGTGTTTTTAGTAAATATATTTATTATAATATTTATGTCTGTGGATTTGTCTTCCTCCTAATTATTGAAAATGTTCATTGTCAATTATTGTATCTGTCACCGTGATTGTAATTATGTCCGAGAAATGATCGACTGAATACAAAAACGGTGGTAGCTAATCGGTAGAGCATTCGTCTAGGGATCGAGAGGTCCCCTGTTCAAATCCTGACAAAGTCATATCCTATTTTTTTTTAATTTTTGGTTTTCTGTTTGTTCTTTCTAAAATTAGTTTAATAATTAAATACAATACAAAAAAACTGTTTAAAGTAGATAGGTATGTTATTGATTTCGTTGAAATCATAATATGAAGTTAGATTATATTATAATAGAAGTATAACTTCTTACGTGCGCACAAAGTACACACACATTCTTTTTTTAATGACAACTTGGTAAAGAATGGAAACGTTTGTCTTCTGAGCTGTCCAAGTTAAGCGCAGCATTCTTCTCCAGCACCACATCTTAAAGGCATCAGTTTTTTGGCCTTCTTGTGCACGAAGGGTCCAAGTTTCTGGCCCTAATAGAAATATTGAAAATATAGGCGCATTCATCAATCCCATCTTGATTTTTTGAGAGATACATCTCTCTTTACAAACTTTGATGTTTTACATATTTTTATTATACTCATGTTTACGTGTTTATTATTTTTAGGTTTGATATCACTAGCAATACATGACAATCAGTTTACAACAATTAAAGAAGGAGCATTGAATTCGTTAAAAAAGCTGGAAACTTTAGAAATAATTTCCTCAAAGCTTAAAACGTTTGAGGCAAGCCTAACAAATCACCTACAGAATTTGCGACTGTTAAGTATTCCTGCCAGGACTCTGGAGCAGTTCAATCTAGTCAAATTATTGTACAATTGTCCATATTTTCGTAAATTTAGTTTTTATGTAAACGACGAAGAAGATTGTGACAAAATTCATAAAATTCGAAAAGAAATTTCTAGATTAGGACTTAACATTGCTATTTATATTGACAGTTTTATGTGTTGATATAAACACATATAGTATTTTTACTACAAAAGCGATATTACGTAGGTCAAAATTTTTGACGTAAGAGAACTGTCAACACATTAGAACGTGTGTTTATTATAAACATGGCAATAAGAAAAGTCACAGTCTAATGTTTTGACAGTTCTCTTACGTCAAAAATTTTGACCTACGTAATATCGCTTTTGTAGTATAGTATAAATACTATAAATAAATAATCATACAATAACTGGGTGTTGGTGTTTTTAATGATTTTATGTACTTAGTAAATGTGCTTAATTAAATTAATTAAATGTACCTACCTAACAAAAATGTGCTTCTATACATGTAAAGAATAATATATTTATCTATCTATCTAAAGTTGTTTTTATAATTTCCTCTGACTTCCATTTTTTCGAAAACATATATCAGAACAACACAATAAAATAAAAAAAAAAGATGAACTAATTGGCCCAATTGAAGATTTTTTTATGGCATCGACATTAGTCATTCAGGCAGTTGCAATAGATTTTTCAGTCAGACAAATACACAATCCTATCCCTAATACGAAATCAACGGATAATTAATAGAAGAAAATACGACTAGGAAAATAAAGGATCACTTGCTTCTCGTCTAGGGGCCCATCAAGACATTCTTAGTAGACAAACAATACTGGACCACGGATAAGGTGTTAGAACATTTAGAATAAACAAAGGATGCAAATCTAAATTTCTACACGAGCATGAAATATTCCATACCCGCGTACAAATCTATAGAACCGTGCATGTGCCTGACAAGAAATTTATAATGATGTTGTATACTTGTTGCGAGCCTGTAGCCAGCAGAGATTGGATATTGAATGGTGGATACATATTAATTTTGATTAATTTTTGCTAGAGGGAGTTTGAATGCTGATGAAACTTAATACATTCAAAAAAGATATGATCAAGATCACCCAGTTTTCCGCAATATTTGCAATTATCGACTTCAATCACGTTTATTTAAAAAAAAATGACTTGGATAGCGCGCATGTCCAAGGCCCAACTGAAGATGGCTTTAGGATAAGACAGAGGGATTCCCTGAGACATTTATTGTTCAACCTGATAGTGGTTGAAATAAAAAAGAAGTAAAACTAAATAAAAAATATGAAAAAAAAATTTTTAGGAAACGCTTTTCTTTAGTTCCGAGTGACTAAAATTAAAAATATTAAAAAATCAACTAAAAAGCAAAAATAAAAAAAGTTGAAAAAATCCAACATATTCGTCAAAGAAAAGCGTGGCGCGTCTTCATCGAATAAACGGTTTTCGCCCCACGCTTTTCTTTAATGAATGTGTTGGATTTTTTCAATTTTTTTTATTTTTTGCTTTGTAGGTGATTTTTTAATATTTTTAATTTTAGTCACTCGGAACTAAAGAAAAGCGTTTCCTAAAATTTTTTTTTCAAATTTTTTTATTTTTTACTTTTTAGTCTTTTAGACTTTAATAAAATAAAAAATTTTAGTAGTTCCAAAATGACACAAAATCTAGGCATCGGATAAAAGAGTTTATTTGAAGAAAGTGTATTTTTTTGTTCTTCTTAATGGCGGTACAGGCTCGTTTTTTTAATATTGTATTTAATTACAGAGTAATTTCCACATATTAATATATTTTTCAAATTGGGCTCTGTACCGCCATTCTTTATTATATTACGAATACGTGTGCCAAATATCTCGAAAAAATATTCAAAATTACAGCCGCAATCTTGGAACGCGATTTTGCTACCTGTTGATAGCTACTGTATCACCTTAAAGTTTGTCGCACTGATTTAGAAACACCCTGTACTGATGAATAACATTGCTAGTTGTTAAAGTACCTAACTTTTTTATTATCCAGCACAAGCCAATGAATCAAATAGCATAATAGCATAATATTAAGAAAGCCTAAGGCTACAGTTGAGTTTTAATTTCAATATTTTATATACGCTAGAATATTCCACAGGGTGTTTCAAACTTTGAGCAAAAAACACACTGTTACACCCGGTATACAATGAAACTTGCGGGTTTAGCAATAATATTATTACATCGATATTTTTTAAGAATAAAGCTATAGCTATAATATACTAAAAAACCACTCAAATCGCACAAGAGGCTTAGGAAATACAAGACATAAAAAATGTCCCATTTTTAAGATGGTGCGTTAATTTTGATGCTTAGTGTATATTCATTATGAGACAAGTGATACAAAAGAACAAAGAGAAAAATATTAAAACACATAATAATATGACTTTTATCGACTTGGAGAAAACATACGATAGCATCCCAGGAGACAAGTATGAGAAGCAATGAGAAGAATGCAATGCACGTTAGAGAGAAATGGGCGAATATAACACAAAATACTGTATAAAGAAACAGAAGTGCAAATAAAGTTAGACAAAGTGCCACTATCCTCTTGTCACCCCTGCTTTTCAACGTTTACTCCGAAAGAATTTTCAGAAATGCACTTTCTGAAAAACAAGATGGAATAATAATTGTGAACGGTGAAGTCATCAATAATTTGCGATATTCCTATGATACAGTACTCCTAGCTTCTAGTCAAGAAGATCTGCAAACACTACTTGATAGTGTCGTTGAGAGTTGTAGGGAGGAAACAAAAATACTCTTAATAAGTAAACAACAGAATATAAAATCGTCTATATAATATGTAAATAATACCAAACTTGAGCAAGTTGATAAAATCGTTTATCTTGGACAGCAATTAAATTGTAACGCAGATGCCCGATTTCACCAACGATACCTAAACAGTTGCCTTATTAAGTAATTCTTATCGATAGGAACTTCTTAAGTCAATACTTAGGAATAGTCGCATTTCACAACTAAAAGAAGTGCTTATCTAGGAAATGCTTTCCTAGGTATTACTTAGGGTACGTTTGAACTATTTTTGATAAATAAAAAGAAGAATAAGATGACATTTCCTTACTTTTTCGGTTATTTGTCATTATTGTTTGTTTACCAATTTGGTTTTATTCAGTTTTGTACTGTTATAGTTATTTTATTTAGTAGTTAGTTATTTGTGCATTAAGTTTGTATATAATAAATATATGTCTTGTATGTTATTTGTATATGTACAGTGAAATGGAGGAAAAGAAAAGAGTTGTAAATTTCACATATGACGAAAAATTGAAGTTAGTTGAATTGTCATTAATGAAATAATTTTAAAATAAATAATATGTTAAAAATTGCTTTTTATTATTAATTTTTTAATGACACACTTTTAGTTATATCATGAATGGGTTTTTGAAACACAACACTAGTTTGTTAGGTAGTAGGTAGACTACATAATTTTGTCAACAGACCTGTAAAAAACTCCAAAGGATTTTCTATATTTTCCAACACATATTATATTAATAATATAAAAGAAAATACAAATTTACAACTAATAATATACCTAATATTACAGAATAACAGAAAAATTAAGGTAAGAAGCAAATTATTGACAAACGTCACAAGTACATTAGTCAAAATTGTAAAAATATAACTCGACTGTCAACGATAAGTAATACCTAAAGTTTAGGGAGATCGAAATCCGTAGCCTAACGTAAGGTAATGCTTAAGCGGTTTAGGCAATTCTTATCGTATGGTGAAATCCGTTTTAGAGTTAGGAAGTACCTAAACCCACTTAGGTAATTCTTAAATATTTAGGTATCGTTGGTGAAATCGGGCAAGAAAGTCACGGCGAAATTAGATCTAGGATAGAGCAGGCTCTAGCCACTTTTAGGCCCGCTTGCTCATTCGGAGTTCAACTCTAGTTCAGCGCCATTACCGCGTACAAGGCATGAAGTGCGTACCACCGTACAATGCACTTCATGCCTTGAACTCGGTTATCGCGCTGAACTGGAGTTGAACTCCGAATGAGCAAGCGGACCTTAGAAGGATGTCCAAGGAGTTATGTAACAGAGACATAAAATTGGCATTGAAGATCCGCCTACTTCGCTGCTACGTGTTCTCGGTCTTACTTTATGGTGTCGAGTCTTGGACTGTGAATAAAATCGATCTAAATCGCCTTGAGGCTTTCGAAATGTGGTACTATAGAAGAATTTTAAAAGTTTTTTGGGTGGTGGTGAAGATTAGAAACTCCACAATACTTACTAGAACGTCTCAGCAACACTACTGAGATTATAAAAAGCATCAAGTAGAGAAAGCTGGAGTATTTCGGACAAGTCATGAGAGGTTCCAAATATAGGTTGCTGCAAAATATTATGCAAGGAAAAATAGCAGGCAAAAGCAGTCCAGGACGAAGAAGAACCTCATGGTTGAATAACTTGCGAGATTGGTATTCTATAGATACAAGCATGCTATTTAGGGTGGCAGTGAATAAAATAGAAAACAGGAAATGCTGTGATACATAGACACCTCGCAGAAATACAACTTATAATGAAAAAAATCGATGAAGAAAGAAAAAAATATGTTTGCCATCTCTTTTCAGCACATTTCCAAAAACCCACAGATCAAGTTTTGTAATAAAAAAAATCCAAAATAAAAAACATAATAAATTAAATTGTTTATAGTTTATCAACAAATATAAAATATTGACACGAGCATTATGTATAAATAAAGGAACTTCAAATGACCATAACAATTAAGTGACCTCGGTCTGTGTTTTTTACATCTACGTAAAAATTTACCAAACCGGCTACACAATGTAAGTAACCATGTTTAATAGCTAAATATTTTTGTTTTCTTCCTATTTATATTAACTACTTTTTATTCTCTGAGATATAAGTTAGAGTTAAGAGTGTAGGTATAGAGTTAGTGTTAGTTATAAGAGTGTAGGTATAGACGTAAAGAAATCAATTTTTGACGTTTGTTGGACTTAAAATTCACACATTTTTCAGAATTTGTTTCACTCAGGTAAAAATGTAGTTTTTTTATTTATAATTGTCTTATTTGTGTTGGATTCACTATTTAAGTTGTGTTAGATACATACTATAAAATTAGACTAAATCATAGACGTATATATTAAGTACCCTTTCAGACTGAGACACTGCACAGTCTATGTCTATTTATGTTAATAAATACCTTTTTTAGGTTATTTGTTTTAATACTCGTAACTTTCCTGATGAGTACTAACGCAGAAGTTGACAAGAACTGTATAGTTCGTAGACATGATGACTCTGATGTTCACATTTACTGCTATCCACAACAAATGCAGCTCGATGGAGGGGAAATACCTCTAGCTGGTGATGTGACAGCTGATAAAATATGTCTACATCTGATAGAAGTTGAAGGGAAGATTGTGGAGACCTCTTTTTCCAACTTGAAAGAAGTCACTCACATTGTGTTATGTAAGTTACACTTTTTCTTTTATTTTGACGCAATTATCTCTTTTGAGAGTTCGTTTCTTGTATGTTTATATTGTATAAACATATATGATGGACAACGACCATCATATCACAGTAATCTACGCCAGCTTCATTTACCAGAAGGAATTCACACACATTCCTTTGTCCCTCATATGAAGCAACTAGCAACGTTGGTCATACCTTCTTTGTCACTATCGTCAAACGTAGCACCCCTTTTCAATAAGGTGGCAACAACGTTGGCCCCAGGCGTTAGTGGAACACAAAGGGCTGCAACAGATAATGCCATCCGCATCAGGCGTGAATGATCAGCTTCGCAGTTCAACAGATGTTCCAAAATTTCTGCTGGTCTATTTAAGCGGAGCTATCAAGGCAGTTCACCTTCGTGGTAAGTCAAATTGACAGTTGCGCCATTCTGGGGAAAGATTTTATATTTCTTCGTGATGTGACCACCCAGTTGTTCGGAGTTCTGTGCGGTTTTCTGCGTCGACACTGTCGAGGACATAGCTATGCTTCACGAGTAAATCACTACCTCTGTATGACCACTACAAGCTGCGGCTCTGAGTGGTGTCCAGGCATCTACATCCGCTTGATCTGAATTCGCACCAGCTTCAAGAAGAACCTTGACAACTTGAATCATGATATCGTATAAGATATAATTTATAACCGATGAAGGTATATTTTGGACATGCCGCTATTAAAACAACTATTTATAGCACACAAAACATTTACATTTTGTTCTAGTTTTATGTTAATCTTAGCCAATATTACTTTGGAAAAATTAACAAAATTTGAGATTACGTCATTCAACATAATATTTCTTTTTAGTTTCTAGTTGCTCAACATATTTTTTCCCTATTTTAAACTTCTCTTCAGAGTCTGTTACATCACTGGTAATACAGTTAATATTTTTTTTAGTTGGCTGTAATTTGACTGAAGCCATTTTTCCAGAACTTCCGAAAATCTACTACTTAGAAATGATTCGAACAATCTTACCAACTATAACAAAAGAAACCTTTAAAAATTTAAAAGGCATAAAAAGAATGGAGATTGATGAAAATGAGGCTGAAATCCAAGATGGTGCCTTTGATGGATTGGAAAATCTTGAGTTTCTAACATTCTTTAAGCAAAACATAAATTTTTCGAAAGATTTCTTGAAGGGTTTAAATAATCTTAAAGAACTCAGCATGGAGTATGCTGGAATAGAGACTGTTCCGGAAGATTCTTTTAAGGAGACTCCAGGTACTGTTTAATTTTATAAAATAACTCTTTTTTACTGTTACACGCCTTTTATATATGTAGGTGGTAGCTTAACACTTTTTGGTTTTTTACGTTTTTCGGAATAACATCATAAAATGAATATTATGATCTACAAATCTATGTTGTGGTTAGAATTATTTACATTGTCGCGCAAGGTTTCAAGACTTATGTATCTTATTGATCTTGGTAAAGCATATAAGATAGCCGTTCATAGAGAGATTATGAAGTGGGTTCCATAAGAAATGAGCAGGTGATGAAAATGTGATGATTGTGAGTATGAGGGTACCAACTAGTTTTAGGACAAATGTGGGAGAGATTGATAAATTTCATGTGAAACTAGGATGGTAACAGGGCTCAGTACTTAGTCGTTATGCATTCTCATTGGGTAAGATGACAAGAAAACTGTAAGGTAACATTCCATGGTGCTTTTATTAGTAGAAAATACTGAAAAGAATTTAGAGCACATATTAGAAAAATGGAGGCAAGCTATTGAAGAAAAATGTTGAAACTTCAGTAGAAGAAAAAAGTTTATCTAAAATATTCATTAATAATGAAGTTAATGCTATAAATAAAACTGAAGTATTGAAGGGATCCATGAAGTGAGTAACACCGAGCCGGAGTTCCCCATCTCTTGCCGTACTGTTCATCTATATGTCGACCAATCAGACCGACCAAAGGATAAAATTAAGGATGGGTATATTTGAGACACCAATATGGATAAATCTCATGAACATAGAAAACTAAAAAAACCTTTAAATATGCGCGAAATCAACTTCAATCAATTAATATACCTTTTATTGTTATCAACTTTTAACTAAACAATTTTAATGCTTTTTTGTTATTTTAGAACTAAAAATCTTAAATCTAGATGGAAACTCCATCGAATATCTAGCACCTGGGACGCTGGAACCTCTACAGAACCTAGAAGAATTTTATGTCACGTTGACAAATTTAAAAAGCTTCGATATAAACTTATTAAAAGAGCAAAAAAATCTTAAAGCTTTAGGAATTCCAGTGAGGACTCTAAAGAGTGTCAATTTTAAGAAACTGTTTGAGTTGTGTCCAAAATTGGGCACTATACGGTTTATGAGCAACGACGTTGAATGCCCTGAAGTAAAAGATCTTGAGGAGCAGTTTAAAAAAGATAATATACAGATTACATTGACTTATATATGTACTACCGACTTAAAAACTTGTTAAGGTATATATTGAATAATTTTGGAAAATAAACATTTATGTGTAACGAAATGCTTTTGATTTATACTGGTATTCTTTGAGATTTTATGTAAATGTATATATTCCGATGAGTGAGTTGCCGGAATTTAATTAAAAATGAATATAATAAAACTAACGGTAATTTTATGGTTGTAACGAAAATGTGTTTCGTTTAGGTCTCTCGGAGAGGGTCGAGTCGGTGTGTGTGTGAATCGTTCACATGCTGTGTAGCGACTGAAGAAAAAAAACCACAAACGATAATAATGTTTGTGTTCCTTTTCCCCTGACCAGATGAGCAAATAAATCACTAGGTCTTGCGTCTACTTTTGCAGTTTTAAGAAAAACAATTTCGACTGCATTAAGTGAGTTGTTGACACAATAATTGTCTGATAAAGTACTTAATTAATGAGGGTGCAGCTTGTTGCACCGCACAGACGAAAAACCGATGTGACAGGGTAAAGCCATGTCTCTTAACATTTGTATTTGAATGTGCATTTCGAATGACTAACGTTGTTTCGTTTTTAAAAAAAATATTAAAATTAAAATTAGCAAAAATAGTAATTAAAGCGTATCGCTATATATACATACTCTTGTCTTGTCCTGTATTATAAGGTGATTAAACATTTTGGTCCTTCGAACCGGATCCCATGGTTATGGTTACCTTAAGGCTTTCGAAATGTAGAATGCTATAGAAGAATTTTAAAAGTTTCTTGGGTTGTGAAGATTCGAAACTCCAGAATACTTACTAGAACGTCTCAGCAACACTACTGAGATTATAAAACGCATCAAGTAGAGAAAGCTGGAGTATTGCGGACATGTAATGAGAGGTCCCAAATATAGGTTGCTGCAAAATATTATGCAAAGAAAAATAGCATTCAAACGCAGTCCAGGACGAAGAAGAACCTTATGGTTGAAGAAATTGCGAGATTGCTATGGTGTTGATACAAGCATGCTATTTAGGGTGGCAGTGAATAAAATAAAAAAAACAGGAAATGCTGTGATACATAGACACCTCACAGGTGACTGCGAGAATATAGTGCTATGGAGGACGAAAACGGTGAACTCATAATGAAAAAAATCGAAAAAGAAGGAAAAATATTTGCCATTTCTTTTCAGCACATTTCCAAAAACCCACAGATTAAGTTTTGTAATAAAAAACATGATAAATTAAATTTTTTCCAATTTATCAACAAATTATCAACAAGTTATCAACAAATGACACGAGCATTATGTATAAATAAAGGAACTTCAAATTATGACCATAACAGTAAGTGACCTCGGACTGTGTTTTTACATCTACGTAAAAATTTACCAAACCGGCTACACAATGTAAGTGACTATGTTTAGTATCTGAATATTTTTGTTTTTTTTCCTATTCATATTAACTACTTTTTATTCTCTGAGATATTAATAAATGAATATAGTTTCTGTCCTTGTGGGATCGGTACTCACCGGAGGGACCGCAGACGTTCGGATACAATTAGAGTCTATTTGCAAAGTCGACTTCATTGTCTTTACAACAAGACACTTACTCAACATACACACTACACATGACACTAATGCTCATGTTGTGACTGGCTGAATGACATAAAGTCCATGCCATTAAGAGGAAACAGTAGCGATCAACAGGTAGCGAAAACGCGTTCCAAGATTGCGGCTGTAATTTTGAATATTTTTTCGAGATATTTGGCACACGTATTCGTAATATAATAAAGAATGGCGGTACAGAGCCCGATTTGAAAAATATATTAATATGTGGAAATTACTCTGTAATTAAATACAATATTAAAAAAACGAGCCTGTACCGCCATTAAGAAGAACAAAAAAATACACTTTCTTCAAATAAATTTTTTTATCCGATGCCTAGATTTTGTGTCATTTTGGAACTACTAATGAAATAAAAAATCTTAGTAGTTCCAAAATGACACAAAATCTAGGCATCGGATAAAAAAGTTTATTTGAAGAAAGTGTATTTTTTTGTGCTTCTTAATGGCGGTACAGGCTCGTTTTTTTAATATTGTATTTAATTACAGAGTAATTTCCACATATTAATATATTTTTCAAATTGGGCTCTGTACCGCCATTCTTTATTATATTACGAATACGTGTGCCAAATATCTCGAAAAAATATTCAAAATTATAGCCGCAATCTTGGAACGCGTTTTGGCTACCTGTTGATCGCTACTGTATCACCTTAAAAAAAATTCTCTGAGATATAATTAAGTTAAGAGTGTAGGTATAGAGGTAAACAAATCAGTTTTGGACGTTGTTGGACTTTAAATCCACACATTTTTCAGAATTTGTTTTACTCAGGTAAAAATGTAGTTTTTTTATAATTGTCTTATTTTGTGCTTGGATTCTCTATTTAAGTTATGTTAGGTACATACCATAAAATTTGACTAAATCATAGACGCATATATTAAGTACCCTTTCAGAATGAGACCCTGGTGTCTACCACCGGTGTTCAATCGCAGCAAAGCATTTTTGAGCCACTAAAATCAGCCAGACACTCAAAGTGACTCGTCTGTAGTCGTTCATTTAAAACAATGCTTTGTTGCCGGTGGCGGACACCGGTGTCGGACAGCTTGTATATTAGTGCACCCTAATATTTATGTGCAGATTTTGGCATTGAATCCGAGCATCACATGTAAACCGTTGCCATAATATCCTCTATTTTTTCATACTATCACATTACGTCATAAAGTTTTTTTTATAACAATTTAAATTATCTTTGATTTAAAAACATTTTTACAGTTTATCTTCATTGATTTTTTTTTATTTATCAGTTGATCTTCTTTTTTATAACAATTTTAAGGTAACTTTGATTTAAAATGCCTCTTTTGAGCTTTTTGTATTAAAAACCTTTAATTTATTGGTGTTTCAAAACTATTTTTTAATTTATTATAATTATTTATCTACTTTTTTTATAATCAACATGCCTCTTTTGAGCTGTTTGTATTAAAAAACAAGTAATTGTGTTTCGTCCTATTAGACGAAGTCGTAATTGGACGACTAAAGTTGTGCTCACTACGGAGAGCAATGGATTGTATCCTCGCTCCGACCCTTGCTCCCTGGTATTTATATTCGTGAATTCTCGCATTTAAAATAATGTATTTATTTTACATAGCGGTCGATAATATAACGAGCGATCCAAAATTATTGGGATCAAAGCTAGCCGTGCAAAAAATTACGTATGTCCTCTTTTAATCTGAATTTATATCATTGGTTTATCAATTAATTTTGATTAACATTATTAAACATAAAAAATCAGTCAAAACCTTTAGCACTGAACTTTAATCAAAATAAAAAGAATTAACAAAATTATAAGTAACAATAATAAATAAAATCAAACAACCAACATCTCTACATAACCTAACTTTTCTTGAAGTTGACGTACACTGCAAAGTTGACATAAACTGGTAAATATATCTGAATTAAGAATAGACATGCACTGTATAGCTATCTCTGTCGTTCAGAGCCACCTATGGTGACAATAATTTTGGATCACACGTTAGTTTCGAGCGCTACGTAAAATAAATACATTATTTTAAATATTATATAATATAATTATATAATACATAGATATTATGATGAAGATATTAATATATTAAAAACAATTTACGAACATATCAAAAATTGTAAATATAGATTGTAGCAATAAAATTTACCCTGTATTTAAGAAATTTTGTTAAAACAAAGCAGGCATGTTTGGTTAAAACAAAACAAACATGTTTGTTTTGTTGTTATTTTGTTTTAAATCCTGTAGATTTAAGTAATTATTGTATATTACAATTGAAAAAAGAAAAGAACAAAAAAAAAGAGAAAAAGAAAAGAAAAAAAAAAAAAGAAAAAAAAAACAGAAAAAATAAAAAAAGCAAAAAAAAAGCAAAAAAAAGCAAAAAAAAAACTAAGAAGATGTAAACTTCCGCGAGGATGAATCGGGTTTACGTTTTAGCGTAGTACAAAAAAAAACAATTTATAAAAAATAACAATAAAAAAATTAATAAAAAAAACAAATTAACAATATAAAAAAATGCAAAAAAAATACAAAAAAATAAAAATTTACAAAAAAAAAATGAACAACCAAAATAGAGTATTATTTAGATAATAATTGTAGATAATAATGTTAGCTTGTTATGTATTTAGAGTTAGAAATACAGAAAAAATTCCTCTGATTGAAAAATCAAATTTGTTTGTTTTTAAAATAACAAAATGTCTGGCTAATTGGCTCGGCCAAGGCCATCAAATTCACTCAAAAAAAAAAATAGATATTATGATATACAATTTGGGTTTCGCAAAGGCCTAGGAACGCGTGAAGCTCTTTTCTGACTTAATATCCTAATACAAAGGTGCCTAGACGTCAATCAAGATATATATGTCTGTTTTATTGACTATAATAAAGCTTTCGATAAAGTACGACATGAACAATTAATGAATGTCCTGAAATTAAAGAAGATAGACTACAATGACCTCAGGATCATATCTAATTTATACTATAAGCAGCGAGCAAAAGTACGTGTTAACGAACAGTTGTCAGAGGAAATTGAAATTAGACGTGGGGTGAGACAGGGATGCGTATTGTCTCCAGTTCTCTTTAATGCCTACTCGGAAGAGATCCTAAAACAAGCTCTTGAGGGTGAAACAGCTGGAATAAAGGTGAACGGAGTTCCCATTAACAATATTAGATATGCGGATGACACTGTCGTCTACGCCGAAAATATTGAAGATCTTCAGAGACTGGTTAACAGAATAGCGACATATAGCCAAGAATACGGTTTAACAATTAACACCAAGAAGACAAAATTTATGAGAATATCTAAAACTCAAAGAAATAACGAGAATCTCCTCATAAACGGAACCAACGTCGAACAAGTAGACCAATATGCATATCTTGGAACAATGATCAACTCCACAAATGATTACTTCCAGGAGATTAAAATTAGAATAGAAAAGGCTAGAGCGAATTTTAACAAAATGAGAAAAGTGCTCTGCACAAGAGATCTAAGGTTAGAGCTAAGAATAAGGTTGGCTAGGTGCTACGTTTTCTCGACTCTGTTTTACGGAATGGAAGCTTGGACCTTGAATGCGAGATCAATGAAATAGCTGGAATCATTAGAGATGTGGGTATATAGAAGAATTCTAAAAATATCATGGACAGAACACGTCACAAACAAAGAGGTTCTGAGAAAGATGAATAAAGAAATGGAAGTCTTAAATACAATTAAAACCAGAAAATTGGAATATCTCGGACATATTACACGTGGAGAGAGATACAACTTGCTCCAACTCATTATGCAGGGAAAGATTCAAGGAAAAAGAAGCATAGGGAGACGCAGAATATCGTGGCTGCGCAACCTGAGAGAATGGTACAGATGTACATCAAACGAACTTTTCAGAGCAGCCGTCTCTAAGGTCCGAATAGCTATGATGATTGCCGACCTCCGTCGCGGAGATGGCACTTGAAGAAGATTTATTTTAAATGCGAGAATTCACGAATATAAATACTAGGGAGCAAGGGTCGGAGCGAGGATACAATCCATTGCTCTCTGTAGTGAGCAAACCCTTAGTCCAAGGTTTTCACCCAGACAGCCGAGGTCTTTCTCACCTTTAGTACGTTCCTCGGATTATAAGCTTTTATTTGACACCTGACTTGTCATTCTACATGGTATAATGACGGAGGAGTTGAATTTACAAACAGACAGACAGACGGACGTGGATAATTCAAAGTTTTCACATTTTTTCAAAATTGGGTTCAATTTAAACGTTCTTATAAAATTATTCTATTATTCTTGTAGGTACATTGATTGAAATTATGAAAGAAATAAAGAAAAAAGTATGGCAACACTGTGACGCACAAACATAAGATTCAGCTGTAAGCTACATAGGGTGCACTAAGATACAAGCTGTCCCCGGTGTCTTGGTCCGAAAGGGTACTAACATAGACCGAGCCGAGCATACCGCCCTGCGCGCGACAGATCTTTTGCGGTTGTTCTATATTATGTCTCTTTCTAGCGCATTGAAACTCTTCACTCTCTCTTCCACCAAAAAGTAAAGTTGTACTCGAGGGAAATAAGGCAAAAATATACCATGTTCGGGACACTTGAGCAGCCAGGTTGCAAATGGATTTTTTGGGTACTATATACCTAATACATTATACATACAAAAATGCCCGTCACAGTTCGGACGAGAAATTTAGTTATTAACAAATAAGTGTCAAAAATGGCAGTTTTTTCGTTTAAATCGCTACGGGTAAAAATAAGGTAAACATCTTATTTATACTGTTATTCTCGTAGTAGATGAGTTAAGGTTTAAAATGGCAGTTTTTGAATTTCGGTTCGATCATTTGTTGCTTCATAAATTGCAGAATAAAACTAAAATTTCGAAAATCAAAAAATTGCTATAACTTTTGTGAAAATGACCTTAAGACATTAATGTTGCACAAAAAGTTGAGACAAATAGTCCGTATAATGCACAAAAAATGTTAAGACGATTCGTCAATTAGTTTATATTTTATTTAATTTGTTTATCCCAATGAACTTTTTTTTTCGCAATAATATTGTTCAGAAAATAGTAATATAATAGCAATTCTGTGAAAACCACATGAAAGAAGAAAAGTCATGATTTTAAAGTATTTAAAAAAAATCATTAAAAAGTCATCTTTATCATTCCGAAAACATTTTACTAAAGTAGGGTCATTTTTAGTTCATAAACAATTTGAATAACTTTGTTAATATTAACTATAGATTGAAACTACTTTGGGATTTGAAAAGCTGGTATTTTATACGAATTTTCCAAAAAACACTTTTTGCCTAGGTTAATTACAATTAAAGTTAGCCACTTTTTTTATTTAGTTGACAGCTACTTTGTTTATAACAATTAAGCAACCCAACTAGGCCATTTCGAAGTTGAAGGTATATAGTTTATGTGTAAAAGTTTGAGTAAACTTTAAACTTCAACAGAGTTGTTAATAAAGCTTTAAAATTAACGTTCTAACGAAATCGATTTGTGGTCGGTGGAAATGAATTATTAAAATCCGTGCACTCAAAAAATGAAACTGTTTCTTCAAACATATGCTGCGATTAATATCTCCAGAGCTTGTTGATGGATTTTGATCATAATTTTTTTAAATTGTATGTACTCGTAGTCTTGTAGAGTACGTTATGTACGTAAATCCCCACCTAACATTTCAAAATGTTAGGAGGAGTTCCCCTTATCACTCAGGGATATGAAAAATAGATTACGACCGATTCTAAGACCTACCGAATATACATATATAATTTCATAAAAATCGGTCAAGCGGTCTCGGAGGAGTATGACAACTAACACTGTGACAGGAAAATTTTATAGATGTAAATATATAGATGGGTATTAACAAATAGGGGTTGGTAATGGAAAAGTGTAAATTAAGGGTTGTATGTATTTTTTAATCCTACATCATATAAAACTAAGATAGACAATTTTGTCCAAAAAAATAAAAAAAAATGTCAGGGGGGCAACCCCACTTATAACTTATGGATATGAAAAATAGATTTAAACCTATTCTGAGTCCCATAGGATACAGTTGTAAAATTTCATAAAAATCGGCCAAACCGTTTCGGAGTAGTATGGTAACTAACACTGTTACAGGAGAATTTTATGTATATTGAAGTAACTGTGAATTAAATAATAAAAGTGACTAACTTTGACCGTAATTAACATATGCTAAAAGTTTTTTTTTTTTGAAAATTTGTGTAAAAATAACAGCTTTTGAAATTCCAAGGTAAATTTACTATACAGTCAATATTAACAAAGCTATTCAAATTGTTTTCAAGCCAAAAATGACTCTACTTTAGTAAAATGTTTTCGTAGTGACAAAAATTACTTTTTAATGATTTTCTTCAATAATTTGAAAACAAGACTATGTTCTTTCATGTGGTTTTCACAGAATTTCTATATAATTATTATTTTCTGAACAATAACATTACAAAAAAAAGCTCTTTTGGGATAAACAAATTGAATAAAATTTAAACTAATTGACGAATCATCTTATAATTTTTTGTGCAGTATATGGACTCTTTGACTCAACTTTTTTTGAAATATAAAAGTCGTAAGGTCACTTTGGTGAAAGTTATACCAAACTTTTATTTTCGAAATTTTAGTTTTATTTTGCAATTTTCGAAGCAACAAATGATCGGACCAAAATTAAAAAACTCCCGTTTTAAACATTGGCTCATCTACTAATAGAGGAATACTATAAATAAGATATTTAATTATCCTATTTTTACCTGTAGCGATTTAAAGGAAAAAACTGCCATTTTTGGCCCTTATTTGTTAATAACTAAGCTTCTCGTCCGAACTGTGACGGGCATTTTTGTATGTATAATGTATTAGGTATATAGTACCCAAAAAACCCATTTGCAACCTGGCTGCTCAAGTGTCCCGACAAAAACCTTATTTCCCTGGAGTATTGCTATACTTACTTGATCTAAGACAGAAACAAAACGTACAACGAAAAAAAAAGATGGTTTTGTCGCTTAGTTTTACAGACTGCACAGCCTATGTTAATATATTATACTGGGTTGGGATAAAGTATGGAACCAAGCAAATATCTTTGAAACGAAAAGAACAATATTTATGAAATTTTGCATGCACGTACAGTGACGCAAAAGGCATCTGTTGCCATATTTTTTGATACTACTCCACTTCCGGTTTCACCGGAAATACCCTTAAATTATTTTATTTAAATGGGACACTCTGTACCGTCTATACTTTAGACTAAAATTGTTGTTCACATGCACTGCATGACTTATTTGAATTTAGTATAGTATTCTTTTTCTCATGATCATTTTTCAGTGCGTCACAGTTTTTCGATTTTTCTCTAACGCATTAAATTGTATGTGACAGAAAAAAGGCACGTCTGTGAATAATTTGGTAATTATTTTAGTTCGGTGATTATTCTAGTTGTCGATAGATGGCGCCATAATCAAAAAAGAATTATTTATTAAATAAAATAATAATATTATCAATATAATCTGTACAATTTATAAGACTATACAAATGAAAGAAAATACCATTTTATAAATGCAATAGACACAATTGATTTGGTTTTATTCCAAATTGAAAATAAAATTTGACAACTGTCAGATTTAACTAAAATGTCACGTTAGAATAAATGTCATAAATGTGTATTATCACGGACTTACCTTTTTTTCTATAATTTGTGACGCACTGAAAAATGTTCATGAAAAGGAGAATAGGTAAAACTGTTACTGAACTAATTGACAGAAGTAAGTTGTATTAAAAATGGTTCATTTAAGTGAAAAGGATGGTATTGGAATATTAATGATAATCGGTTATGGTGAATTTTCATTTTTTGGAAGTGAATTTTCCAAATCGATGGATTGGACGTAGAGGATTCATAGAGTGGCCCGCTCGTTCTCCGGACCTCAACCCTTTAGATTTTTTCTTGAGGTTATCTAAAATCACGTGTTTACGTTAGGCGGCCAACATACTTGCAGGATTTGAGACAAATAATAATTGATTAATGTGAACTAATACGTGGAGAAATCTTGCAAAAAGTAACTCACGAATTTATTTATAGGCTTGCACGTTGTCAGGAGGTGAACATCAAACATTTTCAATATTTGAAATTATTTTTTTTATTTTTAATATCATTGGTCTAACGTAAATAAATTAAACTATTTTTTAACTGTAAAGAGATTTATTTCTTGTTTTAATAGTTTTTTCTCCCAAACTTGGTATGTATGAATTAAAAATAACAAGTTCTTTGTAAATCTGCAAAAATATACAGGGTGTCCCATTTAAATTAAATAAGTTAAGGGTATTTCCGGTAAAACCGGAAGTGGAGTAGTAACAAAAAATATGGCATCAAATGCCTTTCGCGTCACTGTACTTGCATGCAAAGTTTCATTGTTCTTTTCGTTTCAAAGATATTTGCTTGGTTCCATACTTTATCCCAACTCTGTATGTATATGTCTATATTTATGGTAATAAATACCTTTTTTAGGTTATTTGTTTTAATACTCGTAACTTTCATAATGAGTACTAACGCAGAAGGTAACAAGAACTGTACAGTTCGTAGACATAAAGACTCCGATGTTGACATTTACTGCTTTCCACAGCAAATGCAGCTCGATGGAGGGGAAATACCTCTAGCTGGTGATGTGACAGCTGATAGAATATTTCTACATCTGGTAGAAGTTAAAGGGAAGATTGTGGAGACCTCTTTTTCCAACTTGAAAGAAGTCACTCACATTTTGTTATGTAAGTCACATTTTTTTCTTTTATTTTGACGAAATATCTTTTTTGAGCATTCGTTTCTTGTATGTTTATATTGTACGAGGTTTTTCCGATAGCTAGTGTACATTTAATAGTTGCTACTGACTCGAATATGATGGACAACGACCATTATATCACAGTAATCTACGTCAGCTTCACTTACCAGAAGGAATTCACACACATCCCTGTGTCCAAACAGCAGTGTTTAAAGCAACCAGCAACGTTGTTATACCTTCTTTGTCACTATCGTCAAACGTAGCACCCCTTTTCAATAAGGTGGTAACAACGTTGGCCCCAGGCGTTAGTGGAGCACAAAGGGCTGCAACAGATAATGCCATCCGCATCAGGCGTGAATGATCAGCTCCGCAGTTCAACAGATGTTCCAAAATTTCTGCTGGTCCATGTAAGCGGAGCTATCAAGGCAATTCACCTTCGTGGTACATCAAATTGACAGTGGCGCCATTCTGAGGAAAGATTTTCGATTTCTTCGTGATGTGACCACGCAGCTGTTCGGAGTTCTGTGCGGTTTTCTGCGTCGACACTGTCGAGGACACAGCTATGCTTCACGAGTAAATCACTACCTCTGTATGACCACTACAAGCTGCGGCTCTGAGTGGTGTCCAGGCATCTACATCCGCTTGATCTGAATTCGCACCAGCTTCAAGAAGAACATTGACAACTTGAATCTTTATATCGTATAAGATATAATTTATAACCGATGAAGATATATTTTGGACATGGCGCTATTAAAACAACTATTTATAACACACAGATAACATTTACATTTTGTTCTACTTTTATGTTCATCTTTTTTTTCTGTTTCTTTTTTGGCTTGGGCTATAGTCATTCAGCCAGTCTCAATCAAAAGTATATGTATTAAAGATATTGCCAATTAGTGAAACATGGTTATTATAATAATATTACAATTTTTTACTTCTTACTTTACCTACTCATTACAGCTAATATACATACTATGGTAATAAATATTATAAATATATATGTTCATCTTAGCCAGTATTACTTTGGAAAAATTAACAAAATTTGAGATTATGCCATTCAACATAATATTTCATTTTAGTTTCTAGTTGCTCAACATTATGTTTTCCCTATTTCCAGCTTCTCTTCAGTCTCTGTTACATCACTGGTAATACAGTTAATATTTTTTTTAGATGGCTGTAATTTGACTGAAGCCATTTTTCCAGAACTTCCAAAAATCTACTACTTAGAAATGGTTCGAACAATCTTACCAACTATATCAAAAGAAACCTTTAAAAATTTAAAAGGCATAAAAAGAATGGGGATTGGTAAAAATGAGGCTAAAATCCAAGATGGCGCCTTTGATGAATTGGAAAATCTTGAGTTTCTAACATTCTTTAAGCAAAACATAACTTTTTCGAAAGATTTCTTGAAGGGTTTAAAGAATCTTAAAGAACTCAGAATGGAGTATGCTGGAATAGAGACTGTCCCGGAAGATTCTTTTAAGGAGACTCCAGGTACTGTTTCATTAATAATTGTCCATATTATAGTAACTGAAGAGACCTTAGCACAAAATACGAAGATTTAACCTAAAACACTTAAATAAAATGTGGTTCCTTACTGAGTTACAGGGTGTTTTATCTAAAACTTTTAAAAATATTTTTGCTCAGCATTTTAAAACTATTCGAAGTATCCTTTTCATTCTTGGCAGAAGGTATAGGTACTGTACAAACTACTAAACTATGTTAAACAAACAATTCTGTCTATTACCAGAGGCGTACAAGGGGGAAAGTGATTGGTTGACCCTTTCCAAATTCTACGCCACTGGCGAAATTGCTATTTTAGTTCAATTTTTGAATTCTCCAATACTTTCTTTGAAAATAATATACTCTTCATTCGTAACGAGAAAGTCATTAGTTTTCGAGATCTTTGAAGTTAAAAATGAATCCACACGGTTATTTTGATAATTGTATTGTGTCTCTTCATTTTTAACTTCAAATATCTCGAAAACTAATAATTTTATCGTTACGAATGAAGAGTACATTATTTTCATAAAAGTACTGCAAAATCAAAAAATTACACTAAAATAGCAATTTCGTCAGTGGCGTAGAATGTGGGAAGGGTCAACCAGCCCCTTTTCCCTATCGTACGCCTCTGGTAGTAGCTAGAAACGTTTATTTATCTTAATTTAGTAGGGTGTACAGTACCTACACTTTCTGCCAAGCATGATAAGGATACGCCACATAGTTTTAAAGTACTGGGTACAAATATTTTTTAAATTTTAATCATATGAATTATATCATAAATTAATCAAAATAACTGTGCCGTTTCATATTTAACTTCAAATATCTCGAAAACTAATGACTTTATCGTTAAAAATGAAGAGTACATTATTTAAGTAGAAAGTATTGCAGAATCTAAAAATGGCACTAAAATAGTAATTCCTCCAGTGGCGTAGAATTTGAGAAGGGTCAACCATTCACCATCCCCTGTCGTACGCCTCTTGTAGTAGCTAGAAACGTTTCTTTATTATAATTTAGTAGGGTGTCTAGTAGTCGCACTTTCTGCCAAGTATAAAAAGGATACGTCGAATAGTTTTAAAATGATAAGCAAAAATAATGTTTAAATTTTTAGATAAAACACCATGTAACTCAGTAAGGAACAACATTTTATTTAAGTGTTTTACTTGTATCTTATTGATCTTGGTAAAGCATATAACATAACCGTTCATAGAGAGATTATGAAGTGGGCTCCATAAAAAATAAGTAGGTGATGAAAATGTGTGATGTTTGTGAGTATGAGGGTACCAACTAGTTTTAGGACAAATGTGGGAGGGATTGATAAATTTCATGTGAAACTAGGATGGTAACAGGGCTCAGTGCTTAGTCGTTATTTAATCTCATTGGATAAGATGACAAGGAAACTGTAGGGTAACATTCCCTGGTGCTTCTATTAGTAGAAAATACTGAAAAGAATTTAGAGCACATATTGGAAAAATTGAAGCAAGCTATTGAAGAAAAATCTTGAAACTTAAGTAGAAGAAAAAAGTTTATCTAATTTATTGAAGGGATCCATGAAGTGAGTAACACCGAGCCGGAGTTCCCCATCTCTTGCCGTACTGTTCATCTATATGTCGATCCGGTACATCAGCTTGGTTATCAGACCGACCAAAGGATAAAATTAAGGATGGGTATATTTGAGACACCAGTATGGATAAATTTCATGAACATAGAGAACTAAAAAAACCTTTAATATGTGGGATATCAACTTCAATCAATTAATATATATTTTATATTGTTAATTATCAACTTTTAACTAAACAATTTTAATGCTTTTTTGTTATTTTAGAACTAAAAATCTTAAATCTAGATGGAAACTCCATCGAATATCTAGCACCAGGGACGCTGGAACCTCTACAGAACCTAAAAGAATTTTATGTCACGTTGACAAATTTAAAAAGCTTCGATATAAACTTATTAAAAGAGCAAAACACTCTTAAAGCTTTAGGAATTCCAGTGAGGACTCTACAGAGTGTCAATTTTAAGAAATTGTTGGAGTTGTGTCCAAAATTGGACACTATACGGTTTAAGAGCAACGACGTTGAATGTCCTGAAGTAAAAGATCTCGAGGAGCAGTTTAAAAAAGATAATATACCGATTAAATTGACTTATACAGGTACTACCGACTTAAAAACTTGTTAAGGTATATATTGTATAATTTCGGTGAATATACATTTATGTGTAACGAAAAGCTTTTGATTTATACTGGTACTCTTAGAGGTTTTATGTAAATGTATACATACTCTTGTCTTGTCCTGTATTATAAGGTGATTAAACATTTTGGTCCCTCGAGCCAGATCATTATGCAAAAATGACCATTAGATTTATAGGCCTGAATCCCGCGTATCAAAAAAAAGTATATTAATAGCAAGCTGAAAATTTGTTAATAGCTTAACGGTGTCTAGTCGGACAAACTTTTATGTATGGGAACACTGGAACAGGGGAAGTTTTAATTGTGGAACAGGTTAAAAATTTGGAACGTCAGACTACGAAAACGTCCCATGTATTTTGTCGGACAGAATTTCCAATTGATTTGTTACTCTTTCATTAAACTCTCATGCAAAAATCCGACTGCTATTTACCACCAATATAATTCATGTCATTTGACATGTTCTACGTGTCGGACTTATTAAAATGCCCAACATATTTGTCGGACAAACATTTTTTCATATACTATATAAAGTTTGCTATTGAATAAACTTAAAAAAAACTTGCTAGTTTTCACAATCATAAACTTGTCAGGGTGACACGTTCCACAATTAAAATCACGTTCTACAATTAAAACTTTGACAGTTCTAGTATTCCCATACATCAAAATTTGTCCGACTAGATACCGTTAAGCTATTAACAAATGTTAAGCTTCCTATTAATAAACTTTTTTTTGGTAAGCGGGATCCAGGCCTATTAGACATAAAATATTAATTATAAAATGACATCATATTTAAGTCCGGTCATAATGAGAGAATGTTAAATATAAAATATAAAAGACGACAAAGAATATTAAAGATAAAATATTTAAATAAATACTAAATACTTTTCCGAAATAAAAGGTGTAGAAGGTTTTACTTCACTGAAAAGACATATCACATATCCAAACTATTCCAGCTTTCTAAACTTTTTTGTTTTAAAATAGGAAATGGTTGAATGCTCGAATATATTAATTTTACAAAGTCAAAGGCAGATATCGAGCACTGAATATTTATTTAATCTTGCACAAGTATACTTTCGCTATCTAGAGCATCTTCGGGGGCATTTCGTCAATAAAAAGAAGGTATTATCCTCGAATGTCATTTAATATGAAATACTATATAAATAGTTTTAGTCCATTCTTTCACGGTTTTTGCTCTAAATTTTAAAGAACCGCTTGGTTTGACATGAAATTTGGCATACGTATAGCTTACATGTCAAAGAAAAAAAGTGATATTGTGCCGATGTGTGCTTTTGCCCTGGGGGTGACTTTCACCCCCTATTGGGGGTGAAAAAATATATGTCCAAAATAAGTCCGGAAATGGGTAAACTGACTAATTTTAGGTAACTTTTGTTCTATAGAGCTTTTTCGCCAAGTCAACACTTTTCGAGTTATTTGCGAGTGAATATGTTAATTTTTCAACAAAATAACCACATTTTTAAACGGTTTTTCGCAAATAATTCAAAAAATAAGTATTTTGTCAAAAAAAAACGTTTTTGGCAAAAATATAGCACATAAAAAAGTAAAAAGTTAGGTCTCTGGATCTCGTAGAACCAGAGTTATAGCCAATGAAAAATAGATTCATATTCACCAAATTTCAAATATAATATTTCGACGTGAAATATCCAAAAAATTAAGCACTTTTTGGGGAAAACCCATTTTAACTTTTTTAAAGTGTTTTTTATGTTTTTACAAAAAGTTTCTAGCATCAAATTTAACGGTTTGTTGTTCCTTTTGTTTTTGCAAAAAAAATCGGGAAGACCACCCCCTAATTAGCAACTTAAATGAAATTAATCGTTACCGCTCCACAAATTATTTTACTTATGTTGTGTTTATATGATCTGTAAGTTTGATCGAGTCAAAGTGCTTATTTTTGAAAAAAATTTGTTTCAAAGTAAAATTTTTAAAAATTTAAATTTTGAAAAATATGCTTTTTTCAAAATAACTTAAAAATTGTTAGAGATACCAAAATCTCGAAAAACGAAAAAGTCAGATTTGCTTTTCTGAATACATATTATGTATTATTTTGTTTTTCTGTTAGACAAAAATTGATTAAGATTTGGTGTTTCTAAATTTGCATACATTCGTGATCAGTGAGTCGTTCAACCCCTTTTAACTACAACCCTTTCAATAATAAGGACTTTGAAGTTACGAAACTTACAGATCATATTATAAACAATATATACACGAGTCAGGAAACTTGTGAAGTCGTAACGATTAAGTTCATTTAAGATACTAATTAGGGGGTGATTTTCTCGATTTTTTTACCAAAACCAAAAAGGACTAACTTTATTTTGAGCGTAACTTGTTTAATTTTGATGTTAGAAATTTTTTAATAAACAAAAATGAAGTTTTTTTAAACACTTTAAATAAGTTGTAATGAATTTTCCCCGAAATGTGCTTAATTTTTGGTTATTTCACGTTAAAGTACTCCATTTTAAATTTGACGAATATGAGCCTATTTTTCATTAGCTATAACTCTGCTTTTACTAGGTGTAGAGACGTGATATATACACCATTTTTTAAAATTTTTTACAGGCTATATTTTTGTTAAGAATGTTTTTTCGACAAAATACTTACTAATTGAGTTATTTACGAAAAACCGTCTAAAAGCGTTAAAATTTTGTTGAAAAAATGAACATATTCACTGTCAAATAACTGGAAAAGTATTGACTTAGTGAAAAAACTCTATAGAAGAAAAGTTACTTAAAATTAGCCAGTTTATCCATTTCCTGACTTTCTTTGGACGAATATTTTTTCACCTTCAAGAGGGGGTGAAAACCACACCCAGGGCAAAAGCACATATCGGCACTATATCACTTTTTTTCTTTGACTTGTTAGCTATGTGTATGCCAAATTTCATGTCAATCCAAGAGGTTCTTTAAAATTTAAAGGTTTTGCAATATTTTACCGTTAAAGAACGGACGTGGTGCGTGCTGAGTCCACTGCTATTCTCAGTGGTACTGGATGAAGCGATAAAGAAAGCCAAGAGAAGAATGAGAAAACTAACATTAGGATACTGGCAAATGAAACAGACTCAACTATCGGAGCTACTATTTGCAGACGACATGGTATTGATAGCAGAAAACAGAGAAGACTTACAGAACAATCTTGAAATCCTAGAAGAAGAACTATCAAACATAAATATGAAAATTAATACAGAGAAAACAAAAACAATGATAATTTCAAATACGAAGAAGACACATGCAATAGAATTAGACGGGAAACAACTAGAGCAAGTGGAATTTTTTAAATACCTAGGAGTAATAATCGAATCAAATGGTAAACAAGACATGGAAATAAACGAGAGAATGGGACGAACAGGAAGCTTATTTAACACTATGAAAACAACATTTTTTGGGAAAAAAGAGATACCGGAAAAAGTAAAAACGGCAGTCGTTAAATCAGTAGTTAGACCAACAATCATGTATAGCAGCGAGACATGGACATTGACGGGGAGACAAAAATCCAGAGTCAATGCTATGGAAATGAGGTTCCTGAGGAAAATAGCAAACAGAAAGAGGACAGACAAAATACGAAACGAAACAATTAGACAAAACCTAAAACTAGAACCAATCAATGAAAAAATAGTAGAAGGACAACTTAGATGGTTCGGGCACGTGTGTAGAATGTCGAACGAGAGGCTAACAAAACGAGTGTTCGAAACGAGAGTGCGGGGGAAAAACAAAAGAGGGAGACCAAGAGTTATGTGGGTAGATGAAATCAGGAAAGAAGTCGAGAAGAAGGGATTGACATTGGAAAGTGCAAGAAACCTAGCGCAAGATCGGAAAGCATGGAGACTACAATGCCAAACTCAACTCCACCAGCCTTACACCTAAAGGTAGAAAGGCTTAGGACTAAGTAAGTAAGTAAGTAAGAACGGACTATTTGGTGGCAACTTAAATTAACATATAACTACACACTTAACAAAGGACAAACAGATAAATTTGAGTGCCTGGTAAGGTTCTACATTTTTGCAAGATGGAAGCAGATGGAAGCAGATTTCTTGTTTTAGATATTTTTGTTTTCTTTTTCATTCTATTTGTCCAGAAATTATTTTACAAAATGCTTAATACCTAAGTTAATTTTGCAAATATCTTCCTTCAGTATTTTTAAATGTTCATAGACAAGAAGATACAAAATCAACAAAGAAAATTTTACAATGGAAACAGATAGGAAGGCGAAAAAAGGAAGGCCCAGGACGAGATGGTTGGATGACGTGGAATATTACCTGAAAATTGAATGAAAGACAATGGAGGAGGATGGCACAAGAGAGGTCTGATTGGAGAATATAGCCAGACCGGCAAAGACCCATCCAGGTTTATGATGCCTAAAGAAGAAGAATTAACAAGATAGTTGATCATGCAAGATAATATGATCTTTTAATAAATATCAATAAAACAAAATTTATGAAGATTTCAAAATCATGTCAAAATAGTGCTGAAAGGTTCAAAATTAACGGGAAAATAATTGAATGAGTAGATAACTACAACTATCTTGGCACCATGATCAATAACAGAAAAAATCCAAAGAAATACAAAAAAATTAGAGTGCTCATAGAAAAGGCACGAACAAATTTGAACAAAATGAGGAAGCTCTTGAAACAAAAACTCATGGCTGCGAACCTACAAAACAGTTATTAGACTAGTGGTCACATATGGATGTGAAATGTGGACCCTTTCAACCACTGATGAAAATCAACTGAGAATAAAGATGAAGTAGTTTTCAATCCTAATAGCAACATTAATAAAATTTAAAAATATTAAAATATTACTAAAATATTTTTAAATTGAAAACTTATTGGTCCATTTTCTTGGTAACACCTTGGCTTCTAAAATTTGCAAGCCAGATGGATGCTGAAGCGAAGAAGACAAGAGGGAATTCAAAAACTTACAATTCACGACCCCGTCTGTTCAGCTGGTAAATTCCAACAGAAAATTCCAAATTTTAGAAGCCTTGGAGGTGTTACCAAAAAAATGGACCAATAAGTTTTCAATTTAAAAATCTTTTAGTAATATTTTAATATTTTTAAATATTATTAATGTTGCTATTAGGATTGAAAACTACTTCATCTTTCAATTGCCAGATGATGCTAGTCACCTAGTCCATTTAAGTCAGTTGCGGTGTGGGGGATAAACTCTCGGTGTTGGTCAATTGGAGTATGGAGTAGCAGGCCTACGTTCTCTCCGATGAGACTCTAAAAAGAGTCGAAAATCGTCGATTCAGAGGGCTGGACTGTGCTCCGTATTCTAATTGAAAAATAAGATAGTTTTGCCCTCGCATTGCAACTGAATAAAAATGGAATTAAAAAATAAAAATGTATACCATTTTTATTCATTCAGTTGCGGTGCGAAACCAAAACTGTCTTAATTTTTACTCAGATCAGAGAGTGCAGCCAGCACACTTATCGACGATTTCACCTCTTGTTAGAGGTTCATCAGAGACTGCATAGGCTGCTTTTCTCTGGCCCAGGTAAAAATTTTCGACATATCCATCTCCCACCGCAACTGACGAGATGGTAGTAGGTGCCTAGCGGCATCTGCTAAATAAAAGACTAAGTTTTTCAACCTAATAAAAATATTTGTAAATTAAATATTTTTAAAAGATTTTTAATTGAAAAACTTTATTGGCCCATTTCCTGGTGACAACCTCCAAGGCTTCTACAATATGCAAGCCAAATGGATGCTGCAGTGAAGACTAAAGGGAAGGAATTCTACACTATGCAATTCACAACCCCCGTCTGCAGCGTGGTAAAGCTCCAACGGAAAATGGACCTAGTTACTCTATAGGAGTAATACTAATATAAAAAATAAAAATGTATACCATTTTTATTCATTCAGTTGCGGTGCGAAACCAAAACTGTCTTAATTTTTACTCAGATCAGAGAGTGCAGCCAGCACTCTTATCGACGATTTCACCTCTTGTTAGAGGTTCATCAGAGACTGCATAGGCTGCTTTTCTCTGGCCCAGGTAAAAATTTTCGACATATCCATCTCCCACCGCAACTGACGAGATGGTAGTAGGTGCCTAGCGGCATCTGCTAAATAAAAGACTAAGTTTTTCAACCTAATAAAAATATTTGTAAATTAAATATTTTTAAAAGATTTTTAATTGAAAAACTTTATTGGCCCATTTCCTGGTGACAACCTCCAAGGCTTCTACAATATGCAAGCCAAATGGATGCTGCAGTGAAGACTAAAGGGAAGGAATTCTACACTATGCAATTCACAACCCCCGTCTGCAGCGTGGTAAAGCTCCAACGGAAAATGGACCTAGTTACTCTATAGGAGTAATACTAATATAAAAAATAAAAATGTATACCATTTTTATTCATTCAGTTGCGGTGCGAAACCAAAACTGTCTTAATTTTTACTCAGATCAGAGAGTGCAGCCAGCACTCTTATCGACGATTTCACCTCTTGTTAGAGGTTCATCAGAGACTGCATAGGCTGCTTTTCTCTGGCCCAGGTAAAAATTTTCGACATATCCATCTCCCACCGCAACTGACGAGATGGTAGTAGGTGCCTAGCGGCATCTGCTAAATAAAAGACTAAGTTTTTCAACCTAATAAAAATATTTGTAAATTAAATATTTTTAAAAGATTTTTAATTGAAAAACTTTATTGGCCCATTTCCTGGTGACAACCTCCAAGGCTTCTACAATATGCAAGCCAAATGGATGCTGCAGTGAAGACTAAAGGGAAGGAATTCTACACTATGCAATTCACAACCCCCGTCTGCAGCGTGGTAAAGCTCCAACGGAAAATGGACCTAGTTACTCTATAGGAGTAATACTAATATAAAAAATAAAAATGTATACCATTTTTATTCATTCAGTTGCGGTGCGAAACCAAAACTGTCTTAATTTTTACTCAGATCAGAGAGTGCAGCCAGCACTCTTATCGACGATTTCACCTCTTGTTAGAGGTTCATCAGAGACTGCATAGGCTGCTTTTCTCTGGCCCAGGTAAAAATTTTCGACATATCCATCTCCCACCGCAACTGACGAGATGGTAGTAGGTGCCTAGCGGCATCTGCTAAATAAAAGACTAAGTTTTTCAACCTATGAATTATAGGTTGAAAATGTTTTTTTATTCAACTGAATGAATAAAAATGGTATACATTTTTATTTTTTATATTAGTATTACTCCTATAGAGTAACTAGGTCCATTTTCCGTTGGAGCTTTACCACGCTGCAGACGGGGGTTGTGAATTGCATAGTGTAGAATTCCTTCCCTTTAGTCTTCACTGCAGCATCCATTTGGCTTGCATATTGTAGAAGCCTTGGAGGTTGTCACCAGGAAATGGGCCAATAAAGTTTTTCAATTAAAAATCTTTTAAAAATATTTAATTTACAAATATTTTTATTAGGTTGAAAAACTTAGTCTTTTATTTAGCAGATGCCGCTAGGCACCTACTACCATCTCGTCAGTTGCGGTGGGAGATGGATATGTCGAAAATTTTTACCTGGGCCAGAGAAAAGCAGCCTATGCAGTCTCTGATGAACCTCTAACAAGAGGTGAAATCGTCGATAAGAGTGCTGGCTGCACTCTCTGATCTGAGTAAAAATTAAGACAGTTTTGGTTTCGCACCGCAACTGAATGAATAAAAATGGTATACATTTTTATTTTTTATATTAGTATTACTCCTATAGAGTAACTAGGTCCATTTTCCGTTGGAGCTTTACCACGCTGCAGACGGGGGTTGTGAATTGCATAGTGTAGAATTCCTTCCCTTTAGTCTTCACTGCAGCATCCATTTGGCTTGCATATTGTAGAAGCCTTGGAGGTTGTCACCAGGAAATGGGCCAATAAAGTTTTTCAATTAAAAATCTTTTAAAAATATTTAATTTACAAATATTTTTATTAGGTTGAAAAACTTAGTCTTTTATTTAGCAGATGCCGCTAGGCACCTACTACCATCTCGTCAGTTGCGGTGGGAGATGGATATGTCGAAAATTTTTACCTGGGCCAGAGAAAAGCAGCCTATGCAGTCTCTGATGAACCTCTAACAAGAGGTGAAATCGTCGATAAGAGTGCTGGCTGCACTCTCTGATCTGAGTAAAAATTAAGACAGTTTTGGTTTCGCACCGCAACTGAATGAATAAAAATGGTATACATTTTTATTTTTTATATTAGTATTACTCCTATAGAGTAACTAGGTCCATTTTCCGTTGGAGCTTTACCACGCTGCAGACGGGGGTTGTGAATTGCATAGTGTAGAATTCCTTCCCTTTAGTCTTCACTGCAGCATCCATTTGGCTTGCATATTGTAGAAGCCTTGGAGGTTGTCACCAGGAAATGGGCCAATAAAGTTTTTCAATTAAAAATCTTTTAAAAATATTTAATTTACAAATATTTTTATTAGGTTGAAAAACTTAGTCTTTTATTTAGCAGATGCCGCTAGGCACCTACTACCATCTCGTCAGTTGCGGTGGGAGATGGATATGTCGAAAATTTTTACCTGGGCCAGAGAAAAGCAGCCTATGCAGTCTCTGATGAACCTCTAACAAGAGGTGAAATCGTCGATAAGAGTGCTGGCTGCACTCTCTGATCTGAGTAAAAATTAAGACAGTTTTGGTTTCGCACCGCAACTGAATGAATAAAAATGGTATACATTTTTATTTTTTATATTAGTATTACTCCTATAGAGTAACTAGGTCCATTTTCCGTTGGAGCTTTACCACGCTGCAGACGGGGGTTGTGAATTGCATAGTGTAGAATTCCTTCCCTTTAGTCTTCACTGCAGCATCCATTTGGCTTGCATATTGTAGAAGCCTTGGAGGTTGTCACCAGGAAATGGGCCAATAAAGTTTTTCAATTAAAAATCTTTTAAAAATATTTAATTTACAAATATTTTTATTAGGTTGAAAAACTTAGTCTTTTAAATGGAATTTTTATTTTATTTTTATATTGTCGTTACTTCTTTGAGTAACTAGGTCCATTTTCTGTTGGAATTTACCAGCTGAACAGACGGGGTCGTGAATTGTAAGTTTTTGAATTCCCTCTTGTCTTCTTCGCTTCAGCATCCATCTGGCTTGCAAATTTTAGAAGCCTTGGAGGTGTTACCAAGAAAATGGACCAATAAGTTTTCAATTTAAAAATCTTTTAGTAATATTTTAATATTTTTAAATATTATTAATGTTGCTATTAGGATTGAAAACTACTTCATCTTTCAATTGCCAGATGATGCTAGTCACCTAGTCCATTTAAGTCAGTTGCGGTGTGGGGGATAAACTCTCGGTGTTGGTCAATTGGAGTATGGAGTAGCAGACCTACGTTCTCTCCGATGAGACTCTAAAAAGAGTCAAAAATCGTCGATTCAGAGGGCTGGACTGCGCTTCATATTCTAATTGAAAAAAATGGAATTGGCATTGCAACTGAATAAAAATGGAATTTTTATTTTATTTTTTCAACTGAGAATATTTGAGCGCAAAATACTAAGAAAGATATTTGGACCAATCCATTGCAGCGATGGTTCGTGGAAAATTAAAAGGAACTTCGAGCTGTATGAACTAATGCAGATCGCAGATATTGTTAGACTGCAGATCGCTTGTAAAGTCACAAAGACTAAACTGGCTTGGTCACTTAGAAAGAATTACAGATAATCGAGCTGTAAAAGTAATCCAGACATGGAAGCGTCAAGGAAATAGAACAAGAGGAACGCCCCGTAAAAGATGGATAGACGGCGTAGAGGAAGAACTTAAAACCATGAACATTAGACAGTGGCGAAAGGAAAGAATCCGACAGGGCAGAATGGAAGAACATTGTTAAGCGTCCAAGACTCACAAAGCGTTGTAGTGCCATTAGAAGAAAAAGAAGAAAGCTGCGCAACTTGTAGGAATGGTATAGATGTCCATCTATCGAACTTTTCTGAGCCGCGCATTTAATTCAGAATGGCTAAGAGGACTGCAAACCTCCGCCGCGGAGATGGCACGTGAAGAAGAAGACGATTTGAAACTAGTAGTTTTAATGAGTTCTATTGCAAAGCAATTTGCTTATTTACTCAATAAACTCACTCTAACCCCCAGGAGACCCTCTCATCATCATCAGTAGCGTTGCAGCTCTTTATTAGCCAATGCCTTCTTCAGAACAATCCTCTAATTTGCCCCTGTCTCTGGCAACTCTTCTCCATGCTCTAATTCCAATAGATTTCAAATCATTTTCTAGGTTGTCTTGGTACCTAAGTCTCGGTATTCCCCTTGTTCGTTGTCCTATCGGCCCTCTTCGGTCAAAAACTTTTATGACTATGGCATCTTCCTCTCGTCTGATTACATGACCTATCCATCTAAAGTGTGCTACCTTAATGAATTTTACAACGTCAGGTTCTCCAAAACTGCTATACAACTCAAAGTTGTAACGCCTGCGCCACAAACCTTGTTCTCTTATGCCTCCATATATTCGTCTTAGTATTTTTCGCTCAAAACGTTTAAGCAGTTCTTGGTCATTCTGTGTAAGTGACCAAGTTTCTGAACCATATGTTAGCACTGGTCTTATTAGTGTTTTGTATACAGTCAATTAGTCATAGTAACACTTATTGGCGAGCACTATTCTTCTTTTAATTTCTTCACTGACATTGTTATCTTTAGTTAGCAGCGAGCCTAAGTATATGAAGGTGTCGACACCTTCTAGTTCTAGGTCATCAATTATTATTTTGTAGGCGTCGGGTTGTTTGACCTAGTGCAACACATATATTTGGTCTTTTGAACATTTATATTTCTCTATGCAGATGCTCTTAACGACCGAAATGCTTCAGTCAGAGATTCTGTGGACCTACCTATGATGTCTATGTCATCTGCGTATCCGACAATTTGTACTGATGTGTTAAAGATAGTACCATTCCTAGTAATCTGGGACTCTAGAATTATTTTTTTTTAATGTCAGGTTAAATAAGAAACACGATAGTCCATCACCCTGTCTTAGTCCATTTTTGCAATGGAAGGGTCTTGAGAGATCGTTTTGGATTTTTACCATGCTCTCTGCTCCTGTGAGTGTAAGTTCAGTTAATTGGACAAGATGAAACGGTATTCGAAATTCTACCATATCAAGTAGAAGTTTATTTCTATTAACGGAGTCGTACTTCTATTTCTATTTCTATTAACGAAGTCACTATTTGTTCGGCGTAGGGGAGGAGTCTTTTGTACAATATGTTGGACAACATTTATATGCCATATTGAGTAGAGTGACGCTTCTATTATTAAGTATAATACTTATCAAACACCATCACGTCTCCCTTTTTGTGTAGAGGATACAGTACAACCTAACTTCCAGTCTGTGGGTGTTTCTTTCTGTTGCCAGATTGAAGTTATCAGTTTATGCATGCGTTTTAGGAGGGTGTCGCCGCCGTTTTTGAAAAGTTCGGCAGGGAGATTATCCGAACCGGGGGCTTTATTATTTTTCAGTGTTAAGATGCCTTCTCTAATTTCTTCTTCGGTGGGGAGTGGTTGCCAATCATCTTCATTCATTTAAAACATTGGATCCTCAATCTCACCATCTTCATGATTCGCAAAATTAAATTCCAACAGAGGGCGCTCAAAATTTCAAAGATGGACGACAACTCTAGGAAAACAATTCATTTTGTCATTTGAATTCACAGTTCTAAAACGTTAAATTAAAATCATTTACAGGAGTGTTTTGCCAAAGTAACCACTAAGTTTTGCAACTAAGACATCTTATAAGTTACAGACGACTCAAAATTATGTTTAATCTGTATGCATTCATTAAAATTTAATGCTAACTACTGATTTGTTTTTACCTTTTTTTTTTCATAAAAAAATCTGGCCCCCCGATAATCACACAGCGTTCTAAAAATTATTAATATATCTTAGGATTTCTAATTTTGTTTTTAATTTAATTAATAGGTGCACTACAGTTTATTTTACACCAACAGATAACAATTTTTAATTCAATAAAAACTGGAAACTTAGAAACTAAGTAGGTGAATTTATTTTATAATATGTAATTGTGTTCTGGAAATTACGAAGTGGTCGGGATATTTTGCATAACAATGTACATTCTATGTACAGAATATATACATTTTATTTATTTATTTAATTTTGCAGTCGCTTAAACATTAAAAAATACTACGTTTAATACAAAGGTTAAATTAACAAAATGTGTGATTTGGCATTGGTTAATTTAGGTCATTACGTAGAGTATAATAGGAATGAATACTGAGGAACACTGCAATAGTTTTTTTAAGTCGAAATTATTGTTAATTACAACATAAACTGACCACAAATATGTACACAAATTAATGGCAAAGTCAATGTTTTCCTTGAGTTGATGCTTTTCAAATTCGCCACCAGGCGTCGCCCACTTTGCGGTTCCTCGCTAATTGCCACTAAGCAGTTCTTCAAAATGGTTCGCCCATCTGTGTAGTATCTGTTCTTTGTTACTAACTTTTCTTTGTGACCACTAGAGCCGTCCCTATCTTTACAGGCTATTATTCTGGGTTTGAATTCTTTTCTGCAGCTGTTTATCTGTTGGTAAAATTTTCGTGAGTCTTTTCCATTGTGGTAGTTAACAATTTCGTTTAGAGCGTGTTCGTATTGTTCTTTCTTTTTTCTTTTAAACAGTCTCTTTTCTTCTCTTCTAAGATTTTCATAATCTTCCAGAGTTGATCTCGTTCTGCGCTGCTGGAGTTTCTTATATGCTTCATGTTTTGTTGTTTGATATGTCTACACTCTTCATCGAACCAATCTCCGTTTTTCTGGTCTTGATAGGTTTTAATACAGTTTCAGCCTCTGTGTGCATAGCTTCTTTACATCTAGTCCAATGCTCTTCTATACTTAAAATTTCTTCGATTTTTGGTAACGCTCCGTTTAATATTGTCATGTAATTAGCTCTAGCAGTTTCAGATTTTAACACCTCAGTATTATATTTTGTGTATTTTGTGCTGTGACCTTTTTTTGCGTTAGATATGCGTGCTCTAAATTTTGCTTTTATAAGGTAGTCCACCTCTATATAGCAGGAGACCCTCTATCAAGTCTAATAAAACATGGAGACCTACGCTCTTCTTTAAACTGTCAATTACTCATTCCCGCAACCTTTAAAATACTCGGAATTAATTTAATCACTTATAAAATTATATTTTTCTTACATTTTTAACATTAACAAGTTTAAATATAATTGATATAATTGAGAAATTGTTTATTTAATTTAGAAATGACGAGTTAAGATATAAATTGACATGACCTCCATGCAGAATAATGATCCCTGCTTTGATAATCCACTACTTAGTAATGTTACTTGACTAAAGTGATACATGTATTTGGCGAAATATATAAATAAAGAAAAAACGGCGTGCAAAGATTGTGTTTGTGGTGTCTTAGTTTGTTTACTGATGGTGCAAGGATAGTGGTTTAATAAAAATATACTGATAATAAGAAATTTAACTCCAAAATGAACAATATGAATATATCGATGTAAGTACTACTATTATAATAATTTTTTATGTATACAACAATTACATAAAGTTTACTCGCAGAGCGAAGAAAAACTCTTTAATTATGTGAGAGTTGTAATGTCTCTTTGTTCCTATTATGCACAACATTTTTTATGAACCATATCGTCGCTTTATTATATGTAATAATGGCAACTATAGCAGTAACTAATAGTAGTATACAAATTAAAACACTTTTCATAGTGTAATACGTCTTTCAGTTCCCTAATCGCCACTCCTTTCTTTTGGCAGTCTTCATCCTTCAGCCCTCATCCATGTTTTTGAAAGACTTCCTCATTTCCTAATCTTTTTGGGGGTCCAGGTCAGGTTAATACTTGCTTTTTTTTCTATGTCTTCTATTATATTCTTATGTCAATTGTTTTTCTATGTCTTTTAATACCGCCATTTCTTATGTGTCCCAACCAAGATCTGCTTGAGGTGCTTTTAAAAAAGTCAATTTCAGTACTTAATAGTTTGACGTTATTTATATGTTTTGGTTAATTACCATACTCCTGCCTCATATATTAAAACTGGTTTTAATATTGTATATAATGGCATTATAGATTCGTTTCTTTGTACCTTCTCTTATATTTATTATACACAATCGAATGCAAGATTCCTACCTCTTGTCCCATTCCAACTTTTTTTCCTGGTCCAATTTCAATTTTCTCAAAGCTTCTTTCCTTCCTATACATAGCTACTGTTTTTTTATGTTAATATCAAGACCCTACTTTCTATATTCTTCCTTGACGTATATTCCACACCTTCCTTGATTTGTGCAATAAAAATTTGATCATTTGTGCAGTGTCATCTGCCATTCTATTAAATTTCCACTCTCTCAGCTGTTTCCACTCTCTCAGGGTCTTATCAATGTATACAGTGATGGGTGCGCTAATATCCGGCAAAATAACGCAAAAGATGAAAAAACATATTAAGTTGTGAGATTAATTTACATTATATTTATTGTTTACCACCTTTAGACGTATCAGAGAAGTATATCAACTAAAACTGCCACTGTCTCAGTGGGAAACAATAAATAAAATGTACATTTAAAGGTTTTTATCGCTATTTATTTATTTAGCGTATGGCTTAAGTATATCACAGAATATATTTAGATTTATGCATTATACAATGCATCACAAACAGATGTCCAATTTTTTTATATATTCGATTGACCCTTCGGTTGCCATTACAAAGTCTATAGGGTCGCCTGTGTATGCTCTGCGTGGGCAGTCCTGAACAATGTGACTGATCGTCTGTCTTGCAGCGCCGCAGGCACAAGAAGGCGAGGGGAGTTTACCCCATCTGTGGAGGGAGTCGGCGCATCTTCCACAGTTTGTTCGAATTCGATTAAGGGCTGCCCAAATCTTACGGGGACGTTCAAATTCGCCAGGTTTCCCTATGATGTCCGGTAGACTATGGTAATGCGGATCTGTCCTACTTTCCCAATCTTCTCTCCATCGGGTATTTAAGTAAAAGTTGGATTGCTGCAGCGCTTGAGCAGATTATAGAGGGGGTAACCTGGATCGGAGACGGTTTCCAAGAATATCGGGGATGTCGTTGTGGACTAGAAGCTGGCGACTGTCCATTATTTTGTTATATTCTTTAACCAATGCATGTTCGCGGCGTAGGTTGGGTGGTGCTATATTACTAAGGGTAGGTAGCCACATTGTAGGGGTGGGCTTAATTGTGCCTGTTATCATACGCATAGTACGGTTTAGTTGGGTGTCGTATCGATATTTGATGTGATTATCGACATTTTATCGCTAATTAATATGTTTTCCAGCTTTTCCGTTATTTTGCCGGTTATTAGCGCGCTCATCACTGTATATTGAATAATACTAGATAAAGTTGATTCGCCAATCTGAGACACAACTGACCAGGGATGTTGTTAATTTATTTTTTGAGAAGTTAGGTTGCTAGATGTGACTGGAACTTATTACACAACCGAACATATCATACCTGCTTATAGCCAATATTATTAATAGTCATCAGATATAAATAACATAAACCTTACGCCAATCAATAATTATTTATTTACTCCATTATAATATGTACTGATAACAAATGAGAAAATTATTTATTGTACAAAATAAAAATATTTTGTAGAAATAAATTCCACAAAATTTTATGAGTTTAGTTGTTTAGTATACACTTCCACTATTTTAAATAATTCTTCTTTTTTTAATAAAAGCTTAGGTTGATATGAGTAGTTAATAGTGTGAGGTAGGAATTTTTGTGTTGTATGTATCCTATTCCGAATGTGTCAAATTGAATCTCGGGTGAGCGAATTCAGTATACATACAGCACTCCTGCCTGAAAGCTTTCGGATAGTTTTATCCTTTCTGTTTAAATTTACTCTTTCTGTTTAAATTTTTGTCGGGTTTTTTCCTTAATCAAATTGCGCTGTAATTATAAATATATTATAATTCTCTTATATCATTATAACTCCTAATGGAATAGAAGTCACTTTATCGTTTCTATTGCAAAGATACTCTTAGGTATCTACTTTACGTAATCTTTTTCTTAGAAAATGAAAGAACTTAGAAAACGATTAAACTTCTAGCACAATGTTTTTTATAAAATATATACCTTTCTTCTTCTTCTTCTTCTTCAGCCTTCAGTAATCCAACTTTGGACATAGGCCTCCCCCAATTCAATCCAGTATTGTCTATTTTGCGCCACCTGTTTCCAGTTGTGTCCTCCAAACTTTTTTATGTCATCGGCCCATCTCATTTGTGGCCTTCCTCTACTTTTTCTTCCTAACTACGGTCTCCATTGTTGTATTTCGTGATTCCATCTTTTATCCTTCAGTAGGGCATTGTGTCCTGCGAAGCTCCATTTTAATTTGGCAGCATGTTCTCCTGCGTCTTTTACTTTGGTTTTGCTTCTAATCCATATGTATTTGTTTTTTTGTCTATGAACCTCACCCCGAGCATTGGTCTTTCCATCGCTCTCTGTGCCTTTACTATTTTATCCATATTGGCCTTGGTGAGTGTCCACGTCTGTGAACCATACGTAAGTATAGGGAGGATACACTGATCGTAAACTCTGGTTCTCAAATATTGTCCTATTTTAGTGTTTTTCAAGATCCAACTCAGTTTTCCAAATCCTGCCCACACTAACCTTATTTTTCTAGTAATTTCGGCAGTTTGATTTTCTTTGTTAACTTTCATTATCTGTCCCAGGTAGATGTATTCGCCTACTGTTTCTAAATCTATGTCATTCAACGTTATTTTTGTAATGTTCGGTGTATTCGTCATTACTTTTGTTTTTTCCAAGTTCATCTTAAGACCTTTTTTCCGAAGCTTGAAATAGTTGCGTCATCATGGTCTCTGTAATTCTTCGAAACTTATAGCGAATATTACAATGTCGTCAGCATATTTGAAATGACTCAGTTTTCTTCCATTAACATTTATTCCTTTATCTACCCAGTTAATGTCTTTGAACACGTCTTCATGTCCCAGTGTGAACAGCTTTGGTGAAATAACGTCTCCCTGGCGAACTCCTCTGTTGATTGGTATAGCTTTGGTTTTCTCATATTTTTGTATTTTCATTGTAGCTTTCTTATAAATATTATGTATGAGCATTCTGTATCGAGAATCTATCTTGCAGTTGTTCATAGCTCTCTCTATTGCCCAAAGTTCTATGGAGTCGAATGCTTTTTCATAATCAACGAAGCCAATGTATAAGTTCAAGTGATATTCATTGGCTTTCTCTATTAGCGTTCTGACTGTAAATATATACCTACCTATTGTAATATAACGCTATCTTTTTTTAGGCTATGCATATTATTTTTTGGACTGTTGGTATCCTTTGTCCATTGTCAGATATGTCAAGTAAGTGGAAGTGACACTATAACAGCAATTGACTGTAACACAGTGAGATTGGTAGGAAGAGATCTGCATCTGGATTCAAATATCCCTGCCACTAGTAAACTTGTGGTTCTAAATCTTAACAATTGTTCTGGAAGGATCGACGATCATTCATTTTCGAATATCAAACATCTAAGATCCATAAATATAGGTAAGAAAATAATAAGATGCATGAAAATTAGGTCTTGTAGACAAGTATTTGTAATTTACATTTGTAGGACAGTCTATACTTATCAAAAATATAGACTGACAAAATACTGCGGTTTTTTTGTCCCATATCCACTTCAACATTGCTATTTCGTTATATTTTGGAACTCATCAGAAAGGTAGAGATATAGACAAACTTAAGAATTGGTATATCTGGCGGTGAGTCCAAAATGGTATACATTTTTATTTTTATTATTATTAACATAATTATTTATACAGGGTGCCCAAAATTTTTTTTTAATTGAATTAATTGAGACAAAAAGAAGAATGTATATAATTTATTTAATTCGAAAAACATTTTAATGTTGTCCGAAAACAGGAAGAAATGTTTATTTGATAGATACTATTGTTTTCCGCTTAAATTCAATATTAAACTGCCACCCACCTGCCTCTTAGCAGTTTGAACATTTAATTTAAGCAAAAAGCAATGTTTATTTTTCAAATTAACATTTTTTTCTTTTCTGACAGCAGCAAAATGTATTTAGAATTTTATAAATTATATACATTCTTCTTTTAATCTCAATTAATTTAACTCAAAAAAGTTTTGGGCATCCTGTATAACTAATTATGTTAATGTTTATATTGGTGAATCGAGAATTAAATAACCTTTCAAATGAGCTATCACACGACCCCTTTCGCTTAAATTAAATGTTCAAACAGCTAAGAGGCATGTGGTTGGCAGATTTAATATTGAATTTAAGCGAAAAACAATATTTATTTATCAAATAAACTTTTTTTCTGGAATCGGACAACAGTAAAATGTATTTTGAATTAAATAAATTATATGCATTCTTCTTTTTGTCTCAATTAATTTAATTCAAAAAAAATTTTTTACACGCTGTATGAATATTGTTAATATTTATATTATTGAATAGAAAATTCAATAACCGTTCAAATGAGCTATCATATGACCCCTATTTTTATTTAAAAAAACCATCGATTGCGTCATCACACCCAGATGGATGACGTCACTAGTATGATATATATGCCAAAAAATTATAATTTAAAAATAAAAATTGACCTGATTTGTAATTTATCTGCAGAGTCGCCCATTCTCGATAAAATGAATTTATTCCAACTCAAACGTCCTCACTGTACCTATAACTTCAGAGGCTTATATCTTAAAACCTTGATTTTTTGGAGCTACGCGCCCATTGAGTCTTTTGTTCCACACATCAAGGACTACCAAAACCCAAAGTTTCAGAGCATTTGACAGAGAGCCATTTCCCATAAGGTTTCTGCGGGGTCCTTTAATGGGAAATTCTAAACTGTTCAACTCCCGGTTCCCTAATTATTTTACATCAAAAGTCATGAGAAACTATTTGTAGTGGACTAAAATCTATATTAAAAACAAATGATAAAGAAAAGAAATAAATTCCGTTCGTATAAATTTCAATGACACCAAGAACTAACAGAAAGGGATGCTGAGAGACTAGAAGAATTTTTTTAGTAAAATTGTGGCTTATTTCCCATTAAAACTAGTTAATTGCAAAAATGGCACAAAAAAATAGCTTCAGAACAACATTGAGAAGAAGTTCGTTATGAAATTTTAGAGAGGGCTAATGCAGATGCAGGGAGACAATTTTTAAAAAACATTTTCTTTAGCAATAAATGTACATTTACATTAATATAATTAACCAATGTTCAAACTTATAGGATTTGGTCCAACATAATATCATTGGTATTAGTGTCTGACACTACTAGTCAGTATTGAGTATTTCATATATTTTTCGTTGGAGGGATTCTTTTATTTCGAGGTTTTTCAATTTTTTATTTATAATCTTAGGGTTTTTGTGATTTTTTGATTCAAGTGTAAATACAATATCAAAAGGGGTGCTTTAATGGTATTGATCGGCATTTGATCATATTTGATAGTAACAAATAAATATTATATTTTTAGATAACTGTGTACTGGAAAAATTTAAAGTACCAAACCTACCAGACCTAAAAGATTTGGACATACGGAACTCATTTCTTCCAAGGATCACCAGAGCTTCGCTGAAGAATGGAAAAAATCTGAAACGAGTAGCCTTGTCCGAAAATAAAGTAGATATAACCAGCGGGTCATTTCAGGATTTAACTGCCCTTACTGCCTTAGATATAGAACACCAGAACATCACTTTGGATAAACATTTTTTGAGAGGACTCAGAAATTTGATCTTACTCAGTATAACAGATTCCACAGTTACACAAATTTCAAGCGATAGCTTTACGGAAGTACCAGGTAAATCATCGGTATTGATTTCTTATCATCATTATTTCCTATCATCATTATTCTTCTTCTTTATTCATTCTTCTTCTTTAAGTGGCGTCTCCTAATCGGAGGTTGGATATTATCATCACTATTTTATCGCCATTCACATAGGACATGCTCGACAGTTTCGTCACGTCACCTCGTTCACATTTCCTGCATAGAGGTGTGTCTACTAGCCCCAGTGTTTACTTTAGTTGACAATGGCCAGTTCAAAAACTAACTGTCAAGTGTAGGCTTTTCCTGGTCATTTTTAAGTACTTTTCTGATGCTGACTTTCCTTAGGTTCCTTAGTGTTACCTTAGCAAGTCTACATCCTGGCCCTTCTTTCTATCTTTTCAAGGTTTGCGTGTGGGAGTGACATTTGGCAATTTCCGCGATTGTTGCAGTTGACCAGCCAAAAAGATCACCAGGTTCTAAGATTCTTAGGCCTGCTGCCTTTCTAGATAGCTATTCAGCAAGGCGGTTGCCTTTATTTCCGTTGTGACCTTTAACCCACCTCAGGATGATGTTGTTACCATCCAAAGCTTGGGCTAGTGACTCCATTAGTAGCCCTGAGATGACACGTGGCCTATTCAGGGTTAGTAGCGCTTGTCTGCTCTCTGTGTAGATTATTATGGTTTTACCGGCTATACCTTTTCGGGTTTTCTCTTTTGCGGCTATTGAGATATCAGCCAGTTCAGTCTGAACTACGCTGGCATTTTTGCATATACTTACCCTTATATACTAAGGTTCATTGATCTGGAGTATATCCCGCATCCTGAATCAATCTTCTTTCATTTGGGAGCCGTCGTTGTAGATACAATATGCATTTGCCACGTTTGACTCTCTATGTTGTCTTGTTTCGATTTTGTAGGGTTTGTCAAAGACAAACGTAGATTTAATTGAGTTGCCTCCATGGCCTCATGTAGCTGGGGTAGTGCCTCCAGCTCACCCCGCCAGAAACGACATCTCAATTGTCCCATTCCTACATCTAGGTTTATAGTTTTTATAGTTTCTTTATTGGTTAAAGTGTAATATTTATTAAATATTATCCAGCATAAAGTTTTCTCGTAGTAGAGGATATACAGTGGAACCTCGATAAGTCGGATTAATCGGGACAACGGCCGATCCGAGTTATCGAAAATCCAGGTTAGGCGGAGAATAATGTAAAAATTAATAAAATACAATAAATAATAAACAAATACACATTATAATAATTGCAAAAACATGAAATACATATGCAAAGTACATCTAAATTACGTACAGATACAGTATTGTTTATTTCTTGGTAACAAACTTGAAAAAAAGTGAAAAAATATTCGTTTTTTCCGACGAAAATCGGTCCGGGTTAGCCGGACTCAGAGGCCAACTTAGCGGGGTTCCACTGTACCAATATTCGTTATTCCTTTAAATTACCACTTAACGTGTTAAGTTATCACTTAACCTTTAATAAAATATTTACATAATTTTTACCGTATTTATACTTTGTAGAGCTTCTTGATCTCAGCCTGGAGAGAAATCCAATACAGCACATAGAAAACGGAGCATTCGATCCTTTAAAAAAACTGAAAAACCTAAATCTCCTCGATAACCAACTGGACAAACTCGACGTAACCAACTTCAAAGAAACCAGAAACTTAGAATCTATACGAGTTCCTGCGAGACTTGTCAAAAACTTCGATCTCAAGAAATTTCTGGAGTACTGCCCACGGTTTACTAACTTTGATTTCAGTTTATCTGATTGTGGTGAACCGGAAGTTAAGAGTTTGGGAAACCAAGCGGATAAGTTGAATGCTTATGTTTATATTTATTATGATGGTATTGATAGACCTGATCGTTGTTGATTATAGTTTTATTTTTGTGTAATATATTTATAATATTCTTTTTATTAGAAAGTGTTCATCCTGCTTAATATTCCCAATTCTGGCATACTGATGTGAATCTTGGACTCGAACACAAGAGGAAAGAATAAAGATAAATGTCATTGAAATGCCCTGTAGGAGAAAAATATTACGGTTTCTGTGTACCGACTACAGGACAAATAATTTAATTTTAAATACTGCAGCTCTACTTGCAGAGATCAGCAAACTGCTCTTCAGGAAAGTCCATCTCCAACAATTAAAATACTTTGGACATGTTATTACTCTTGGACATCTCCATTACTCTTTAGTGTATATAGTAAAGTCATTTTTGAAGAAGCATTACTATCTCAAAGTGAAGGAATAATAATTAACGGAAGATCTATTAACAACATAAGATCTACAGATGACACCGTGACGACCGTGATTATAGCAAGCTCTGCTGAACAATCCCAATTACTACTAAACAAGACAAACAGTTGAAGTTTGACTCTGAAGTTGAAGTTTGGACTAAAATGAACATAAAAAGACAAAATACATGATAATAACTAAGAAAACAAACATACAAACAAGCTTACTTTTGGGAAATGTACCGATAGGAAGGGTTGATAAATACAAATATCTAGAAAACTGGATTTCAGAGAAGAATGATCAAAGAACAGAAATAAGGGCCAGAATAGAAATAGCAAGAAATGCGTTTGTAAAAATGAAAACAATTCTCTGCAACAAAGACCTTAGATTAGAACTGAGAGTAAGAGCTTTGAGATGCTACGTGTTTTCAATACTGCAAAATGGACTTGAAAGCTGGAAAATGAAGCAAGAACACATAAATAAACTACAGTCATTTGAAATGTGGTGTTACAGAAGGATGCTTAGAATAGCATGGACACAGAAGAAAACGAACAGAAAGTATTGCGAGAAATAGGCAAAGAATGCGAAATAAATAAACACAATAAAAATAAAACAATCATAACATCTGGGACACGTAATGAGGGAACAGCGATATGAAATGCTAAGACTGATAATACAGGGAAAGATAAGAGGCAGAAGAAGTATAGAAAGAAGGAGAGTGTCATGGTTGAATAATTTAAGGGAGTGGATTAAATGCAGTTCAATATAACTATTCAGAGCAGCGGTAGATAGAGTAAAGATAGTGAGGATGATATCCAACCTCCGATTAGGAGACAGCACATAAAGAAGAAGGACATGATATGAGAGCAGACCTCCAATAAGATGGATCGACCAAATTACAGATCGTTGTAAAAGAGCTAAGTATGAGTTAAAAGAAATGATCAGAGACAGGTCTTTGGAGACGTACAAATACACGACATAACGATGGAGAGAGAGAGGAGAGTTCATCCTAGAAATGTTACAGTAATTACAGGATGATAATTTAAAAACTTCCAAGTGTTCATATCTTCATTCAGGACTAGGAAGGAAAAGACTATCATGGCTAAGGAACATTCGACAATAGATAGGGCTAAATTTTGAACAGCTAATACGCTGAAGGCAGACAAAATTTAGTAGCCAACCTCCATTAAGGGTAGGGAAGAAGAAGAATATCTTCATTCCAGAAAATATTGTGATATTCTTCGAGGAGAAGATGGACGGACTTGGTGGCAGAGGACCTGAGAACGAAAGATTTAAGTAAAAAGACACGATGGACAGGAATGAGTGGCGAATAAGAGTAAGGAACAGCGACGAAAAAATTAAAAGCTGAGAAAAAAGAAGAAGAAGTAAATAATGTGAAAGATCGGAGACGGGTCAATTTAAGTCGTGACTTCCATAATGTAACTCTAGTCTCTCCCTTTTTTTGCTTTAGTCTTTAAATTCCTTATGATGAGGGATGGAGTCAAAGGAATTTGCATAGGTACGGATCTTAGATGAGAAGAAATTTGATTGTTACACCAGTCAAATCTTTGACTAAGACTTTAATATAAGAGGGCTCTACACTTAGATTCGGGAGGAACTGAACTCCCAATCAGGATAAAAACGGATTCCCAATGGAATAACTCCTAACGGGATAAACTAAGATAAACTTGGAACAAGTACTCTAATTGTATCAGCAAATACGAAGTCAAATATGCAAAAAGCAAAAGATACAAATACAAAAATTGTATAAAGAAACAAAAAGTACAATGAAAGATCTTACCCTTAATAGGGGTTTTGAAACACACTTAAAAATCTCGTAGGTACATTTTTGTGCGATTATTTCATTCATAGGAGATTCTGACCAATGATTCTGATTCTAAATTAAAGCGATAATTTTTGATAATTTCCCGTCGTCAAGTATATTACGTCAGATGCCCTTCGTTGCTACGAAAAAATACATTCAGTGACATTAATGACAATTAATGTTTTAAAAATTATAAAAGTGATGACTTTCAACCGTGAAATATTTATAACAACTGTGTGTTTAATTGTACTAATTTGTACTTACATAAATAAATTACAATAAAATTTTGGTTTTGAACAGTTTTATTCATGAAAAAATCGCAACAAATTGCACTCGATCTCTAAAATTAATATAGAATTTTTGCCCTCGTGACACTTTGAAATAATTAAAACTGTCAAAATGACACTCGGGAAAAATTCAATAATTTTAGAGCTCTTGTGCAATTACTACTGATAATTTCGTCAGCACAACAGATAATAAAATAGAAAGGAAAAGGTATGACTTTTTATAGTAAATATTTAAATAGAAGATACCGTTACTGAGTTACTTTTTTGTTTTTCGGTAAATCCTTTAGATCAGCGGTTCTCAATCTGTGGTACATGTACCACTGGTGGTACATATCATTATTCGCGGTGGTACACGAAAAGCAAAAACAGCTCATATCAGCATCACTGTTATAGTTAATTAGAGTACCTACTAGACAGGTATTTCAGTTAGGTGGTACCAAAAATAATAAAAGGTAATTTGTGGTACAAGACTCAAAAATATTGAGAACCACTGCTTTAGATTGATTATAGTGGGTGGTTGAAGAAATTAGTTTGAATATTTGCAAACAAAAACCAACAGCAATTTAGTGAAAAGTGCGAAGTGGCTTGTGCTAATGAGCATTTTATGATAGCACACCTAAGCGGTAACTTTTTAAAAAGGTTTATCGAAGGTTTATCGTAGTTAACGGTTGTTTCATACAGATGATTCACAATACAGTCAAATCGAGGAAACACAGAATATTTAAGTAAGAATTACACTGAGTGGTAACAATATAACAAGTATTTTATTAGCACGGCCAACCAATTGAATTCTTGAGAAAATATTTACAAAAATTAAAGTCATGTAATGACTTTAATTTAATTTATGTAGTTTAATGTAACATACCAGATTTTTGCCACGTTACAATGTATTACAATGTAACCAGGTTAACCAAAGTCAATATTTTCTGTAGATAAGTACACCTCTTTTCTTTTAATTATCTAGTAACAACCACTTTACTGTAACAACAGTTTTTATCAGCACAACACGAACCTTATTATTGAAGGTCACGTAAGTAGCTATAATTTGAATATTAACTGGTAATGGCATATCTATTTACTACAATTACTTTAGCTTATTTGAACAATAGATCTAAGTTACCAACAATTACTAGTACTTACTGCACGATACCCTGCTTAACAATATTTTAAATTTAACTTTAGAGAGTAATGCAAAATTCAAGATATTGTAAGATGGGGAAGACAGAACAAGATGATGTGGTACAACTACGTAAGACGAATGGATGAGAATAGACTCTCAAAAATTGTCTTAGAAAACAACCCGCCCGGTTTAAGTCCCCCGTAAGACCACCTAAAATATGGAGGGATAGTTGGCATTCTACCTCCAGGGAAATTAACCAGAGGCAGCTTCAGAATTAAACAGATCGAAATATCTCAAAGAAGTAAAAGAAAAAGAACTTTATCTTAAAAGAAAGTCAACATTGTCTACTTTGACAACTAAAGATTTTCAAAGAAAACTAAGAATTTTGCACCAAAAACGCTAGAGTGGATTCGCTAGCTGTATCCTAGCTATGTACGAGAGGTGAATCAAATATGAACTGATCTTTGCTAATAACTTTTATTGAATTATAATTACAACAATTAAACAATACTCCATTTTGCTATATACATTCCTTCCTTCTGTATGCATTTTTCCCAGCGGCTAGGAAGTTTCTGTATTTCATTTTCATAAAAACAACAATCATCACAACTCGCTTCGCCTAGTGAATCTTTTAATGGACCGAACATGTGGTAATCACATGGTGAAAGATCAGAACTGTATGCAGGATGTTCAACGAGATTCCAATGCATTTCCGCTATTTTTCCTTGTCAGCTGTATGCGGTCGGGAATTGTCATGCAAGAGCAACACATCTCGTATATACGACATCCTCGTCTTTTGGACTTATGGGGCCGTCCATTAATCACGTGATGTATTTTTTGCATTTTTTAACCCCCCCTCCCCATTGGTGATACATGGTGAGGTTTAAGACTCCCCCCCCCCTACCCCCTATATCACGTGTATTTTTTAGGATCTACAAAAAATCTGTTTTTTTAATATCTATAATATACACGTATAGTAGGTAGATAATATCAATAATTTTTTTATAAAAAATTCAAGACTACAATAATAACGTTTAGAGGTAGACAGAGAGGTTGCAGGTTGTTTTTGACTAACAAAAATAATGAAAAAAATGCGAAAACCATTTTTGTACTAAATTAGTATTAAATACTAAATGTATTATACATAAACATTTTAATGTGAGGTATCATCGGATCACTAATGAGCAAGATTTTCTTGAACACCAATAACTGAATAAGCATCTAGCAGGTCAGTTGTTGGCACAGTGCTTTGTTGAAGATCAGCATCAGTTTCATCAAAGCCACTCGGCGTCATTATTTTCGCGCACTACGCAGAGAATCTACCGTTCGATCGTCGCGTGAGGATGCAGGAAGGACAAACATTGTGCATCTCTAGAGTGTTATTTCTCAGAGTCAGTTGCTTGTGACAAGTATTCACATGCGCTTTAGCTTTTTTCTTTGTACAGAAGTCCAATGCACCCCGCTGACATGCCCTTTCAAAAATATCTGATAATCCTTCTGCAGGCTAGTGCAATACAGGTCATAGAAGGACATAAGTCAAGAAATAGAGCATGATGGATCTTGTCATCATGCTCTTGAGGCTCTGGAATGTATAGGCCCCGGACGACTGCAAAATCGGGTAAGGTAAGGAGGTATAACGAAGCGTTCCGAAAGAATGAATCGTATAAAACTCCACATATTATATACCTAAAGCAAATATTGACTTTCTCACACATGCTCGCTATACCACTGCTGGGAAGACAGATCTGGAATAAAATTTTCAACAATGTTATCTGGCTTGAAATCCTCAGCTACGATGCCATGGCCGTCAATAACCATATTACTCCATACTTCTGAGAGAACTTCACCAGCCGTCTGAAAGTTCTTTTTTTCAAGGTCATGACCTTTTGTTATCCCTTGTTCATCCAATTGGGTTCCATAAGAATCATGCGAAAGTGTAAGTCCAGATAATTCCCGGCTGAAAGGCGCCATTCTTCTCTCAACGCGATTGAACGCGCTTATACCAGGTGCATTTGTAAAGATAAATATTGCTCTAGCTAGATCATGCTTGACAAAGTTGTGTAGGGCATGGGCAATACTTTTGAAGTATTGATATATGAGCTAAAATATTGAGTTTGTTAATAGAATAGTATAATATTTTGATTACCTTGTACAAAATTTTGTAACAATAAACATATGTTTGAATATGTCAAATAGTCTATTGTTAAGATCCAAGAAGAAACATGCCTCCGATTCTTACATAGATCCGTAGATATTCAGTGTCAAAACAACAGAATAACTCCCACCACTTTACCAATTAATCAGATAGTAGGTATAATACATTAATACATATTATATGTTAAGACTAAAAGCCCATATCGAAGACGGCAGAGTCCTGACCAGTATTCCTAAGTGGAAACATCTGATGGTGCATTCAAAACAAAAGAACTCGTAAGAGTCCTTTACCATGTAAAGTATCCCATGTCGCTACAGAAATTTGAATGGAAAATTAATGTGTTGTTGGTTTATATAATATTAGAATGAGAAATAATTTTTTTTATCAGTCACACCAATGCCACACTTTCGATTTTTGTGTGCATTTGACGAAAAAATAAATACATGTAACGCCACTTTTCAGTTGAGTTTCGGTCATTTTTCCTTAAAAAATAAATACACGTGATATTATTACTAGACCCCCTCCCCCCTTATGATGTTTCGTGATTTTTTATGGAACCCTCCCCCCCTTTCGAGCCTCACGTGATTAATGGACAGCCCCTATAGGCAACTCGAATACGGTCCAAAAGACTACAGTAATAAGCTGCATTACTGGTTCGTCTCTCATGAAGAAAATTCAGCAACAAAACGCCACGATAATTCCAAAACATGTCGCTAAAACTTTGCCTGCAGATAAACGAGTTTTCGCCTTTATCGGACAAATTTTGGATGTTATTGAAGACTTCTGTTTTGTACGGCATCTCGTCCTTCACGAACTTGTCCATGCCAACATTTCATTTGTGTATTGGACAGTGTGGATTCCCTATATTGATTTTTTAGTCTTTTTAGCCAAATTTCAGCGGGACCAACATTTTCTTTTGCAAGGAATTTGATAACAATGCGTTCTACAACCAAACATGGCACGACTTTCTCGCTCTCGCAACAGTAACTGGCTGCACGTCATTAGAGAACATGCGGTAGCGCGCAGTCACACATTTGACTATTAGTCCATTCTTTCACGGTTTTTGCTCTAAATTTTAAAGAACCGCTTGGATTGACATGAAATTTGGCATACGCATAGATAACATGTTGAAGAAAAAAGTGATATGGTGCCGATGTGTGCTTTTGCCCTGGGGGTGAGTTTCACCCCATCTCGGGGGTGAAAAAATATATGTTCAAGATAAGTCCCGAAATGGATAAACTGACTAATTTTAAGTAAGTTTTGTTCTTTTGAGTAAGTTTTGAGCTCTTTCGCCAAGTCAACACTTTTCGAGTTATTTGCGAGTGAATATGTTCATTTTTCAACAAAATAACCACATTTTTAGACGGTTCTTTGCAAATAACTCAAAAAGTAAGTATTTTGTCGAAAAAACCGTTCTTAGCAAAAATATAGCCTATAAAAAAGTAAAAAAAATGGTGTAAGCGTTAGGTCTCTGGATCTCGTAGAACCAGAGTTATAGCCAATGAAAAATAGATTCATATTTACCAAATTTCAAATAGAATTTTTCGACGTGAAATATCCAAAAAAGTAAGCACTTTCTGGGGAAAACTCATTATAACTTTTTTAAAGTGTTTAAAAAAAGCTTTACTTCTCTTTTTACAAGAAGATTCTAGCATTAAATTTAAGCAAGTTACGCTCAAAATAAAGTTGGTCCCTTTTGTTTTTGCAAAAAAAAATCGGGAAGACCACCCCCTAATTAACAACTTAAATGAAATTAATCGTTAGCGCTCCACAAATTATTTTACTTATGTTTTGTTTATATGATCTGTAAGTTTCATCGATTCAAAGTGCTTATTTTTGAAAAAATTTGGTTTCAAAGTAAAATTTTTAAAAATTTAAATTTTGAAAAATATGCTTTTTTTCAAAATAACTTAAAAATTGTTAGAGATACAAAAAATCTCGAAAAACAAAAAGAGTCAGCTTTGCTTTTCTGAATATCATGTATTTTTTTGTTTTTCTGTTAGACAAAAATTGATTAAGATTTGGTGTTTCTAAATTTGCATACATTCGTGATCAGTGACTCGTTCAACCGCTTTTAACTACAGCCCTTTCAATAATAAGGACTTTGAACCGATGAAACTTACAGATCATACAAACAATATATACACGAGTCAAGAAACTTGTGAAGTCGTAACGATTAAGTTCATTTAAGATACTAATTAGGGGGTGATTTTCTCGATTTTTTTACCAAAACCAAAAGGGACTAACTTTATTTTGAGCGTAACTTGTTTAATTTTGATGCTAGAATTTTTTTTTATAAAACAAAAATGAAGCTTTTTTTAAACACTTTAAATAAGTTGTAATGAGTTTTCCCCGAAATGTGCTTCATTTTTGGTTATTTCACGTTAAAGTATTCCATTTGGAATTTGACGAATATGAACCTTTTATTTCATTAGCTATAACTCTAGTTCTACTAGGTGTAGAGACGAGATATATACACCATTTTTTTAAATTTCTTACAGGCTATATTTTTGCCAACAATGTTTTTTCGACAAAATTCTTACTATTTGAGTTATTTGCGAAAAACCGTCTAAAAGCGTGATTATTTTGTTGAAAAAATGAACATATAACTCGAAAAGTATTGACTTAGTGAAAAAAGTCTATAGAACAAAAGTTACTTAAAATTAGCTAGTTTATCCATTTCCTGACTTTCTTTGGACGAATATTTTTTTACCCCCAAAAGGGGGTGAAAACCACCCCCAGGGCAAAAGCACATATCGGCACAATATCACTTTTTTCTTTGACTTATTAGCTATGTGTATGCCAAATTTCATGTCAGTCCAAGCGGTTCTTTAAAATTTAGAGGTTTTGCAATATTTTACCGTTAAAGAACGGACTATAATATAACCTGTCACCACAGGACTAAATTAAACATATCCGCCAGTTTATGCTAAGCGGGGACGGAGTGGTCGGTTCATATTTCAGAAAGACAAGTCAAAGTTGTTGCGCTGCTCAAACTTTGTGTATAGGATTCAGGTCACCGAGGAATACAAGGCAAAAGAGCTGATGAACTTGCCCTTAGAGCATCATCGAGTACCAGAAAGCATCGTCTGCAACTAGAAAAAACCCTGAATCTGAAGGCAACACAAATCTCACTGGGAAATTTAACCAAATCAAGCACATTGAACTGGCATGTGCTAATAGAGCTGAAATACTGCGGAAAACAAGCAGAAATCAACGAGTAATAACAGCCTCTCTTACTAGACAAGTGCCAGTCAAGGGACACCTGTATACAATGGGGCGGTTTCAAGGAAACTAAAAACATAATGGTATACCTACATCCTTTAGACCTACACAGTGTTGTAGAATACTGTAATGGGTATCATGAGTAAATGGTTCAAGAAAGCTCAAGGCGGAGATTATTTGAAGAAAATGACTCAGAAGGAAAGGGCTCAAGGTATGAGCCCTGTCCTCCACTACCATCACCATTCGGTGGATGGTAGTCTAGTAGTGATCCCGGGTATCATCGGTGGTTATCTCCCAGTGTAGGGAATCCTTAAAACTTTGCGAAAAATGTACCAAATATAAGAGAACTACTCAAATAATTAATTTTTTGCTTTGGTATTTTCAATCCCAGTACTTAGCGCTCATCTAAACACGATTTTTGTGTGATTATCATAAAAGACCAAACTAACTTTCCTTTAATAAGACCGGAGCCAACTATTTACAGCTAATAGTTTACAGAATCTCAAGTGTTCCATATTTAGCATCCGCCAAAATTTTAAAATGGACCTAAGAATGAAGCTACTGCGCTGCTAAGTTTTAACAATGTTACACTACGGCTTTGAGGCCTGGGTACTTAAACAATCAGAAAAAAATAGAGACATTTGAACCTTGGTGCTATTATAGAATGCTGCGTATGCCATGGATAAAAATGAGGAAGTTGTTCAATTAAAAAACGAAAACTGGACTTTCTCGGACATGCCATAGTAGGATTAAGAGATGCCAGTTAATTACGGAAGGTAGAATTGAACGTAAAAGAGATAATCAAATCAGATGATTAAATAATAAAAACTTGTGGTAAAGAGATACGGAACCAAAAAAAAAATTAATCAGAACGGCAGATTGCCAGACACACAAGACACTATATTATAATATATTTTTTAACATTTTCTTATTTTATACAGTAAATACAAGAGTTCGTTAACCTAACCTAATATTACGTAAAAATTAAAGAATACTTACAGCTTATGTTTATGAATAAGAATGCATGGGGAACTCAACTCACCTGAAAACAAAAAAAAAATCGTAAGTTTCACAGTACATTACAGACAATTAACCGAGAATTTAAAACCATACGAATTGTTTTAGACAATTTAATTAATATGCCGTGTGAATAAAACTAAAAAAACTTTTTAAAACTCCTGAGATTTTATGGTAGCATTGTATTGAGATATTTATTGTCGTTTACATTATGTCTACTTTAATACTTTTCATCAGATATATTTATAGTTAAATGTTCAGTAACTTGTGTAAGGTGGTGAAAGTAAGTATGCAAAATTAGTTAAAGCACTTTTACAACTGTAATAAATATTAAATAATGTTTTGTTCATGTTTCACGCCTTGTCTAATTTTTTCATGATGGATGTCGCAGAAGCGTATTAAATTGTATATACTACTCTCCAAAATTAACATACACCACCTTTAATGTACCGTAAGTTTGAAGCTACGTTCTATTGAACCATTAATTTCGCTGATTTTTATTTCACATTTTACGTTCATTTTTAAAGAATTACTATACTGACGTGTTTTTGAAAGTTGTGTTATGTTACAAATATCTTAAATTGTAAACTCCGTTGATAATGAATATGCCACGAAGAAATCAAATGAGCTCATCCTACCTTTTTTTGTGGCAAATGGACTTGCATCCAAGCCAAAAAAAACAAGCTACCTTTTTTTACCTATCTTTCTAAGAAACCATAATTTAAATAATCTTTAACAAGTTCCATCTCTCAAAAATACTTAATAACTAATATTTCCATCTCTGTTAATAATTATTTCTTCACGGCGACTAGGCATTCTTCAAAATCAAGAGTCGCATTTGACCTTGATCAATTGCATTACAAACTTCTATGACGTCAAGAGAGTCAGGTGGAGGCTGTCGGCTCTAGAGTTGACAATCAAGAATATCCCACAAATTCTCTATGGAACTTAGATCAGGGCTGCAGGGTGGCCAGTTCATGGTTTGTATACCAAACTCGTCTAAATAATCCGGACCACACGTGGAACATGTGTTCGTGCAATATCATGCATTAAAAGAAAACTATGTAAGGATCAAGAGGAACTACATTCTTTGAAAAAATATCTTACGACCCAAAAATCATTTGAAGGCTCTTTTGCTTTTTTGCTATCAATTAATGACATTTCTGTCGATTCTTCTGTTCTGTTGCCTGTACCCCTTATATTCAGAGGTAAGTTGTTAAAATATTATCTCCGGGGTTTCAAAATTTCTGTTGTGTCTGTTATGAATTTCTTTCTTCAATAGATTGTTTGTGGACTATAACCTTTCATTATATTTTTTATCTTTGTGTAAAACTCCTGTCTATTGTTTGTAGTTGTATCTTTTTCTATGCTTGTTACATTTTTATTACACGATTGTTTATATTTTATTCTTACGAGTTTCCTTGTTTTCACTTTCCTTATATTTGGACATTGTAACTTCCGTAACTTCCTTATTCTTGTTTTGTTCTTAGTACCATCTGATAGTGGACATCTTCGTCGCTTCGCCAAGTCTCTTCTATTTTAAATTTATAAAATACCAGCTCGTCACCTTCATTTAAATAAAGTTACCTATCATCAGAAATACGAAGGTACAAATTAAGCCTTAAAGATCTTCAAGAACTTTAATATGTGTTAATCTATTGTGATTCTTGTACATGAAAATAGTAATTGGTCAAATTATTGTTTTCTGGTTTTTGTTTTTGGGCTAGTTGTTGTTCTGTTGCATCTCACACTTCGATCTCCACTTGGCAAGATCTCACCATTCTCCCTCATTTATGGCTCTATCTTCCATTATTCATTTGATTCCTTCTCTAAACTTCATTGTTTACCAATCAATGTGAAAAAAAAATAGTAAGATAGGCCACTTTTTAGTAACGGAGCCATACAAGAGAAAATTAATCTAATCAAAAAATGTGTTTTATTTAATAAGAATACCAATATCTTTGTGAAGTAAATTGAAAGTAAACCAGAAATATTAATAGCTAAATAATTGTTTTAAGTTTAAATTAATTTAATAATAAACATTTAGTATAAGGAATTTTTCACCGCTGTTTATTTTGTTGAATAGAAACATAAAACATGACATTATGAAGGATACGCTCAAATTGCTGACAATACCATCTTTCTAATTCCATTGATGTATTGTTTTATTTAGTTCTGTGAGAATTTTAAAATATAATATTTTTTATTAGCTTTAGTGTCAACGAACTCGCGTATTTTCTTCCCTAAGGTCTATGTGTTGACAGTTCGTGCATAGATGTAATAATTTCTAATAAGAGGAAGTCCATCATTTAAGATACTTAATTCGCAAGAAAAAACTTTTAATAGACAAAATACCATTCGAATTAATCTCGCAGAATAATACAGCGGTCACGCTATGTATTATCTGGACATACGAAGAAGAAAACTAAACAACACACAACGAAATGCAACACATCAACAGCAGACACCCCAAAATATAGTTTACCGTTGAACGAGAGAAGAAAAAATGACAATTTCCATTTTTAGTCTGTTAGTTATAAAGAAGGAAGAAAAAAGCATACGATATACAATATACCGAAAACTAACCCATACCAGCATTACACGCTGATTCACATCACCATATTGCATTAACATTCGATTTTCAAACCCTTAATCACAGATCTAAAAAACTGACAGATGAAAACAATCAGAATGAGGAAATGCCAAAGCTAACACAGCATGGATTCTACACATCTAAGTATAATGTTAGCGCCCAACACTCTAGAACAGGGGTGGCCAAACTGCGGCTCGCGAGCCACATGCGGCTCTTTGAAGGATTACTTGTGGCTCTCGATTGTACCCGAGTTATTTTTCAATTTTGTATTAAATATGATTTAAAAAAATTATTATCGTTCCATAATATGTGTTTCAAAATGTCTTTTAATTTACTGACAACAAACATGAAATACTTTGTAACAAATTCCATTTCCATCCAAGATAAGAATGATATGACACATCGTAAACTGCGCTAACGAACATTACATAAGAGTGGCGCAATGTAAAAGTCAGTAATCAACCGAATACAGACCGATTTTTGTATAACTCTTGCTACAGATGTAATTTGTAATTTGTATTACACGTTTTGCATTTAAGTCATTTTACTCGACTTAGAAATTTTTTTTTACCATATTATACTAGAAAAACTTAACGAGTAGGTATATAAAAAAGCCGGAAGGAATATTGACCGAACTCCAAAATAGATTTGAAGACTTAAAATATGTTAAATCGTCTCTTCATTTTTTTCCGAATTCATTTGAACATAGTTCATAAGGTGAATTTTTTATTATTACCAATATATGACCCAAACAACATCTGGAGAATTAAAATTAATAGAGACGCAAGAAGATCAAGCTCGAAAATAAAACTGTAAGTCGACGCCTAATACCGAATTTTGGAAATTTGTACCAGAATCCAAGACGGTACCCTAAAAAAGAATGCTTGTCGAATTATTTCCATATTAGGAACAACATACTTGTGTGGACCATTTTATTCCATTTTATAATTCGTGAAATCCTAACACCGATCAATATTACCTAACCAGCATCTAAAAGAATTACTGAGAAGTCACATATTAATCACCAAATTCTAAAGAATTATCAAAAGAAGGAAAACAAAAATGTAACAAGAGGACAGCAGACTCGTTAAAAGCGCAAAAACGTATAACCCAGTAGGTAAAAGACAGGGGAGTCATTTGAAATTTTGATTGGGGGGGGGGGCAAGCATTATATATACAATACATTATACAATACTATAGTAATAAAATTGATGTAGTATTTGTAAATTTTAGTCATTTTCATGGTCACGGTGGGCAAATGCCCCCCCTGACCCTGTCAAATGACGCCCCTGATAAAAGACCACAGGGTAGACCACCAAAACGATGGCGAGAATGCTGGACCTCATCGTCCGGGGAAGACTTCATGACAATGAACAAGTAGTAGGCTACTAGCATGACCGATCATGCTAGAAAGAAAAAGAAGAAGAAGAATTTGCTATTTTTAAAATTAAATTACATTATGTTAATACCATTAAAAAAGTCAATAGAATGGTAGAAAATTGTCCGTTGGTAAGGGTAACTGCTATAAACTCTCATCATGTCTCAATACCCGTCATAAGACACAAAAACTAGCTTCTTTGCTCTCCTCCAAACCACAACCTCATAAAGGTACCAGCTTTGCGAAATGCACTTCTTTCTTCGGTACGTTATATAAACAAATTGGTAAGTGTACCAGTTTTCGTAAGATCAAAATTGTCGCTATTGCATATATTCACTCGCATTATCCACATTATAAAGTTAATTGCAAAATTTTTACTGTTTATTCGAGGAAATTAGTAACAGCCAAAGCATAAATGTTCACAATTATTTTTGATATAATTAATCTAGATTTTTTGAGTTTAGCGAAGTGGAAAACATTCGATCATGTTTAGGAAATTTGTAATTTTTAGTGCATATACAATCACATTATTAAAGTTTCTTAAGTTATTAATTTTGCTTGGGGAACATTTTGCTTCATATTTAACTAATTATTTCGAAGTCCTTCTTCAATCACCTTCGTCATTATGAATTTTAAATGTGCGGTTGTTTTGTAGATTAAATCCGAGACGATCTATTAGTGAGGTAGTATTTTGTAGTGAATTCACAACCAAAGTGATAACAAACAAACTGAATAAAATTATAACATTCGCAGAAGAACAAGGTTATAGGTCGGGAAGATCATGCACCGACGCTAAATTTATAATGAAGCAAGTGCAAGGGAAATCATTAAAATATATTAAACCGAAATATTTTTGTTTCGTAGACCTTAAGAAGGCATTTGGCAGGGTCAAATTAAAGGATGTTATGCATTTATTCAACGCAAGAGAACGATGCAATGCTTATCTCTTAAAGTGGTTTATTAATGTTTCGTAAGTTGTTAATTTTGTTGATAAACATTTTGCTTCATATTTCAGTAATTATTCCGGAACCCTTCGATTTCATTCCTCATTACGAATTTTAATTATGTGATTTTGAAGGTGCCAATAAAGTGAGGCAATGAAATAACAAAAACAATAATCGCAACAAAAACATAAAAAGTGGAAAGAAACCAGATCCGACACAGATCTTCAAAACTATATGGTGGCGAAAAAGGAAGCGAAAGTAGCAGTAGCGAAAAGCCAAAGCAGAAGCGTATTCAAACCTATACGATCAACTTGATACCAGGGAAGGCGAAACAAAGATATATAAAATAGCCAAACAGAGAGCAAAGAAAGCAAAAGATTTTAATCAGATTAGATGTATCGGAGATGAAAATAATAATATACTAGTTCACGAAAGGGATGTGAAAAAGAGATGGAGAAAGTACTTCAACAGCTTATTAAATGAAGAATTTGACAGACAGCCTGTAGAGTCAACGGAGACAGTATCAGCAATGGTCACCAAAATAACAAACGAGGAAGTGGCTCAAGCGCTTCAAAAAATAAAGAAAGGAAAAGCGGTAGGACCAGATGATATTCCCGGGGAAGTATGGAGAGCATTGGGAGAGACAGGAACAAGGTAACTAGCAGGCCTATTTAATAGAATTATGGAAGTTGGACAAATGCCAGACGAATGGAGAAGCAGTATACTGGTACCTGTTTACAAAAACAAGGGAGATATACAACAATGTATAAACTACAGGGCTATAAAACTGCTTAGCCACACCATGAAAATATGGGAAAGAGTAATTGATAGACGGATACGTGAAGAGATCGAAATACCCGAGAATCAATTTGGCTTTATGCAGGGCAGATCAACAACAGATGTAATTTTCATTATAAGGCAGTTGATGGAAAAATACAGGAGTAAAGAAACAAACGCTCATATGGTATTCATTGATCTTGAGAAAGCATATCGATGGCTTAGTGTGAAAACCTCTTATCTCATTTTACAGAAAATTTTACAAGAAAGACTTTAAACTGAATTTCTGCATACTCTAACTTAAAACAAAAAACTTTCGTTACACATTTTTGATTCTAATTACATTTAGATCATTACACATAAATTTTTCATGTTATATTTTAGGTTAAAATATGCAGAAATTCAGTTTAAAGTCACTCGTGTAAAATTTTCTGTAAAATGAGATACGAGGTTTTCACACTAAGCCATCGATATAATAAAGTTCCTCGGGAGATTCTGTGGTGGGCACTAAATAAGAAAGGAGTCCCTGGTGAATATGTAAAGATTGTGAGGGATATGTATGAGGGAGTAACGACTAGTGTTCGGACAGGTGTGGGAAAGACTGATAAATTTCATGTGAAAGTAGGATTGCACCAAGGCTCTGTGTATTAGTCCGTATTTATTATCATTAGTTTTGGACCAGATAACAGCGAAACTACAGGGTAAAATTCCATGGTGCTTAATGTATGCTGATGATGTCGTATTAGTAGGAAATAGTGAAAGAGACTTAGAACAAAAACTGGAACAGTGGAGGCAAGCTCTGGAGGAAAAAGGTTTAAAACTTAGTAGGACAAAAACAGTATTTAGAATGTTCATTTAAAGATGGAGTTACTACAAATAAAATGGTATCTTTGGATGGTGAACTGATTGTAAAAAGCAATAGTGTTAAGTACCTGGGTTCGGTATTACAGAGTAATGGAGAAATAGATGGAGATGCATGCAGTAGAATTAGGGCTGGATGGATGAAGTGGAAAGAAGCGAGTGGTGAATTGTGTGACAGAAAAATTCCAATGAAGCCGAAGGAAAAATTCTACAAAACAGCCATAAGACCGGCTATGATGTACGGAACTGAATGTTGGGCAGTGAAAAAGAAAGAGGAACAACGAATGCATGTGGAGGAAATGAGAATGCTTAGATGGATGAGTGGAGTGACAAAGAAGGATAAAATTAGAAATGAGTATATTAGGGGAAGTCTAGGTGTGGCACCAATTGATGCCAAAATGAGAGAGCATAGGTTAAGATGGTTTGGTCATGTTCAACGTCGAGACGTTAATCACCCAATACGAAGAATTGCTGAAGTGCAGATTCCTGGAAGAAGTCGGAGAGGAAGACCAAAGAAGACCTGGGGGGAGACGATAAGGCAGGACATGTTGGTAAAGGGGATTAACATTCCCCGGGGTATCCCGCATAGGGATAAGGCAAAGAGAATGGTGATGAATAATCGCAACAAAAGGATTAAAACAGGGATGTGGTCTATTACCTACACTTTTTAATATACCTATACATAGATCAGGCTTTGAAAAGATGGTACCTATAGAAAATGTGGAAGAATGGGCATACCAGTATAAGAGAATACATTAGATTCAATACTTTTCTCAGATGACCAAGTGATTTTTGCACAAAACAGGGAGAACATGGAATATATGATAAGGAAATTAAAGGAAGAATAGGAGCTACGGTAAGATAAATATGTGTAAGATCGAATACTTTATATTGTATCCGAAGTTGCGGATATGAACTTAAAGAGTTGTAATACTATAAGTACTTAGACTCAATAATAAGCCGAGATAGTACTTGTATTAAGAATATAGAAATGAAAATAGAAAAGGAGAGGATATAGAATGGGAGAAAAGGAAATAAAGATAATCTGCTATGCCAACGACGCCATAATAACAGCTGAAAATGAAGATGACCTACAAAGATTAATTAAAGAATTCGAAGACACGGATCTCATGTACAACATGGTGATCTCAACAGAGAAAACTAAATCGATAGTCGTATCATATCAGCGGAACCGAGACGATGTAAATTGATCGTAAATAACAAAATAATAGAACAAGTGATGGAAACAAGAGCAGATACGGCGAAAACACAAAGACTGCTGGAAACAGCAGAAATGAAAGTCTTACGAAAAATAACAAACCAAACTCTAAGAGACAGAGTAAGAAGTGACGAAATACGAGCGAGATGTTGTATAGAAGAAATAAACATGTGTACCAAAAGAAGAACAATAGAATGGAATCAACACATAGAAAGAATGACAGAAAATAGAATAGTATGAATAGTAAGAGACAAATCGCCCCATGGAAGAAGATCATTGGGACGATCGAGGAAAAGATGGTCAGACAATGTCCATTGAGGCTAAAAACCGAAGTAAAACAGGCATTGAGCCTATTTATAAAGTAGGAAGAAGAAGAGGAAGAAATGAAAATACGGAGAAAATAAGCCACGAAATGGAGTCCTGAGGAACCATAGAGTGATGTGGAACAACACTCTATCACAAGAAAGCAAAAAATGATCTTTTAGAGCATAGTGCTGAATATTATCCTATATGGAGATTTGACTGACACTTGCCGGCAAGAAGACGGAGAAGAAGACTATGAGATGGAAAATATACATATGAAACGCTATGAAAAACAGAATCCTGAGAAGTGATTGGGAAAGGGTGCTGCAAAGGACACGAAAACGGGTCTTGTAGGCGTTATGGGTGGGAGAGTAAAACGTAAAATTGTTTTTTTATATAACGATGAAATTTAAATCTCCCAAATTGGCAATTATTTTGGTTTGTGTTTTACGGGGTAATACGATGTTTGGCGGAATATAAAAAGCCTGAGGATAGCTTCCAGGGTCCAGCAGAACCTAATCCGGCATGGCATAATACTCACCTCCGTGAAGTCAGCACGGAGTCAAAACACCATCAGTTAAGTCTTAAATCAGTAAATATTTCTTTTAAAATAATGAAAATCGAGTCTTATCAACAATTTGCCAACAATCAATATAAACATTCCAATAAGCTGATATCTATAATATTATCTTACATCAATAGAGTTATCTTTTGTTTTCACCCAATTTTGAAAAAATGTGAAAACTTTGGATTATCCATGTCCGTCTGTTCGTCCGTCTGTCTGTAACCACAACTCCTCCGTCATTATACTAGGTAGAATGATAAGGGGGGTGGTCAAATGAAAGCTTATAATCCAAGGATGGTACTAAAGGTGAGAAATTTGGCCTAAACTATCTGTCCGTCGGTCTGTCCGACCGCGAATATAACTCCTCCGTCATTATACCAGGTAGAATGACAAATGAGGTGTCAAATGAAAGCGTATAATCCAAGGATGGTAATAAAGATGAGAAATTTGATTTTGGCTGTCTGTCCGTCGGTCCGTCCGACCGCGAATATAGCTCCTCCGTCATTATACCAGGTAGAATGACAAATAGGTGTCAAATGAAAGCGTATAATCCAAGGATGGTACTAAAGGTGAGAAATTTGACTTAGGCTTTCTGTCCTTCGGTCTGTCCGACCGCAAATATAACTCCTCTGTCATTATACCAGGTAGAATGACAAATGAGGTGTCAAATGAAAGCTTATAATCCAAGGATGGTACTAAAGGTGAGAAATTTGACTTAGTCTGTCTGTTCGTCGGTCCGACCGACCGCGAATATAGCTCCTCCGTCATTATGCCAGGGAGAATGACAAATGAGGTGTCAAATAGAAGCTTATAATCCAAGGATGGCACTAAAGATGAGAAATTTGACTTAGGCTGTCCGTCGGTCCGTCCGACCGCGAATATAACTCCTCCGTCAATATACCAGGTAGAATGACAAATGAGGTGTCAAATAAAAGCTTATAATCCAAAGATGGTACTAAAGGTGAGAAATTTGACTTAGGCTGTCTGTCGGTCGGTCTGTCCGACCGCGAATATATCTCCTCCGTCATTATACCAGGTAGAATGACAAATGATGTGTCAAATGAAAGCTTATAATCCAAGGATGGTACTAAAAATGAGAAATTTGACTTAGGCTGTCTGTCCGTCGGTCCGTCCGACCGCGAATATACCTCCTCCGTCATTATACCAGGTAGAATGACAAATGAGGTGTCAAATGAAAGCTTATAATCCAAAGATGGTACTAAAGGTGAGAAATTTGACTTAGGCTGTCTGTCGGTCGGTCCGTCCGACCGCGAATATAACTCCTCCGTCATTATACCAGGTAGAATGACAAATGAGGTATCACATGAAAGCTTATAATCCAAGGATGGTACTAAAAGTGAGAAATTTGACTTATGCTGTCTGTCCGTCGGTCCGTCCGACCGCGAATATAGCTCCTCCGTTATTATACCAGGTAGAATGACAAATGAGGTGTCAAATGAAAGCTTAAAATCCAAGGATGGTACTAAAGGTGAGAAATTTGACAAACATAAAATCAATTTTTAACTGACCTTTCAGTCCCGAGATGAGCGCATAAGATATTTTTTACATACAGCTTCAAATTCACTATTGGCTCCGTGCGTCTCCCCTCTATTTACAGAAATTTACAGTCACGTGACACGCTGTCAGTTTTGTAAGGACGTTTTAGTACTGACTCTTATGGGATTATTTTGTTAAACAAAATTTTGTTAAACGAATACAAATTGTTAGAATTCATTAGTTATTCTTTTATAATGTCATTTATAGTTCAACAAAAATATTTTTTGTCGTCGATAAAGATTTATTGACATAATTTGAGATCGTGAGGTTATACAGGGTGTAACGAAAATACAGGTCATAAATTAAATCACATATTCTGAGACCAAAAATAGTTCGAATGAACCTAATTTACCTTAGTATAAATATGAACATAAAAAAAGTTACAGCCCTTTGAAGTTACAAAATGAAAATAGATTTTTTCGAATATATCGAAAACTATTAGAGATTTTTTATTGAAAATGGACATGTGGCATTCTTATGGCAGAAACATCTTAAAAAAGAATTATAGTGAAATTTGTGCACCCCATAAAAATTTTATGGGGGTTTTGTTCCCTTAAACCCCCCAAAACATTTGTGTACGTTCCAATTAAATTATTGTTGTGGTACCATTAGTTAAATTCAATATTTCTAAAACTTTTTTGCTTCTTAGTATTTTTTCGATAAGGCAGTTTTTATCGAGTTGCGGCTTCTTTTTTAATATGTTTACATAAAAATTTTATGGGGGTTTTGTTGCTTTAAACCCCCAAATGTTTGTGTATGTTCCAATTAAACTTTTACTGCGGTACTATTAGTTAACACAGTGTTTTTAAAACTTTTTTGCCTCTTTGTATTTTTTCGAGAAAGCACTTTTTATCGAGATGTGACATCTTTTTAATATGGTTCAAAATATACCTAAAAATGTAAATCATAAATAAATTTTCATATTATTATCAAGTCTCCATAATCGTACTTACCCATATACAAATATGTGGTGGATTTGACAAATATTCAAAATATCTCGATAAAAACTGACTTTTCGAAAAAGTACTAAGAGGCAAAAAAGTTTTTAAAATGTTGTGTTTAACTAATGGTACTACAATAATAATTAAATTGGAACGTACACAAAAGTTTGGGGGGGGGGGGGTTTAAAGGAACAAAACCCCCATAAAATTTTTATGGGGTCTCCAAATGTCACTATAATTTTTTCTTAAGATACTACTATCATAGTAATGCCACATGTCTATTTTCAATAAAAATTTTTAATAGTTTTCGATATATTGGAAAAAATCGATTTTCATTTTGTAACTTCAAAGGGCTGTAACTTTTTTCATGTGCACATTTGTACTAAGGTAAGTTAGGCTAAATCGAACTATTTTTGGTCCCAGAATATGTGATTAAATGTATGACCTGTATTTTTGTTACACCCTGTATAGGACATACCGTATCCGTACTTTTTGGAGTCAATTCGGATTTATCAGAGCTAAAAAGTGTATGTAATATGTAAAGAACTTATAAAATCGTAAATAATATTATTTTATCATGTGTATATTGCCACATCCTTTGTATATATAGAAAAAGTTAACCTCACTTCATCCTTATAACAGCGTTAATAAATTTAGTCTTTGATCTAATTTTTTTTTGGGAACGAGGAAAATAAAAGTATTTCACATCACTAGTTTTCCATGTATTTTTACAGCGAACAACACAACAAATAACGTGGTATGGCATTTTTTTTAATGTCCCATTTAAACATACAATAAAGCGTCCTTATAAAGATTCAAGCAACCGCCACCATGAGCAGGTCGGTCGATTTTGTTTTGACACTTTGTTAACGCTCGGAGCGAATATTGCAGTTTACTATTTTAGTTGGGAATAAGCCACAATTTTACTTTAAAATAAATTTATTTTGATGTTTCGATGTCCACTTTAGAAATCGTTATCAAAATACAAAACATTAATATGATTTGTCTTAAAAAAGACAACCACATGCAATGATGACAGTAAAATTTTACTGTTAGTGATCCGATAGTAAATCATGAGAAAAAATTCAGGAAAAAAGGAGAAAAATCAAAGAAGCCGCTCTAATGAAACCCATTTGTCGCAAATTTCTCGCCAGAATGCAGTAGGATCTGGTTAAAAATAATAAAAGAAAAAATTAATAAAAAGAAAATACCACGATTAGTAAGTCAATAACATATCGAGAATACATCATTTACGTTTTAAAATAACATACATATAAAATCAGAGTTTGTTGTTAATATTTAGGGTAAACTAAACATAAGACCAAATACCTAAATGATTTTTCTGAATTTTGTTGAATTATTAAAATCTGTTTTTATATGAATTATTAGAATTATTTTACCAAGCAACAAAAATAAAATTGGTTTAAGTTAATAATGTTTTAATGATTTTGAGAACGATTTTTGAAGTCTTGGGCCCACCATTAAAAAAATATTACCTCCCTCATGAGACTTTTTTTTATTCATGTCGAGTCGGCCAACGTTTCTCATACGGATAATTTTCGGAAGAGGGCATTTCGTAAATATAGAGGTTTTTATATTAAAAATTTGTCGGATTATTTCATTCTCATAGGAGATTCTGACCAATAGAACTACAGAAATCTAAATTAAATCGATAATTTTTGATAATTTCCCGTCGTCAAGTATATTACGTCAGATGCCCTTCGTTGCTACGAAAAAATACATTCAGTGACATTAATGACAATTAATGTTTTAAAAATTATAAAAGTCATGACTTTCAACCGTCAAATTAATATTTATAACAACTGTTTGTTTAATTGTACTAATTTGTAATTACATAAATAAATTACAATAAAATTTTGGTTTTGAACAGTTTTATTCATGAAATAATCGCAACAAATTGCACTCGATCTCTAAAATTAATATAGAATTTTAGAGCTCTTGTGCAATTACTACTGAAAATTTTACCAGTTAATTTTAAATATTTTTATCACACAATCCTGCAAAAATCAGCTGTGAGGGTATACATTTTAATGACTCTTTATGGCGCGTGCGACCCCCCATGGGGACGCACTTTGGAGTCATAAATGATGATTTTTATTGCAGGATTGTTTGATGAAAATACTTACAATTTACTGGTAATATTGTCCGACAATTTTTTAGGGGTACTCCTGTTGTCGGGCGCACCAATCTATATTTACGAAATGCCCCCCTCGCGAAAATTTTCCGAAATGAAAAAGTTGCCTGACTCGACATGAATAACTGAACAAAAAAAGTTTCATGAAGGAGGTAATATTTTATTTTTTAAAATGGTGGGCCCAAGGATTAGAAACTGAAACGCGTAAATAAACTTATTTTTAAGTAACATTATAGCTTATTTCCAAATAACAATAATAAATATGCTTGTAAATTGGGCCTTTGCTTAGTGTGAGGTCCGATATCAAGACAAAAATACATATTTAGGGCTGTGCTCTTCAGATAAAACTATCCATCTTAAATAACTTTGGAACCACTGATTTTTAGGAAAAACGCAAAACACGTCAAATAATACTTGAAGGGGGAGACATTATGCCATATTTAAGCCTGCCGTGAAAGGCACCTTCTCACCCCCCGTAGCATCCCCTATTTTTTTTTTAAATTACTACCCCCTTTTTTATTTTATATTTGGATTCTCCTTTTTATACTGATTTCAAAAATGTATAATACTTGATGCTTAAAGTGATTAGTTTACGAGAAAAATGAATACAAAAGCAACAAAACTGGATTGAAAAAAAAATATTTTTATAACAATTTTATTACATACAAACATTTAGAATAAACATTTCACTACCAAAAATTTTAACAATAATTATTCAAAATGACTTTTGAAAGCTTGAATAATTATTGTAAAATTAAAAAACTAAATGTTAAAAAATTGTTAAAAAAAATAATTTTTATTCAATCCAGTTTTCTTGCTTTTGTATTTATTTTTCTCATAAACTAATCACTTTTATAAGTGTTATACATTTTTGAAATCAGTGCAAAGAGGAGAATCCAAATATAAAATAAAAAAGGGGGTAGTAATTTAAAAAAATTATGGGATGCTACGGGGGGTGAGAGGGTGCATTTCCCGGCAAGCTTAAATAGGGCATAATGTCTCCCCCTTCAAGTATTATTTGACGTGTTTTTGCCCTATTTTACATACATGCCCTATTTTTTTTAAGGTGAATAATTTTATCCGGTTCAAACTTAAAGAGACAAATAAACCAGAAGTTAAAATAGGGTTTTTTAGTTTTTTGTTCTGGTTTCTGGTTTCTGGTTTCTGGATGATTGTTTATTTTTAATAAATTCTCGTTTTTAATACATTTATTAGATATTTACTGATATTTTTTACAAATTTTACAGAATCGCTGCTGTAGTGCTAAAAGCCTATGAGTATAAAAAGCTCCAAACCTTGATTCCCTTCCAGACACTCAAGCTCAATCGTGTAATCCCAGAAGTCCAAAGAACTCATAGTAGTAGAGCTATCCGGTTCGACATTCATTTTGACCAAAAAGGCAGTACCACTCACAAAAACCAAACAGTTAGCTCATCGCACTCAAAGTTCAAAGTACTTCACGAAACTAGTCATTTAATAGTAACCGAAAATGAATTTACTGTTTTCTGACATTAAAAAAAATTCGGTACTACCACTATATAAGTACATGTTAATGAAGACCGTCTTGGACGACTGAGTACCATTTAACACGGTTCCAGAGCGATGTTCATTGATCAATCTTATTCAGAGTACGATCACCTGCCGACTGCTGTATTTGTATTGCTACCTACTCTCAGCGCGGTTGCGACGACAGTACTGTTACCGAGGGTACCACTGCGCGACTGTTTGTAGACAAGCCTAGAGATAAACAAACACGAGAGTGCAGTGGAGGGTTCATTGAATATGTTTAAGGTTCGGTACTTCAGTGGGAATCGAGTAGGCAGTTTCTCTTTCCTATTGGGCCTTTTGTTTACTTTTTTTTTATTTGTTTTGTGTTAGTTTTGTGGTACTCCTAACAATGAAATACACATTTTTTAGTCTCAATGATGGAAATAGGTACTACATAGAAAATATAGGTACAGTTTACCTGGTTCAGTCGATATTTATTTCATTCTTCCTATTTTTACTGTTGTAATCCAAGTAGCCAACAAAACTTATTTTGGTACTACTTATAATACATTATTAGAGGGTAGAATTGTTACCGAGGGTACCACTGCGCGACTATTTGTAGACACGCCTCATAAACATAGCTAGAATGATAGATGGGTGATGGAAAAATAGGTTATTGGAATGGAGACCAAATAAATACAAGAGAAGCGTCGGTCGACCGCCTACAAGATGGACTGACGACTTAAGAAGACTAAATAAAAACTGGATGACAGCAGCGCAGGATAAACAAGGCTGGAATACGAGGAAAAGGCATATGTTTAGCAGTGGACGTTTGTGGCTGGATGATCTTATGCGCAGCAGAAAATTGGAGAAATGGACGTCTGTAAGAGTTCAATTAGAGTATCTAACAGTGAAAGGATTCGCAACGATGAGCTAAGACGATGAATGATTATTGAAGGCTGATGTGGAGATAAAGCAGCTGATATGGTACGGACATGTCCAGACGATCTAAAATCCAAGACTCCCGAAAAGCATTATGGAATGAGTTCCACCAAACCGCAGAAGATGAGGAAGACCTCAAAAATCCTGGAAAGAAGGAAAGATCAACAAGGAGGGATGTATTGAAAGACAATACCTTCATAGCCACAACACAAGGGCTATTGTAAACGGCGAAGTTGGGAATACCAAGAGAAATTACAGCAAATATGAGAAGAATAGAAATACAGAAGAAAATGTAACGCACAACAAACTTTAGAAGAAGTACCTGAAGACTGTAGCAAATATGAAGTGATAGTCTTTATATAATAATAAGCAAAGGCTATCCCCCGTTAAGATCCTCACTCCCAGAATTCAATTCTTGCCATTCTTTTACATGCTATATGATTCAATAATAACACTCAGCGAAATATTAGCCCATCACCCCTCTTCCCCTATCAATCAAATTAAAAATTTCAAAGACCCGTAGATTCAGGGATGTTTCGGCTGTGGTAGGCAGTCAGCGAGGGGAGGACCTTTTACACCCAAACCACACTGCCTTTTTATTTTTATTTTTATTTTATTTTTATTTTTATTTTATTTTATTTTTTTTTTATTTTATTTTAATTTAAATTATTTTTATTTATTTTTATAATTTATCGCGTACTTATTTATTTAATTTTATTTTTTTATTTTCCAAGTCTATCGTTTTTTTTTACACAAATTTTATGTATTAAATGTGGTGCACGCTTAGGACATAATCAGTAGGAGACCATGTGCTTTGTGTATTGTCTCCGTTATGTTATATTCGTGTTTCTTTTGTAAATACTTTGTTCGCTACGTCCTGGTGTAGTTGGCAGGGGAGGACTTTTTACATCCAATCTTGCCAACTGCACCTTTTTTCCTTTTTTTTTCTTTCTTTTCTTTTTTTTAACTAAAACTAAGTGGATACGAGAGTGTGTATGAATTGATGAGAGTAGGAATGATTGGCGTTACTCGTAACTACCAACTGGTTCTGTTTTGCTAGTTCCATCGGGGGGGGGGGGGGGCACCCCGGCCGTCTCGCCCGCGCATAGGTTGCGCCGGACGGTTGCTTCACCGACCGGTCTGGTGCAATGCTCGTGCGGGTGGGGAGGGCTGGGTGGCCGCCCAACCCATGGAATGCACGCGGAGAGTGCCGGAGGGGAGTTGGGAGTAAGGTCGGCGGGTCAGACATGCACGCTAAGTGCGGTTCCAGACTCGTCGGCTGGAGAAAGAGGGGGTGAGCTTAGTCGGTAGGCGGCCTCGGCACGCGGTGAAGCGTGCCGGACTAAATCCGACACACCTGGGACACCTTCCCAGACGGTCTTTTGAAGATTCTCACCCCCCCCCCCAAAAAGATTCAGGGCCGGTTGTTCGAACGCTAATCAACAATGATCATTATCAAATATTTAATTACTGTCACCAACTGTCAATGTCAACTTTGTTTGGGTTGCTGAAAACATAATTGATTACAATTATGAAATTACTTAATCAATTATGTTAATAATTGTTATTTTAATTGATTAACTAATCTCATAATTATAATCAATTATGTTTTCAGCAACCCAATAAAAGTTGACATTGACAGTTTTGGTGACAGTAATTAAATATTTGATAGTGATCATGGTTGATTAGCGTTCTCAATCTAAAAATTAATTTCGAAAAAAGCGTATAACTTTTTTTGGTGATGGCTGCAGGTCTAATTGTTTCTATTTTGTGTATTTTAAAAATTATATTTTTGATTTTTTTTTCAATTTTTTCCGTAAGGTGCGCCACCTTCAAAAACCTGCTTTTTGGGAAAATTAGGAGTTTTAGCAGCGGCGGCTCGTGGGTCAATCTTCAGGGGGGTCATTTTGGTTTGAAAACTTCAAACTGTTGATTTTTTAAAGTATTTAAAAGATCTTTTAGCATTTATATTTTAGATAAAAAATACAGACTTAGATAAAACTCAATACTATTTACCCTAGTTTTCCGAAAATTAAATTTGTCTTTTTTTAGAGTAAATCTTTTAAAAAATATAGGAAAAATGGTATGAACAGGTTATTGACTGATATATAGATAGGAATATTTATAGTATAATAAATTGTAAATTTATTAAAACGAAACTTACTTTAAATATTTTTATATTTTAAGTCAATTCTTCTATCCTTTAGTTCTGCAAAATAGTCTATGACCTTCTCATTGAAATTTGGAATGCTCTTGACAAGCGTTTTCTCGATGCTCAGCATAGACAAGGCACTAAGTCTAGGTTGTCCCATCGTATTACGCAGGAATGTTTTTACTCTTTTTAAAGTAGAAAAACATCTCTCACTTTCCACGGTTGTCATAGGGAGTGTGCACAAAATATTTAATAACTTCACTGCTTCAGAAAATGTTTCAGACAAATTCATGTTAATAAAAAGCTGAAGTATGGCTACTGCACCAGCACTATTGCGAAAATCCTCACGACAATATAAGACTTCAAGTTCCGATTTTAGTTTGGAAATATTCACTGTGGGATAATTAGCCGTCACCATTTTTAAAATATTTTGCGGAAAGTTGGTAGTGTATGCTTCAAATTTCTCTATGTAGAATAACTGTGAAATCATGAGATGATCATTGAAACTAAACCTGTGATTTATTTCAGATATAATAATATCACAAATTTCAAGTGCAGTTCGTCGCTTTGGATCCTCTGCAGTAGTTTTTCTTTTTTTTGCTGTTGATGTGCTTGGTACTTCTGATTCCAAAATAGTATTTCTAATTATTTGGATATTGTTGTTAAAAGACAGGATACAATTTTTGACAGATATAACATCAATGTCTCGCATTTGCAATTGTTTAAACAATATATCAACATGGGGCATTATTTTATGAAAAAAATTTAACCAAAATAAAAAATGCTCATCTTCCAAATGTCTTTTTAAACCAGTTGCTTGATTTATATTGTTACCATCTTGCTCCTCATCAATAATTTCCTCTAAGCAAGATTTTAAATCATCTTTATAAGTGTATACAATTTCAACACATTTTGTATTGAAAGCCCATCGAGTAGGCGCAGCTTTAGGTAGCCTTACTTTAACCACTCTATCCAGAACCATCGTACGTTTTGGAGATCGGCCGAAAAAGGACGAAAATCCGTGTAAATTTGCAAAAAATATTTTTATCGGTTTGTGTTGACTCGCCGCTTTTTGGAGGATAAGATTAAATTGATGGGCATAGCAGTGAATGAAGTGTGCATTTGGGTATATTTCTTTAATTTTTGTTTGTACTCCTCCCAGTTTACCGCTCATGACTGATGCACCATCGTAACTTTGGGCAATCAATTTTTCAGGTGCTTCATTAATTTTTAATAATTGAAGTTCTTCCAATATTACATTAGTTAAATGTTGTGCTGTAGTACCTAGGGGGTTAACAAATTTCCAAAATCTTTCATGTACAATACCAGTTAATACATATCGCAATATGATAATCATCTGCGTTTTATTGGAGCTGTCTGTGGTCTCATCTACTTGAATGGCCACAAAATTTGTCTGGCCAATCTCCTTCATGATATGAGTATGCACAATGGCTAACATTGATTCTAAAATATCGTTCTGAATTGTTTTCGATGTTCCTTTAAATACTGTACTTTTTTCAATGTGTTCTTTAAACATTAAATCCAGTTCAGAAACAAAATCGATAAGGCCCAGAAAAATTCCACGATTATTGGAGCTGTCACTTTCGTCATGACCGCGCAATGCAATTTCGAAAACTCCACAAAATTTTACACAGTCGATTAGTTTGTTTAAAATATACCTATTTTTAGATACCAATTCATTAAAGTCATGCACAGATTTACGATATACACTATCAAGTTGCTGTCTTATGTTAACACGTCCTAAACTTGCGTAACTCATTGATGAATTTATATGAGTAGTTGAAGAGGCATGTTTTGTAATTTTCACTTTTAAATGCTTAATGTCAGTTACTCCATTTTTCGCCCATACAGCGTCATTCGAAAACAGTAAACACGGATAGCAAAAAAATGCATTTCTCACACTGCAGCCACAAATCCAATCAGCAGACGGTAACTAACTAAACGTGAGGCCGTCGACTCTACTAGAGGTATACGACGGAAAGGTCACTCCCACTCTCGCCCACGAAATTGCTATCTGCCGTCTCTTTTCTATTTTACATGCATTTGTCCATAAGCCATAAGAACTGTATATAGACAATTTAAAATACGGCCCAGCCACGGGCTTGTGTATAGCGCGAGGCGCGACGTTATTATATCTATTATATTTGTTTTGCCAATGCAGATTGCTGAGAGAGAATTTTATATTTCAGAGTGAAGTTTTAGATAAAAGATATTTTTAATAAAATTGGTATTTTTATGAGATTATTTTAGGGGGGTCATTGACCAATTGACCCTAAGGAGGAGCCGCGCTTGAGTTTTAGAGGATTTTCTCCATTTTATAGGCTTCAAAAAATAGATCAAATCAAGGTTTATTATAAAATAGGTTATATATTATAACTTAATGTAAATGAGTCCTTGAATTCAAAAATTGGGCGAAATACCTTTAGATCCCCAAAATCATTTTCTTTCAAAACTCGCAAAAACCTATAAAACTCTTAAAAAGATGGTTTTTGGGAGTTTAAAGGTGTTTCTCCTAATTTTTGAACATCCTAAAGGACTGAGTTACTTCAAATTATATATTATAACTTATAAGATAACCTCGATTTGATCTATTTTGAGGTGTATAAAATGGAGAAAATCCCCAAAAAACAGGATTTTGGGTTTTTGAAGGTGGTGCACCTTACGGGAAAAAAACTGAAAACAAATCAAAATTTTTTTTTTTTGATAAAATACACGACATAAAAAAATTACATCTATATCCATCTCAAAAAATACTCGAATAATAAATACGAAAAAATAACGTTTTGGGGGCAGGGGAAGGGACTGGAGGGCTAAAATTGAGCAGAATCTTATTTTGTAATCACATAGAACCAAAAAAAAAAATAATCTGTGTGTATTTTGGACGCACGTAAGAAGTTATACTTCTATTATATGATTTCAACGAAATAAATATAATTTAAACAGTTTATTTAATTAAATATTAAACTAATTTTAATGCTTACCACATTCCAAAATTAAAAACAAGAATGTGTGTGTACTTTGTACGCACGTAAGAAGTTATACTTCTACCACATATTATGTGATTTTTAAGACAATACCAAAAATTTAAAAAAATAAAAGAATAAAACGCACACAAACACATTGAAAAAATGCCACAAAGAAAAAATGATTTCTGAACGATAATAATTGTTGGCAAAAATTTTAAATACGCATTTTTTGAAAAAAAATTATATAACAAATATACTTACAATCATAACATGCATAAAAAAATAAAAAAAAATAAAACTTGCATCGGGAATTGAACCCGTGAATTTCGTGGCCGATGATTCGTAATCGAAGCGTAGACTAACTCGTCCAATCCCACATTATTTATCATGTGGAAAAATACGGTAACTGAACGTTTTACTGTTTGACAGTTGTTTTGAAAATTAAATTATGTAGGTAGTTTAAATTTTGTGGAAGAAAATATAAAAATATAACAAAACAGTAAGAAAACAATATATTAGATGAAGATTGGTAGAACTTTTGTTGGTAATCAAATTAAGTATGTAAATCAAAGCATTACATACCTACTAGATAAATAAATCTACGCCAAAAAATCATAATTTAAAAATAAAAATCGAACCTAATTTGGGATTTCTCTCTAAAATCCGCATTCTTGAGAAAATAAATGTATGTATTTCAACCTAATCCAAATGTATAATTACAATATGATTATAATAAAAACTACTTACCAAATTAGAATGAGTTTTCCTTGTGCAAAATAGTCTAAAAGTCCAAAAATATAGGTATATGAAAACTATTTAAAAAGGCAGTATAACTATTAACTAACTTTTGTTTGTTGTTTCTTTTCACACAAATTTTAAAACGCAACAACCATAAATAATCTAACTAGAGCTGTGCCACAGCCGCCATATTGAATAATTTTTGACATGTCATTTGAACATCCAATCAGAACAAAGTTATAATGCGCATGCGCCCGGTCGCTAAGTTTTACCATATAAAAATTCACCCTCTATCGCCGGTAAAGAAGTATAACTTCAAAAATAGGAATGGTCTGGATTTGAACCCAAGACTTCTCGATCTGTAGCCGAATGCTCTACCAATAACCCCACGACCTTATCTTACTCCCGAGGAAGACAAATCCAAAGACACAAAAATTATAATAAATATATTTACTAAAAACACTAATATATTCTTTTCGCACCTTTTTTGCACTGATATACAGGGTGTTTCATTAATAATTGTCCATATAGTAACTGGAGAAACCTTAGCACAAAATACGAAGATTTAACCTAAACACTTAAATAAAATATGGTTCCTTACTGAGTTACAGGGTGTTTTATCTAAAAATTTAAAAACTATTTTTGCTCAGCATTTTATAACTATTCGACGTATCCTTTTCATACTTGGCAGTAAGTGCGACTACTATACACCCCACTAAATTATGGTAAACAAACGTTTCTAGCTACTACCAGAGGCGTGCGACAGGGTATAGTAAATGGTTGACCCTTCTCAAATTCTACGCCACTGGAGGAATTACTATTTTAGTTCCATTTTTAGATTGTCCAATATTTTCTACGTAAATAACATACTATTCATTGGTAACGATAAAGTCATTAGTTTTAGATATATTTGAAGTTAAATGTGAAACGGCACAGTTATTTTGATTAATTTATGATATGATTCATATGATTAAAAATTAAAAATTATTTGTACCCAGTACATCAAAACTGTTTGGCGTATCCTTATCATACTTGCCATAAAGTGGAAGTACTGTACACCCTAATAAATTAAGATAAATAAACGTTTCTAGCTACTACCAGAGGCGTACGACAGGGGATAGTGTCTGGTTGACCATTCCCAAATTCTACGCCACTGACGAAATTCCTATTCTAGTGTAATTTTTGATTTTCCAATACTTTTTATGTAAATAATATACTCTTTATTCCTAACGACAAAATGATTAGTTTTCGAGATATTTGAAATTAAAAATGAAGCGACACAATACATTAATCAAAATAACCGTGTCGTTTCATTTTTAACTTAAAAGATCTCGAAAACTAATGACTTTATCGTTACAAATTAAGAGTATATTATTTTCATAGAAAGTATTGTAGAATCCAAAAATTGAACTAAAATAGCAATTTCGCCAGTGGCGTAGAATTTGGAAAGGGTCAACCATTCACTTTCCCCCGTCGTACCCCTCTGGTAATAACCAGAAACGTTTGTTTAACATAATTTAGTAATTTGTACAGTACCTATACTTCCTGCCAAGTATGAAAAGGATACGTTGAATAGTTTTAAAATGCTGAACAAAAATAATTTTTAAATTTTTAGATAAAACACCCTGTAACTCAGTAAGCAACCACATTTTACTTAAGTGTTTTAGGTTAAATCTTCGTATTTTGTGCTATGGTTTCTCCAGTTACTATATGGACAATTATTAATGAAACACCCTGTATACATAACTTGAAAGATTTAGCAACTAACGCCATACTGTCTCTGTGCGCATGCGCGCAGAATAATAAAAATTCACTCCTAATCGCGCCTAAAGAAGTATAACTTCAAAAATAAAAAAATAAAATTCTGGGAGGCAAGGCATATTGCTTTTATATCTTAAGGGGGTACCTTTGTATTGAGACGACATAGAATGTCAGTAGATATGGGAAGTGTATTTTGTCTGCTAATTAAGCGGTCTATCTAAATCAAATTAAACTAATTCTAAATATTTTCGTATTTATACATGTATATCGATGTAATACTTAAAATTTAATCCCCAGTGAAATTGTAACGGTGTTAACAATGAAAAGTTTTTTATACAAAAGACTAAAGAGTCTGATACAATCTGATCTTGGATAATACCACCCACTGGGTCGCTGAAATGCGGATGAATTACTTTAAATCTGAGAGAAAGTGAATAAACACCTGCCTCAATTTTTTTCGTATAATTACTTAATTTTATATCAGGCGACTGATGTTGGTTTTTACTCATAAAGTACATTTTTATGCAGATAAGGATCTGCATATATGACATATGGCTACTTGATGGGCTTGATAAAAATGTGTTATCATTACACAAACGTGATATATTTTTTGTATCAAATGTGTTAAATTTGGAATAAATGCTCGTACACTGGCAAATAATGAAAGTGTAAAAATTTACAATTATTAAAAAATGCAGAAATTATTATAGACCAGTAAGGATCTGTTTTTAGGTGGATGTGAGAGGTGGCATTCAGATTTTTGCGGATAAAGTTAGGTGATAACTTCGTTAATAATAATTGATTTATGCTCCTTCTCAAATATGCCCGGAACATTAATAAAAAAAAATAAAATACTTAAAAATTTAAAAAAATTTCGTTTTTTTTGTACATTTTTTGCTTATAACTTAAAAACTATTCATTTTAGAACAAAGTCATACAGAAACAAAACAAAGATAATTAAATTTTATATCAAATGCGATTGGTTAAAAATTTGTTAATTTATCACCCTTGCTTCAAAATAGCAATAAATATAAAATAAGGGGACAAAACAAGCCTGTCCTTATTCAATGATTTTCCATCACTTAGATTACACTTGGAACCTTCCTAATTCGCTTAGAAAATTTTTGTAATATGCTAAAACCGTACACCAAATTTCATTAAAATTATCTTACTAGATTTTGCATAATAATTTTGAAATCTAAACTTTTTTTTTAAATTAAAATTTTTTAAAATCTTGCACAACAAAAACTAGAACATACAAAAATTTGTCAATTTTTTTACATATAAATAAGTACTCCACCTATCTAATGCACTTTACAGAATTGAAATCGGATTATTTAAGCAGCCTCAGCAATGTTTTAAAATTATAAACAATTTTTTGGCTTATAAACAAATTCGTGCTGTGGCCAGGGTGCTACGGGCTCCTTTATTTAGATGGACTTACCTAAGTATTTTTATGTATTTTGACCCGTATAACACGAATTTTTTGGGTAACAGTTGATCCGGATGTCGATAAGATTGTTATAAACAAAGAACTTGAGGAATTACATAACATCGATTTTTCGCAAAATAAAACATTTTTTTGTATTTCTTGGGTAATTCTAAGCAAAAAATGTTCTTACAAGTTTTTTCGTAGGATGCATAGTTTTCGAGATAAACGCGGTGGAACTTTCAAAAAATCGAGAAATTGCAATTTTTGAACGCGAATAATGTTTGATTAAAAAATAAAATAGCAATTCTGCCGAGAGCATTTGAACGTTTAAGTAAAATTATACCGGTTTTAATTATTTGCATTGCTAAAAATTAATTTTTTTATTATTAAACAAAGCTATTTGTTTATAAGCCAAAAAATTGTTTATAAATTTAAAACATTGCTGGGGCCCCTTAAATAATCCGATTTTAATTCTGTAAAGTGTATTAGATAGGTAGAGCACCTCTTTATATGTAAAAAAATTAGTCAACTTCTAAATGGTCTACTTTTTGTACAGAAAGATTTTAAAAAATTTGAACTTTTTTAAAAACATTTAGATTGCAAATTTATTATGCAAAATTTATTAGGTCGATTTTAATGAAATTTGGTAGACGATTTAAGTATGTTACAAAGAATTTTCTTAGTGAATTACCAAGGTTCTATGTGCTACCAAAGTGGTTAAAAAATATTGAATAACAACAGACTTATTTTGCCCCCTTACTTTGTATTTATTGCTATATTGCAGAAAAGGTAATACCTTAAGACATTTTTTACCAGTCGTATATCATACAAAACTCAATTATCTTTATTTTATTTCTCTATGACTTTATTCCAAAACGAATCGTTTTAAAGTTATAAGCAACGAAAGCAGACAAAATCCGATGTTTTTCGAAATTTTTAAATATTTTAATTTTTTTATTAATGTTCCGGGCATAGTTGAGAAGGAGCATAAGTCAATTATTACTGAAGGTGTCACCTAACTTTATCTGCAAAAATCCGAATGCCACCTCTCACATAAAAAAATAGACGTTTTTTCGCAGATCCGTACTGGTCTATTAGAAATTATAACGAAGTATATTAAACATCAAGTCCAAATACTAGTCCTGTCGCCAGGGGGGGTTCAACGGCCTCCTTAATTCAGATGGACTTACCCAAGTTTTTTTTTATGTATTTTGACCCTTAGAACACGAATTTTTTGGGTAACAGTCGATCCGGATGTCGATAAGATTGTTATAAACAAAGAACTTGAGGAATCACATAACCGCAATTTTTTGCAAAACAAAACATTTCTTTGTATTTTTTGGGTCATTCTAAGCAAAAAATGTTTTTACAAGTTTTTTCGTAGGGTGCATAGTTTTTGACATAAACGCGGTTGAACTTTAAAAAAATCGAAAAATTGCAATTTTTAAACTCGAATAACTTTTGATTGAAAAATAATATAGCAATTCTGCTTACCGCATTTGAAAGTTCAAGTCAAATTCTATCGGTTTTGATTACTTTCTTTGCTAAAAATTAATTTTTTTATTGTTAAACAAAGCTATAAGCACATAGTGATTGAATGATGTTTTCAATGCATTTCTCATTTGAAATCGAACGAGTAGGCGCGCATACAGACTAGACAGATTAGATTACGTACATTAAAACGCATGCATTAGGCACGGAAAACACTATGTGTTTATGGCTTTGTTTGACAAATAAAAACTTAATTTTTAGCAATGCAAATAATCAAAACCGATAGAATTTGACTTGAACTTTCAAATGCAGTAAGCAGAATTGTTATTTTATTTTTTAATCAAAAGTTATTCGCGTTCAAAAATTGCACTTTTTCGATTTTTTGAAAGTTCAACCGCGTTTATCTCGAAAACTATGCATCCTACGAAACAACCTGTAAAACATTTTTTGCTGAGAATCACCCAGAAAATACAAAAAAATGTTTTGTTTTTCGAAAAATCGCTGTTATGTAATTCCTCAAGTTCTTTGTTTCTAACAACCTTATCGACATCCGGATCAACTGTTACCCAAAAAATTCGTGTTCTACGGGTCAAAATACATAAAAAAAACTTGGGTAAGTCTATCTGAATTAAGGAGGCCGTTGTACCCCCTCCTGGCGACACGACTATACGTATCGAAATTAGAAACACGATATGAGATGAGACTAGGATACAAAAAATGGGTAGGTATAGAATATTTTGGAGATGTCTGCAGTAGAAGAATCTTTACAAACAAATGAATCAAGCAGAAGCCATAAGAAGTGTAATCATATTAAATGAATAAGTGAAATAAATAAAAATAAAAAAAGGAATAACGCCAGCTTTCAGAACAAACAATAACCTAAGCAAATGTATTAAGAACAATAATAAGAGTCAAAAGACAAGCACCTACACAGTGGTATATGCAAACTTACATGAATGTGTTGATTACCCAGAAACTTACATCGGTCAAACTGGTAGAACCTTAAATAAATGTATAGGAGAACACAAAAGGGCTCTAAATAAACGATGTTCTCACGAAGATAACAAAACATATCTTCACTGTATACACTAAAATAAACATATCATCATCTTCTTCAGTTTTATGAAGCCTGTTTACATTCACTTTTGGACAAAGGCTTTAATTTTTAAATTTTTGCTTTAATATCATTTAGCCACCATTTTGTGGTCTTCATCTACTACGACACTGCCACCGTTTTTGTAGTTTCCAATGTACAATGTTTCTCTTCGTCTTTTGTGTCCTGTCTTGCCATGCGTTTTACTCAGCTCCATTTCATTTACGCAATGCTTCCAATTACATCTTCCACCTTCGTCCTGCTTCACACTATGAGCGTCTCTGTCAGGGTCCAGGCCTCCACATCATGTAGTAAAATGGGAAAAGTGTAGTATATAACTAGACCTAGTTTTACAGGAAAAGCTTATGAGGAGCTTTTTCATATTGTTAAATGCGGCTCCAGCTCGTTCCATTCTCGCCTTAATTTCTGTGGCCTGTTCCCATTTTGTATTTACGTTGGTATCAAGGTATACATAAGATTCTACATGGTCAATTAGTATGTTGTTTATCAGTAACTTTCGAGCAGATTCAAGATTCAAGATTCAAAGATTCAAAGATTCAAATATTCAAAGATTCAAAGATTCAAAAGATCACCGAGTCATTGGCATATCTTATGTCCCTAGTTAATTCACCGTTTATTTTTAGGCCCCTATTGCAATTTTCATACATTTTTTAAATATTTCCTCCGAGTCAATGTTGAAGAGTAGTGAGGATTAAATACACCTCTATCGGACACCTCTTTTGATCTCCACACATTCAGTAAGTTAATTGCCTATTATTGCTCTTTCTGTTTGGCCCAGTATGGGTTTGCCATAATCCGAATATCCTTGTCGTCAATACCTATCTTTCATAGAATATTTATTAGTTGTTCATAATTGAAATTTTCAAATGCTTTCTAAAATTCACAAACACATCTTACTAACGTCTCTACACCGCTGTATAAGCACCTGAATTGCTTCTCTAGTTCCAAGTGCTTTCCGCAACCCAAACTGATATCTATCAATATTTGACTGGTCTTTATCATATTCTTCTATGAATGATCTTGGTGAATGCTTTAGCGATGCGATTTATTAAGCTTATAAGTCCGTGGTTATCGTTTTAAGTCCGTAGTATGGCGGCATTTGGTTTCTTCGGAAATTGAATAAATATCGACGGCAGCCAGTTTTCCGGGATTTTTCAGCTATATTATATACCTATGTAGTTAAAAAGTATATCTAGATTATCAAGCAATTGTTATTTTATTTTTGGTATTGTTAATATTAAAATGAAAACTTTCGTTAGTTATCGTAAAATATTTTATCTGAGACATGTCTTGAGAGGACCCCGATACACGATACCAAAACTACATAATATTACAAAGAAAAATTTTGAAAAAACGAGGAATTGGCATTAGCTATTTAATTGCCGACTTGCAGCTTTACACATGGCACCCGAAGAAGAGAAGAAGAGTAGATACTAAAGACCAAAGTTAAAATTTTCTTGAAATCTCGATAATATTTTTTCATTATCTACGATAAATTTCTGCTAAAATATAATATACATCATCTTGCGTAAATAAAACAAGATTGAATACTCGTATTAACTAACTGGAAACATAATTATTAACTTGAATTTTTATCTACTAAATCAACGGATTAAGTGCATTGTCTACGGTTATGCTATAAATAAAACAAGAGATGTACAAAACCTAATTACACAGACTGTCTTGATTAGCCTTGAACTTGAAGAAGAAGGCAAACGTACTTTTATATCCAAGTCGACAACTACAAACGCTGCTGAGTCTATTTTATCGAATCGACAAAACATTGTGTAAGGTTTATCAACACTACAACACTGCTCGAAAAAAAGAACATCATAGACTTTAGTATTTGTACCATTAAAAAATTTCATTTAAGAATATTTTCTTCTACATTTAATACAGAGTCGCTAAGAAATAACAGCACAAGAGAAAGTGGTTTATGTGAACAAAGAATCAGATTATACAAAATCCAGCAGGATACAGGATACGCAGCAAAGTATACAGAAAACAAACACACACCAGAATATATTTCAATTACCATTCAAGTCACAATGTGAATATGTATTAAAAAAGGGGCATTAATTTGTTATGTAACAAAGCAAAAAATTCTTCTTCTTAAAGTGCCCTCACCTCAATGAAATTGGGCTACTACAATTGCAAACTATTCTCTGTCTTCAGCTGTTTTTATTAGCTGTTCAAAATTTAGCTCTATCTATTGTCGGCAGTCCCGGATTAAGAATCATGGGGCCCCTAGGCAACCCAAGCTGTGAGGCACCTTAATAAACCTCCCCTTTCTCCCTCCAAAACCATAGATAGCCTCACTATCTCCGAGCGGTACTTCATAGATAAGATATACATAACAGTGACAGTTTTTAATAATTTTCATTTTTGAAAATGACCGTTCGCCTGTTACATTTGTAATCATTGGCGTAAGATAAAACTCTTAAAAGCCACTGACACATTTGGAAACGGCGATTCGAGTTTGTTCTCCTTTCTCCTAACCCAAAATTACTGTGAAGCAGGAATAAATTGTTTTCCCTGCAAGTCCTGGAGCTGGAATATAACATATTTAAACTGCACTAGTTCATCTCCAATTTCAGGATGCGTATCATCTGGATACTTTTCATGTAGATTTGAAGCAGACTCCTATATTTGTATATCAAACCGACGACTCAGCTCAGTAATTAGCTTATCCAAAATTCGTAGATACGTCTCAACCTCTTTTGTAAATCCTGTAGAAAGACTTCATTGGAATTAGCGTCATCAAAATGTAGTTTTCTTGTTGGATTTCGTTTACTCTCGTCGGAATATTAAGAATATTGTAGATCGCAGGCTTTCTGCTCGTAGGAGCAAAAATTATCTCTTTAGGATTTTAAGAACTCCGAAAGTGAATTAAGAAGATGAACTGCAGTTCAAATTTCAATCTCTCTGTAATGATTTACGGACAGCGTTGATGCGTTCCAAAATTTGTTGCCCAAAACTCATTTAACATGAATGTTTCTTTGTTTGGCATTTATTTTAACAAATAATTAGCCTCATGGTCATAAACTGTTTCAGCTATCTATCTAATTAGTGCCTTCAGCAACAGTATGAAAAGCAGATATACATGTATAGGTGTTGTAACTGAACCTTTAGAGAAAGTTCTTGTTGTATTAACCCTTGCACTCATCTAGTGCTGATTGTTCTTTTAAGGACTAAGATCGTGGTGAATGGGATCGCTTCATTTAAGCATTTGATCATAATCTCCCAACGGTGGGTACTTTACTTACTATTTGATCAACTACTACACCTAACTACACAACAACAGCCATTTTTTCCCGATAAACAAAAACAAACAAGAAGAAATAAGAGCCTAAATGATAAATTCCGCAGAAAACTAGAGAGGAAGGCACGGGTAGTCGAGGAGAGCGTAGGTAGGGAAACCGTGCAGACTGACAGGCAGTACTGTTTCTTCTACCAAATGGCTTCTACGTTAGCGACTTATTCTCACAACATAGCGAAAGGCCACATGGGCGATAATTTACGGCGCCGTAAGAGCAGTAAACCTGACGAGGCATTGGTTGACTAACCAATTGCAGATGAAAAGAAGTTTAACCAATGCCTTGTCAGGTTTACTGCTCTTATGGCGCCGTAAATTATCGTTCGTGTGGCCTTTTGCATAGGCTTTCTATGTTAACAAAAGTATGCATTGCAACGTAGTTTTATATGTCCACCATCACTTTTAAGGTATTGCGTGATATTTGAATTTCTTAACATAATATGATGTATAGTTTTAATTTAATTCTAATTATTATTTTTTCGCCTTGGGCCCTGCGAGGCCCCCTTTGGGGTCGAGGCCCCTAGGCAACTGCCTACTTTGCTTAATGGTTAATCCGGCACTGATTGTCGGATATTTGCTAGCCACGATATTCTTTTCCTTCCTAGTCCCCTCTTTCCATAAATATTTCCCTTCATTATTAGTTAAGCATATTGGTAGGTACATATTATTTCTCAGTATGTGGCCTAGGTATGATGTTTTTTTTACTTTAACTGTGTTGAAAAGTTTTCGTACTTTGCTTATTCTGTGGAGCACTTCTTCGTTTGAGGTATGCGATGTCCATATGAAATTTTGAGGATTCTTCGGTAGATCTAGATTTCAAAGGCCTTTAATGATTCTACGGTTGATGTTCCCAATGTGAACATCAGAATCAGAACATCATTGATGTGAAGGATTCAAGTCTCAGTTGCATAGAGATGAGTTGACCAGACGTAGCATTTTGATAGATGTAGTCGAATTTCGAGTTTTATTCGAGAATCACAAAGCAGTCTTTTGATTTTTTTTTTGAAAGATTTTCTGGCCTGTTCTATTCTCGCTCTTATTTCTAGATCAAAATTTAGACTGCTATCGATCCAACATCCCAAGTACTTAAATCTGTTGACCTGTTCTAAAATGTGCCCGTTTATTGCACAAGGTTGAGGTACATTTTGGTTTTTTGGGATTGATATCACTTTGGTTTTCTTAATGTTTATTTTCATAACAAATTGCTCAAAGACCGAGTTGGTCCTGCCGATGAGTCGTTGTAGAGCCAAGTCGCAATTTGCAATTAACATCGTATCATCGGCGTATCTGATGCCACTGTTGATATTTACGCCATTCAACTTGACCCTATCCTTGGAATCCTCCTCTTCCTCTTTAAATATAAACTCGGAGTAAAGATTAAATAGCAGGGGTGATACAACACATCCTTGTCTATTTTCCCTATTCCGCAGTATTTTTGGACCAGAACTAGTAAACTGAAGAGGGCTTCTCTCGTTCCCATCTTCTTTTGTCCTTTAATTCGTCAAATTTTGGACATAGGCTTACCCCAGTTTCCTCCATTCGCTTTTGTTTTGTGCTTTCTGTTTCCAGTGCGTTCCTCCTATCTTTTTAATGCCGTCTCCCCATCTCATCTGGGGTCGTCCTCTTGCTCTCTTTCCTGTCCATGGTCTCCATTGTTGTATCGTGGTATTCAACCTATTGTCCGTCTGTCTAGCATGTTGTTCCCATGCCGGCTCTGAATTCAAACTGATCGTCTTCGATTATTGTTTCGCACTTTTTATAGATTCGGTTATGTACTTAGGACTTTTATTGCATGACTCATCATCATATTTATCAGTGGCAGCTGCAGTTGCAGTGTTGTGGAATTGGCTTTTATGTTTGGAAGCAAAAAATACTAATACAGAAAAAATTTCTTTCTGGAGCAAAACAATTTATAAACATCTATGATAATAAAAAGTGTTTTTCCGTTGCCACATACATATTTATATGTAATTCCACAAAATAGAAGAAATGAAACAACAACAAAAAATATCATGAAACAAACAAGTTTAATACCTATGACAATAGACAATATAAGTGGTATGACAATGATGTGTACTATCCCCTTTACTTTTAAATATGTCATCAGAAGAGATATTTAAAGAGACACTAGAAGACGCAAATCGAGGCATATGAATTACCGATTAATAAACAACTATTATAGGTTACCCCAAATATAGGTTGTTTTGTAAGAATCTTTTTAATTGGAAGAGAAATTTTATATACTCCGTTAATTAGTCCTTTTTTGCATTTGTAACGTTTTCTAGATATTTTTGTCTTCCTCCTTGTATGTATGTACATATATTATTTATCATGACATTCATGAAAGTCCTATTAATTTCCATTCATTTGCAGTCCATAATAAAAATATACAAAAAACAAGTAATTGATTTCTCACGCACTTTCGATACACATGTTTCTTATCCCTCAAACGTGGCTATAATTCAAACTAATAAATCATTATTATAAAACCATTAACTTATATACCTACGTTGTCGTAATATTTTCTTGATGTATTGTCGCTTGAGGAGAAAAATTATAGAATCTGCTTTGGCGCCTCGCCTCATATCAATGCATAAAAAATTGGTAAAATGTTAATCAGGTACTTTAATGATAACGTTTGCCAATGAGTAAGTAATGAGTAAGATATAAAAAATTATCAATCATATTGAATATTATTTTTAGATTAGTTGAGTGATTTAGATTAACTTTTACTTGTTAATTTAAATTTTACTTGACTTATTATTGGGCTAAACTAGAAACTGATGATACTAGATGGACAAGCCCCCAGTACCTGGCTAAAAAGCCAGACTACTCGCCTCTTCATGGATCAATGGAGCATTGATTATAGGGCCATTTAATTCATCCAATAGAAAAAAAATTACCAGACGTAATTTGGGCTGAGATAAACATTGGATGTTTATTCTCTTTCTTGTCAGAGTTCTCATTCTAAATATTTAAAGTATCTTTTTCCTCAAAGGTTTTAAGGTGTTTATAAAATACTTCCGTTCGAATAAATATATTTAAGACGCAAAAATGAAACATAAACTGAAGACGAAGATCAAGGAGTATTTAGAGCAGGTCGCTCATGTACAGATAACATTTTTTATCTTCAACAAATTATAGAGCGAAAAGTGACAAATAGAGAGTTACATATGACTTTTGTAGATCTTGAGAAGGCATACGACAGAGTGCCCCCAAAAATACACTATGGGAAGTGCTGGACACATCGAACATACTTCAAACATTGGTTAGTGCTCTCAAAGATCTCTATTATGGTTCAAAATCCCAAATTAAATTCGAAAACCTTTTAGCTGAAAAATTTGCAGTTACTCAAGGGTCTCAGACAGGGGTGTTGTACCTCTCCGACCCTGTTTAAGATTTATATCTCTGCAGCTTTGAAACAATGGAAACGGAAAGCCAAAGGAATGGGTATACAATTGAACGATCAGGATTGCATATATATACTCAGGATGATCTCAAATGACAAAGACGACATGGAATATATGCTTAGAAAACTAATTGAAGAATATCAGAAATGGGGATTAAATATCGATTTAGAAATGTCAAAATACCTCTCAATTGTCTCTGAAGCAGAACAACTCCATATTGACGACAATTAAAAAATAAATCCAAGTAATGAATATAAATGCCTGGGTGTCATTTTCGATCGTAGTGGAAAAGACAAACGAGAAATGGAACATCCAATCATACAAGCTACAAAATGTCTAAATGGAGTTCTATGGAGTAAAGAAATATCAAAGAAAAGAAAATGGAACATATGTATATGAGACAATGGTTAAAACTAGCCTACTGTGTTGAGCCGAGACATGGAGAATAACCGAGAAATATAAGAAAAAAGTCGAAGCCACGGAAATGGATGCATTAGAAGATCGATGAGAATATAAAGAGCCGAAACAGTAAGGAATGATGTAATAAAACAACAAATGGGTATAGAGGACACTATAGTTGAGGATATTGTTAGGAAACAGCTCATATGGCATGAGCCGAATGGGTGACGAACGGTTGTCTAAAAAACTATGATGTGGCAACCTCCTGAAAAAAAAAACGAGGAAGACCACCACAAAGCTGGAATCTGGGAGTTAGTACCCTTTCAAACAAAGACACTGTTGTCTGACACCAGTGTTCAATTACAACAAACTCAACAAAGCATTGTTGGGCCACTAAAACCAACCAGGTACTCGTCTGTAGTCGTTCATTTACCATCATAGCTCCATCCACCTGTTCCATCGTGGCTCGTCTGTAGTCGTTCATTTAAAACAATGCTTTGCTGGGGGGTGGCGGATACCGGTGGCAGACACCAGTGTCTTAGTCTGAAAAGGTAGGTACTTAAGAAAGCGATTAGCACTTGCAAGGCCGCGTTTAGGTCAATTGACGCCCTAGGAAATTCTCTAGTAGCCGCCCTTCAAGCATGTACCATTTTTGCTAAAAAAAATTGCAAGCAGATTTCTTTATTTAAATAAGAATACATAAAAATTGTCATTCCAGTTCGATCAAATCAGATTTCTTTCTTGATTTTTCTTTGGAAAAATCATCTATAATGTCGTCATAATCTACCGTCGCTAATGTCGTCATAATCGCCTTTGTTACGTCACTTTCTATGGACAAAATCGACAAATTGTTAAGAAGTTCTTGAGTCATAATTGATCGGAAATTATTTTCATGACTATTTTAAATTCTTGACATTTTCGAAAATGACCTTTCAGCGGACACGTTGGTTGGCAACTTGGAGGCACAAATAAATGCGCAAAGCAATATCAAAATTAGGGAAAATATCAAAATTTAGATATGTCAATTATTTGTGATTGGTGATTTTATTGTGGTATCCAAATGAACCTTTAAGAGAATGCATTCATGTATGAAGGATGTAGGTATCTATTAGTGCAGTCAGTGAGGGTATTTAGCTCCGAATTCCATCCTACTGCATCAATTTACTTGATATTTTCACTGTAAGTAGGGAATCCGGAATAGCTCAAGAAACAAAGTCTACGCTATATTCTATGACGCTTTTAACTTAGGGGTGGTACCCACTCGTTCTCGGGGGTGGAAATTTTTTTATCAAACTAACACCGAAAGCGGCCAGAGAACCTAATTCTAAGCAATAACTGTTTTACAAGTTTTTTTGAAAACTCAATACATTTTGAGTTATTCGTGATTAAAAATTTGCCATTTTCATTGAAAAATGACACTTTTCGGAGATTGTTTTTTTGGGAATACCATAAAAATTGTGCATCTAACGAAAAAAACTATATAAAACATTTTTGCAGTTTATGAAAAATAATAGAGATTCATTTTTCATAAATCTTCTAGTTTTAATAAAAAAAGAGATGGTAGGTCAAAAAGGATTTTTTTGGTGCATGCTCAAATCGGCTCAAATTGTCGATTTTAGGGGTATAATGCTACGAATACCTTTTGTAGTGCTTGAAAAGACCTTTAAAACGAGAACTGTTAAATGTCGGTTACATTCAAACTAAGCCAGATATGGTGCAAAAAAAACGTATGACTAATGTATTATGTATTTAAGTAAGGAAAAATGAGAAGTATATTTAACCTTAACCCCTCATCCACCAGAATTTAAATGCATCGTTTTTCTTCTAGAATACCTTCTACTATAGTGTTATTTCTATATTCAAAAAGTTGGACGTGTTTAAAATGAATGGTTTTTGAAAAGAATAAGATCAAATTATAGAGAGCATTTTTAATTTTTTTTAAATCTTCCTTTTTCTCCATTTAATTCGAAAGTGATAAGAGATACGTAACAAAATACCTTACAAAAATGTAGGTTTTCTTTTAGATAACAATTTTATTTTTCTTTCATTGCTGTATCTCATTATCATTTTCGAGTTACATGGAGAAAAAGGAAGATTTAAAAAAAAATTAAAAAATGCTCTCTATAATTTGATCTAATTTTTTTCAAAAACCATACATTTTAAACCCGCCCAACTTGTTGAAAATAGAAATAACACTTTAGTAAAAGGTATTGTAAAAGTAAGTAAGTAAAAGCAAAACGATGCATTTAAATCTGGTGGATGAGGGGTTAAAATATACATAATTCGCATTTTATCTTAAAATAAATTAGTCATCTTTTTTTGTTGCACCATATTTATCTCGCATAGTTTAAATGTAATCGAAATTTAACAGTGAGGTCGTTTTAAAGTCTTTTCAGGTAGTACTTACAAAAGATACTGATAGCATTATACTCTTAAAATCGACCATTTCTCTGTTATTAAGTTGAACACACCCATTTAAGCATGCACAAAAAAATTTCTTTTCACCTACCATATCTCTTTTTATGTTATCACTAGAAGACTTATGAAGGAACGAATCTCCGATTTTTCATAAGCTACAAAAATGTTTTATATAGTTTTTTTTTTCGTTGGATGCATAATTTTTAAGGTATTCGCAAAAAACCGTCCGAAAAGACGACATTTTTCAATGAAAATGGCAAATTTTTACAGTTTAAAAAAAATTATAGACCTTTGCGGTGCTGCCGACGGCCCAATATTTCCTAAATTTACGACTTTTGTCCTTTTTGAATGAATAGTGTTAAGAAAATCAATTTGTTTTCTAGAAATGAATGCCCACTTATATTCCATTAATGTACTATGGACTTAAATGTTATTCGATTTTAATTTTTATATACAAATATTTTTTGTACAGTATTTTTGCCGCTCTAGGCAACTGCCTATATTGCCTAATGGATAAAGCAGCCCTGAGCACTTGAAATCTAAATGAAGGACTAACTCAGGACAGAATACAGTGGCGTTTGGGAGTCGGACAACGTTGTAAGACGTTATAAAACCGAGTATGTATCCAAAGAGGTATACAGGGTAGCATAAATTTACTGCGTTCTGAATTAAATGGAATTAAAAAAAAAATACAAGTTTTTTGGATCGTTACAAAATATGCAAAATATGCTCGGTGAATATTGCTTAAGTTCTTCTATAATACATAATATTATATGTTTCTGTTTCTATCTGTTATTATTTTTTGAAATAGATATTGTTGCCTTGTTGAGTCATTTAATTTTATCGTAACCCATTCGATTTAAAGTAATGACCAGATACATTTATTTCGGTTCATAGTTATTGGTTTCTGCTATTTAAATACCTCGTGCAATCGTTACATTTGGATACTAAAATCACTTATGCCACCTAACGACCATAAAATTGATATACTTTATTAAGCATGTAATTATTAAGCGAATAAAAAATATTAATATGCACATAAAACCACGATACTTTCCATTTTCTTTCAATATTAGGTGTTTAAATTATTTGATATGTCTACTTCCTATTTTCTAAGTAATTTAATCCCATTCGCAAACAAAATCAATTTCATTACACGAAAGTGATTAGGTTGATCATTAGAGATGTATTTTGTGGCTGGTGATAATCAAAAAATATGCTAGAGGAATAAGTTGTCGCAAGAAAAGTTCATTGTAGCGTTCTTAAATACTAACTTGGCATAATTATGAGACAGTCACAAGATACAAATTGACATGTGACTGTCCAAAAACTTACATCGTTCAAACTGGCAGAACCTTTAACAAACGCATAACAGAACACAAAAGGCCTTTCAATAATAGAAACACAGATTCTACGTCCGCACTTTACCTTCTAGATCAGTGTTTTTCAAAATCTGTGGGTACTCTAGGGGTCGCCGACTAAAAGAAAAAGTTGAGGTTCTTACACAAAAAGAAACACAATTTTAGTGGGAAGGATGTGCTCGTTTATTTTTCAAAAGTTTACCAAATTGTGGTGCTATTTTTAAAACGTAATCAAATCATTTTCTAATTGCAGTCTATTTCTCTTTTTAGTTTTAATGTCTACCATTGAAGAAAATGTCAGTTCACACAAATATGACGCGGCGAATTGCACTAATAATTTAAGAGCTTCCCTTACCAGCTTTGGAGATTGGTGTTTTCTTTTCATCCAAAATACGTCGACACTTTTTTCACGTCAACTCAAGCGAATAAAATTCCATTTTAAGCATTCCATCCGCAGCTAAATCTAGAAGACATTCTTTCATTTTTGTGGTGGCATCCGTCAGATCTATTGATTTGTCCAAAAAAGGGTTTAAAATCCATGTATGACCATTGTCAGCTTTTGAGTGCAAGTCTGGAAATTATGTCAAAAGTTGCTCTTGTAAATTATGCAAGCTCTGTATAATGCAAGGAATGTGAGCCGATATTGCAAAACTTTGCTCTGTTGCATTATCTTCAACAATTTTCAGAACACATGGAGAAGACTCAAATATTTTGTTTTTGCAAGAAAGGTTGACCACAAACGAAGTTTTGCGTGAAATAATTTTACTTTATCTTTAGCTGTTAAAATATTTTCTTCTCTTCCTTGAAGGTTCTTATTCAAATTATTGAGGTGGCTAAAAAGATCTGACAGAAATGCTAAGTTCAAGAGCCAGTAGTGTCAGAACAACGATAAGCATATTCAGATTTTGCATCTTGTAAGAACGTTAACAATTCAGCTCTCAGTTTAAGAACTCTTGTCAACACCTTTCTTTTGCATAGCCACCTGACCTCTACCTCTATCTGTGTGATAAAGGAGATTTTGATGAAGCGAGCCCATATCTTTACAAACGAATCTGAATAGCCGGGTTTGCAAAGCTTTACCTTTGATAGAATTTACAATTTTTATTACCTCCTTGAGCACGTCATTTAAATCTTGAGAAGGTACTACCTTAGCAGATAGAACCTGTAGATGAGTAAAATAGTTAGTCCAGGAACCGAAGCTTTTCACCTCGCAATTTTTACAGGATAAATCGATTTGCTTGAAAATTTAAGAATACGTAGTGGATAGTCCAAGGATCAAAATCTATATGATGCCGAAAGGCGCTTTTACCATAGGGGTGGTTGCCACCCCATCTCGGGGGTGAAAGTTTTTTATTATATCTTGACTACAAAAGTTTATAAAACATTTATTCCAAGCAAAAAATGTCCTATACATTTTTTTGATAAAATTAATACTTTTCGATTTATTCGCTACCTATCGAAAGTGTTAGTTTTATATCGAAAAAATCAATGTTTTTCGATATATACTCATTTATCATTCACTCAATTCTTGCCGTAGAAAAAAATTTTTAAAACCAAGTTCTTGAGAATTAAATAACCTACAATTTAATATTAAACAATTTTTTCGTATATCTGATGCTAATCTTTCTATTCTGAAGAAAATGGCATTTTTACCAAACTACAAAAAGTCGTTATTCGCTTTTAACTCCAATTTTTTTAAAAACTATTTATTCTAACCCAGTCAAACTTCTAGAATATATTAATAATAGGGGAACATGGGTAACAATGAGACACTTTTTTTTCTGAGCTTAGTATTTTAAAAACTAAGGCAAATACTATTTATATTTTGAGTGTAACACGATGGTATAAGTACTCGTATCTCCAAATAATTTTGAATAGAATATAATGCAAAAAATGATAAATAATGAAAATACAACAAATATGCTATCAAAATGTCATTTGTCTCATTGTTACCCACACCGGAGGTACAATGAGACACTATTTGAAAAGTATAATTTTTTATTCAAAACATTAGGAAAATACTGAAACACTACATCAAATGTTTAATTATTTATTTTAAAACACCAGCATGTGCTAAAACTAACAATAATATAAGAAAAACCTAGATAAACCTTCATTTTACTGAATATTAAAACTGAACAAGATAATAATAAAATAAGAAAAACAAAAACATTAATTTTTCTTCATTCCAGAAATAAACAAACTAAACCTAATTGTAATATAAGAAAAACATAAACATTATTTTTACTGAATATTCAAATTAAACTTAATTTCAAATGAATAAAAAGCGTTTTGTCATTTTGTTTTGCCGTAGTTAACAGGTTATGGCAAAATCATTTTATGTCTTTTTTCGAAACTGTATCAATATCCTGAATATTTGGAAAATAAAATTTTCCATCGACTTTTGTGCTTTTACTTAAAAAGCTTAGCTCGAATTCACTTTCATTACTATTTGCTGATAATATTTTTCCTATGTAATATATCTTTTTGCCGTTAATGTTCTCTGGAGAAAATTCTACCAGAATGTAATCCCCAGAGCAAGGATTTCTTTCTAATTCTTCGAATGCTGTTGGATCTAATTCAGGCATAAAATTGTCAGATGAAGCATCAGAATTCCATTCATCTGCCTCATTTTCCTCATTGTAACTCTCTTGAATTTTCCTTTTGGCGGCGACCTTTTTTTGTTTTTGAACCGTATTTTGCCACTTATTATATTTCTCCTCTAGATTACGTTTTTCTGGGGTATCGGTGGGAATCATACTCCTAACTCTCTTTCTTTCTTTCCTTGTTAATTTTCTCTCCTGGGCTTTGGGATATCCTCTAATTTGTTCAGGGCTTCTAAACGCTTGGATATCAGCCACATGGTCAGTATCATTATCATTTACTTGAGGTTGACGGTTCAGATTCAGGATATGGCCGGTCTGTAACGGCACATGGTAAATAGTCTAGTCCTGTAAGAATATCCTTATCGTATGGAAAGATACCACATTTGTTACATGCCGATATAATATTCTGCGAATTTAAAGCTTTTTCAAAAGCTATTCCTGCAAAAGCTGCAAACTCGTATATGGATATGTACTGGTTTTCCAGGATGCTGCATTAACCAGCTATCTACGGCGGCGTTGTAAGCCAACTAAATGGCATGAAGACTCCTACATCCAGAGGTTGCAACTTGATCGTTGAATGCGGAGGAAAAGTTACAATCGTAACTCCATTTTCTTTAGCCAGATTCAAGACCTCCGTTCCTCTGAAAAGCTCCCTTTGTCTGATTTCCTAGGAGGATTTCGCGGCATTTTTTTCACAAAAAGAACCTAAAAAATAAGTTAAAAATGAAGATAAAAAATAATTTACAATATGGGGTACAATGAGACATGTCTCATTGTTACCCAACACGCAATGTCTCATTGTTACCCAAACGACCTTTACAACAACAAAAAAATGAATTTTCACCTAACCTTAAATCGAATCAATGGAAAATATCTCTATTCATCAAATAATAGGGCCCTGCATATTATCCATTCGCCAAAAAAATGAAAGAAAACATGGTTTTCGTTAAAAATGAAAAAATACGTACCTTAAAAAAAAGAATTGGTCAAATATCAACACTCACTGCCGATCGGGATCAAACTAAACACGTGGCTTGCGTGCAAACAGGAACCTCGTGGTCCTTACATAAAAGCTAAAGCGCGCATGCTAAAATATTGACGAAAAAGTCGTACAGGCAGCCAGAAATACAAGTGTCTCATTGTTCCCCGTGTCTCATTGTTACCCATGTTCCCCTACATAATTAAAGAAGAATGAATAAGGCCAATGACTAAAAACACCGCTAACTTACATTATTATGCTTCCAATTGGATTTCTCCTTTGTTTTTTTCAAAAAAATATATTGATTTTTTAACCGTAACCTCTTTAATTTTCATCATAGAAATTTTGGCGAAAAATAATTTTGTAGGTTTTTACAAGGTCTATAAGGTTATTAATATTAAATCCTTTTAAAAGCCTCAGTCGTAAAATGTGGTGACTTTGAAAGGGTTGGCAAAGGTGGTTTTTGCATGTTATTACCAGTTTTAATTGTCAATAATAGCTCACCCATTTTTTACCGTAGAAAAAATTTTTGCATAACAAGTTCTTGGGAATTAAATAAGCTACAATTTCATATTGAAACATTTTTTCGTATATCTGACACTAATCTTTCTATTCTGAAGAAAAGGGAATTTTTACCAAACTCCAAAAATTCGTTACTCGCTTTTGACTTCATTTTTTTAAAACTAATTATTCTAAGCCGGTTAATTTTCTAGAACCTATTAATAATACATAAATAAAGAAGACCAAGTCAATGACTAATTTTAATTAGGGTGGTGATTAGGGGTTTGCTTCCGATCACTTTTTCGCTGAAAAAAATAAGGACGGACATTCTTTTCATTATAAGCCACTTAATTTTTGAGCTAAAGACTTGTTTTTCATTTCGGGAGATAGATATTTTTAAATACTTCAAATTAGTTTAAACATTTTATCCTTGAAAAATGCATAGTTTTCCCGTTTTTTGATTTAATATTTAGCATTTGACGAAGAAGAGCTAACATATAATAAAGTATGGCTCGATTACTATTGGTCCTAAAAAAAATTAAAAAAACGGTTCTGTTGATTTTTTCACAAGGTACATTTTTGTTAAGCAAAGTTGTTTTGATGAAACGAAAACTTTTTGAGTTATTTGCGGAAAACTGATTAAAAACATTGATTTTTTCGATATAAAACTAACACTTTCGATAGCGAATAATTCGAAAACTATTAATTTTATCAAAAAAATGTATAGAACGTTTTTTGCTTAGAATGAATATTGTTACCAACTTTTGCGGTCAAAATATAATAAAGAATTTCCACCCCCGACATGGAGTGGCAACCACTCCCATGGTAAAAGCGCCTTTCAGCATCATATAGATTTTGATCTTTCGACTATGCACTACTTATTCTCAAATTTTCAAGCAAATCGATGCATTCTGTAAAAATTGCAAGGTTTTGTCCTATTTTATGCTTCATTACTTGGACTAAGGGTGTCCAGGTTATGATCGGCATTATCGATTTTATTTTGCAGTGGGTCCACTATTTATGCCAGTCATATTTTTATCGCCATCGCTACAAATAACGATACATTTTTTCCAATCAATGCTGTAGTCGCAAGTACTTTCTAAAAACATATCGTACAAACACTGGCCAGTAGTGTTTGCAAGAAGTGGGTATTCGACGAAAAATAAACAAAGCAACTGCAAGCAAGTGAAATGAAATACTTGAGGAAAGAGCTGGGGTATTAGAAGAACACACAGAAGAAGAAACGACGACACTAGACAAGAACTAGGAACGAAATCACTAAAGGCTAAAGCAGAAGAAAAGAAACTGAAATGGTGGGGACACATAATCAGAATGAACGAAACTGGACAGGTGAAGAAGGTATGGGAATAATGGGAAGCGAGAAAAATAGGAAAAAACCGTAGAAGACGACCAAGAAAAAATGGAACAATAGCATAAGCTATATTCTCAAAGAAAGAGGGAAGACATGGAGTGAGGCGAAGGAACTAGCTAAAGACAGAAAAGAGTGGCGTAAATTTGTAGAAAAAATTGCTTATACGAGCTTGTACACCTCGACACCTACGGACGGCTACGCCTTTAAGAGGTTTTTGATAATGTATGTATGTTGTGGAAACATTGAAAACAAAATTTTCAGTGTTTTATTTTGCGACATTAATAAAAACCTGAAAAATTTCCTTTAGCACATACATATATATCAACAATGGTCTCGACTTTTCATTCTCATCCGACCCGACAAAAAATTTGACATTCCCACAGGGTTTTATTTACGAAGTGAAAGCTCTCACTCTTATACCTATTATTAAAATGAAAAATGAAAATACTTCCTAGTTATCATAATTCTACGAGACAGCATGTTCAAGTTAAGCAAAAAATAATTATTTGACACAAATAATTTTCATCTTTGAGAAGATAATTTGCCATCTCGTTTACACAGGAGCGGACCCTGCGATTTCGATTCCTTTCGAATTTTATTTATATTATAATAATAATTTGGAAGTGTTCAATATTTATTTTAATTTTATTACTATAAACAAAAATTAAATAAGGCTTAAATCAAAACTGGAACATGTGGAATATTTGAATATTTCAAGAATTTGGCAATTTAAAGTAGTTCCATCACCAAAAAATCCTCATTTTTATTCACTCTGAGTAGGACTTCAATATTGGTAATGATCTATCTACGATATACGTAGCATTTTACGAGAGCAATAGCGTTCAAATGTCTCTATTTTTTTTCTCTCTCTGATGTTTTCAGGCCTCAGAACAGTAGAATACCGCTGTAAAAAAATAGCAGCACAGTAGCCTTATCCTTATAATTTTTCCATCCATCATCCATCCTATGGGTCTACAGCTCAAACATATGTATTCGTTACGGCATTTCTCCTCTATGATCAACTGCCAAAGAGGTTTTTTGCGTCCTCTTTAGACATCATCCTTCCATCAATTTATCATTCTTCCAAATTCTATTCAAAGTTTCTAAATTGTTTTCTTCTTCTTCTCGTTGTCCTTATGCCCTATAAGAGCGTCGGACTTTGGTATCATCTATCCATCTTTTACCCATTTCTTCCACGCCTTCCGGTCTCCTGCCATTTCCTTCATCTGTTGCACTGTTTTCCCTCTCTTTGTCCCGATTTCCTCGATCTGCTCCATCCACCCCTTTCTAGGTCTGCCTCTTCTTCTATTCCCCTGTCTTTTGGCATCTGTCACCCTCTTTACTGGTCTGTTCTCGTTCATCCTAGTTATATGTCCAAACCAATGTAGTCTTCTTTTTTCAATTTTTTTCTCTATTGGTTCCTGACTTTCTGATGTTTTCGTTCCTTTTCCTGTCCATCTTTGTCTTTCCAGCTATTTTTCTCAGCTGCTTCATTTCTGCTGCATTTATGGCACTTTCATGTCTTTTATTTGTGACCCATGTCTCGCTCGCATATAGAACAGTTGGTACTGTGATTGTATTATATACATGTACTTTTGTTTCCTGGCTGATTTCCCGTTTTCCAAGTATCGTATTATTAATCGCATAATATATTTTCGTAGCTTTCTTTGTCCTATTTGCAATTTCTAGGTCTAGCTTTCCGTCATTCGATATTATCGTGTCCAGGTACTCGTAGGCCGTCACCCTCTCCAATTCTTGTCCTTTACAGAACACTCGTGTTTCGCATTCAATCTCCTGCTCCTGTTGACCTATTTTCATCGACTTACGTTTGCTGATGTTTATTTCTAATTTCATTTTCTCTATTTCCTCAGTCCATACATCAGTTAGTCGCTGCATCTTTCTCGGATTGTCTGCTAAGAGAACGACGTCGTCCGCATACAGTAATCCTTCTATCATATTTGTTGTTAGGTGCGTGTAGCCTATTATTGTTTTTAAGTGGTTTTAAAGTGCTTTAAATCATATAAAATTGTTATAGTTTTTTTAGTTCATATACGAGATCTCTAGGGACTTAATATTTTTTACTTACACCTGTTGAAAGTTATTTTTATTTTTTTTTTATGTAAACCTTTAGTGATAATTACAATACTATGTTTATTTTATATCATACACATTCATTTTCATATTTCGTGAACAATACATGATTTTTCTATAAGAAAACATGACTGGTCTTTTGGCTTTGCCAGTGCCATTAACTTGGGAAAAAAATACATGGTTTTGTTTTTTTTTTGTATTGATTTATTTATAACTTTCACATATTTTGCAGGGCACCCATTGCATTTTCTCTAAAATCTACTGAAAATAGATCAATCATTATAGGCAAGAATATGATGATTCCTGCTCTATTTATTCTGATTTGTTTGTTGTTAATAATTGTCACAATATTATGGGCTAAAATTCGAAGTTGTTACAGGACTTAATTATTGTTTTATACATAGACTCGGGTTTTGTTTTCCATTCCATTATATACTTCGCGATAAATACGATAATATAGGCTACTAATGGTGAGAATGGTTTTATTTGCCAGCATAATGCTTCGACTTATTTTATTCTAGAATGAACCAGATCCATTCCTAAATACGTGAATCTGCTCACGTATTCTATATCAGCTGTATATCAACTGCAGTTTCTGCACTTTTTTTCAATTCAATTCTAACTACCAAATAACATTAAAAATTTTTAATCACTTCTAATTTCACTCCCTGTAATAACTGTACACAATCTTTGTCAATATCAGTTGTCATTTGTCATTTATTACTTGAGCACTACCGTCAAATAGGAACTGTCATTCTTTGTTCCTCCATCTTCGACGTACAAATGATGTAGTAGTACCAGCATTTATTAATTTTTTATCTGTTTTGTACTTTGTCCAGTGTGTGTTTTATGTTATGTGTTAATTTACCAAGCCGTCTCTCTTACTAAACAAATGTTACGACATTCTGTTAGGATACCTTCCTGATTTGACGAAGTAAGTGTAAGTCTACGTTATTGTAATTTTCTCTTTCAAATCAACTTCGATGTTTTGTCAATGTTATTCCAACTATGTATTTCTTTTTTACAATGGTGTTTTATTGGCTTATTTCAGACGCGCCTGATGATGTTCTAGATCGAAAACGGCAAAAAGAAAATCTTCCAACTTAAAGACAAAAATTAAAATAAATGTAGGAGGAGAAAATTCAACATGCTCTCAAAAATATGAAAAATAACCCTATGGTAGGGGAGCCCAAGCGGGGATTTTTGCAGTTACTCGAGCGCGTCAGATTATCATATGGGGAGAAACCTGGTACACTGCAGATGTACCTCTACCATATATTGGCTATTAACACAGGGAAGTTCGTTAAGGGGGCCCGAAAAAAAGTCTATCCTTAAAAATACTCGAAATTGTCAGATTAAGATAAGGTATGTAAGTTAAGTACATGCAAAATAGTGTATATTTCAAAAATCTGACGATTTGAGCGGGGCGTAAGGAAATGGGCGAGTCAAAAAGTTTCACAAAAAATCAAAAAAAAAACGTCAGATCGAAAAACTAAAAAATACCCCCATGACCCTCACGGAGAGGGGTGGGGGGTAAATTTAAAATTTTAACTAAAACCCCGCGATATTTCGCAAAATGAACATCAGATCGAAAAACTGCAAAATACACTTTCAAAATGGTTTTGAAAAATCTATCGAATGGTACCAAATACGCCCCCCACGGATCTGCGGTGGGGGCAAATTTTTATTGCAGACTTGGGTTCTTTACGCAAAAATAAGCAACTTTTATTCGAAACATTTTTTCGAATTGTGGATAGATGGCGCTACAATCTAAAAAAACCATCGTTGGAAATGGAAAATTAAAATAAAAAATGGAAAGTGCTCGCTAAAATGGAAAATTTTACCTAACTTTTTTTGGTTTTAGGAGCTAATAATCAAAACCCAATAGGTCCCCATAACGCTCGAGTGACTGCAAACTTAGCATACTTTGCCTCCCTACCACTATATATTATATGTGAAATAACTGTAGAATACTTTGTAGTCTCGTCCAATATAATATAGTTGTTAGGGCTAGTATATTATAGTCCGCCTCTGTATAATATTCACAAAGTACTCATCAATATTGAAATTTTTGTTTTGGATGCATTAGACATTAGACATTGCATGCTCTTGAGTTTTTAGTCATTTTAACTATTCACTTCGCACGAATGAAATCGAGGTTAATGGCGAAATGTGTGTTAATATACAATTAACGTTATTATTAAGGAAGAATGCACTCCAATCGGTCCCTACTTCTTGCTAGAGCCTTTTGTGGGATCTACGAAGTGAAATATTTTAATGATCATCGTTTCTACATCAGAAAATTGCACCAACCAACACTTGCAGCTAATAGAACAAAACCAATTATTTCGTGTGCAAATTTTAATGTTTATAATTAAAGCTCAATAAGTGCTAAGAGTACTTACATCCTTTTAAATGAATAGAATAGCAATATTATCGATTGGATGGAGATATGTATCTAATTAGGTACATATACATAATCTTCTCTTCCAACAATTCTTAGAATTGTCTGACTTTAAAACGTTATATAGGTATTGTAATATTTTTGTTTTGTTATACTTTTATTTAACATTTTGATTTTGTTTGGGGATTACCGACATAGACATAATAAGAATAGACTTTGTGAATAGAGGTGAAACTCCAATAGCAAGGACGTCATTGGCCAATATTCACTTTGAGTGATCAAGCCATCTTTGTCTGTCACAAGAGCGGGATCGCTTAGTAAAAAAATATAGATAGACCACCGATCGACTGCCCGTGCGTTACACTATTTTGCTCAATATGCCTTGTCTATTCTTATTACGTCTATGATAAACGGTCACACTTATTCCTTGCTTCCTTCTTCTTCGTGTTTTTTTATTGTCTTGCATACTTGTGCCCTTGTCAACACATTTGGTGGTATTTTAGCTCATCTTGCTCTAAACAGTGCCGCAACGCTAAAAAACTTAAAAAAAACTAAAGTGGCCAACACTCACGAGTTTCGTTATTATTATGTATTATTTCCAATAAATATTTTGAAAAACAGAAAAAAGTGTAAATAGTGAAGTAGAGGTCGTACAATATAAACCTAGACCACAACCTAAAACTTATGATCTTCCTGAGGTTTGTAAATTTGAAATTCGAGATATTATATTATAAAATGTGTAAAAAGAAAGAACATGCTCCTGTAAAGACGGTGTTGTGGAATAAAACGGATTTGGCAGAAAACATGCTTTTATTGATGAAGCCCATCTTGTGTTTTCGTCAAAATCAAAATCGGCTGATTATCACGAAAACATGAATACGGTGATGTTTGAGAAATGGTTGAAAGAAAAACTGCTTCCAAGTTTCCTTGAACCAACTGTTATAGCTTTGGATAATGCCCCATACCATTAGGAAATTTTAAATAAGCAGCCAACAAATTCGTGGACAGCACAAAAAGTAAAAGAATGATTAATGAATGAACATATTTCATTTCCTGAGGATTCTATCAAGCCGGAATCACTAAAGTTAGCCAAAAGCCAATCCAATTGGGGGTATATCTGGGGAGTATGTAAAACTTACTCATTTAACTATATTGGACGTTATGGTTGCAGTGAATCAGCAGTTATGTGAACATAACAAGAAGCATTGAATACTGCTATTCCTGCATTTTGGGAAGAAGTGTGTGGAAAAGTAAAAAGAATGTTGGATGTATGAAGATCGCATCGAAGTAAATAACCCAGTCATAATTTACAATCCAAATAAAGACACATACGATGAAGTTATTATGAGTATGGGTCTAATTAAGGCCTATCAGTTACAGTGGCGTAAGCATGGGGGTTTTGGGGGTTATAACCCCCTCCATTGCAATGTACTTTGAGCTTAAATTGCCGGTATTCCACACCCCCAGAAACCCTTCAGTAGTTGTAACCCCCCTTAGAGTCATCCTGGTTATGCCGTTGATCAGTTAAAACCGAATTTTTGCCTGTCTTCGATATTGCTTCATATATTGAGAGAATTTGCTATTAACTTTGTGAAATATACTGTACCTACTGATTATTTTGAGTGTTTTTTGGACAGCCCATGTAATTTCCTTTCAGCAGACGAAATCCACTTTCGGTACAAACCACGTATGCACTCACTTTTTTCTATTTAATGGCGCTGTCGTTATTCTATTGTGTGCTTTCGTAATAGTAGCATTTTATTCCCATAAAAACAGATACGCTTAATTGGATTTTGTTTGGAGTTGGAGTACGAAGTACGCACTCATCATTTCACTGTTTGCTAGACCAGAACAACCTTGAAAGTTAGAAACAGAGCCATCGAATTATTTTGTTTCGTATCATTAATGAAAATGTTAAAGATTTAAGTAAGAGTCGATTTTGTCTGGTATTTATATACAGTGGACTCTCTCTATAACGAACACGGATATTAAGAGGTGTTTCGCTTATAACGAGGTACACTAGAGGTCCCATGAATTCCTTTTGAACTATAACACCTCTATAACAAGGCATATTTGGTTATGTTATACCTAATGAGGAAAAATGAAATCGAAGAATACGTTTCTTTAACTCTTTTTAGCGCAGTAATGGCTATAAATAAATACCCCAACTGCCTGTATATATAAATGCCCAATATCTGTGTTATTATCGAGACCAGTGCTGTAATAAACTTCACCGCCTGTAATAAACTTCTTTCTGTTTATCTATCGACCGATATTGACTATTGTAGGAAATTTATAATTTACGATGGCGAAGTCTCATTGTTCAGGTCGACCATCAACACCTAATAAATTAAGTAAGCGGCATCAAAACATTTCAAGATTATTGTTGTCTAATATAACTAGATCCGCTTTTAACGAGGTAATTAGTCCGCCATTTCACTTCTCGTTATAGAGGGAGGCTACTGTATATAACTGCTACAATCTTGGTTATTTTGGAGCAATTGTTTTTCTAATTATATAGAAGAATATTTTTACTCATATTTTCACAAATCTTTAATTTATACAATACAAAACAAAGTGAAAAAGTCAAAACTCATGTTGGTAACTTGGATTCTACGGTAGATATCAATGGATACGTCCACAAACATAATGGTCGAATAGTATCAATCCAGATAAGATCCAAGAGAGTCCAATGCATCCCGAAAAAGATACAGGTTGTGGATTTTGGGCTGACGGCGTTCTCTGTCCATATTCCCAAATGATATGTTTGCCATATTTAAGTTAAGAAACCGTCAACCAAAAATACCATCAAGAAATGGAATTTTTATAATGTACTCAAAAAGTACCTTTAAATTATACAAAGAAACGTCAAAAACCATCAATAGGAACCGGAGATATTTTATAGCTCGAGTTTGAAATTCATATTTCATTTTTAGATATAGTTGATTTAAAAAAAGGGACTAACTTCGTCCAGAATTATCACAGGACAACTTTTTTAACCTTGCCAGCTTTTCGAAAAAATCATTTTTCCTGGGGAGTAGCAAAAAAGTTATTCAAATTGTTTATAATCAAAAAATTGCACTATTTTTGCAAACAAGTTGTGCAATGTTCAAATGGTTTTTTCTTTGTTTTTTAATTCTGTTGATAAAATAACTATCCCTCTCTTGCTTACACTAATAGTATGGTATAGTTAGACCTAAACCCAGACATCCAAAGTGAAAGTTATCCTCCAACACCAAATTGTTCTATATGGTCCACATAACGTTCAGAAAAAAGTCACACCATTTTGAGCGTCGGGTTTGGGGGGGAGAGGGGGGAGAAATCTGCAAATTCGTAGTTTTTTAGGTTTTTCGTCAATATTTCTAAAACTAAGCGGTTAAGCATGAACAACCCTGTACACAAAATTGTTCTACATTAAATTTGAAATAAAAAAGGCCCTATGCATAACCCTTCTAAAATGAACGGTTCCAAAGTTACGGAGGTAGTATAGTATAATTGGTCCAAAAAAAGGCCTAACTCAGACATCCAAAGTAAAAGTTTTCCTTCAACACCAAATTGTTCTATATGGTCCACATATTGTTCAGTAAAAAGTTACACCATTTTGAGCGTCCGGTTTGGGGGGGAGATGGGGGAGAAGTCGGTAAATTAGTAGTTTTTTTACGTTTTTCGTCAATATTTCCAAAACTATGCTTTAGCGTAAGGAATGTTCTATAGAAAAATGTTCTACATAAAATTTAAAACAAAAAAGGTTCTATACATAATTGTTATAAAATCAACGGTTCCAGAGTTACGGAGGGTGAAAAGTGGAGGTTTTCGATACTTTTTATATATAACGATTTCTCCCCCCTCGCCCCCCCAAACCCGACGCTCAAAATGGTGTGACTTTTTTCTGAACATTATGTGGACCATATAGAACAATTTGGTGTTGGAGGATAACTTTCACTTTGGATGTCTGGGTTTTTGGTATAGTTATATCATAAATATTGCCCAAAAAATATAAAAAGTATCGAAAACCTCGACTTTTCACACTCCGTAACTCTGGAACCGTTGATTTTATAACAATTATGTATAGAACATTTTTTGTTTTAAATTTCATGTAGAACATTCTTGTATATAACATTGTTTACGCTAAATCATAGTTTTAGAAATATTGACGAAAAACTTAAAAAAACTACTAATTTACCGGCTTCTCTCCCATCTCCCTCCCAAACCGGACGCTCAAAATGGTGTAACTTTTTACTGAACAATATGTGGACCATATAGAACATTTTGGTGTTGGAGGAAAACTTTTACTTTGGATGTTTGGGTTAGACCTTTTTTTGGACCAGTTATACTATACTACCTCCGTAACTTTGGAACCATTCATTTTAGAAATATTATGCATATAACCTTTTTTATTTCAAATTTAATGTAGAACAATTTTGTATAGAGGGTTGTTCAGGCTAAACCGCATAGTTTTAGAAATATTGGCGAAAAACTTAAAAAACTACGAATTTACCGATTTCTCCCCCCTCTCCCTGCCAAACCCGACGCTCAAAATGGTGTGACTTTTTTCTGGACATTGTGTGGAGCATATACAACAATTTGGTGTTGAAGGATAACTTTCACTTTGGATGTCTGGGTTATGCCATCTTTTGGATCAACTATACTATACTATAACGTTACATGTAGAACCATTGTGAGTTTATTTTTTTCTTATTTATTTTATTGAAAACAGTTGTTTCGTAGAAACCAATTGAATAACTTTTACAGTAATTGATTGATCATATATCACTCCGAGATTTTAACTACATTTTTAACACTACAAGACCCAACTTTCCAAGCAATATCAAGACTGTAGGTTCTTTTTTGTTGTCATTCGGCTTATTTGGCCATTCCATTCTACTTTTCTGCTTTCTTACCCAGTTTTTAATGTTGTCCACCTTGCATCTCCGTCGTATATCTGTACTTCTAGCTCTGTCCAATAGAGTCTTACCATCGATTTTTCGTGTTTCTGTCGCGTATGTCATTATTGGTCTGATAACTGTTTTGTAAATTCTGCCTTTCATTTCTTTTCCGATATTTTTATTTCTCCATATTGTGTCATTCAGGCAACCTGCGGCTCTGTTTGCTCTATTCACTTGATCTTCCACTTCTGTTTCGAGCTTACCGTAGCTAGATAGATTTAAACTCCATCACTTGTTCTATTATCTGACCCTCCAGCTCCAATTTACATCTTATTGGATTTGCTGTTATAACTATGCATTTTGTCTTTTTTGGGGAAATTAATATGTTAAATTTTCTGGCAATCATCTTCACTTTGAGAGATCAGTATTGCATCATCTGCATAACAGATTATTTAAGTTATTTATCTCCCATTTGGGATCCCTTTTTAATTCTGACTTTTTAAAATTGCTAATCATTTAAAATGTCCACCGAATACGCAACCAACAGGCCCAATAAATGACCGTTTTGGAGTGTAATTTCCAGGGGCAACTCCGAATTGCATGAAAATTTGGATTTAGGTTCTACTTACCCTCCACTTTAAAGTTGAATTTGTGCCGTTGGTTGCTTTTACTTGGGGGTGATATTTACCCCTTTTCGGGGGGTGAAAAACGCGTGTTTAAAATAAGGCCGGAAATGGATAAATTGACTTATTTTAAGCACCTTTTGTTCTATAAAGTTTTTTACGTAAGTCAATACTTTTCGAGTTATTCGCGATTTAAATTGTTGATTTTTCGACAAAAAAACTACGTTTTCAGACCGTTTTTCCCAAATAATTCAAAAAGTAAATAATTTATCGAAAAAAATATTTTTAGCAAAAGTGTAGCCTATAAAAAACGAACAAAATGGTGTACCAGTAAAGTCTACAAATTGAGTAGAAGCAAAGTTGTAGCTCACGAAAAATACGTTCTTATTCGTCTAATTCCAAATCGAATAATTCAACACGAAATCACCGAAGAAAGAAGCGTTTTTCGGAAAAACCTTATTAATATTTTTAAAGTATCGAAAAAAAGCTTATTATTTGTTTTTTACAAAAGTTTACTTTACAGCATCAAAAATAAACGAGTTACACTGAAAAAAAAGTTGGCCCCTTTTTTTGGTAAAAAAAATCGTGAAAACCTCCCTCTATTTAGCACCCTAAATGAAATTAATCGTTTGGCTTTACCATCTATTTTAAGTGTATGTGTATTGTTTATATGATCTGTAAGTTTGATTGGTTTGAAGTATCTATTTTTGAAAACATTTGGTTTTATAGTAAAAAAAAATTTTCTAAAAGTTTTTGAAAAATTTCATTTTTTCAAAATAACTTAAAAAGTATTAGTGATGAGAAAAATCTTAAAGAGTAAAAAATGTAGGTTTTGCTATTATAAATATGCTAGTTTCATTTTGTTTCTCCGTAAGACAAAAATTGGTTAAGATATGGCTGTTCAAAATTTGCATACACGCGTGATTAGTGACCCATTCAAGCTTTCTCAATTATAACCCTTTCAAAAATAAACACTTTAAACCGGTGAGACCGACAGATCATATAAAAAATAGATAGGTAAGTAAATTGTTTGTAAAGCGGTAGCGATTAACTTCATTTGGGGAGCTAAACACGGCGAGATTTTCATGATTTTTTACAAAAAAAAAGAAGGCCAACTTTATTTTGAGCGTAACTCGCTTATTTTTAATGCTAAAACTTTTGTTAACAATTAAAACAAAGCTTTTTATAAACACTTTAAAAAAGTTTAAATGGGTTTTCCCGAAAAGTGCTTAATTTTTCGGTGATTTCACCTTGAAATATCCGATTTGGAATTAGACGAATAAGAACGTACTTTTCATGAGCTACAACTTTGTTTTTATTTGATTGATAGACTTTAGTAATACACTATTTTTTGGGGTTTTTTATAAGCTACACTTTTGCTAAGGATATTTTTTTCGATAAAATATTTACTTTTTGAGTTATTTGCGAAAAACCGTCTGAAAACATGTCGTTAAACATTTTCAATGGCAAATAACTCGAAAAGTATTGACTTACGTAAAAAACTCTATAGAACAAAAGTTGCTTAAAATCAGTCAATTTATCCATTTCCGGTCTTATCTTGAACATATGTTTTTTCACCCCCGAGAAGGGGTGACTGTCACCCCCCAAGTAAAAGCAACCAACGGCACAATTTCAACTTTGAAGTGGAGGGTAAGTAGAACCTAAATCCAAATTTTCATGCAATTCGGAGTTGCCCCTGAAAATTACACGGTATCGCCGAATTTCCCGTTCATTTACTGGGCGTACTGTTTTACCTTATTTCTCTGGACTAACTGTACCTATTTAAGACTGTTCCCAAGGATGTAGTATGGCATTGAATGAAAATCAGAAGTCACTGATCAGTATTGTATTGTAAAAACTTTTAGTTTTATGTTTTTGAACCGAAACACCGAGCAAAATAAATACAATAAAATAAATACAATTTATTGTTATTACATATTTTGCTCAGTCGGGATATCGTTCGATATGTTAACATTTTTGTTACATTTGGTACACCGTATTCTCTCTCCGGAAATATCGTATTTTTATTCGTTATTGATTCACCGGATACAAAATATTATAGATTTCGATTTGATACGAGAAATACCTACATGTAATTGCAGCGTAATAAGGTATATTTTAAAAATACGCTATATGTTTCTATTGTTGGGGTATAATTTCGTTCATATTCTCTGGCTTGTCAGGTGTCTTACATTTCTAACAAGACAATCTATTGGTGTATAATTTACTGTAATTTGATTTGAGATCTAGGCAAGTCTTTGAATATTCTTAAACGTAAAGAAGACTGAAATATTTCATATTTTATTTAATAAATAAATTAAAATCTCTTCATAAAACATTTATTTATAAATAAATAATAGAAGTAAAGAAAATTGGTTAAGATATGGCTGTTCAAAATTTGCATACACGCGTGATTAGTGGCCCATTCAAGCTGTTAATGTACTTTTAGGAATATGTCTTATATACAATAGGTGTTTTCGTGGAGCACATCCTGAACGTGTTCAGAGGAAGAACGCTTGCGCATTAGAATTTTGGCTGTTCGCGGTGTTGAAAAATCCTCCTCTGAATAAAAAGTTCGCTGTTCGCGGAGCGCAACAACTTGTCCTGAACGTATTCGGAATGCGTTCAACAAGTTCTGGGATTAAAGAGAGGATTTATTGTCCGCACATGTGCAGAAGTTGATTTGACGAATTTATTTATTTTGTTTAGAGATTCGATATTCTATTTCTAACTTAACAGATTTTAAATTGTTGTGTTATCATAAAAAAATTGTAAAAGGGAAGGTTTTTTAAATTGTATTATGTATTTCAGTTTCTTATTTTTAAAGCCTTTTTAGATGATGAGCCTCAGTTCAAGCGATGAAGATTTGGAAGAGATTGTAGGACTTTTAAATGTTCCATTAAATGCATTTTTTTTTAAATATGTAAAATGACTTTTCCTGTCTCGGAGGTGTCGATTGTCGATGTTAAGTCGTAGATAAAGATAAAGGCAATTAGGCAATTGGCAATTGGCATAGGCAACCCAAAAAACATCCGGAAATTGTTCGTGCAGAAACAAATTCAGAATATATTCGGAGACACGCTTGCGCACATATTTGTATCCGGGTTAAGTTCAGAGTACATTCAGGATGTGCGCCGCGAAAATACCTAATGTGATCCATTTAGATTGGAAATAGCCCTTTAAAATTTTAAGCTATAAACTGATTATAACTATTCTAACCACAATGGGACAAAAAGGGGCTCCTCTGAGACGTAATCATTAAAACATGATCTGTTTAGGTTATTTGAGATTTATAAATATTTTTCAATGTACCTTTTAATTTATTTTAATGTAATTTAATTTAAGTTGTGAGGCGTATAATAAATAAAAACAACAATTTTGCAATCAATACTTATTTATATTAAGATCTACTTCAAAACGTAATTAAAGAAGACTTGTTCCTTTACTTTGTCCACTGAATGTTCATAAGCGAACAGATTCTTTTAGTGTTACCATTATGGGGACAGCAAACACACACTGGTTTATCTTCAAAAATTCATGCGTTATTGCCTGATATGCATTTTTAAAAACATACTCATTTTTCGTGACACTGAGGTGGTTTTATTTATATCCGTTGATCAATTTTTTAATTTTTTCATCTACAAAATCCACTAATGGTGCCAGTTAATCAAATAGCATAATATCATTTATGTCAATGCTTTTTTCGTTGAAGTAACAAGTAACTTCTTCAAAATGTTTCTAACTGGGCATCTCCTTCAAAAACATCCATTTTCAAAATTTTTAGAAAGTTCACTCCATCCATCAATAATCAAGGTGCAGGTTTCATAAAAGGCAATAACTTGAGCTCTAAAGTAATTTCGTCTTGCCGAGCTTAAGAATGGATTTTACATTAACTGAAGAACTTGTCAAAGCTATGAGAGTAGATCCCAATACATCAGTAACTTCCATAACGCTTTTTGTACTACCTTCAATCTTTTAAGTCCCTACTGAAAAATATTGAATTGGCTATGGACAAACCATAGGTGTGCCTCAACAAAATGTTTGGAGTTTTTTTTTCGTTTAGAGCATCAAAGAGTTTTAAACTTGTTCACAAAATTCTTTTAGCCTGTCTGTTCGCACAAATTAAGAAGACTTTTACAATGATACCTTCGATGGCACAGTTTAATCTTGTAGATTTTTTCCATGCTGTATTCGACGAGAATAAACAAAATTCAATTGTTTATTTATATTGACAATTACAAAAAAAAATACAAAAAATTACAAGAGATAAAATTTTCTTTGTGTCCTTTTAAAATTTATGTATAGTGAAATCAATCTGAACGTACACTGCATTAGTAATTGATGATATTATAAGGCCTACCAAACAAACACTGTTAAAAAGACGAACACCCACAGCCACATTCAGGGCCCCCGCAAGGTTGAGCGGCGCCCGCGTGCTGGATATATTTTGCCACCCTTTAAATCTACCTTTATCCAATTATGAAATAAATCTATAATTTTTAATTTTTTACTCGTAAAAAACAACAGAAATTGCAAGAACTCAAATTTTATTTTTCTTGTAACTAATTTACTGATAATGGCAAAAAACAAATAAAACGTTAATATTATGTATATTAGTGAAGGATGTAGGCGTAAAATTTCGGGCTAATGTGTTTTAAATGCATTAATTTTTCTCGAATCCTAAAAAAACTAATAGGTATTTTTGAAAAATTTAAACGCAGAATGAAAGATTACGTTATTACCGAGGGCTGTAAGTCCCTTAGAATGACCAAAAAGTACTTTTGAATGAGATATTTGAAATTAAAAATTACACTAAATTTTCTCTTTTTCTTCACTCCTGTAATTTATTAAAATAAACAATATAGAAGTTTTCAAGGACTTTCGGCCCTCTTTCATTCTGCGTTTAGATTTTTCAAAAATTTCTTACATATTTAGTTATCTCAGGATTCGAAAAAATTAATGCATTTATTAAAACACATTGGCGCGAAATTTTGCGCCAACGCCCTTAAATCTAACTTGAATTAAATGGGTGTTTAAGTCAATTTTATTGACGAGCTCTTGCTCGATTGTTAATATAACCAAACCGGATAATCTTTCCTGTACCATAGTACAGCTCAAACAATTTTTAATTAACTTGAATTTTGAAAACGATCTCTCACCAGAAGCAACAGACACCGGTAAAATGATGGATGATTCTTCATGAAACAGTGATATTTGCTAAAGATGAAGTTATATTATTTTCAAATATATATTGAAGAATATCAAGTGGATCTGATGAGTTAGGCAATTAAAGAACCTAATTATAAAGCTTTTATCTCGCTAAATAAATCAGTCGCATCAATCTTTAATTGATCAATCTTTTGTTGAAGAGCAAGACAATGTTTTAAAATATCATGGTACTTAATTTAAAAATATCACTGAAAAAAACAAAAACATTATCATAATAAAACATTGCATCAAATCTACTATTTAACGAATTTGACCAATTATTCTAAAAAAAAATATAATATAAACGCGGTTTTTGGATCATGAAATGTTTTTTTTTCTATGTTCATAATCGAAAAATTTTGGTTTATATTTTCATCTCACGATATTTAACGAAGGAAAACCTTGTTCATCAGCTGCCAGTTTTCCCGCTTGGGTAATTATACCTTCAACAACATTTTCATCTCCGTAATTTTTTTGGCCATTGGGATGGTACAGTTGATTTCACATTCAGATTATAGTGTAATGTGTAGTGTGTGTGTTAAGTAAATGTCTTGGTACTTGAGTAAAGTCGACTTCATTGTTTTTACAAAGAGACGCTAATTGTATCCGAACGTCTGGACTCCCTTCACCTATCCCATAAGGATAGAAATTATTTCTATTAACTGATTTTTAATAAAGAAACATTTTTTTATACTCAGCTGGGATTCACAACTCAGAACCCTTGGATCCAAAGGTCGGCTCTCTTACCATTGAGCCACACAGGGCCGGCGATAACGGGCCTGAAAGTGATGCACTGCAGGCGGACGCTCCTATTTGGTGGGCGCCAAAATGAGCTTTTTGCTGCTGGTGTTATACAAAATACATAGGTACCTACTTCAAAACGGTAGTTTAGAAATAAATATAAAGGTACATATTATTTTTATATTACAATCTTTGCATTTTTATAACAAGGTTTATTTATCAAATTGGGTGCTTTTATTAAATTATTAAAAAATCTATTTAACCCAAAATCCAACCTATTCAACGCCAAAATTTATTTTTCAAAATTTGAATTCCTCGTCTCAAAAAACCTCAATGCCAAATTTTTATGAAATTATTTTAAAATCAAAAATCTACGCAAGTTTCAAATCTGGACAGAATATTACAACCCAACAAGTTTTGACCTGTAAACAAATTTTTACTATTTACGAATAAGTACTGCAAAATAGGTATTCCGATATTATACTGTTTTAAAAAATAGTAAATTATTAACACCAAATATAAAATAAGATTTTAATTATAAAAAAGGGTTCAAGGCAGGTTTTGTTTATATTCGATTCAGAGTTGGACTACCATCTCCATATAGTAACTATTTCAGCATCCTTATGCATCATCAGTGAAGATTATGCAGTCACAACTCTGAAGGGAATACAAACATTCTGCCTCTTTTAAAGCAAACCATCGCGATGCGATGAACCCGCCTTTTGAGACGCAATACAGCGACATCTCTCGTATTACGAGGAAAACGAAAAGCCCTAGATACAAAGTTTACTACTTTTTAAACAATTAGAATAATTGAAATAAAAATATAATAAACAATATTTTAAATCCAAGACTTTTCGTTAATAAACTGCTTTCTGGCTGCATCCCATATCTCCGGATTTTACAATATATAATCACAGAGTATTTAGAAACTGTCTTTCGGTCCTTTTCCTAGACGAAGAGAAGGTAAATGCGTGGCCTAAGTGTCCTCTATTTGCTTTCTCCTATTTCGTCGTCTCTATGTGATTATATATTGTAAAATCCGGAGATATGGGATGCAGCCAGAAAGCAGTTTATTAACGAAAAGTCTTGGATTTAAAATATTGTTTATTATATTTTTATTTCAATTATTCTAATTGTTTAAAAAGTAGTAAACTTTGTATCTAGGGCTTTTCGTTTTCCTCGTAATACGAGAGATGTCGCTGTATTGCGTCTCAAAAGGCGGGTTCATCGCATCGCGATGGTTTGCTTTAAAAGAGGCAGAATGTTTGTATTCCCTTCAGAGTTGTGACTGCATAATCTTCACTGATGATGCATAAGGATGCTGAAATAGTTACTATATGGAGATGGTAGTCCAACTCTGAATCGAATATAAACAAAACCTGCCTTGAACCCTTTTTTATCTTTTTCATTTTTACTCAATTTGTGAGTATTTAGAAACTGTCTTTTGGTCCTTTTCCTAGACGAAGAGAAGGTAAATGCGTGGCCTAAGTGTCCTCTATTTGCTTTCTCCTATTTCGTCGTCTCTATGTGATTATATATTGTAAAATCCGGAGATATGGGATGCAGCCAGAAAGCAGTTTATTAACGAAAAGTCTTGGATTTAAAATATTGTTTATTATATTTTTATTTCAATTATTCTAATTGTTTAAAAAGTAGTAAACTTTGTATCTAGGGCTTTTCGTTTTCCTCGTAAGATTTTAATTATTTTTTCACTATAATAACACAATATTTTTTTATTTTTGAAATTTCTCCAGATGTTAGTTAAAAATGTAATGTTAAAATTGTATAAAAAATGAATATCTCGTTAAAATAAATATTTCTTATTTGCCAAACCTTCGGTTTGGCGCCCTTTTGGGGCTGCGCCCGCGTGCGTCGCACGCGTTGCACGCCCGGTTACGGGGGCCCTGGCCACATTGACTTATCTGACTCCGGTTGGATAGTCGCTTGATGAATAGGGAGAAAAGAAGACGGCAATGGTCGAGTTTAACTATCTTGGAGAAGGGAAGAGGGCCCGAGGAGAGCTGCGACAAAGATGTATCTTTAACCCAAAGTAATTACGGGATATTTAGGCGTCCCGGGAGATCGGGACTCCGGGTACGATCGTTAAAAACTGGATAATCCACTTATGGCACCTTTGGTCACCATAGTTAATGTGGTATTTCTAGGTTGTTTGAAAATCCGAACAAATTTGAGATCTGAACTGCATCGATTCCAATTGGTTCGGATTTTTGATGCTCTAGTTCATATTTATATATTATAATATCAATATTACAAAATATTATTAAAAAGGAGATCTTGAACCATATATGTATTGTAGTGATCTTATTTTTGAAATCTGATGCTGTTCTCAGATGTAATTTATTTTAATTAATTAATTAATGATTATCTCATTAATCAAACAGATCAAATACCAATATAGTGTCAATCTCAGGGCTAAATTATAATATCAATTACTTACTTTCGTGGCTTCAAAATATTTCTCAGTGGATTTTTAATCGGGATAGATAAAAGAGAGTAAAATAATACACACATATGAATTTCAATTAGAAATTATAAAATCGTTTATTTTATCTAAATGGCATTCAATGCTTAATATTTCTTATATCTTATCTTTATTTAATATAACATTTACAAACATGGGAATCTTATTTCTTTTTGTCTCCAAAGGTATTTTATTTAAAATGAACTATTATGATTTATCAGTGATAAATTGATTTAGGTTTGATAAGAAATTTTTAATAATGATTGTGTGCCTCAATTTTCAATGTGGTATTTAATACATAAACCATACATTCATGTCATAACAAAATAGACTGACCTTTACTGATGATTTGACAATGTCTTCACACAAAACACGTTTCCTCCTATCTTGGGTTGCGATCAAACGACTCGTACCAGCTTCCCAGTAAAGCCTCTGCTCCTTTCTGGAAACTACGCCTCGTACCGCCCTCGTTCCTGCCTTCTCCTGATGCCGTGTTCTACTTTTTTCAAACACTTCAACAAAAAACCGGGATACTCTAGACTCAAGGAGTTATATCTTATCTCGACTCGGCCTAACACTGGTTCCACGATATCTTACTTTTTAAATTTCAACAAAAAACTAACTATACCGGCGTTTCACTTTTTTTTGTACACTCTTCTCGAACACTGGACTTCGCCTTTCGATCGCTCAAAACATTCTGCCACATATCTCTCATCCATTCTCCTACTTCCAAATTACCCCTTCCAGCATTCAAAAATCAACCAATCCCAAGCAACTTTCAATTATCCGTATTTATCAACACAACTTTCCTTTTTCTAAATATCTTAATGGATTTCAAGAAAAAATAATATTCCCCATTTCAATTTTACTTTCTACATTAATACAACATTTACAAATTTAATGACCCATTATCTTATTCACTAGACTAGAGTATTAGTTAGCGGTGGTTAATGACAAATCCTTCCACGAACACTTTCTTTGTACACATCACTCTAATTGTTTATTTGAGTCGTATTGTTCCGAGGTTCGTAAACACTTCTCCGAATCACTCCCTTAAACGCTACCTATACATAATTTGTTTTATACAGGGCGTTCCAAATTTACATGCCCGTGGTCGAGAAAAATGAAAACCTTTATTTTAATTTGACTTTAATTTATAATTATAAACTTTTATTTCTTATATCAATTAGGAATATAACAGTATGTAGTTAATAATCTGCAGCTATTTTTTTATTGTATCACTGTTTTTGCCTAATAATTTACCTTGTCATCATTTTGTAACAAAAATAATTAACTTACCGGTCTAAATTTTTACATTTTTTAGCAAAATAATGAAAACAATACACTACGAAATAGAATATTTCACTTTCCTCCTAGAGGTAAACGTGACTTGTCAGAACAACACTAATCAAAAAGCTACGCCACATTTTATTTAATTTAATTACAAAAATCAAGAAATATCTCAGTTAAAATTCAAATGTCTAACTAGAGTTTCAGTGAATTCATAGAATCGAATAGTTTGCGAAGAATTTTAGATATTATACTATTATGCCTGACCATGTAATCTAACATAAATTTTACGAATACACAAGATTCCTTTACACAATCTAAAATTCCTCCTTTCAAGTACTATAAAACTTTCGTATCGGCAACTTTTTCCAAACAAACTAATTTATTTTTCAATTAAAGTTGGATTGAATTCGATTTTATTTCTAATTTAGTAATTCAATTACATTATCTATTTCTTCCTATGTGTACGCTCTATAGATACAAGGTTCTTAAACTCCTAAGAGGAGCATATGCCGGATTTATACTCAGCCATTGCCACTGCTGCTGCCGCTGCCGGAAATCTTGC